>NC_066579.1:83476115-84117990 GCF_024323335.1 Lathyrus oleraceus | reverse complement strand
CTCCCTTTGATTGGTTATCATCTTATACCTAGTATTCGGTATCCCGATGTTCTTTCCTTTTGGTTGATTTACCCTTTATTAACCCAGTAACCGGTTGTGGGTAATCACCCATGAGAGTATATTATCTACGTTCTGACGGTAATAGATAATATATCTCATGCGCTCTTCAGTCGAATTCTTTTGTTCTTCCCCAGACGAGTAAGATTCGTATTTCCTTATGGAATCGAATGTCCATCCTGTAATCGAGTTTGCTTTTTCAGCCCTCATTTCGGATGATGAGTGTCTTGGAAATATTCCCCAATGCACGCTTGGTTGGTCACCTATTATATACCCAGTAACTGGTATCCCTGGTGTTCCTTCCTTTTCTGCTCCCTATTATGACTTTTTTTGTCCCCTGTGGAGTCAGATTTCCTGAGTCGAAATATACCTTTTTAGGTCTTCCTCAGATGTTTTTGGACGTTTGATATCTCTCACCCTTATACCGGTCTTAGATATTCATTCTCCCTGAGCGTGTCGTTCTCTCACCCTCATATCGGTGTTTCGATCACATGTCTCCTTGAGCTTATTACCCAGTAACCGGTAATACCTCATTCTGTTGTTTCCTCGGCTGAGTCCTCTTTGGACATTCCCCAACGAGGTCCCTTAGTGGATTTTCCCCACTTGAGTCAGGATTTTATCCGAAGTATCCTTTGTGGATAGTTTTGCTGTATTGGCATATTCCCCAATACATGCGTTTTTTCCGGCGGAGGTATCCCGTATCAGAATTATCCCCAGCCCGAGTCTGGATTTGTATCCGAAGTATCCTTTGTGGATAGTTTTGCTGTATTGGCATATTCCCCAATACCTGCATCTCTGAGTCAGCTCGAGTCTTTCCATTGATTTATTTTCATGGAAATCCTTTCGTGCCCCAACAAGTTTTAAGTCGTGACCTGCTCACGCATTTTATTCCCCTTTTTATTCCCCAGGGAGTTCCAAGAGTCTCTGTCCCATTTATGATTATATTACTCATATGGATTGTCAGTTTCTCCTGATTTCTTTTATTCTTTGTGGACACATATCTCCACGGAGTATTACCTTTTGCATACATACATTTGCATCATGAGGTCTCTTAGGGACCAAAATTTGTCTCTTTGTTATTATTTAAGCCCATTCTACCTCGTCGAGACGAAGATTTTAACCTTCACTTCTCCGGCTAGAATGACCTTAAATAGGGGCATCTGTAAGACTCTAATTTTGACCCTAAGATACCTCATGGCATCATAACATTGCATTTGCATCTTGCCTCAAGGATCATAAGCATCTTGGCTCTTACCTTTGGGTAGGAACACTTGTGAGTTGGTTTGAGATCACCAAGCATGCTTGAATTGTATATTATTGCTTATCTCATTTTATTTACTAACCAAAAGCACAAAAATATGTCACTAACATCTTTTGTTTGTAGCTTGAGCAGTCACAAGATCCAAAGCTTCTAGGAGATCCTATGCTCATTGATATGGCTAGGTGAAGATGAAAGCAAGCATGGAAATGGTTCCCAAAGCTCTCATCCATCAAATGTGCCTCCCAAGTATCTCAATTCATCATTTTGATCAAAGCAAACCAAAGGGTTTGAGGCTTGTTTCCCAAGAAAACCCTAATTCATTTGTGCATCAACTATGCCTTGCTCATGAAGCAACCTCAACCCATGATCAAATACAATCAAGGGAAGTTCTTCCATTCATTATTTCATGCATATTTGAGAAGTTGATCAGTCAATTCATCTGACTATTTTGAAGTACACTAAGACCTAAATTTTAATGTGTTTGTCAAATGGAGATGACATCAAGAGAAACAATGTTCTTGAGAACCATATGAACAACTTTCATGTTTATCAAAAATTGATTTGAAGCTTGGAAGGTCATCATCCATTTCAATACATTATAGGTCATTTTGAATGAAACCCTAATTTTAGGTCAACTTCCCAAGGACATAACTCATTCATTTTTCATGATTTTGAGGTGGGATAAAATGCATTAGAAAGTTTAAGGTGTCTAATTCAATTGTTATGTTGAACAAATTTTCAAAATCCTAAAATAAATACATGTGATAATGTAAAACATTATAGGTCACTTTGGACCAAAGGCATTGAAATGTGAAAAAGTCCAAGTTCAAGTGCCCATAACTTTCTCATCAAAAATCAAAATGATGCAAACTTTAAGTCCAAATTGATTGTCTTGAAAATATTTACAACTTTTATGTTGAAGGTTTTGTCATTTGGAACTTGCATAATTGAAAAAGAAGGGCTTGAAGTTTGGCCATTTTTGAAATTTTCACATGTACATGTTTTGCACCCTAGACTTCATGATCAATTTTCACCAATTTCCAAGTTTCAAATGAAGTTTTGGTCAACATAAAAAATGATCCCCATGCCAAAATCTTTCCAACCATTACTCATAAGGCTATACTTCACCTTTGGAAATACCATTTTCGAAGGGATGAACAATTTGGTACAATTTTGGAAACTCATTAAAATTGCATTGCATGAGTTGATTACACACCATCTGCACGTCCAAATTGTATATTCTGATGTTAAGCTTGCAAATCCAAGTGGAATTGGACCCTCCATGAGCCTATACAGGCCCATGCATGAAGGCCCTTTCCATCCATGCAATGCTTTGTTCATGCATATTGTCGCATCGCGCGAAAAACCGGCGGGAAAAGAAAGAAACAACAGAGCCGCCACCGTGCGTTATTTATCCCAACAGAGGGAAAGGAAACGCTCAGAGTAAACCTAGGAAAGAACATGGTCTCGCGACCAAAGAGAATGGGTTCGGGAGTCGGTTATGCGAAGGGAAGGTATTAGCACCCCTACGCATCCGTGGTACTCTACGGGATCCACGCACAAAAGGAAGGAAAAATGGTTGCTAAAACACTGCTCAAACAAACAAACAAATACTGGCTGAAAGAGACACAAGAGACAAACAAGACAGACTCGGCAGGATATCGCATCCTGGGCCTACTTAGTCTATCAAGCATAGACATCAGAGTCTAAGTAGTTCGGACTGGGGAAACGACACATGCTCGCTAGGATATCGCATCCCATGCATACGTATCTTCTCGGACGAGAGAAGAATCAGAGCATTCGTAGCTCGGCTGACACGCGCACAAACAAACACAGGCAAAGGCAAACGTGGAGCCCGACTGCCAATCACTGGACTTACATCAGCATCCGAACCAAAACACACACAAGAAGGCAAACATGGAGCCTGAACGCCAATCACTGGACTTACATCAGCATCCGAACCAAACACACGCAACAGGTTGATAGGGAGTCGGGGACTCAGACTATAACTGTCAAACACACACAAACAGACGGACAGCAAATGCTAAGGAGTCACAGACTCGAGCCTAGCAAAGGTCAGACAACACACACAAAAGAAAGAAAAGGCGCCCGGAGAGATCAGCTCAATCTCCTGCCTACATACTTCATCTGGTATGAAGATCAGGGCGATGTAGTTCCCCTACGGAGGGATAAAGGATCTAGCCTAACCAGATAACAGAGGGAGACACAACTCTAGGGAGACTACGACTCGAGCCTAGATGTTGTCATGCAAAATCAACCCTAAGTTATGGTTTTCTAGCTAAATGGCACAAGGGCCAACCTATCCTAAGCAAGGCTCACACAGGAAGCAAGCAAGGTCTCAATTGCAACTAGGGCAAGAGAAAGGGGATATCTCAATCACAACAGGGGTGAGAGAAGAGAATTAGTGTTAGTGGTTAGTCAAACTCGACAAGACATCGCGTCTAGCGCCTACGTATCTCATCTGAACATGAGAATCAGAGTTGCCATAGTTCGGCTTAACAACTCTAAGCATGGCTCACACAGGAAGTAAGCCACACAGACTTGACTTTGCACAAGGGCAAGTCAAGCACAACCTATCTTGCACAAGGGCAAGACTAAGCCAAACCTAAAGAGGCAAAGCAAACAGGCAATCACAGGAAGCACATACAGCATGAAATAAACACACCAACAAGGGGGCTCAAACATCAAGGGTTAGGCACTAGGGCCAACTGGAATAGGGTAAGAGGCGCTCTTAACCTTGCCATTGAGGGGCTAAGGTGAAGCAGATGAAAGGTGAGTGAAGGTAAGACTTCACAGCTCTTATCCCTGGCCTGGGAGAGCTCAAGACAAGAATGTGTGGGTTCAGAAAGTGGGAACCCTTCTACACATTTAAAACTGACTCAGTTGTACAATTGTACAAGATCTTGGGTTTGTATCTGCAATGCATCAACACAGTGGTGTGAGCAAAGCAGATGACACACTGAATAGTGGGGGATAGATTGCATATCCCTACCTTCCACCAATTGCCTCTTCACTTAGGAGGTCTTTGACTCTATGCAAGGACAAAATTAAACAATCACAAACATTGCCTCTTAAGGAGGACTTCAGACAGTTGCCTGGCCAAGTAACAGACCAGGTCTTCCAGACTACATGAAGTAAAAGAGACATACCTCAAGCAAGTTGCTAAAAAGCAAAGCAAATCAAGTTCAGAGAACTTAAGCAACTAAAGTACCTGAAAAAGTCAAAACAATCAGCAAACAGTTCAAAAGTTTAAATCAAAAGGAATTGGTGAACAGTCAACACAGATGGTCAACTGTGCGAGGCATAAGACTCAAACACATGAGTCAAACCTACAAAACAAAGGTTAACATATGATAAAACAATCAAGTTCAAACAAGTTTGAATGATCTTTGAGGCATTGGTGCTTAACCTGAAACAGGAACTCAATTGTAAGCTCAAAAGACCACTAGGACTAGCCTAGGGTCAAGGGTAAAAGAAAAAGTCAAAACAGCAAAGAAAAGTCAACCAAAGTCAAGGTCAAACATTCAAGACGCTATCACAATTGGGCCCACATTCAAATCATGCATTATTATCATTTCATACACAAAAGGATGCAAAGCATGGCAAAGGAAAGCACAAATAGGTCAACAGCAAGACTTCATTCAAAAGTCATCCCAAACAATCTCAAAAATCATCAAATAAATCACATTCAATCCTAACATCTAACATGGTAAGCATGTCAAATTTCATGGCATTTAGATGAGAGGAAGGCAGTCAATGAAAATCATGAAGTCAACACAATTTCAAATGTGCACAATGAAGGTCAACAATCATGAGTCAACTTCAAAAAATCATAACAAATTGAAAACAGATGAGAAATGAATGAGATTAACACCAATGCAAAGCTCAAGATGTCTAGTTATCACATATGAAATTTCATGATCATACAATATGGTATGAGAATTACCCAAATGATTTGGCAATGTGTAGCACAAAAAGTCAACCATGGACTAGGCAGGGAATAAAATTCACAATCAAATGGAAAACAGCACAATCAATTCCAAGAAAATTCATACATCAACTAGACATATAAAGGATCAATCATGCAAAATTTGGGGTCATTTGGATGTAGGGAAGCATGCCAACAAAATTAGGGAAAATACACATCATTCATGTAGCAACAAATGTAACACATAACTTCAGAAAATCATAACTCTCAATCCACACATGATAAATGCACAAACTTTATATGGAAATGAAGGTCAATGAGTCTAGTTTCACCACAAAAAGTTTCAAAGGCATTGGATACAACATGAGTATTTCACAGAAGGAATGGCACAATGTATCAATTTGGCATACATGTTAGGAAACCAATTATCATTTAAAATCCAGCCAGTGAAAAATTAATTAAAAATCACAATTAAATACTAGACACATTCATGAACATTATGGAAAAAATCTCATGATTTTTGGGTTTAATTTGAGTGAAATATGAATTGTGGAAGATTGGTGAATATTTGAGCAAAACATGAACAAAAGCATGGATGAATGGTCAAACAATTAGTCAACAGTGGCATAGTGGTAAATAAACGCTCTACTTAACAAAACGGCAGCGCTTAAAGGAAGCTCAGGAAATAATGTGATTCGTCCATTTCTAATGGAACAGTACCCATGCGAAGGAACAAAACAAACAGACCAATCGAAATTCGTGTTTCTGGGAATTTTCATGTTTATGCACATTAGGGTTTTGGCTAAACATCAGCATGCATTCATCATCATTCATCATTAAATCATCCAAAACATGAACAATAGCATCAACCAATAAGCGTGACCAGGAAGCATCATCATCATGCAATATTAATCAACAACAAAACACACATAATCGAGGGAAATTCTGGGCAGGGTTATGCTTATGAACAGGACATCACCTTCAACAATCCAACATGAACAAAACTTCCAGAAAGTAAAATCGAGCATGGCAATAGCATCTACCAACAATGAGCATCACATATCCAGCATTCAAAAACATTAAAACAAACTTGCACAAGATAAATCGAAGGAAACAAGTTTGATCACGAAAATGTAATTTCAGATTTCTCACTCCTTTCTTAATCATTTTAAACAAGGCATAGCTTAAAAGAATCAGCATTCAAAGATCTTCATTAAACATGGCATGGCTTTGGAGAATAAAGAATTCGAAAAAATACCAAAGTGAAGAGCAGTGGAAGATCTTGATGTTTTCTGCTTGCAAATCTTCGATACAGGTGAACACAAAGGCCTTAAATGTTGTATGGGTGAAGTTCCTTGGCTCAGCAGTGCTTGCAAGTGTCCAAATCAAAGATTGCCATTGTTGATGGTTGGTGAAAACAGAACTAGAAGGTGCAGTTACAGCAAGAATTTGATGATGAAACTGAGCTCAATATGTTGTCTAGGTGAAGGAGGGATCAAGGATTGCTCGTGTGTTTTGATGATTTGCTCAGAATTTTTCAAAATGCAAATATGCAAGAAGGAGTGAATGGCAGTTTTCTCTGGTTTTCAGGTGGTGGCTAGGGTTTTGAATTGGCAGAAGATGATGAAATGGATATTGTATCAAGCAAGGCAAGGTTTTTGTTCTTCTGGAAGTTCTTTGACAGATTTTTGCAAAAGTGTGAAAAAATGAATCTTGAGAGAATGAGTGTTTTCTCTTTTTTTCCAAGTGGTTTGTGTGGCTGCTAGTTCTTTCATTTTGACAGAAAATCCATCATAAAATCTGCTGCTTTATGTTGTACAAATCATAGTCCATGGATATGTGGGATAGAGTTGGTAAAAGTTGTACTTTTGGCCACACTTCAAGCAACTTGGCATGGCTTACATGTACTGCATAATTTTGACTTTGTAACATGACCAAAACCATATTTCTGAACATATTTGATTGGCCAAATGGTTAAAAGATGATTATATCAAAAAGTCAACTCTTGGTCAAACTTGAATTTAAATGAGACAAGTCAAAAAATGCCATTTTGATTGGCAAGGTTTTGGCTCATGAAATTTACATTTTTGGAAAGAGGGGACCAAATGTGACTTGTAGGAAAAAACCCCACCAAAATTGGCCAAATGGTTTGGGAGATATGGCCTTTTGAAGTTCAAGAATTTCTGAAATCGATTCGATCATAACTTGCCAACCACACATGGGAATTGAGAGTTCTTGGACTTTTTGGAAATGGGAGAACAAGATCTTCAACTTTCATGTTGGGCAAAAATTCATTTGAGGCTTGTATCATGATGTAAGTTTGAGGATCAAGACTTTCCATTTTTGGTAAGTTTCAGTTACAGGTCCAGTTTCCGTTTTTGGAAATTTCTGATCTGGCTTCAAATTCTTCCATGATGGTGTTTGGCATGATATATGATGACTATTTGGCCATGAATGAGCTCCCACAAACCAATTCCAATCACCAAATCACTGATTAAATGGACAGTTGACCAACAGTTGACTTTTAGGGTTTCCGACTGATTGTGCATTGACTGATGACTTCCAAACCCTAATTCCTTGAGAACTTGACTTCAAATGATGTCCCAAGTTGTATGAACTCTTGATTATTGATCATGGTGCCCAAATTCCACAAGAATGGCCACCATCCACTGCTTTGACTGACTGTTGACTTTCTAGGGTTTTTTGACTGTCTGTGTATGAACTGATGACCTATGAGCCTTCAACCCTTGACTTGAATACTTCAAATGGACCTCCAAGTCATGTGAACTTGTTGCACAAAACCTAGGGCATTGGTTCCTTGAGAAACACCTTTGCTTGATTGACTGACTGATCTCCTGATCAGTTTGACCTAATTTCTTGATTGGCTTGCACTTGAGGCAAAAGAGGCAATGCAATGCTATGCAATGGACCATGATATGCTATGACCCAATATGAAAATGTATGCATAGTGATAGGTGCAAATTTGAGGTGCTACAGCTGCCCCTATTCAATCAACTGGGAACCCGAATGGATGAGAGCAACGGCTGTCAGACTTTCAGGGTAAACAGGGATTGAATACCAAGAACCGTAGAATTTGCACTACAGGGATCCACCAATGGAAACGTCCACTGGGATTTGATGTTTATTGCTGGGTATATAGATTTTTTGGTTTTGTTTTCAAAGGGTACGGCCACATCCAGACATCGCGACGACGATGAATGGGAAAAGAAATCACAACCATACGTCAACAGACGAAACGGGAAAAACTCGACGTTTATCGAAACCAACGGGGAGGTAACCAGACATTAATGAGTGACTGGAAGGGATACAACCATACGTCAACGGACGAAATGGGAAAAACTCAACGTTTACCAAGACCAACGGAGAGGTAACCAGCTGGGGACGACCAGGAAAAACTCGACGTTTATCGAAACCAACGGAGAGGTAACCAGACATTAATGAATGACTGGAAGGGAGGACTCGACCAGACATCGACGGATGAATGGGAGAAGACTCGACGTTTACAGACATCGCAAGATGATGTTTACAGACACCAAAAAGATCGACCAGACATTTACTGATGAATGGGAATACTCGACGTTTACAGACATCGAAAGATGATGTTTACAGACACCAAAAAGATCGACCAGACATTTACAGATGAATGGGAATACTCGACGTTTACAGACATCGAAAGATGATGTTTACAGACACCAAAAAGATCGACCAGACATTTACAGATGAATGGGAATACTCGACGTTTACAGACATCGAAAGATGATGTTTACAGACACCCAAAAGATCGACCAGACATTTACAGATGAATGGGAATAAGAGAAACACAACCAGACGTTAACGGACGAATGGGAAAAACTCGTCGTTTATCGAAACCAACGGAGAGGTAAGTCCACATGGGGAGGGTACAACTAGACATCACCGGATGACTAGGAAAAACTCGACGTTTATCGACACCAACGGAGAGGAGTAATTTTCACTAGGGAAGGGAGGCCGACGTTACGAACATCGAGAGATGATGTTTACAGACATCAAAAGAAAACCAGACACTTACGCACGACTGGGAATCACCGAAAGATGGTGTTTACCGACACCAAGGAAACAACACACACGGGTGCTGACAGGGTATACTAACATTTTCAAGATGACCGGGCAAGGCTGAACACTTGCAGGGGGTCTCACTGGGGAGAAGCAGGCTCTTGTCACCAACGGGTGAGGTAATAAAACTCTATGGGGATATTAATCCTGAATGCTGTCAAGAGCAACTGTAGCAGACTTGCTGTGCTGATGTTGAAGGAAATGATCCGCCTCTGCCGGGGATACGGTCTGGTGAAGTTAACACATGAATGCATATGTTTGAATTTTTCTATGGCGTAATGCTCCATTTATGAATGGAAATGCTACGCGATTTTTGAGGATGCAATGATTACTACATGCAAAATGCAAATGAACCCTGGCTAGGGAGCCAAAATGATCAGATATTCTGACTCTGTGGGGAGACTCCTCTTGGGGAAATACTCTGCGGGGAACTCCGCTTGGGGATGGTAAAGCGACTTCACACTCATGTTGAAGAATAACACTACTGCTGGGAAAAGGTAAACTCCGCTGGGGATATCCTTCAGTCCACAGATAGGATAAATGTTGGAGATAAATTCAATGAACCTGCCTCACTCGGGGAGGAAATCGGCAAATACAGGCCTGCTGGGGGTAGGCAATCCTTAGATCAGTTGGGAATAGAAGGCACTATCCACAGACGTCTCCGCAGGGGAACATAGCTCTGATAGCTTCCAAACTTGCTTGGGGAAAATATCTGCTGAGGAAACGTCCTCACAGATGTCAATCTGAAAAAAAAACAGCACAACAAAATGCCCCCAGGGAATACATGGACAAGATACGCTCAAGTGTCCTCAACATTCAAAATGATTTTCAAATGTTTCATCTTTCTGCACGTCATTGTTTAGCCTCCATGTTCTTATATGCAATGCTTATCAAAAATTCAGACATTTTGCAAACAAAACAGTAAAAATAAAAACAGAAGAGCCATTTATCTGAATAACGACTTTTATTGATTGAAAATGTGCCTGAGAAGGCAAAACATTGGGAGGCAATTCCTAGAAAGAGGTAATTGCGCACAAAAGGGAAAAATCTATCCTAATGGCAACGTGAACACGGCATCCACCATTTCCTAATTCTGTTATAACTCACAGATTATCAGTTTTCCTCCCAACTCCTTGCTTTCTGAGAAGAATGACTGGACGGATCACATCTTTCGAGATGGCAGACGACAAAGCTTGATGAAGTACAGACAACTCAGACTGTAGTCTTCGCTTTAATCCCTAACTTTTGCCTGGATCGCCCTTTCGGGTTTTCAATCCACCGGGATACCCATTTTTGCCTAAGCCGCCCTTGCGGGTTTTCGACTTACCGGGTGTACAAATTCTTTTCATTTTATCCCTAATTTTTGCCCGAACCTTTTCTTTCTGTTTTTTTTTTTGGTTCGCCGGGATGCCCTTTTTTTTGCCTGGACTCTTTCTTTTTTTTGTCCAGCGGGTCAATTTATGCGAAGTATTTTTTGACTACATCTGAGTTAACAGGAGACGGAAAATCTTCACCATCCATAGTTGTAAGCATCAAGGCTCCACCGGAGAAGACCTTTTTCACAACATATGGACCTTCATAATTAGGAGTCCACTTGCCCCTGTTATCTGCACCGGGAGGGAGGATCCTCTTCAAAACTAGATCACCGATCTGATAGCTTCGAGGACGCACTTTCTGATCAAAGGCTCTCTTCATCCTTCGCTGATACAACTGTCCATGACATACAGCTGCTAGTCGTCTCTCCTCGATAAGGCTCAACTCGTTAAACCTTGTTCGAATCCACTCGGCTTCGTCCAGCTTGACATCCAATAAAACTCTCAGAGAAGGAATCTCCACTTCAACAGGTAGGACAGCTTCCATACCATACACAAGGGAGTAAGGGGTTGCCCCGGTCGACGTACGTACTGAGGTACGGTACCCATGCAAAGCGAAAGGCAGCATCTCATGCCAATCCTTGTACGTAACGACCATCTTCTGCACAATCTTCTTGATATTCTTGTTTGCCGCTTCTACAGCACCATTCATCTTCGGTCTGTAAGGAGAAGAATTGTGATGTTCAATCTTGAAATCTCTACAAAGCTCTTTCATCATTTTGTTGTTAAGGTTCGAACCATTGTCAGTGATGATTCTCTCAGGGACTCCATAACGACAGATGATTTCTTTCTTGATGAACCGGGTAACCACTTGTTTGGTAACGTTAGCATAGGAAGCTGCTTCTACCCACTTGGTGAAATAGTCAATCGCAACCAAGATGAAGCGATGTCCATTCGAAGCAGTAGGCTCGATCTTCCCAATCATATCAATGCCCCACATGGCAAACGGCCAAGGCGAATTCATGACATTCAGAGGGCTTGGTGGTACATGCACCTTATCAGCATAGATTTGACACTTATGGCACTTCCGAGCATACTTAAACAATCGGATTCCATAGTCATCCAGTAATAACCCGCTCTCAACAGTTTCTTAGCCATTGCATGTCCGCCGGCATGAGTACCGAAGGAACCTTCATGAACTTCCTGCATTAACATGTCTGCCTCGGGTCTGTCCACGCATCTGAGCAAGACCATGTCAAAGTTTCTCTTATACAACACATCGTCCTGATTCAAATAGAAGCTTCCAGCTAGCCTCCTCAGGGTTTTCTTGTCATTCTTCGACGCACCTTCAGGATACTCTTGAGTCTTGAGGAAATTCTTGATGTCATAATACCACGGCTTCTCATCAATCACAACAGACTCGGCTGCAAACACATACGCAGGCCTCTCAAGTCGATTCACCGCAACATGTGGCACATGATTCCACCAATGAACTTTGATCATAGACGACAAAGTAGCCAAGGCATCAGCCATTTGATTCTCATCCCGGGGAACATGATACAACTTCACCTTCTTGAAGAACGTCAGTATCCTTCTGGTGTAATCTCTATACGGAATCAAATGCGGCTGATTCGTATTCCAATCTCCATTGACTTGATTGACCACTAGAGCTGAATCTCCAAATATATCAAGAGTTTTGATCCTCAGATCAATGGCTTCTTCTATCCCCATGATACAAGCCTCATACTCAGCTTCATTGTTGGTGACGTCAAACATCAATCTGGCAGAAAAAGGTATATGAGCACCTTTAGGATTGATCAATACTGCACCCACACCGTTACCGTTCATATTCACAGCCCCATCAAACATCAGTGTCCATTTGTCATCCGGGTCCGGTCCTTCCTCGACAAGAGGCTCTTCGCAATCTTTCATCTTCAGATACATGATGTCTTCATCAGGGAATTCAAACATCATAGGCTGATAGTCATCAATTGGTTGTTCGGCGAGGTAGTCTGACAGAATACTACCTTTGATGGCCTTCTGGGACGTGTACTGAATGTCATACTCTGTTAGAATCATCTGCCAACGGGCAACACGTCCGGTGAGAGCTGGTTTCTCAAAGATGTACTTTACTGGATCCATCTTAGAAATCAACAGAGTAGTATGGTTCAACATATACTGTCTCAGTCGGCGAGCAGCCCAGGCCAAAGCACAGCAAGTTTTCTCGAGCAGTGAATATCGTGTTTCACAGTCGGTAAACTTTTTGCTGAGGTAGTATATGGCATGCTCTTTTCGACCAGACTCGTCATGCTGTCCCAATACACACCCCATCGAATTCTCAGTCACTGACAGGTACATTATCAGAGGTCTCCCTGGAACTGGAGGTATAAGGATTGGAGGTTTCTGTAAATACTCTTTTATCTTGTCAAAAGCTTTCTGACAATCATCATTCCACTTGATCGCTTGATTCTTTCTAAGCAGTTTGAAAATTGGTTCACATGTAGCAGTTAGATGAGATATGAACCTTGCAATGTAGTTCAATCTCCCTAGAAACCCACGGACTTGCTTTTCCGTCTTCGGTTCAGGCATCTCTTGAATAGCTTTGACTTTTGCTGGATCAACCTCAATCCCTTTCTCACTGACAATGAAGCCTAAGAGCTTCCCGGACCTCACCCCGAACGTACACTTGTTCGGATTCAACCTCAGCTTGAACTTTCTCAACCGGTCAAACAGCTTCTGCAAGTTAACCAGGTGCTCCTCTTCTGTCTGCGACTTCGCAATCATATCATCTACGTACACTTCAATCTCTTTGTGCATCATGTCATGAAAGAGAGTCGTCATTGCCCTCTGATAGGTAGCACCAGCATTCTTTAGCCCAAATGGCATCACTTTATAGCAGAACGTGCCCCAGGGTGTAATGAATGTCGTCTTTTCCATGTCCTCTGGCGCCATCTTGATCTGATTATATCCAGAGAAACCATCCATGAAAGAGAATACCGAGGATTGAGCCGTATTATCAACCAATACATCAATGTGAGGTAATGGGAAATCATCTTTCGGACTTGCTCTATTCAAATCCCGGTAATCGACACACATTCTGACTTTACCATCCTTCTTCGGCACAGGAACGATGTTGGCCACCCACGGTGGATAACTTGTAACAGCCAGAAAACCCGCATCCCACTGCTTCTGAACCTCTTCCTTGATCTTAGTTGCCATGTCAGGACTCGTTCTACGAAGCTTCTGCTTGACCGAAGGACATCCTTCTCTAAGAGGTAATCGGTGCATCACAATATCTGTATCCAAACCAGGCATATCTTGATATGACCAGGCGAATATCTCCACATATTCTCTCAGCATCTCAATCAGCCTCCTCTTGACAGAGTCCTCTAAAGCAGCCCCAATCTTGATTTCTCTTTTGGCGTCCTCAGTACCCAAATTAACAACCTCCAACTCCTCCTGATGAGGTTGGATGACCCTTTCCTCCTGCTTCAGTAATCTGACCAATTCTGCAGGGAGTTCACAGTCTTCCTCACTCTCCTCTTCAGCTTGGTAGATGGGATTGTCGAAATCATACTGAGCCATAACAGAACTGTTCATAGTGAATGCCATAAGATCGCTTCTGCATGTTTAATGCTTTGTTTTTAGAAAAAGAGTTCAAGAAGTCACAAAAACAAAAAACATTGCCATTTTATCGTTTTGAAAAAGAAAAATGAAAACAAAAATAGAAAGACAGGGATCACAAAGTTTGATTTCAAAAAATGTCCTTCATTAATGATAATCATTAAAACATGATGAGGCCCTACAAAAATGAATCACTACGCCTTGGGCAGAACGTAGGATTTTCATGCAAAATGACAAAACAACAGAAAATTACTCTGTCAGAAGAGTAACTTGAACCACTTCTTCAGCCGTCCAGTTGTTGATAGACCCCCCTGGTGCACACGGGCGAACCCAGTTGTCCAAATCACAATCGTTGTCACAGTCTTCAATACCGGTTGCGGAGACGTCGCCATGATTCATCAGCCCAGCGCTGGTAAAAGTACTCGGACCCGCTTGACCATTCTGCTCTGCTCGGAGAGGCTCATAACCAACACCAAATTTGTCTTCTTTGACAGGCAAATCCACCATCTTGCCCCAGCCTTCAGCTTTGCCAGAATCAACAACCTCTTTAGCCTGCTTGTAAGAAGTAATTGAAGCACCTGGCTTCCTCTGCTCAGCGTACGCCACTTTCTCAAGAGCCACAGTCTCAAACGCCTGGCATAAGGTTTCGTGGATCTCGCCATCCACCTCAACATATTTGAACGAGGATAGATGACTCACCAGAATCTCTTCTTCACCGCACACAGTCACAATCTGGCCATTCCAGACATACTTGAGCTTTTGATGGAGAGTCGACGAGACTGCCCCTGCTGCATGAATCCATGGACGCCCCAATAAACAACTATAGGCGGGCTGGATGTCCATAACATAGAAGATGATATCGAATACCTCAGGACCTATCTTCACAGGCAAGGTAACTTCTCCACACACAGAACGTTTGGATCCGTCGAAAGCACGAACGATCAGGTCACTGGGATTAAGCACAGACCCTTCCGCATCAATCTTCTTCAGAATCTGCTTAGGCAGCACATTCAACGACGACCCGGTGTCTACCAATACGTGAGACAATACTGCCCCCTTGCACTCCATGGTGATGTGCAAGGCTTTGTTATGGTTTCGTCCTTCAGGCGGTAAGTCCAGGTTGGTGAAACCCACACCATGCCTGGTGCTCACATTGGCCATCACACCCTCCAGTTGATTGACAGAAATCTCCTGAGGTACGTAAGCCAGGTTCAACATCTTCAGCAAGGCATTACGGTGTGCCTCAGAGCACAACAACAGTGAAAGTATAGAAATCTTGGACGGAGTTTGATTCAACTGATCTACAATCTTGTAGTCACTCTTCTTGATTATTTTCATAAACTCCTCCACGTCCTTCTCAAATGACCCCTCGGGTGCTTCCTTCTGGACAGGCTCTTCCTCAACCACAGCTTGCTTACCCTTTGCTCTGGCGAGAGCCTCAGCATTATTGTCCCTCAAAGGCTGCGGTGCGAACAGACGACCGTTTCTGGTAAAACCTCCTGGACCTCCTACATTATCCACAGCCGGACCAACAGTTGCAGGAACTCTAGTCGGCAAACCAATTGTCACTGGAGTTTGATTCACTGGTCTTGTCTGACTCTCAGCCCTTCTGTAACTGCGGTGAGCATTATCATACTTCCACGGCACGGCCTACTATTCTCAACAACCTTCTTCCAGACGCAACGATAGTAGTCGGAGCACTGATGGTTACTGGAACGGGAATGGTAACTGGGGTACCATTCGTTGCAGGTGCACTAACGACCCTTTGTCCACGTTCTTCAGACGGTTTAAAGTAAATGGTGATAGTTGACACTGTTCCACGATCTTTTACAGCCCTACTGAATTGCAACCAACCCTCATCCATCATACCCTGGATACCGGCCCTTAACCGGTCGCAGCCATTCTCAGATTCTGCACAGCCCAAACAATCCTCATTACAACCCGGGTAGACACCCCCATTCAGCAGACGGCCCTTCACAACTAACAGAGAAGTTTGAACATCATCAACATTAACAACCAGATCTTCAGCTTCTTTCCCTTCAATATTGTTCACTCTGTGCCCACCATGCTGAGGCATAGGGTTGTTCACAACGTTAGGCACTGGAGCGAAGTTGATTGCCTTGGCATCGATCAAATCTTGAACCTTGTGCTGGAGAGCCCGACACTTCTCAGTATGATGCCCTGGTGCCCCAGAGTGAAAGTCACATCTAACATTAGCATCATAGCCAGGAGGCAGCACTGTTGGAGTGGCCATCGTACGCAACTCTACAAACCCTAACCGGAGTAGTTCGGGTAGTAGCTCTGTGTAAGACATAGGCAGAGGATCAAATCTTCTATCAGCCTGTAATCTCTGCCTAGGCTGGAAAGGACGTTGTTGTTGTTGTTGTTGTTGTTGCGGTTGTTGAACTCTTTGTTGTTGTTGCTGACGAGGTTGAGGTGTCGGAATGGTTACTGCAGCAGCTTGACGGTATTCACTTCTATTCTGATCTCTGCGGTGTTGAACAGCATTTGTTTCACCCTCCCTTCGACGAGGTGCCCCAACAAACGGCTTCTTAGAAGAAGAGGAGCCAGCATCTTGAATCTTCCTAGTTTTGATCAAACTCTCAGTCCTCTCTCCACAAATGACAACATCAGAAAAACTACCGAATGGGCAGCTCCCCATCCGGTCCATAAACACACCTTGAAGAGTACCGATAAACATGTCTGTCAACTCCCTCTCCAGCATAGGGGGTTGAACTCTAGCAGCTAGTTCACGCCACCTCTGGGCATACTCCTTGAAGCTTTCATTGGATTTCTGACAAAGACTCTGCAGCTGAGTCCGGCTCGGTGCCATGTCCATGTTGTGTTTGTATTGCCTCAAGAAAGCCTCACCCAGATCTCTCCAGCATCGGATCAAATCTCTCTTCAATTCCATGTACCAGTCCAAAGAAGCCCCAGATAGACTATCTTGGAAAAAATACATCCACATCTTTTCATCATCGGTATACGCAGAGATCTTTCGATAATAAGCCTGCACATGGGTGCGAGGGCAAGAAGTACCGTTGTATTTGTCGAATGACGGTGCTTTGAACTTGTGAGGGATTCTCAAACCTTCAACCAATCCCATATTAGTAACATCAAAACCGAGAGAATTCTGACTTTCCATAGCACGGATCTTCTCAGCAAGAGCTTCAACTTTACGGTCTCTCTCGTTAACCCTTCCCAGAACGTCTTCGTCTTCACTGAGCAGAGAGAACATATCCTCTTGTCTGTCAACAATCGGAACAGGATTACGGGCCGGAGCACGGACTACTCTAGCATTAGCGACATCTGGAACAATAGGTTGACCGTTGATTCGAATACCCCCCAACTCATCACCTACAGCATAGTTGTTGACGGGTACAGCAGCAGCGACATTGTTATCATTGACCGGGCCTCCCTCTGGCGGAGCATGGTTGACCGGTGGATTTGCAGCCTCTTGTCTCTGAACCATGGCTCGGAGTTCTTCTTGACCTTGCGCAACCCCTTGCATCATATTCATAAATTGGGCCATGCTAGCCTTCATCTCAGCCAACTCAGCTTGAAATTGATCCATACTTCTCTGTTGATTCAGTCTTGTTGAGTAGCGGTGCGGACGTTGATCAGCTATCCTGCCTAAAACAGGAACCAGAGTAAGAAGTCACGACCAAGAACACCTGTTATGCAAAATGATATGAGTATGATGCTAATGATGCGTATGATGCACATGATATGCTCATTTCCCAGGCATTCAAAGAGCCTGACCCATCCTGAAAAGATGGCAACCTGCAGCAACAAGAGAACAAGCAGATATAAGGAAATGCTGACATCCTTATATATACATAAGGGTAAAAAGGCGTACAACCAATGTCAACAGAATATCTGAATAAACAACGTACAAAGAAAAAAAAGAATCCCATCCAACAAGCCTGGAGGTGATTCTTAACAAAAGATCCAAGAGATGGCTTACACGCAAATGAATCCCATCCAACAAGCCTGGAGGTGATTCTCAACAAAATACAATCAGAGATACAAACTAAGACAGACGGTCTTCCGGAATGAGGGTCTTCAGGTAATGGCACTGGTCTATCAACAGCGAGCATTCTGAACAATCTGGTAAAGGAGTGATCTTCTCTTTCAATTGTCTTCTCAGCTCCAAGACTTCTCCTCCAAGGTGGTCCTCTGATTTCTGTCTCAACTCCATCTCTCTCTTCAACTGAGCATCTTTGTCTCTGAGTTGCTTCTCCAAGTCTCTGATCTTCTTCTGATAACTGGCCTCAACCCTCTGCAGCCTCAGGCACTCCCGGTGTTCTGCATCTAACATACTCTCCATCTCCTTGTAGGATCTCTTCTTGTTCCTTGCTCTGCTAGCGTCTTCTCCTTGCACTTCCCTGAGTTGATGGGCCAAGTGCAGCTTATCAGCTTTAGCTTTGTACAGCTCCATCTGGGTATCTTGCTCCTTCTCTCTCAAACGGCGATTCTCCATCAAGGCTTGCTTGTAGTGCTCTGCAGGCACACTATCAGCAAGTACCAAAGGTGGTTGCTCTTGCAACGGCTCCATCCTATCATAGGGTAGCAGCAAAGTTTCCACTCTCTTCTTTACCCAATCGGTGTAATCGGGCATTGCAATGGCAAACTTCTTCCCTAAGACGGATCCATCCTTCACTCCCACATCTCTCCAGGCTTTCCCTATCTGCTCCAACTTAGCAGGGTCATCCTTCTTCTCAAAACAAAAACTTTCG
The DNA here is from genome assembly GCF_024323335.1 of Lathyrus oleraceus. Lineage (NCBI taxonomy): Eukaryota > Viridiplantae > Streptophyta > Magnoliopsida > Fabales > Fabaceae > Lathyrus > Lathyrus oleraceus. The sequence goes on along the minus strand of NC_066579.1, from coordinate 84,098,934 downwards.
GCCATCTCAGCTTCGAGCGGTCTTTCGCTCATAACAAACCCTAGCTGGCGAAGAGAAAGAACTGGGTTGTAATTAATGCAACCTTTGGTCCCTATGAGTGGCACGCCCCGGAATTCACCACAACTTATGATGACATCCTTCACATCCATCCGGTACGACTGCCACCTGATGTCGTAGGAAGTAAGCGACATGACCCTCTGAGTCCACTTAAGAGTGCTCTGGGTATCCACAAATGGTCCACTGGCTGGCAGAAGAGACATGAACCATTTGAACAGAAGCGGGAGACAACACCTGATAGCCCCACCCTTACCATGCCTACTGTGAATAGCATAGTAAGTATCAGCTAATAGAGTAGGAACTGGATTTCCTCTAATGAAAATACTGACTGCAGCATAGTCAACAAAATTTGGCATACTGGGAAACAAGACGATCCCATAGATCATGACGGCCAACTGAGCATGAAAGGCTTCCCAACTTCCCTTCTCTGCTTCAACTCTGGCTACTCTCAACAGGAACTTCAATGGCAGACCTACAACCTCTCCACAGGGCTTCCAATTCTTATCAACTTCCTCAACACTCAACCGGAGAGCTCTGGCAATCAATCTGAAGTCGACCTCCTTTGGGACGTCCAAGAAGGGAGTCTGATGCTGAATAGGGATACTCAATAGGATAGAATACTCTTCGAGAGTGGGTGCAAGCTGATAATCCTGGAAAGTGAAGCACCTGAGCTCTGGGTCATAAAACTGAAGTAGTGTCTGCAGAGGCACTGGGTCAACTACTGTCTTCAATACTGTCAAGATATCTCCGTACCGCCCAACAAAACTCTTCAGTCGGTCATCTATCACGAGGCTACCCAACTCAACTAGCGGAGTCAACGGCTCACGGTGGAAACTGTAGGAACAGGTTTTCCGCTTCGGCTCGGGAACTGTTGTCATCTCTATCAGTAGACAGACTCTGGAATGTACCTGAGAAATGATATGCATGCAGAGATTAGTTTTTTCTTTTTTCTCTTTTTTTTTGATGATTTTTTTTTGATTTTTTTTTTCAATGCGTTTCTTTTGAAAAATAAATATGCTATGATGCACATGATGCAGACTGGACTGGCTGGTTGTGCAAACTCTGATACTAGGTCGAAGCTTCAGTCAAAATCGGAACATAAATCCCACTTAAGGTTAACTGAACACTGTCTGAACACAAAGTCACCATCAGAACCAAGTCACCAACAGAACCGAGTCACCAACGGTACCTGTAATGAAATAACCCTTCCCACTCACGGGTGTAGTCTAGGCCAGGGTAAAGCTGAGAGAAACGCAGCATAAATAACTTTTCGCAGAAATACTATCATATACACACCCGAAGTATGTAACGACAGTATCCCACCAGGGTCTGAACTGCTCGTGATATCAATGTTCCGCTAAGTGGCGCCATACCACCCGCTTCCCATGAATCACTCTATTCCTAATCATCCTAGATTTTCACTCATGGTCTGGGTATTGGACCTTTTACCTCAACTGACTCCCCCCCTCACACAGAGAAAAACAGACAGCCAGCCAGTAATGAATAATGAATATGAATGCAAACATCAATGCATACAATCAATGCAAACAATAAATGTGCATATATACAATGAATGCAATAAAATACAACAAGCAGAAAGCAACCAAAACCCTAATCCTAGAGAGCGCTAGGAGAGACTCGCTTAGGGAAGATGGACCAGCACAGGTCAACTTCTCTATATCCCAAGCAGAGTCGCCAGCTGTCGCATCGCGCGAAAAACCGGCGGGAAAAGAAAGAAACAACAGAGCCGCCACCGTGCGTTATTTATCCCAACAGAGGGAAAGGAAACGCTCAGAGTAAACCTAGGAAAGAACATGGTCTCGCGACCAAAGAGAATGGGTTCGGGAGTCGGTTATGCGAAGGGAAGGTATTAGCACCCCTACGCATCCGTGGTACTCTACGGGATCCACGCACAAAAGGAAGGAAAAATGGTTGCTAAAACACTGCTCAAACAAACAAACAAATACTGGCTGAAAGAGACACAAGAGACAAACAAGACAGACTCGGCAGGATATCGCATCCTGGGCCTACTTAGTCTATCAAGCATAGACATCAGAGTCTAAGTAGTTCGGACTGGGGAAACGACACATGCTCGCTAGGATATCGCATCCCATGCATACGTATCTTCTCGGACGAGAGAAGAATCAGAGCATTCGTAGCTCGGCTGACACGCGCACAAACAAACACAGGCAAAGGCAAACGTGGAGCCCGACTGCCAATCACTGGACTTACATCAGCATCCGAACCAAAACACACACAAGAAGGCAAACATGGAGCCTGAACGCCAATCACTGGACTTACATCAGCATCCGAACCAAACACACGCAACAGGTTGATAGGGAGTCGGGGACTCAGACTATAACTGTCAAACACACACAAACAGACGGACAGCAAATGCTAAGGAGTCACAGACTCGAGCCTAGCAAAGGTCAGACAACACACACAAAAGAAAGAAAAGGCGCCCGGAGAGATCAGCTCAATCTCCTGCCTACATACTTCATCTGGTATGAAGATCAGGGCGATGTAGTTCCCCTACGGAGGGATAAAGGATCTAGCCTAACCAGATAACAGAGGGAGACACAACTCTAGGGAGACTACGACTCGAGCCTAGATGTTGTCATGCAAAATCAACCCTAAGTTATGGTTTTCTAGCTAAATGGCACAAGGGCCAACCTATCCTAAGCAAGGCTCACACAGGAAGCAAGCAAGGTCTCAATTGCAACTAGGGCAAGAGAAAGGGGATATCTCAATCACAACAGGGGTGAGAGAAGAGAATTAGTGTTAGTGGTTAGTCAAACTCGACAAGACATCGCGTCTAGCGCCTACGTATCTCATCTGAACATGAGAATCAGAGTTGCCGTAGTTCGGCTTAACAACTCTAAGCATGGCTCACACAGGAAGTAAGCCACACAGACTTGACTTTGCACAAGGGCAAGTCAAGCACAACCTATCTTGCACAAGGGCAAGACTAAGCCAAACCTAAAGAGGCAAAGCAAACAGGCAATCACAGGAAGCACATACAGCATGAAATAAACACACCAACAAGGGGGCTCAAACATCAAGGGTTAGGCACTAGGGCCAACTGGAATAGGGTAAGAGGCGCTCTTAACCTTGCCATTGAGGGGCTAAGGTGAAGCAGATGAAAGGTGAGTGAAGGTAAGACTTCACAGCTCTTATCCCTGGCCTGGGAGAGCTCAAGACAAGAATGTGTGGGTTCAGAAAGTGGGAACCCTTCTACACATTTAAAACTGACTCAGTTGTACAATTGTACAAGATCTTGGGTTTGTATCTGCAATGCATCAACACAGTGGTGTGAGCAAAGCAGATGACACACTGAATAGTGGGGGAGAGATTGCATATCCCTACCTTCCACCAATTGCCTCTTCACTTAGGAGGTCTTTGACTCTATGCAAGGACAAAATTAAACAATCACAAACATTGCCTCTTAAGGAGGACTTCAGACAGTTGCCTGGCCAAGTAACAGACCAGGTCTTCCAGACTACATGAAGTAAAAGAGACATACCTCAAGCAAGTTGCTAAAAAGCAAAGCAAATCAAGTTCAGAGAACTTAAGCAACTAAAGTACCTGAAAAAGTCAAAACAATCAGCAAACAGTTCAAAAGTTTAAATCAAAAGGAATTGGTGAACAGTCAACACAGATGGTCAACTGTGCGAGGCATAAGACTCAAACACATGAGTCAAACCTACAAAACAAAGGTTAACATATGATAAAACAATCAAGTTCAAACAAGTTTGAATGATCTTTGAGGCATTGGTGCTTAACCTGAAACAGGAACTCAATTGTAAGCTCAAAAGACCACTAGGACTAGCCTAGGGTCAAGGGTAAAAGAAAAAGTCAAAACAGCAAAGAAAAGTCAACCAAAGTCAAGGTCAAACATTCAAGACGCTATCACAATTGGGCCCACATTCAAATCATGCATTATTATCATTTCATACACAAAAGGATGCAAAGCATGGCAAAGGAAAGCACAAATAGGTCAACAGCAAGACTTCATTCAAAAGTCATCCCAAACAATCTCAAAAATCATCAAATAAATCACATTCAATCCTAACATCTAACATGGTAAGCATGTCAAATTTCATGGCATTTAGATGAGAGGAAGGCAGTCAATGAAAATCATGAAGTCAACACAATTTCAAATGTGCACAATGAAGGTCAACAATCATGAGTCAACTTCAAAAATCATAACAAATTGAAAACAGATGAGAAATGAATGAGATTAACACCAATGCAAAGCTCAAGATGTCTAGTTATCACATATGAAATTTCATGATCATACAATATGGTATGAGAATTACCCAAATGATTTGGCAATGTGTAGCACAAAAAGTCAACCATGGACTAGGCAGGGAATAAAATTCACAATCAAATGGAAAACAGCACAATCAATTCCAAGAAAATTCATACATCAACTAGACATATAAAGGATCAATCATGCAAAATTTGGGGTCATTTGGATGTAGGGAAGCATGCCAACAAAATTAGGGAAAATACACATCATTCATGTAGCAACAAATGTAACACATAACTTCAGAAAATCATAACTCTCAATCCACACATGATAAATGCACAAACTTTATATGGAAATGAAGGTCAATGAGTCTAGTTTCACCACAAAAAGTTTCAAAGGCATTGGATACAACATGAGTATTTCACAGAAGGAATGGCACAATGTATCAATTTGGCATACATGTTAGGAAACCAATTATCATTTAAAATCCAGCCAGTGAAAAATTAATTAAAAATCACAATTAAATACTAGACACATTCATGAACATTATGGAAAAAATCTCATGATTTTTGGGTTTAATTTGAGTGAAATATGAATTGTGGAAGATTGGTGAATATTTGAGCAAAACATGAACAAAAGCATGGATGAATGGTCAAACAATTAGTCAACAGTGGCATAGTGGTAAATAAACGCTCTACTTAACAAAACGGCAGCGCTTAAAGGAAGCTCAGGAAATAATGTGATTCGTCCATTTCTAATGGAACAGTACCCATGCGAAGGAACAAAACAAACAGACCAATCGAAATTCGTGTTTCTGGGAATTTTCATGTTTATGCACATTAGGGTTTTGGCTAAACATCAGCATGCATTCATCATCATTCATCATTAAATCATCCAAAACATGAACAATAGCATCAACCAATAAGCGTGACCAGGAAGCATCATCATCATGCAATATTAATCAACAACAAAACACACATAATCGAGGGAAATTCTGGGCAGGGTTATGCTTATGAACAGGACATCACCTTCAACAATCCAACATGAACAAAACTTCCAGAAAGTAAAATCGAGCATGGCAATAGCATCTACCAACAATGAGCATCACATATCCAGCATTCAAAAACATTAAAACAAACTTGCACAAGATAAATCGAAGGAAACAAGTTTGATCACGAAAATGTAATTTCAGATTTCTCACTCCTTTCTTAATCATTTTAAACAAGGCATAGCTTAAAAGAATCAGCATTCAAAGATCTTCATTAAACATGGCATGGCTTTGGAGAATAAAGAATTCGAAAAAATACCAAAGTGAAGAGCAGTGGAAGATCTTGATGTTTTCTGCTTGCAAATCTTCGATACAGGTGAACACAAAGGCCTTAAATGTTGTATGGGTGAAGTTCCTTGGCTCAGCAGTGCTTGCAAGTGTCCAAATCAAAGATTGCCATTGTTGATGGTTGGTGAAAACAGAACTAGAAGGTGCAGTTACAGCAAGAATTTGATGATGAAACTGAGCTCAATATGTTGTCTAGGTGAAGGAGGGATCAAGGATTGCTCGTGTGTTTTGATGATTTGCTCAGAATTTTTCAAAATGCAAATATGCAAGAAGGAGTGAATGGCAGTTTTCTCTGGTTTTCAGGTGGTGGCTAGGGTTTTGAATTGGCAGAAGATGATGAAATGGATATTGTATCAAGCAAGGCAAGGTTTTTGTTCTTCTGGAAGTTCTTTGACAGATTTTTGCAAAAGTGTGAAAAAATGAATCTTGAGAGAATGAGTGTTTTCTCTTTTTTTCCAAGTGGTTTGTGTGGCTGCTAGTTCTTTCATTTTTGACAGAAAATCCATCATAAAATCTGCTGCTTTATGTTGTACAAATCATAGTCCATGGATATGTGGGATAGAGTTGGTAAAAGTTGTACTTTTGGCCACACTTCAAGCAACTTGGCATGGCTTACATGTACTGCATAATTTTGACTTTGTAACATGACCAAAACCATATTTCTGAACATATTTGATTGGCCAAATGGTTAAAAGATGATTATATCAAAAAGTCAACTCTTGGTCAAACTTGAATTTAAATGAGACAAGTCAAAAAATGCCATTTTGATTGGCAAGGTTTTGGCTCATGAAATTTACATTTTTGGAAAGAGGGGACCAAATGTGACTTGTAGGAAAAAACCCCACCAAAATTGGCCAAATGGTTTGGGAGATATGGCCTTTTGAAGTTCAAGAATTTCTGAAATCGATTCGATCATAACTTGCCAACCACACATGGGAATTGAGAGTTCTTGGACTTTTTGGAAATGGGAGAACAAGATCTTCAACTTTCATGTTGGGAAAAAATTCATTTGAGGCTTGTATCATGATGTAAGTTTGAGGATCAAGACTTTCCATTTTTGGTAAGTTTCAGTTACAGGTCCAGTTTCCGTTTTTGGAAATTTCTGATCTGGCTTCAAATTCTTCCATGATGGTGTTTGGCATGATATATGATGACTATTTGGCCATGAATGAGCTCCCACAAACCAATTCCAATCATCAAATCACTGATTAAATGGACAGTTGACCAACAGTTGACTTTTAGGGTTTCCGACTGATTGTGCATTGACTGATGACTTCCAAACCCTAATTCCTTGAGAACTTGACTTCAAATGATGTCCCAAGTTGTATGAACTCTTGATTATTGATCATGGTGCCCAAATTCCACAAGAATGGCCACCATCCACTGCTTTGACTGACTGTTGACTTTCTAGGGTTTTTTGACTGTCTGTGTATGAACTGATGACCTCTGAGCCTTCAACCCTTGACTTGAATACTTCAAATGGACCTCCAAGTCATGTGAACTTGTTGCACAAAACCTAGGGCATTGGTTCCTTGAGAAACACCTTTGCTTGATTGACTGACTGATCTCCTGATCAGTTTGACCTAATTTCTTGATTGGCTTGCACTTGAGGCAAAAGAGGCAATGCAATGCTATGCAATGGACCATGATATGCTATGACCCAATATGAAAATGTATGCATAGTGATAGGTGCAAATTTGAGGTGCTACACATATCAGCCATCAGTTGCTATAAATAAGTGCCTCATGCTTCTCATTTCCATAACCTGAAGGCACCTTACATACTGCACGAATCATTCCTCAACCATAATCAAAAGGAACTCACAATTTCTTTCAATTTTTATTCAGATCTAAACTTCAATTTCCTTGATTGATTTTTAGATCTACAGTTCCTAAGCCTTGCTCACCTTGATCCATAGAACACACTGCAAGCATAAACATCAAGAGATCGTACTCTCAAGCTCTCCATTTCAGAGGTTTACATCCAAACTTGTTTTCTTCAAATCTCTTTGTATGTAGCTTATTTCTTGTTGTTGCTGGTTTGTCTCAAGTCCTCTCCATAGAGGCATTTGATTTGTGCTTTGAATTGTTGAATTCCATCAAGTTTCAGTTGAACTCCAAAAAATTCAACCTCTGATTTCTTTCTCCATGAAAGTCTAGAGTGAATTTGGTTGGTACAGGGGCGATGTACATCACCCCAGCTTTCATTTGATACCTGGATCGTGGCATTTGGTGAAATTTTAATCTCTGCAACTTCTGGCCGGCGCCGGAGGTCTGGCCGGAGAAGACGGTGGGGTACACCACCATCTGGTCTCCAGAATGAGTCATGGTCGTGCATTTTGTTTTCCAGATTTAATCATAGTCGTTCCATGTTATGACTCAATTAAAGGTTGTGTGTGATTGCATTGACTGAAGTGTTTGGTAGGCGCGCATGTGTGATCTGTGTGATTTGCCAGCTCATTTAATGAGCTTCATCCAACGCCCCTCGTTTTTCCACATTTTTTTATTTTCTGATTTCATTTTCTTTTATTTCTTTAATTCCATTTCATTTTCAAAAAATCATATCTCCTTCATTATTGGTCCAAAAAATGTGAGACCAGTTGCATTTTTCTTCTTTTAATTTCTAGTTTCTAAAAATGATTTTTAATATTTTTTATTTTATCATTTTATATTTTTTATGAATTTTCTCTTTTCTGGTTATTTTTAATTCATTTTAAATAGTTTTTGATATTCAAAAAATACAAAAATATTTTCCCAACCTCTTTGAATGATGATGGATCTAGGAAAAATATTCTCATCAATTTATTAATTTATTTGAGGTTTATTTGAGATTTTAATTCAATTAGTTTATTTTTATGCATTTTTAATTGATTACAAATAGTTTTTTACTTCTAAAAATGCTGAATTTTTTGTCAAGCTCTGTTTGACCTTGTTGAACTTAGGATATTTCACTTCAACTTTTCAAAGTTTATTTGAAGTGAGTTTGAAGTTTGACCTTTCTTTATTATGTTAATTCAAGTATTATTTTACTTTTAAAAAATACCAAAAATATTTTATTTGTTTCTTGATTTCTAATCTTCATTTTGCTTCTGTTTGCTATTGTTTGACCTTGATCTCCTCTATCTTTGGTCAGTGGTTGTTGATTACCTCATTTCATTTCCATTAATGCACTTTATTATTCATCTTCTTCTTCTTCTTCTTTTTCTTTTTTTGATCAATGAGTTAAAGGTTGGTGGTTAGCCTTGATGTATGGGAGGTCTAACCTTCCTTGATTCAAATCTAATTCATCTTGATCATGGATCAAGTGAATGGATTTGCATTAAAGATAGGTTGCTTCCTAATCAAGAAGAGAACCTAAGTCAATACAAGATTATTTCTCATCTTCTTTTTGGCATGGCAAGTTGTAGGAGCTTGATTCACTAATCAAGATCTCTAACTTATGTTTGTTGCCTACATTATTATTGACCGGCCTCAGATTGTTGTGACTTCTACATAAGTCCAATTACGATTGCTTAACATAGCGCTAAATTTCCTTATGGCACACTAATACTAACACTAACCATTAACCATTAACATTTAATTCTTGTACTTTACCTTTATGCAATTTACTACTCTTGTACATATTATTCATTTGCTTTTTCCCTTTGCTCATTTGAGCACATGTTTATGTTAATGCAATTTGCCTTTTGCTCACTTGAGCACATAATTGTGTATATATTATTGTGCTTGTGCTTTTGTTTTGATTGTTGTGGACCAAATGCAAAAATGGACAAAAAAGGACTTAGATTCTAGGACATTCCCTATGCAAAATGGAGTAAAAAGGCCTTAATGTTGAAGATGGATTAGAATGACCAAATCTCTAAACTCACTCTTGTCCATTCTTGATTTACTTCATGGAACTTTTTGATGTGTGTGCTTTTGTGCTAGGGATTCCTATTTGAGCCAATTGAAGAACCATTGTCATGTGCTTCAAAAGTGAAAGATACAAGAGCCATTGGAAGATTCCTAAGAGCTTTGCTTGCTTGATTGATTGCTTGAGTATACAATTATTTGCTTGGTTATTCCAAAGGATGGGAGCTACTTGGATCATCGATATGATCTCAAGAAAGGAACTTCATTTCTGGTCTTGCTTATTCTCCTTCATCTCTTGTATGATTAGGACTTTAGCCATTCTTCTTCTTCTCTCCACTCTAACCCAAGCCAAAACTTTTGTGCAAACATTAACACTTATTTTCAAACATTAGAAACCTAAGCATTATGCTTTTGATTTTCAAACTTTCTTTTCACAACACTTATTTTGAATTGAATCTTTAAGTCAACTTTGACCATATTTTGTAAATACTTTTCATTGGTAAATATATCTCATTCAAATGTTTTGTGGTTTCAATAGCCACTTCCTTATCAAAAACTTTTCATAACCTTTAGCTATTAGGTTTGAGTTATCCTTGAGGTAGATGTAATACTCACCTATATCCTTAGTGATTGGACAATGAGTCTTCCCTGCTTATTATAGGGTTAACCCCTCACTAGCATGTTGAAGCTATCCTCACATGGTGGATTTGTGGTTTTAGGGTGAGTTTTCTCCCTTGGATAACAAAAGACCTTAAGGCTTTTGGACCAATCAATTCACCAACTTGTTTTTGAGATTTTTACCCCGAACTACGAGGTTTTGATCCTAATATTTTTTAAGATGGTACGTAGGCAATGGGTTTATCCATTCAAACACAAAATTGTAAATAATTTGTATATTCTTCTCTCATCTCCCCAATCATGTTTGCACAAACAAATTTTCACAAAATACCAACCTTACAACAAGTGTGAAAAGGGATCCCTAGGAGTACCTAGGATGTTTTGGGTGCTTAAAACATTCCCATTGCATAACCAACCCCCTTACCCCGATCTCTGACTTTTTTATTATTTTTTGACTCGATAAAACTTCTCGGTTTTTGTTCGCTTTCTAACCTTTCTTTTGGATAAATAGAAGTGCGGTGGCGACTCGACTTGTATGGTTTACTTTTGATTTAGTCAATAAATTTAAAGGTAACGAATACCCCGCTACAAAACCCACTGGAGACTACTCCCCATCAGAGACGCCACTTAATTTTCTGTAGCGGGAAATTCATGATCATCAAGCTATTGACAAGCTAGAGATCAATTAACAAGAGTCACCACCGCGCTTTTATTGTTTCCAAGGGAAAAGGGAAAAAATACGAACAAAACCCAAATAGTAAGAAGTTTTCAAATAAAAACTAATAAAAGTCAGAGATCACAGGTAAGGGGGTTGGTTACACAGAGGGAAGGTGTTAGCACCCAAAGTGTCCTAGGTACTCCTAGGGAGCCCTTTTTGTGTGCATATGTATTTTGTACAAAGTAATGTTTACAAACAAATAGAATGGGGGGGGGGGGTTGAGAAAAGAGATCATTAATTATATTTTTGTGTTTGACAAGACTTTCAGTCTTGTGCCTACGTACCAACATAAAAATGAGGGATCAAAACCTCGTAGTTTGTGCTATAAATTCCAAAATGAGTGTGTTGGTTTTAACAAAGTTTTAAGTTTGAAAGGCACAAAGGCATGAAAATGATTTGAATGAGTTAGTTCTTTTTGGCTTTTTGAAAGTTTAAGTCAAGTACAGTTAAGTTTATTTACAAGTTTGATTAAAAAAAAGTTTGAAGATGCAATGGCATAGGGCCAAAGTTTCTATCTTTTGCAAAAGTGGTCAAAGTTTAGAACAAAAATAGTTCACACAAAGAAGGTTTTGAAAATGGAGGGAGAGATTTTGAAATTAAAGAAATGGGGAGAAGATGAAGAGATTGTCCTATGCACAAAAATTAAAAGTTTAGAGTTGAAAAGATCTGACCAAATGGGTAGCAATCCAATAGACAAGTATGTCAATAGAAACCCAGAATCCCCTTGGACTTTTAGAATCAAACAACAAACAAATGCATAATTATATCAATCTTGAAGAGAAAAGGCATCAAATAAAGATGGCCTCATCCAAGCTTATCCACTTCATGATCTTCTTTAGAATGACCCATGTAACAAATGAATTCCACCAGTCACAGGTTCAAAATAACAGCTTAACAATAATTAGTGTTGCAGATGAATCTTAGAGAGATCTTGAATGATGTATCAGATGAATTCAAATTGTAAGCACTTGGTTCTTCAACAAGTTGGCATTGGCCAAGTCCATTAGCAAAGGGGTGTTGCCTAAGTTCTAAGTCCAATTGGTCCACAGATCAAGCCAACAGTCCACACAAAAGTTTTTTAGGGTTTTTGTTGTTATTATGTACATTAATGGTCAAATACCACACAAACAAGCAAAGGAACACAAAACAAAATATATCACACAATATGGTCCAAATGGACAAAGTGAAAATTATGTTAACATAAACAATTAGAATGATATGTATAATGGCAAATGATAATAGAGTGCTAAAAGTAAATTGCGTTAAAGTAAAGACTTGAAGTTAAAAGTTAATGGTTAGTAAGTTAGTAGTTAGTTTTGTTTTTCTTTTGATTTAAAGACATTCTTTGGAGAACACTCAACCCACTTGCCACAAGCATGGATCCTTGAACCAAAACATCTTCCAAAGGAAGGAAAGAAGGCCAAGTTTCTACACAATACTATGGAAGAGGGTAGACTTACAATCTCACTAGCTAGAATGCTTATGCCTTTTATGTCACAAATTTAGCGCTATGTTAAGCAATCATAATTGGACTTATGTAGAAGTCACAACTATTTGAGGTCGGGCAATAGACTTTTGGTATTAATGCATGTTGGAGATATAGTATTATGAACTATGCTCATTAAACATACCACACACAAAAATATGCAAAAGGCTTGGCCTAATGGCATCCATACTCTTGTCAATTTTTCAATCAACTAGCATTAGGACTTTGAGATGTCATTGGCCAAATGGAAATGAATGAAGAAGAAGAGGAATTAGATGAAGAGGGAAGGGGATGAATGAAATCACAAATTGGTCAAAGGAGGACTTTTACCAAATTAATATCATTCATTCATTTTGGGAGATGGAATGTACATTTTATCAATCCCCTAAATCCAATGATATTAACTTAACAAAGTTAAATCAACCTTGACCAAGGCCCAACAACAAACAATCAAACTCAATTAAGTCAATACAAATGGTCAATAAAATAAAAATGGCATTTATTAAATTAAAAATAATAAAATAGTGCATTAAATTCAAATATGTTTTGTCCAACTCCTAAAATCTCATCAAGACACCAAAGAAATGACCATGAGATTTATCATAGATTAAACAAGGTCAAAGGACCTTGGAGAAAAAATTTCATAATTTTTGGACATTTAAAAATATTTTTAAACAATTAAAAACAAATACAAAATCAATTAATTCATGAAAAATATTAATAATGATCCAAAAAATGATTTTAATTCAGAATATGAAAGAGAAAAATATTTGAATTTTTTTGGTGAAAGTCCCATATTTTTGGGATCAATATTGAATTTAATATGAATTATTGAAGAAAATGCAATTAAAACAAAATATCAGAAATTCAAAAATACGTGGACCATCAGATGTCCCTCATTAATTGAGGTGGCAGATCTGATGATCCAAAACGCGCGTTCCACTTGAGTCCTAGTCAACCGCGTGGCACAGATGGTAATCACAAGGGACGATCCATATTAGAACATCGAAGATGGATCCTATGGTTCAGAGGTTGTCCAGATCATCGCCGGAGCCAGAGCTCCGGTCATCTTCTCCGGTGGCACTCACCGGATTGGTCAACATAAACCATCACCAAAAAAAGAAACAATGACACGGTCTTAAAGAGAAAATGGCACTGAGCTCGAATATGACCTCCAATTCCTCCAATCCAAATATATTAAGAGATATGTGGAATTAAAAAATGAGGTGCGTGATCTGAGTTGTTTCGATTTGACCTCAAAACAACCCAATCTTCTTGCCTACATTGGTTGGACTTCAGACAACCAAAGAATCAATGGAATTGAGCAACAATTTAAGAGAATCGAAGAGTTTAAAATTTCTGCAAATTACCTTCAATGGAGGTCTAAATACGATGGATCTTGATCTGAATTGTGCTTGGATTCACTTCAATTGTTTGCAGGAAGGTAATGGAAAGGTTTAGAAGCAATGGATTCCCGAAGAATTGAATTCCAAAATAGTGGAGATTCAAGCTCAAATTCAAATGAATTTATCAGGTTTATCCTATGAGAGTGAAGGGTTTTCAGTGGGGGTTCAAAGCTGGCGCAATGGTCTCTATAATTCTGAGCATAAGTGCCTCAATTTATAGATGAATCCATGTGATATTTGCACACTCTCTTCACTTTCCAAAATTGGAAAATGATGATGGAATGGTGCATGTGCGTGCATAGGCCCATGAAATGATAGCTGAAAGTCCAAATTTGAAGTTCAGATGTGTTGAAGTAAGCTTGGAATGCAAGGCAATTGAACATTGATGCTTGAAGTTGGATCCATGCCAAATGATATCAGCCTGTTTAAGCCATGCGCATCCTATGCATTTCTCATCCAAAATGAATGAATATAAGCTCTTTGGAAAGGCGAGATCAAGAGGAACAAGTTTGATGTTCAACACTTTTTCATTTGGAGCTTGGAACTTGGAAAAATTTGAGGTGGAAGTTTTGGAAATTTTGACATATCAAAAATTTTCTAAGTGTCAAGCCATATGTCTCAATATTCCACCTTGCTTAACTTTTTATAGGAGCTTCAAATGAGAAAAGTGTATTCATAAAAATTGTAGCTCTCTCAAAGACCTTAAAAATGGTAACCAATTTAATGTCATTTGGATTTGAAATGATAGAGTTATGCATTTTTTAATTTTGGAAAAATCACTTGATCAATGGTATAAGTCAAAAGTGACCTATAATGTAGCCTCATATCACATGCTCAAAAAAGATGAATTAGCACCCACTCCAAACATAAAAGGTGAATTACACACATTGAATTTGATTTTTCAACTTGTAATTCTTCCATCTCATAAAAATTGAGCATGTTATGGCCTTGGGAATTTGACTTTCAAATTAGGGTTTACACGAAATGACCTATAATGTTTCAACATAGAAAATTATTTTCCAAGCAAAACTAGCTCTAGGTATTAACATGAAAGTTGTTTAGAATGTCATTTAGAGTAAGTTTTCTATTGGAATCATTTTCATATGATTGAAAATTGTAGGAGATAGGGTCTATGGAGACCTAGTTTTGATCAGATGAATCCATCTGGCCAACCACCATCAACCAACTTGCTAATTTCCAATTCTCTTGACTTTATTGGCTCATGGTAGATCATATATAAATAAGATGATGAATTTTGAAGTGTCCCTTGATAAATTTGATCAATTTATGATTTAGCTTGTTGGAGAAGTTACTCAAGATACCCAATCAAACTAGGGTTTCCAAGGCAAATCACCCTCAAACTCTTGAAGAAAACTTGATCAATATGACATGTAGTAATAATTGGGACTCATATATGATTCTCATAACCATTCTTGGATCAATTCTTGGTTGTGCTCTTTGTTCATGAGGGTCTCAAACCCTAGATGTGATCTTGATGAATCAATGAGATCATGCCCTACCTACAAAAGAGTTAGGCAAATACAAAGGCATATTTTTGGTATTTTGGTTAGTGAAATGATAAAATACAAGTATGATATAATCACAAAGTGCTTGGTGATCTATCCCAAAACAAACCTAATGAAAGAGGGGTAAGGAGGATGCCAAGGTATGATCCCAATGCTAATGCTTATGATGAAATGCATGAGGGATCTTAGGGTGTAAATTGGGGTCTTACACTAAGCTCAAGGATTTGGGCTTCGTAATCCTCTCTAGCCTTTTTTTCATAGCATTAGACCTCTTAAAAGTATTTTCAAGGTCTCTAATGGTTCGGAATGCTTGATCCAACTGGTCGTTGCGAGTGTCTAGCTCAGAATTGGCTCCTTGTAGACACTACGCCAAATAAGAGAAAAGAGGGCGCTTTTTTTGGCCTATAACAGCGCTTTAAAGCGCCCTCTAATCTGGCACTGGCATAGGTAAAGACATCGCTTTTTTTCCTGGTGAAAGCGCTCTCTAAAGTGGCTCTTTAAGCCCATTAAGGGCCACTTTAGAGGGCGCTTTTTAAAGAAAGCGCCCTCTAAAGTGGAAACTTTTAAGGGTTTAGAGGGCGCTTTTACTGGAAAGCGCCCTCTAAAGTGGAAATTTAAAGGGTTTAGAGGGCGCTTATTTTGGAAAGCGCCCTCTAAAGTGGGTGGTTATTTAAATTTTTTTTTAAAAAGCGCTATATTTATTTATTTATTTTAGACAACCTGTATATTGAAGCAGTACACCTAAAACTGTATAATTTGAAGCCCTTTTTCACACATTGCATTCAACAAGCCTTATATACAACAATCCATACATATACAACAATCCACTGATATATAATCGTTTAACTTCTAAAGATTCTAAATATACAACCAATTCATAACTTAAAAAGAAATAAAACTAAGTAGCAAAAGCATCTCTGAGATGTATGTTTTTTTTGCTAGCCGCAGTCTTCTTAGCAACAACCTCTTTTTGTTCAATATCAATAGCATGAACCTAAAATATCATAAAATTAGTTAGGTGAAGTATAAGATCAAGAATTAACATTTTCTATGCATAAATATCATATAATTGTGTTTATACCTTTTTTTTATGCAACTGACTCGATTTGCTGTAATAAAAGCCATTTTACCTGTAATAAAGAAAACAATTAAAATCATTTGACACCACTATTCTGCATAGTACTTTTATCATCTTGTTCTTTGGTATAAAATGTGTATCCATTAATCGCGTATGCGCTATAAGAAAAAACATGGAAACTTGGACCATATGCTAAGCATCTCAACCTTTCTGTTATTGAAGCGGGATCTGAATAATACTTTGAATAAATATGATCCTTAAACCAAGGTATAAAACATCGATTGTGCTCTCGTACTATCCAATTTTCATTTCTATTGGGATTTAAACCTCGGAGAACATCCTTGTGAATTTTAACATACGGCTCAACCTCATTCTCATTGTGCAGAACATACAAATGCACTTTATCCCGTTCGACCCTTGATACTGCCACGATTTTATTTCCAATTAGATTTTTTCCTTCTTTCTTTTCGACAAGCTGAGACTTGGGGAGTCCGATTGACTGAACATTAGACAAATATTCAGTACAAAACTCAATCGCTTCTTCAACAATGTATCTTTCAACCATACAACCTTCTGGTCGACTTCGGTTCTTCACGTACCCTTTTAATATTTTCATATAACGTTCAACAGGGTACATCCATCTCATATAAGCTGGTCCACACAATTGTGTCTCTTTCACAAGATGAACAACTAGATGTACCATTATGTCAAAAAATGATGGAGGAAAAATGTATGCATAGTGATAGGTGCAAATTTGAGGTGCTACACATATCAGCCATCAGTTGCTATAAATAAGTGCCTCATGCTTCTCATTTCCATAACCTGAAGGCACCTTACATACTGCACGAATCATTCCTCAACCATAATCAAAAGGAACTCACAATTTCTTTCAATTTTTATTCAGATCTAAACTTCAATTTCCTTGATTGATTTTTAGATCTACAGTTCCTAAGCCTTGCTCACCTTGATCCATAGAACACACTGCAAGCATAAACATCAAGAGATCGTACTCTCAAGCTCTCCATTTCAGAGGTTTACATCCAAACTTGTTTTCTTCAAATCTCTTTGTATGTAGCTTATTTCTTGTTGTTGCTGGTTTGTCTCAAGTCCTCTCCATAGAGGCATTTGATTTGTGCTTTGAATTGTTGAATTCCATCAAGTTTCAGTTGAACTCCAAAAAATTCAACCTCTGATTTCTTTCTCCATGAAAGTCTAGAGTGAATTTGGTTGGTACAGGGGCGATGTACATCACCCCAGCTTTCATTTGATACCTGGATCGTGGCATTTGGTGAAATTTTAATCTCTGCAACTTCTGGCCGGCGCCGGAGGTCTGGCCGGAGAAGACGGTGGGGTACACCACCATCTGGTCTCCAGAATGAGTCATGGTCGTGCATTTTGTTTTCCAGATTTAATCATAGTCGTTCCATGTTATGACTCAATTAAAGGTTGTGTGTGATTGCATTGACTGAAGTGTTTGGTAGGCGCGCATGTGTGATCTGTTTGATTTGCCAGCTCATTTAATGAGCTTCATCCAACGCCCCTCGTTTTTCCACATTTTTTTATTTTCTGATTTCATTTTCTTTTATTTCTTTAATTCCATTTCATTTTCAAAAAATCATATCTCCTTCATTATTGGTCCAAAAATGTGAGACCAGTTGCATTTTTCTTCTTTTAATTTCTAGTTTCTAAAAATGATTTTTAATATTTTTTATTTATCATTTTATATTTTTTATGAATTTTCTCTTTTCTGGTTATTTTTAATTCATTTTAAATAGTTTTTGATATTCAAAAAATACAAAAATATTTTCCCAACCTCTTTGAATGATGATGGATCTAGGAAAAATATTCTCATCAATTTATTAATTTATTTGAGGTTTATTTGAGATTTTAATTCAATTAGTTTATTTTTATGCATTTTTAATTGATTACAAATAGTTTTTTACTTCTAAAAATGCTGAATTTTTTTGTCAAGCTCTGTTTGACCTTGTTGAACTTAGGATATTTCACTTCAACTTTTCAAAGTTTATTTGAAGTGAGTTTGAAGTTTGACCTTTCTTTATTATGTTAATTCAAGTATTATTTTACTTTTAAAAAATACCAAAAATATTTTATTTGTTTCTTGATTTCTAATCTTCATTTTGCTTCTGTTTGCTATTGTTTGACCTTGATCTCCTCTATCTTTGGTCAGTGGTTGTTGATTACCTCATTTCATTTCCATTAATGCACTTTATTATTCATCTTCTTCTTCTTCTTCTTTTTCTTTTTTTGATCAATGAGTTAAAGGTTGGTGGTTAGCCTTGATGTATGGGAGGTCTAACCTTCCTTGATTCAAATCTAATTCATCTTGATCATGGATCAAGTGAATGGATTTGCATTAAAGATAGGTTGCTTCCTAATCAAGAAGAGAACCTAAGTCAATACAAGATTATTTCTCATCTTCTTTTTGGCATGGCAAGTTGTAGGAGCTTGATTCACTAATCAAGATCTCTAACTTATGTTTGTTGCCTACATTATTATTGACCGGCCTCAGATTGTTGTGACTTCTACATAAGTCCAATTACGATTGCTTAACATAGCGCTAAATTTCCTTATGGCACACTAATACTAACACTAACCATTAACCATTAACATTTAATTCTTGTACTTTACCTTTATGCAATTTACTACTCTTGTACATATTATTCATTTGCTTTTTCCCTTTGCTCATTTGAGCACATGTTTATGTTAATGCAATTTGCCTTTTGCTCACTTGAGCACATAATTGTGTATATATTATTGTGCTTGTGCTTTTGTTTTGATTGTTGTGGACCAAATGCAAAAATGGACAAAAAAGGACTTAGATTCTAGGACATTCCCTATGCAAAATGGAGTAAAAAGGCCTTAATGTTGAAGATGGATTAGAATGACCAAATCTCTAAACTCACTCTTGTCCATTCTTGATTTACTTCATGGAACTTTTTGATGTGTGTGCTTTTGTGCTAGGGATTCCTATTTGAGCCAATTGAAGAACCATTGTCATGTGCTTCAAAAGTGAAAGATACAAGAGCCATTGGAAGATTCCTAAGAGCTTTGCTTGCTTGATTGATTGCTTGAGTATACAATTATTTGCTTGGTTATTCCAAAGGATGGGAGCTACTTGGATCATCGATATGATCTCAAGAAAGGAACTTCATTTCTGGTCTTGCTTATTCTCCTTCATCTCTTGTATGATTAGGACTTTAGCCATTCTTCTTCTTCTCTCCACTCTAACCCAAGCCAAAACTTTTGTGCAAACATTAACACTTATTTTCAAACATTAGAAACCTAAGCATTATGCTTTTGATTTTCAAACTTTCTTTTCACAACACTTATTTTGAATTGAATCTTTAAGTCAACTTTGACCATATTTTGTAAATACTTTTCATTGGTAAATATATCTCATTCAAATGTTTTGTGGTTTCAATAGCCACTTCCTTATCAAAAACTTTTCATAACCTTTAGCTATTAGGTTTGAGTTATCCTTGAGGTAGATGTAATACTCACCTATATCCTTAGTGATTGGACAATGAGTCTTCCCTGCTTATTATAGGGTTAACCCCTCACTAGCATGTTGAAGCTATCCTCACATGGTGGATTTGTGGTTTTAGGGTGAGTTTTCTCCCTTGGATAACAAAAGACCTTAAGGCTTTTGGACCAATCAATTCACCAACTTGTTTTTGAGATTTTTACCCCGAACTACGAGGTTTTGATCCTAATATTTTTTAAGATGGTACGTAGGCAATGGGTTTATCCATTCAAACACAAAATTGTAAATAATTTGTATATTCTTCTCTCATCTCCCCAATCATGTTTGCACAAACAAATTTTCACAAAATACCAACCTTACAACAAGTGTGAAAAGGGATCCCTAGGAGTACCTAGGATGTTTTGGGTGCTTAAAACATTCCCATTGCATAACCAACCCCCTTACCCCGATCTCTGACTTTTTTATTATTTTTTGACTCGATAAAACTTCTCGGTTTTTGTTCGCTTTCTAACCTTTCTTTTGGATAAATAGAAGTGCGGTGGCGACTCGACTTGTATGGTTTACTTTTGATTTAGTCAATAAATTTAAAGGTAACGAATACCCCGCTACAAAACCCACTGGAGACTACTCCCCATCAGAGACGCCACTTAATTTTCTGTAGCGGGAAATTCATGATCATCAAGCTATTGACAAGCTAGAGATCAATTAACAAGAGTCACCACCGCGCTTTTATTGTTTCCAAGGGAAAAGGGAAAAAATACGAACAAAACCCAAATAGTAAGAAGTTTTCAAATAAAAACTAATAAAAGTCAGAGATCACAGGTAAGGGGGTTGGTTACACAGAGGGAAGGTGTTAGCACCCAAAGTGTCCTAGGTACTCCTAGGGAGCCCTTTTTGTGTGCATATGTATTTTGTACAAAGTAATGTTTACAAACAAATAGAATGGGGGGGGGGGGTTGAGAAAAGAGATCATTAATTATATTTTTGTGTTTGACAAGACTTTCAGTCTTGTGCCTACGTACCAACATAAAAATGAGGGATCAAAACCTCGTAGTTTGTGCTATAAATTCCAAAATGAGTGTGTTGGTTTTAACAAAGTTTTAAGTTTGAAAGGCACAAAGGCATGAAAATGATTTGAATGAGTTAGTTCTTTTTGGCTTTTTGAAAGTTTAAGTCAAGTACAGTTAAGTTTATTTACAAGTTTGATTAAAAAAAAGTTTGAAGATGCAATGGCATAGGGCCAAAGTTTCTATCTTTTGCAAAAGTGGTCAAAGTTTAGAACAAAAATAGTTCACACAAAGAAGGTTTTGAAAATGGAGGGAGAGATTTTGAAATTAAAGAAATGGGGAGAAGATGAAGAGATTGTCCTATGCACAAAAATTAAAAGTTTAGAGTTGAAAAGATCTGACCAAATGGGTAGCAATCCAATAGACAAGTATGTCAATAGAAACCCAGAATCCCCTTGGACTTTTAGAATCAAACAACAAACAAATGCATAATTATATCAATCTTGAAGAGAAAAGGCATCAAATAAAGATGGCCTCATCCAAGCTTATCCACTTCATGATCTTCTTTAGAATGACCCATGTAACAAATGAATTCCACCAGTCACAGGTTCAAAATAACAGCTTAACAATAATTAGTGTTGCAGATGAATCTTAGAGAGATCTTGAATGATGTATCAGATGAATTCAAATTGTAAGCACTTGGTTCTTCAACAAGTTGGCATTGGCCAAGTCCATTAGCAAAGGGGTGTTGCCTAAGTTCTAAGTCCAATTGGTCCACAGATCAAGCCAACAGTCCACGCAAAAGTTTTTTAGGGTTTTTGTTGTTATTATGTACATTAATGGTCAAATACCACACAAACAAGCAAAGGAACACAAAACAAAATATATCACACAATATGGTCCAAATGGACAAAGTGAAAATTATGTTAACATAAACAATTAGAATGATATGTATAATGGCAAATGATAATAGAGTGCTAAAAGTAAATTGCGTTAAAGTAAAGACTTGAAGTTAAAAGTTAATGGTTAGTAAGTTAGTAGTTAGTTTTGTTTTTCTTTTGATTTAAAGACATTCTTTGGAGAACACTCAACCCACTTGCCACAAGCATGGATCCTTGAACCAAAACATCTTCCAAAGGAAGGAAAGAAGGCCAAGTTTCTACACAATACTATGGAAGAGGGTAGACTTACAATCTCACTAGCTAGAATGCTTATGCCTTTTATGTCACAAATTTAGCGCTATGTTAAGCAATCATAATTGGACTTATGTAGAAGTCACAACTATTTGAGGTCGGGCAATAGACTTTTGGTATTAATGCATGTTGGAGATATAGTATTATGAACTATGCTCATTAAACATACCACACACAAAAATATGCAAAAGGCTTGGCCTAATGGCATCCATACTCTTGTCAATTTTTCAATCAACTAGCATTAGGACTTTGAGATGTCATTGGCCAAATGGAAATGAATGAAGAAGAAGAGGAATTAGATGAAGAGGGAAGGGGATGAATGAAATCACAAATTGGTCAAAGGAGGACTTTTACCAAATTAATATCATTCATTCATTTTGGGAGATGGAATGTACATTTTATCAATCCCCTAAATCCAATGATATTAACTTAACAAAGTTAAATCAACCTTGACCAAGGCCCAACAACAAACAATCAAACTCAATTAAGTCAATACAAATGGTCAATAAAATAAAAATGGCATTTATTAAATTAAAAATAATAAAATAGTGCATTAAATTCAAATATGTTTTGTCCAACTCCTAAAATCTCATCAAGACACCAAAGAAATGACCATGAGATTTATCATAGATTAAACAAGGTCAAAGGACCTTGGAGAAAAAATTTCATAATTTTTCAACATAGAAAATTTTTTCCAAGCAAAACTAGCTCTAGGTATTAACATGAAAGTTGTTTAGAATGTCATTTAGAGTAAGTTTTCTATTGGAATCATTTTCATATGATTGAAAATTGTAGGAGATAGGGTCTATGGAGACCTAGTTTTGATCAGATGAATCCATCTGGCCAACCACCATCAACCAACTTGCTAATTTCCAATTCTCTTGACTTTATTGGCTCATGGTAGATCATATATAAATAAGATGATGAATTTTGAAGTGTCCCTTGATAAATTTGATCAATTTATGATTTAGCTTGTTGGAGAAGTTACTCAAGATACCCAATCAAACTAGGGTTTCCAAGGCAAATCACCCTCAAACTCTTGAAGAAAACTTGATCAATATGACATGTAGTAATAATTGGGACTCATATATGATTCTCATAACCATTCTTGGATCAATTCTTGGTTGTGCTCTTTGTTCATGAGGGTCTCAAACCCTAGATGTGATCTTGATGAATCAATGAGATCATGCCCTACCTACAAAAGAGTTAGGCAAATACAAAGGCATATTTTTGGTATTTTGGTTAGTGAAATGATAAAATACAAGTATGATATAATCACAAAGTGCTTGGTGATCTATCCCAAAACAAACCTAATGAAAGAGGGGTAAGGAGGATGCCAAGGTATGATCCCAATGCTAATGCTTATGATGAAATGCATGAGGGATCTTAGGGTGTAAATTGGGGTCTTACACTAAGCTCAAGGATTTGGGCTTCGTAATCCTCTCTAGCCTTTTTTTCATAGCATTAGACCTCTTAAAAGTATTTTCAAGGTCTCTAATGGTTCGGAATGCTTGATCCAACTGGTCGTTGCGAGTGTCTAGCTCAGAATTGGCTCCTTGTAGACACTACGCCAAATAAGAGAAAAGAGGGCGCTTTTTTTGGCCTATAACAGCGCTTTAAAGCGCCCTCTAATCTGGCACTGGCATAGGTAAAGACATCGCTTTTTTTCCTGGTGAAAGCGCTCTCTAAAGTGGCTCTTTAAGCCCATTAAGGGCCACTTTAGAGGGCGCTTTTTAAAGAAAGCGCCCTCTAAAGTGGAAACTTTTAAGGGTTTAGAGGGCGCTTTTACTGGAAAGCGCCCTCTAAAGTGGAAATTTAAAGGGTTTAGAGGGCGCTTATTTTGGAAAGCGCCCTCTAAAGTGGGTGGTTATTTAAATTTTTTTTTTAAAAAGCGCTATATTTATTTATTTATTTTAGACAACCTGTATATTGAAGCAGTACACCTAAAACTGTATAATTTGAAGCCCTTTTTCACACATTGCATTCAACAAGCCTTATATACAACAATCCATACATATACAACAATCCACTGATATATAATCGTTTAACTTCTAAAGATTCTAAATATACAACCAATTCATAACTTAAAAAGAAATAAAACTAAGTAGCAAAAGCATCTCTGAGATGTATGTTTTTTTTTGCTAGCCGCAGTCTTCTTAGCAACAACCTCTTTTTGTTCAATATCAATAGCATGAACCTAAAATATCATAAAATTAGTTAGGTGAAGTATAAGATCAAGAATTAACATTTTCTATGCATAAATATCATATAATTGTGTTTATACCTTTTTTTTTATGCAACTGACTCGATTTGCTGTAATAAAAGCCATTTTACCTGTAATAAAGAAAACAATTAAAATCATTTGACACCACTATTCTGCATAGTACTTTTATCATCTTGTTCTTTGGTATAAAATGTGTATCCATTAATCGCGTATGCGCTATAAGAAAAAACATGGAAACTTGGACCATATGCTAAGCATCTCAACCTTTCTGTTATTGAAGCGGGATCTGAATAATACTTTGAATAAATATGATCCTTAAACCAAGGTATAAAACATCGATTGTGCTCTCGTACTATCCAATTTTCATTTCTATTGGGATTTAAACCTCGGAGAACATCCTTGTGAATTTTAACATACGGCTCAACCTCATTCTCATTGTGCAGAACATACAAATGCACTTTATCCCGTTCGACCCTTGATACTGCCACGATTTTATTTCCAATTAGATTTTTTCCTTCTTTCTTTTCGACAAGCTGAGACTTGGGGAGTCCGATTGACTGAACATTAGACAAATATTCAGTACAAAACTCAATCGCTTCTTCAACAATGTATCTTTCAACCATACAACCTTCTGGTCGACTTCGGTTCTTCACGTACCCTTTTAATATTTTCATATAACGTTCAACAGGGTACATCCATCTCATATAAGCTGGTCCACACAATTGTGTCTCTTTCACAAGATGAACAACTAGATGTACCATTATGTCAAAAAATGATGGAGGAAAAATGTATGCATAGTGATAGGTGCAAATTTGAGGTGCTACACATATCAGCCATCAGTTGCTATAAATAAGTGCCTCATGCTTCTCATTTCCATAACCTGAAGGCACCTTACATACTGCACGAATCATTCCTCAACCATAATCAAAAGGAACTCACAATTCTTTCTTTCAATTTTTATTCAGATCTAAACTTCAATTTCCTTGATTGATTTTTAGATCTACAGTTCCTAAGCCTTGCTCACCTTGATCCATAGAACACACTGCAAGCATAAACATCAAGAGATCGTACTCTCAAGCTCTCCATTTCAGAGGTTTACATCCAAACTTGTTTTCTTCAAATCTCTTTGTATGTAGCTTATTTCTTGTTGTTGCTGGTTTGTCTCAAGTCCTCTCCATAGAGGCATTTGATTTGTGCTTTGAATTGTTGAATTCCATCAAGTTTCAGTTGAACTCCAAAAAATTCAACCTCTGATTTCTTTCTCCATGAAAGTCTAGAGTGAATTTGGTTGGTACAGGGGCGATGTACATCACCCCAGCTTTCATTTGATACCTGGATCGTGGCATTTGGTGAAATTTTAATCTCTGCAACTTCTGGCCGGCGCCGGAGGTCTGGCCGGAGAAGACGGTGGGGTACACCACCATCTGGTCTCCAGAATGAGTCATGGTCGTGCATTTTGTTTTCCAGATTTAATCATAGTCGTTCCATGTTATGACTCAATTAAAGGTTGTGTGTGATTGCATTGACTGAAGTGTTTGGTAGGCGCGCATGTGTGATCTGTTTGATTTGCCAGCTCATTTAATGAGCTTCATCCAACGCCCCTCGTTTTTCCACATTTTTTTATTTTCTGATTTCATTTTCTTTTATTTCTTTAATTCCATTTCATTTTCAAAAAATCATATCTCCTTCATTATTGGTCCAAAAAATGTGAGACCAGTTGCATTTTTCTTCTTTTAATTTCTAGTTTCTAAAAATGATTTTTAATATTTTTTATTTTATCATTTTATATTTTTTATGAATTTTCTCTTTTCTGGTTATTTTTAATTCATTTTAAATAGTTTTTGATATTCAAAAAATACAAAAATATTTTCCCAACCTCTTTGAATGATGATGGATCTAGGAAAAATATTCTCATCAATTTATTAATTTATTTGAGGTTTATTTGAGATTTTAATTCAATTAGTTTATTTTTATGCATTTTTAATTGATTACAAATAGTTTTTTACTTCTAAAAATGCTGAATTTTTTTGTCAAGCTCTGTTTGACCTTGTTGAACTTAGGATATTTCACTTCAACTTTTCAAAGTTTATTTGAAGTGAGTTTGAAGTTTGACCTTTCTTTATTATGTTAATTCAAGTATTATTTTACTTTTAAAAAATACCAAAAATATTTTATTTGTTTCTTGATTTCTAATCTTCATTTTGCTTCTGTTTGCTATTGTTTGACCTTGATCTCCTCTATCTTTGGTCAGTGGTTGTTGATTACCTCATTTCATTTCCATTAATGCACTTTATTATTCATCTTCTTCTTCTTCTTCTTTTTCTTTTTTTGATCAATGAGTTAAAGGTTGGTGGTTAGCCTTGATGTATGGGAGGTCTAACCTTCCTTGATTCAAATCTAATTCATCTTGATCATGGATCAAGTGAATGGATTTGCATTAAAGATAGGTTGCTTCCTAATCAAGAAGAGAACCTAAGTCAATACAAGATTATTTCTCATCTTCTTTTTGGCATGGCAAGTTGTAGGAGCTTGATTCACTAATCAAGATCTCTAACTTATGTTTGTTGCCTACATTATTATTGACCGGCCTCAGATTGTTGTGACTTCTACATAAGTCCAATTACGATTGCTTAACATAGCGCTAAATTTCCTTATGGCACACTAATACTAACACTAACCATTAACCATTAACATTTAATTCTTGTACTTTACCTTTATGCAATTTACTACTCTTGTACATATTATTCATTTGCTTTTTCCCTTTGCTCATTTGAGCACATGTTTATGTTAATGCAATTTGCCTTTTGCTCACTTGAGCACATAATTGTGTATATATTATTGTGCTTGTGCTTTTGTTTTGATTGTTGTGGACCAAATGCAAAAATGGACAAAAAAGGACTTAGATTCTAGGACATTCCCTATGCAAAATGGAGTAAAAAGGCCTTAATGTTGAAGATGGATTAGAATGACCAAATCTCTAAACTCACTCTTGTCCATTCTTGATTTACTTCATGGAACTTTTTGATGTGTGTGCTTTTGTGCTAGGGATTCCTATTTGAGCCAATTGAAGAACCATTGTCATGTGCTTCAAAAGTGAAAGATACAAGAGCCATTGGAAGATTCCTAAGAGCTTTGCTTGCTTGATTGATTGCTTGAGTATACAATTATTTGCTTGGTTATTCCAAAGGATGGGAGCTACTTGGATCATCGATATGATCTCAAGAAAGGAACTTCATTTCTGGTCTTGCTTATTCTCCTTCATCTCTTGTATGATTAGGACTTTAGCCATTCTTCTTCTTCTCTCCACTCTAACCCAAGCCAAAACTTTTGTGCAAACATTAACACTTATTTTCAAACATTAGAAACCTAAGCATTATGCTTTTGATTTTCAAACTTTCTTTTCACAACACTTATTTTGAATTGAATCTTTAAGTCAACTTTGACCATATTTTGTAAATACTTTTCATTGGTAAATATATCTCATTCAAATGTTTTGTGGTTTCAATAGCCACTTCCTTATCAAAAACTTTTCATAACCTTTAGCTATTAGGTTTGAGTTATCCTTGAGGTAGATGTAATACTCACCTATATCCTTAGTGATTGGACAATGAGTCTTCCCTGCTTATTATAGGGTTAACCCCTCACTAGCATGTTGAAGCTATCCTCACATGGTGGATTTGTGGTTTTAGGGTGAGTTTTCTCCCTTGGATAACAAAAGACCTTAAGGCTTTTGGACCAATCAATTCACCAACTTGTTTTTGAGATTTTTACCCCGAACTACGAGGTTTTGATCCTAATATTTTTAAGATGGTACGTAGGCAATGGGTTTATCCATTCAAACACAAAATTGTAAATAATTTGTATATTCTTCTCTCATCTCCCCAATCATGTTTGCACAAACAAATTTTCACAAAATACCAACCTTACAACAAGTGTGAAAAGGGATCCCTAGGAGTACCTAGGATGTTTTGGGTGCTTAAAACATTCCCATTGCATAACCAACCCCCTTACCCCGATCTCTGACTTTTTTATTATTTTTTGACTCGATAAAACTTCTCGGTTTTTGTTCGCTTTCTAACCTTTCTTTTGGATAAATAGAAGTGCGGTGGCGACTCGACTTGTATGGTTTACTTTTGATTTAGTCAATAAATTTAAAGGTAACGAATACCCCGCTACAAAACCCACTGGAGACTACTCCCCATCAGAGACGCCACTTAATTTTCTGTAGCGGGAAATTCATGATCATCAAGCTATTGACAAGCTAGAGATCAATTAACAAGAGTCACCACCGCGCTTTTATTGTTTCCAAGGGAAAGGGAAAAAATACGAACAAAACCCAAATAGTAAGAAGTTTTCAAATAAAAACTAATAAAAGTCAGAGATCACAGGTAAGGGGGTTGGTTACACAGAGGGAAGGTGTTAGCACCCAAAGTGTCCTAGGTACTCCTAGGGAGCCCTTTTTGTGTGCATATGTATTTTGTACAAAGTAATGTTTACAAACAAATAGAATGGGGGGGGGGGGGTTGAGAAAAGAGATCATTAATTATATTTTTGTGTTTGACAAGACTTTCAGTCTTGTGCCTACGTACCAACATAAAAATGAGGGATCAAAACCTCGTAGTTTGTGCTATAAATTCCAAAATGAGTGTGTTGGTTTTAACAAAGTTTTAAGTTTGAAAGGCACAAAGGCATGAAAATGATTTGAATGAGTTAGTTCTTTTTGGCTTTTTGAAAGTTTAAGTCAAGTACAGTTAAGTTTATTTACAAGTTTGATTAAAAAAAAGTTTGAAGATGCAATGGCATAGGGCCAAAGTTTCTATCTTTTGCAAAAGTGGTCAAAGTTTAGAACAAAAATAGTTCACACAAAGAAGGTTTTGAAAATGGAGGGAGAGATTTTGAAATTAAAGAAATGGGGAGAAGATGAAGAGATTGTCCTATGCACAAAAATTAAAAGTTTAGAGTTGAAAAGATCTGACCAAATGGGTAGCAATCCAATAGACAAGTATGTCAATAGAAACCCAGAATCCCCTTGGACTTTTAGAATCAAACAACAAACAAATGCATAATTATATCAATCTTGAAGAGAAAAGGCATCAAATAAAGATGGCCTCATCCAAGCTTATCCACTTCATGATCTTCTTTAGAATGACCCATGTAACAAATGAATTCCACCAGTCACAGGTTCAAAATAACAGCTTAACAATAATTAGTGTTGCAGATGAATCTTAGAGAGATCTTGAATGATGTATCAGATGAATTCAAATTGTAAGCACTTGGTTCTTCAACAAGTTGGCATTGGCCAAGTCCATTAGCAAAGGGGTGTTGCCTAAGTTCTAAGTCCAATTGGTCCACAGATCAAGCCAACAGTCCACGCAAAAGTTTTTTAGGGTTTTTGTTGTTATTATGTACATTAATGGTCAAATACCACACAAACAAGCAAAGGAACACAAAACAAAATATATCACACAATATGGTCCAAATGGACAAAGTGAAAATTATGTTAACATAAACAATTAGAATGATATGTATAATGGCAAATGATAATAGAGTGCTAAAAGTAAATTGCGTTAAAGTAAAGACTTGAAGTTAAAAGTTAATGGTTAGTAAGTTAGTAGTTAGTTTTGTTTTTCTTTTGATTTAAAGACATTCTTTGGAGAACACTCAACCCACTTGCCACAAGCATGGATCCTTGAACCAAAACATCTTCCAAAGGAAGGAAAGAAGGCCAAGTTTCTACACAATACTATGGAAGAGGGTAGACTTACAATCTCACTAGCTAGAATGCTTATGCCTTTTATGTCACAAATTTAGCGCTATGTTAAGCAATCATAATTGGACTTATGTAGAAGTCACAACTATTTGAGGTCGGGCAATAGACTTTTGGTATTAATGCATGTTGGAGATATAGTATTATGAACTATGCTCATTAAACATACCACACACAAAAATATGCAAAAGGCTTGGCCTAATGGCATCCATACTCTTGTCAATTTTTCAATCAACTAGCATTAGGACTTTGAGATGTCATTGGCCAAATGGAAATGAATGAAGAAGAAGAGGAATTAGATGAAGAGGGAAGGGGATGAATGAAATCACAAATTGGTCAAAGGAGGACTTTTACCAAATTAATATCATTCATTCATTTTGGGAGATGGAATGTACATTTTATCAATCCCCTAAATCCAATGATATTAACTTAACAAAGTTAAATCAACCTTGACCAAGGCCCAACAACAAACAATCAAACTCAATTAAGTCAATACAAATGGTCAATAAAATAAAAATGGCATTTATTAAATTAAAAATAATAAAATAGTGCATTAAATTCAAATATGTTTTGTCCAACTCCTAAAATCTCATCAAGACACCAAAGAAATGACCATGAGATTTATCATAGATTAAACAAGGTCAAAGGACCTTGGAGAAAAATTTCATAATTTTTGGACATTTAAAAATATTTTTAAACAATTAAAAACAAATACAAAATCAATTAATTCATGAAAAATATTAATAATGATCCAAAAAATGATTTTAATTCAGAATATGAAAGAGAAAAATATTTGAATTTTTTTGGTGAAAGTCCCATATTTTTGGGATCAATATTGAATTTAATATGAATTATTGAAGAAAATGCAATTAAAACAAAATATCAGAAATTCAAAAATACGTGGACCATCAGATGTCCCTCATTAATTGAGGTGGCAGATCTGATGATCCAAAACGCGCGTTCCACTTGAGTCCTAGTCAACCGCGTGGCACAGATGGTAATCACAAGGGACGATCCATATTAGAACATCGAAGATGGATCCTATGGTTCAGAGGTTGTCCAGATCATCGCCGGAGCCAGAGCTCCGGTCATCTTCTCCGGTGGCACTCACCGGATTGGTCAACATAAACCATCACCAAAAAAAGAAACAATGACACGGTCTTAAAGAGAAAATGGCACTGAGCTCGAATATGACCTCCAATTCCTCCAATCCAAATATATTAAGAGATATGTGGAATTAAAAAATGAGGTGCGTGATCTGAGTTGTTTCGATTTGACCTCAAAACAACCCAATCTTCTTGCCTACATTGGTTGGACTTCAGACAACCAAAGAATCAATGGAATTGAGCAACAATTTAAGAGAATCGAAGAGTTTAAAATTTCTGCAAATTACCTTCAATGGAGGTCTAAATACGATGGATCTTGATCTGAATTGTGCTTGGATTCACTTCAATTGTTTGCAGGAAGGTAATGGAAAGGTTTAGAAGCAATGGATTCCCGAAGAATTGAATTCCAAAATAGTGGAGATTCAAGCTCAAATTCAAATGAATTTATCAGGTTTATCCTATGAGAGTGAAGGGTTTTCAGTGGGGGTTCAAAGCTGGCGCAATGGTCTCTATAATTCTGAGCATAAGTGCCTCAATTTATAGATGAATCCATGTGATATTTGCACACTCTCTTCACTTTCCAAAATTGGAAAATGATGATGGAATGGTGCATGTGCGTGCATAGGCCCATGAAATGATAGCTGAAAGTCCAAATTTGAAGTTCAGATGTGTTGAAGTAAGCTTGGAATGCAAGGCAATTGAACATTGATGCTTGAAGTTGGATCCATGCCAAATGATATCAGCCTGTTTAAGCCATGCGCATCCTATGCATTTCTCATCCAAAATGAATGAATATAAGCTCTTTGGAAAGGCGAGATCAAGAGGAACAAGTTTGATGTTCAACACTTTTTCATTTGGAGCTTGGAACTTGGAAAAATTTGAGGTGGAAGTTTTGGAAATTTTGACATATCAAAAATTTTCTAAGTGTCAAGCCATATGTCTCAATATTCCACCTTGCTTAACTTTTTATAGGAGCTTCAAATGAGAAAAGTGTATTCATAAAAATTGTAGCTCTCTCAAAGACCTTAAAAATGGTAACCAATTTAATGTCATTTGGATTTGAAATGATAGAGTTATGCATTTTTTAATTTTGGAAAAATCACTTGATCAATGGTATAAGTCAAAAGTGACCTATAATGTAGCCTCATATCACATGCTCAAAAAAGATGAATTAGCACCCACTCCAAACATAAAAGGTGAATTACACACATTGAATTTGATTTTTCAACTTGTAATTCTTCCATCTCATAAAAATTGAGCATGTTATGGCCTTGGGAATTTGACTTTCAAATTAGGGTTTACACGAAATGACCTATAATGTTTCAACATAGAAAATTATTTTCCAAGCAAAACTAGCTCTAGGTATTAACATGAAAGTTGTTTAGAATGTCATTTAGAGTAAGTTTTCTATTGGAATCATTTTCATATGATTGAAAATTGTAGGAGATAGGGTCTATGGAGACCTAGTTTTGATCAGATGAATCCATCTGGCCAACCACCATCAACCAACTTGCTAATTTCCAATTCTCTTGACTTTATTGGCTCATGGTAGATCATATATAAATAAGATGATGAATTTTGAAGTGTCCCTTGATAAATTTGATCAATTTATGATTTAGCTTGTTGGAGAAGTTACTCAAGATACCCAATCAAACTAGGGTTTCCAAGGCAAATCACCCTCAAACTCTTGAAGAAAACTTGATCAATATGACATGTAGTAATAATTGGGACTCATATATGATTCTCATAACCATTCTTGGATCAATTCTTGGTTGTGCTCTTTGTTCATGAGGGTCTCAAACCCTAGATGTGATCTTGATGAATCAATGAGATCATGCCCTACCTACAAAAGAGTTAGGCAAATACAAAGGCATATTTTTGGTATTTTGGTTAGTGAAATGATAAAATACAAGTATGATATAATCACAAAGTGCTTGGTGATCTATCCCAAAACAAACCTAATGAAAGAGGGGTAAGGAGGATGCCAAGGTATGATCCCAATGCTAATGCTTATGATGAAATGCATGAGGGATCTTAGGGTGTAAATTGGGGTCTTACACTAAGCTCAAGGATTTGGGCTTCGTAATCCTCTCTAGCCTTTTTTTCATAGCATTAGACCTCTTAAAAGTATTTTCAAGGTCTCTAATGGTTCGGAATGCTTGATCCAACTGGTCGTTGCGAGTGTCTAGCTCAGAATTGGCTCCTTGTAGACACTACGCCAAATAAGAGAAAAGAGGGCGCTTTTTTTGGCCTATAACAGCGCTTTAAAGCGCCCTCTAATCTGGCACTGGCATAGGTAAAGACATCGCTTTTTTTCCTGGTGAAAGCGCTCTCTAAAGTGGCTCTTTAAGCCCATTAAGGGCCACTTTAGAGGGCGCTTTTTAAAGAAAGCGCCCTCTAAAGTGGAAACTTTTAAGGGTTTAGAGGGCGCTTTTACTGGAAAGCGCCCTCTAAAGTGGAAATTTAAAGGGTTTAGAGGGCGCTTATTTTGGAAAGCGCCCTCTAAAGTGGGTGGTTATTTAAATTTTTTTTTTAAAAAGCGCTATATTTATTTATTTATTTTAGACAACCTGTATATTGAAGCAGTACACCTAAAACTGTATAATTTGAAGCCCTTTTTCACACATTGCATTCAACAAGCCTTATATACAACAATCCATACATATACAACAATCCACTGATATATAATCGTTTAACTTCTAAAGATTCTAAATATACAACCAATTCATAACTTAAAAAGAAATAAAACTAAGTAGCAAAAGCATCTCTGAGATGTATGTTTTTTTTGCTAGCCGCAGTCTTCTTAGCAACAACCTCTTTTTGTTCAATATCAATAGCATGAACCTAAAATATCATAAAATTAGTTAGGTGAAGTATAAGATCAAGAATTAACATTTTCTATGCATAAATATCATATAATTGTGTTTATACCTTTTTTTTTATGCAACTGACTCGATTTGCTGTAATAAAAGCCATTTTACCTGTAATAAAGAAAACAATTAAAATCATTTGACACCACTATTCTGCATAGTACTTTTATCATCTTGTTCTTTGGTATAAAATGTGTATCCATTAATCGCGTATGCGCTATAAGAAAAAACATGGAAACTTGGACCATATGCTAAGCATCTCAACCTTTCTGTTATTGAAGCGGGATCTGAATAATACTTTGAATAAATATGATCCTTAAACCAAGGTATAAAACATCGATTGTGCTCTCGTACTATCCAATTTTCATTTCTATTGGGATTTAAACCTCGGAGAACATCCTTGTGAATTTTAACATACGGCTCAACCTCATTCTCATTGTGCAGAACATACAAATGCACTTTATCCCGTTCGACCCTTGATACTGCCACGATTTTATTTCCAATTAGATTTTTTCCTTCTTTCTTTTCGACAAGCTGAGACTTGGGGAGTCCGATTGACTGAACATTAGACAAATATTCAGTACAAAACTCAATCGCTTCTTCAACAATGTATCTTTCAACCATACAACCTTCTGGTCGACTTCGGTTCTTCACGTACCCTTTTAATATTTTCATATAACGTTCAACAGGGTACATCCATCTCATATAAGCTGGTCCACACAATTGTGTCTCTTTCACAAGATGAACAACTAGATGTACCATTATGTCAAAAAATGATGGAGGAAAAAACATTTCAAGCTCACACAAAGTAATAACGATTTCTTTTTGCAACATTGGTAAGATCGCAGGATCGATCACCTTACTGCAAATTGACTTGAAGAAAGAACACAACTTAGTTATAGAGCTTCTTACTTTTTCTGGAAGAATAGAACTTATACCTATTGGGAGAAAATGTTCCATTATAACATGGCAATCATGGGTCTTTAAACTCTTTAACTTGAGGTCTTTCATAGACACAAGTCTTCTAATATTTGAAGAGTACCCTTCTGGAACTTTAACTTCACTTAGAAACTTACACAATGTTTTTTTCTCCTTTCTAGATAGAGTATAAGAAGCAGGCGGTAGATATGTTCGTTTTCCTTTCTTCAAGGGTCCTAATTCAGTTCTTATTCCCATCGCTATCAAGTCCTTTCTTGCCTTAAGGCCATCCTTAGACTTTCCTTGTATATTGAGTAACGTGCCAATAACACTTTCAAATACATTTTTTTCAATATGCATAACATCAAGAAAATGTCTCACATACAAGGACTTTCAATACGGCAATTCAAAAAAAACTGACCTCTTCTTCCACCCACTTTTGACAAGTGTGTGGGCAAAAGGCTTGCCAAACTGAGTATCCAAATCTTTCACCTTTTCAAAAATTTGATCACCCGTCAATATAGGTGGAGCTCTGCCTTGTTTTGTCTCTCCATTGAACGCCTTTCTCCATCCACGGTAGTGATGATTTGAATTTAAGAATCTCCGATGACTGAGAAAGACATTCTTCTGACCAAACTCCAAGCGCTTCCAATCTGTTTTATCTTCACAAATAGGACACGCACATTGAACTTTTATGCTATACCCTGATAGATTTCCGTATGCTAGAAAATCATTAATTGTGCCAAACAACATCGCCCTCAAGTTGAAACTTTCTTTCCTATATCCATCATAAACCTCCACACCGGTCTCCCACAAAATCTTTAAATCTTCGATTAAGGGCTTCAAGTACACGTCTATGTCATTCCCTGGTTGTTTAGGTCCAGAAATCAACATAGACAACATCATGTACTTACGCTTCATACATAGCCATGGAGGTAGGTTATAAATCATAATAATCACAGGCCATGTACTGTGTGAGATACTCTGGATACCGTGTGGGTTCATTCTATCAGTAGATAATGCCAAGCGAAGGTTTCTTGATTCTTCTCCAAATTCAGGATAACCATTATCAATTTTCAACCACTGTGGTGAATCTGCCGGATGTCGATACTTTCCATCTATAATTCTTTCATCTGCATGCCAGGTCAAGTGTCTTGAATCGGTTTCACTATGAAACATGCGTCTAAATCTCGGAATAACAGGAAAATACCACAAGACTTTTGGTGGAGACAACTTGTTCTTATATCGCGAGACACCGCATTTAGGACACTCATTTAACGATGCATACTCATTTCGAAACAAAACGCAATCGTTTGGACATGCATGTATCTTATCATAGCTCATGCCAATAGAGCACAACATCTTTTTGGTCTCATATGTTCGATTGGGAAGAACATTATCCTCAGGAAGCATATCTTTCAAAAGGGCTAATAACTCTGTGAAACTTTTATCCGACCATCCATTGCCCGCCTTTAAGTTGTACAACTTTAATACCGCAGACAATCTTGTGAATTTAGTGCAACCATCATACAAAGGTTTCTCTGCATCACTTACCAACCTCTCAAACATTTCGGGACAATCCTTAAGATCTCCTTCAAGTGCTTCTGCAATCTCTTCAACTCGATTACAATCGTATGTATCTGCGCCACTATAGTTTGAGGCATAGGTCGTACTATCCCCCGGTTCAACATTCTCGTTACTTTTCTCACCATGTAAATTCCAACATGTATAACTTCGATCAATTCCATGCCTCATTAGATGCGATGTCAACTGAACTGCGTCAACCTGTTTCCCATAACAACAACCCAAGCAAGGACATATCATTCTACTGGGGTCTTCGGCGTGCGCAACGGCAAACTTAATGAATTCTGATACCCCATTCTCGTACTCTCTCGACAATCAATTGGAAGACATCCATGTATTATCCATTACTAATTAGAATAAACAAAAAACAATTTCAGAAGAGAAACCAAAAATGGGATGAGACAAAACAATTTCGCTTTATTGAGTTAGTCTCTGTGCAGGGCATTCATGTCTCCAACAACAACCCAAAACCAAAACAATTTTGGTTTATTGAGTTAGTTTCTCAACATTTTCAGATATCTCTGACTTCAATAGCATGAGAATGTATGAACCATGCATTAAGCATTAGTGGTATGCACTAATTTGTAGCATAGTTATATATCATCATATAGTTTTTACAAAAGATAAACATTGACTAGAAAATATATATGTAGAATTGTATAATGGTCTAACTGAAAGCTAACAGAAGAATAGTCGACTCTAATTTACTCTATCAAATAAAATCCATACCTAAACTTCTTAAGTTACTAGCTACGCTATGTATGCTAGAATAAATACACTCATAAGCTGCATAGTATACCTTTGATTGGTAGAAGGTGTTTTAGATATTGCTGCCTCCTCTTTCTACATCGAGAAACAAATGGAACAGTTGGTGAAATTTAACCCATAATGCCTAGTCTCCATTGCTAGCATTGCAACACAATAATTATTGTTGAGAATACTCAATAAATGTATGAACCAAGAAAAATGAAACCAAAAATGAACAATAGCGAACGTCAGAAGAGAAACCAAGTAATATGAAGATTAGAAAAATACCTATGGTGTCAAAATCGAACAGCTAACAACGAATTAATAGAAGGAGGAAACGTCGTAGATCTAACAGAGGTGGAAGGAGAACGCCTTAGAAGTAGTGAAAATCGTAGCAGTGAGAACCCTAACGTGAAAAAGAACGAAAATAACAGAGAGTGAAATAACAAAACGCGCAGTATGTTATAATTTTAATGTTTACTAAAGGGGACCTTAGAGGGCGCTTGTGGAAAAAAAGCGCCCTCTAAAGGGGGCCTAAGAGGGCGCTTATGAAAGCGCTCTCTAAGGCT
The DNA here is from genome assembly GCF_024323335.1 of Lathyrus oleraceus. Lineage (NCBI taxonomy): Eukaryota > Viridiplantae > Streptophyta > Magnoliopsida > Fabales > Fabaceae > Lathyrus > Lathyrus oleraceus. The sequence continues at coordinate 84,061,116 of NC_066579.1, read as the reverse complement.
TTTCAAAAGCGCTTTATAAACTGGAAATGCACATGGACTTATAGAGCGCTTTTTTAAAAGCGCCCTCTAAGGGTAACCTTAGAGGGCGCTTTCTAAAAAGCGCCCTGTATTGTTGTCCCTCTATCTCCTCCTTATTTTTTCGCTTCACCTTAGAGGGCGCTTTATTACAAAAGCGCCCTCTAAAGTGCGCTGTCTATTCCAGTTGTTCGCTCCTTATTTTTTCGCTTCACTTTAGAGTGCGCTTTTGTAATAAAGCGCCCTCTAAGGTGCGCTGTCTATTCCAGTTTTTGGCGTAGTGAGAGCACATTGTCATACCCCAATTTTGTCCGGGCATATTTAAATTTTTATAAAATTGATTTCATTTTTTATCTTTGCATCATATGCATAACATGACATACATTCCATCATGAATAATGCCTAAAATATCAGTCAAGATAAATTTATTGAGAATACAGACATATTGGTTAAATCATTTCTCAAGAACAAGCAAAATCAGCGGGTAAAAAGTTTCAAAATTAAAATTACAGACACCAGTATTATTAATCTACGGTTCACGTAGTTTAACCTGGCGTGCTCGTCATATTTTTTCAGCGACTGTTTCGGTTGCGTTTTGACCCGCCTGAGCCTTTTAACCGGTGCAAATTTATTTCAGAATTTGAAGAAACATTGTATTTTTTCAATAAGTATATTGTGTGCTGACCATTTTAGTGTTTCCAATTTAATTTTTCGAGTAAATTTATATCCAATTTCTATTTTTAATCAGGTCATTTTATTTCTTTATTCAAAATATCAAATTAAATAATTAGAGTTTTTATTTGTAATAATCCTATTTTTAGTTAAAAATGAATAACAATGATGGTTTTTAGAATAATAATGTTAAAATAAGATAGCATTGGATTCTCTTCTTTTTCAAGTTGATAGCTTGCATAACCCACCTCACCCTCTCTCTCCAACCTCACGCAGACAGCTCACACACTCATTACAAGATAAACACGCATCCCACTCACAACGGTTACCCTCACTCACTCACCTCTCTTCTCTCTCACTTCTCTGGAAAAGAAAATAGGAAAAGAAAAGTTGTTTAGCTTTTCCTCTCCGCCGCGACTCTCCATCTACACCACTCACCGCTCCATCTCATCCTCCTCACAAAACCTCTACCACAAACCCTTCTGACCACCATCATTTCCATCACCACACGAAACCACCACTCTCACCCTTCACATCGCACCTTCGTCCTCACAACCACAACCTCCATCATCACAAAAACTAGCCACCGTCGTCCACTTCTCACCAACCCTTACCGCCTTTCCTTCTCCGCCGTTTATCTCCACCTTCACTCAACAACAACCACAATGTTGTCGCGCTTCCGTTCACCTTCACCATCAATCGTCTCCATCACCGAATCCACCCTCTTCGACTCACACACATCAACACACCGCAAAAACAACGGCGCCTCCGTCCAACAATCGATCTCCACCGTGCATACCATTTCCGTCAATAACTCACCATCGTTCCGACGATGCATCCACCACCAACAACCGCGCTCAAACCTTCACCGATACTCCGACAACTTCCGAAGAATCCTCAACGACCCAAATCCACCGTCAACATCAACATCCGCCGGTGAATCCACCTGGAACCGCTGCATACCGCCGTCAAAACGTCCAACTTCGAATGCGACAACTCTCCTTCCGTAACACCACCGATCTTTCCAACATCTGTAACGGTATTCTCGAACTCTTTTTTTTCTGATGCACTAGGTGACTCTAAGGTTTGCTACCTTATGAAAGAACATTGCAAACATTGAACTAATTTCTTTGAATCCTTCGAGTTCGTATTACTGTTGTTTGAATCATCACCAATTGTGGTTTATTTTTTTTAATTTCTATTGTTTGGTAATTCTTGTTGATTTTGGTTTTGTTGTGTGTTCTGCTTTAAAATTTCAGTTTGTTTAGTTTGAGGTTGAACTTATTGTTTAGGTAATAATCATTTTCTCAGAAGCTTTTTCTATAATGTCGTGTGTTCCGCTTATTTTTGTGTTAGCATGAGTTTTCAAGGTGACATGCTGATGCCATAGTGGATACTGCTACTAATAACTTGGGTTTTTGGATGCTATTGGTGATTAATGATATGATGTGGTCTTTATCATGATGCATCCTAACATGTAATGGATACCAAATAGATACTGCTACAGATAACTGATTTTTTTTATTTACTTCAAATGGTGATGTTGCTTTGTGATTTCTATCATGATGTAACGGGGAATAATGAAAAAATACATGATATTCACATTTCTTCTCTCTTTTGTCTTCACGTGTTACTGTAAGGAGCTTAATTTTTTCAGTTTTGTAATTAAAAGGTTTTAATCATCTTTTGATTATTTATTTGTTATTCATTATAGAAATTAATTTGCCTTAATATCTATGCAAGGCAAAGTTGGACTCAAACCGATCTAAGCTTACTGTAATTTTTTTTAACGTATACATAATGAGGTGCTTTTGTTTTTTATATAAGTTGAAGGTGTATCATTAGATTATCTCTAGTTTTAATATAAATGTTTACTATTTTACATGTACAAACATTCTATAGAAATTAATTAGAATTTAAAATCATGTTTTAGTGTTAATAAATAAAAATAATTTATTAGCTAAATAAATTCAATTAAAATTAATTGGTTAATTAAATTTGATGTTTCATTCTCGAATTTATAGGATGTGTTTGGTAATAGTTTAATCTCTTAATTTCGTAATTTAAACTTGGATGAAAAAGAATATAGGAAGCGTCCGCTTCACTATTTCTCAATTACTCGAACGATTGGTGTACGCCATATTGCTCGAATATTTGTCACCCAATTAACACTTTAACCAAATACCAATTCAAATTACCTTTTCAAATTAAATATAATTTCTAAAAAAGACTCTATCTCTTTTAATGAAATCTTGGGATGAAAAAGATATAGGAAGCGTTCGCTTCGCTATTTCTCAAGTACTCGAATGATTGGCGCACACCATATTGCACGAGTTCTTGTTACCCGATTAAACCTTAATCATACAATTTTAAATCACTTTTCCAAATCAAATATAATTTCTAAATTCAAATTATTTTAAAACCATAATTATACAAGTTCAAATCACTTCTAATTCTAAATTTTCGATAATAAAAGGATGGGGGGCGTTCGCCTCATTATCCCCCGATTATTCGAATAATTGTCGTACGCCGCATTGTGTCGCATCCGCGAAAAAACAACCGGCGGGCTGAAACAAAAAACAACACAGAGCCGCCACTGCGCGTTATTTATCCCAAGATAGGGAAAGGAAACGCTCAGAGAAACCTGGAAAAAGCATGGTCTCGCGACCAAAGAGAAAGGGTAAGGGAGTCGGTTACGCAAGGGGAAGGTATTAGCACCCCTCACGTCCGTCGTACTCGACGGGATCCACGCTCTAAGAAAAGAAAAGGTTGCTAAAACATCACACACACACACAAGGAACGCAGGTGGGGTTAAGAGGAAGAGAGCTCGATAGGACGTCGCATCCTATGCCTACGTATCTCGTCTGGAACGAGAATCAGAGCTGCCGTAGTTCGACTCACGCACGCCAAACAAACAAACACAAACACAGGCAAACATGGAGCCTGAATGCCAATCACTGGACTTACATCAGCATCCGAACCAAAACACACAAAAGGGCAAACGTGGAGCCCGACCGCCAATCACTGGACTTACATCGGCATCCGAACCAAACACACACAAAAAAAAAAAAAGTGCCCGGAGAGACCTCGCACGGTCTCCTGCCTACATACCTCGTTTGGAACGAGGATCAGGGCGATGTAGTTCCCCCTCAAGGGAAAGAAAAACTAGCCAGAAACCAAGGGAAGACACACTACCAGGGAGCTGGACTCGAGCCTAGTGTTGTCATGCATCATTACCCTATGTTCAGGTTTCTACCTACTTGCACAACTGCAAGCTAATCCTATCCAGGAAGAAAGCAAGCATACAAGCATACAGATCAAAACAAGCATTTCAAGCAAATATTCACATAGCACACACTATAACCAGTCAAGTGAGGCTCAAACAATGGGTTTGACTGCCGAAGCAAGCCATCTGTACATGGGTAGTATTCGCTCTTAACCTTGCCATTGCGAGGCTAAGGTGAAGCAGATGAAAGGTGAGTGAAGATTAGACTTCACAACTCTTATCCCTGACTAGGGAGAGCTTCAGACAAAGGAGCGTGGGTCCAGAATGGAGGGACCCTTCTATGCTCAAAGACTCTGACTCGATTGTGCAACAGCACAAGATCTTGGGTTTGTGTCCCAATGCATCAACACACAGCCGTGTGAGCAGAGGGACGACTTACAGAATAGTGGGGGATAGATTGCATATCCCTTTGATCCACCAATTGCCTCATAGAGGTCTTTACCTGCTTGGCACAAATGTAAACAACCACAAACATCGCCTCTTAAGGAGGACTTCAGACAGTTGCCTGGCCAAGTAACAGGCCAGGTCTTCCAGACTACATGAAGAATAGAAGTCCTACCTCAAGTGGTTTAAAAACCAAGCAGCAGCAAGCAAGTTCTTAAAGAACTGTAAGCGACTAAATGTACCTGAAATCAATCAAGTATCATCAGTACTCAGACAAATCAACAGTAAACAACAAATGTTAATCTATACAGACAACACAAGTCAAATGCACACAAGTACAAGCTATAAGCCCAAGCTCAAGCTTCCAATCCTACAACACAAAATAATGTTAGTGGACAACATCAACCAAACTCAATTCAAATTGCCTTGAAGCAATCTCCTTAAGCATTGTGCATTTCATCCTGAAAATCCAAACCAAATGTGAGAAACTAGACCACTAGGCCAAGCCTAGGGTCCAAAGGGATAAAAAAAATCTAAAAAGCAAGCAAAACCAATCCAAAATCAAATTAATGCAAATAGAAAGCAAATGCAATTGATCCCATACTCATATCATTCACCACATTCATTTCATGACCAAAACATCACAAACTAGGTCAAATGCAACATCCAATGTCCAAACAGAATAACTTCAATCAAAAGCATACCAAAACAATTCCAAAAATCCTCAAATAATTCACACCTAAACAAGACCTATTCAAGGTATAGCATGTCAATTTTCAGCTCAATTGGACAAAAGGAACTAGGCCAATGAAAATCAAGAAATCCAGACAAGATTATGTAAGCCAATTCATAGCATCAACACAAGCATTCACTTCAAAAATTCATAACACAGTGACAACATATTAGAAATGAATGGGACCAAAAGCATGATGTCCTACAATGTGTCTACAATCAGTACACCAAATTTCACATTTATTAAAAACCATATGAGAATTTCACAAACAATATACCAACATGTGTCACACAAGGTTGCACAATGAGCATACAGTGAAGAAAAATATCAATCAAATGGAAAATGCCATAGAAAAATCCAGAAAAATTCTCATGATCTCTCAACATATCAATGATCATCCATGCAAAATTTCAATCCAATCCAACAATCCTAGGTCATGCAAATAAATTCATGAAGTTGACCTAGCTAGGTGTGACACAAATTGTCACACCTAGATTCAAAAAATCATATCTCAAACATCAGGTATCCAAAAATCACGAAATTTACATGGAAATCACCATCAACATGTCCAGAATGAGCACAAAAAATTTCAGGAATTTCTTTAAATGTATGAGCATTTCACAATGAAAATGGCAAAACATGTAAAAAATACACACAAGTCAAAGATCAATAGGCCAGGTCAACATTTTTCCATGCACAACTTTTGAAATCATGCCTATAAAAAACTAGAGGGAATTTGGGAGCTATCAAAAAAATTCTCATAATTTTTGGACTTGTAAATAATTTTTTATGATTTTTCTAAGATTTAAATGAATTATGTAATAATTATTAAATGTTAATTTAAATTAAATGAAATCAGTGGCACGATGGTAATTATCTCCAACCGGTCCCAAAACTCCGCGTTTCACTAATGCATTGTCAGCGCGTGATTGGCTAGGATTTGGCGCTAAACAACATTTGAAATTGGCCAGGCGAATTGCAAGATCAAACACAGAAAATTTCCAGAAATCCTTCGCTCTTCTTCATCTTTTTCCAGAAATCTCAACAAACTCAAGAACATCAAAGTTCAACTAAAATCTACAAACGAGTAACCGTTGGAAAGGTATAATCGTCAGGAGCACGAATATATAACCTAATCAACCTAAATCTAACTGTATAAACCGGATCGATCCAATTAGGTTTTCACATTCAAACTAAAATTCAAGATATCTCGTCCTACAATCAACCATTCCAAAATCTAAAAGCATCATGATCATCTACATGGAATAAACTTCCAAACGCATACAACAATTAACAAAATTATGAGATTCGATTTGGCACCTTAATTCGAAGGCAGTGACGAATCTTGAGTTCTTGGCGCGTATTGATCCAAAACAGATGCAAGAGAAGCTTCAGGATGTTGAATGAAGTGTTCAGGTTAGCTTGAAGTTGCCTCTAGCAGAAGAATTTACAAAATGCCATGGATGCACCAAAGATGAACAGTCGCGATTCCAATACTTTTTGGCTCCAAATCATCAAAACAGTTCAAGAGGAAGATCCAGGGAAGAGGCAGCAAAAACAAATTCGTGATTTGGTGAAGAATTCGAAGAGTTTGATCCAATTTTGCTCTTGAATGTTCTTGAGCTTTTGGAGAATTTGGAGGGAAAAGTTTGTTGAATTTCTTGTGAAATGTGATTCTGATCAAAAGTTAGTTACAATTAAGTACTTATATTCCCAATTAATCCACCTCTAATCATCCAATTAACCAAAAATGATGTAATTAGCAAAAATGCAATTTTCTTAAGCAAGGGCAAATATGTCTTTTTACTATGGGGCCCATGACAGCTGTATGACAGCTCACACATTCTCTAAATATCAGTTATGATGTGTTGCAACTTGTCTCATGGTCATTGGTTGTGTAATTTTGATTTTCACTATGCCATACCATGAAATGCATTTTCAAGTACACTTCAAAAATGACTTGTTCAAATATTGCACCTTGGATGTTTATGACCATTCAAACAATTTCTAATTTGCATTTGTGAGGTGTTGCAAAAATCCCCATGCCAAAATTCTCATTATTTCTCCACTTGGACCATTTTGCCCCTGGATTTTTAACTGTACACTTGAAAATTGACTTTTTGCATTGACCATATTTGATGAATTCCAATTACGCACCATGAAAGTACATGTCAAATGGAGTTTGCACATAAAAAGATCACTCAATTTGGACACTCCATGTGGAAGTTATGCCCCTTTGATTATGGGTCATTTTTGAAATTGAATGGACCATAACTTGCCAACCATACATGGGAATTTCAAGTTCTTAGACTTTTTGAAAAGGTGAGAACAAGATCTACCACTTTCATGTTAAACAAATTTTCATTTGAAGCTTCCGTGGACATGTAATTTTGAGGTCAAAAACTTTCCATTTTTGGAAACTTCCATTACAAGTCACTTTCTATTTTTGGCAATTTTTGTCCTGACTTGATTTTCTCCATTCTTAAGCTTTGAAATGTCAAATAACACTTGTTCCAACATGAATGAAGTGTATCCAACTCATTTTCACCTCCAAATCCATTAAATCATGCACAGTTGACCACAGTTGACTTTTCAACTGATAGATGAATTTGGCAATGCATTGATCAATCTGAGCTCCAATCTTCTGATGAAATGGCCCAAGGGTGAAACCCTAGCCTCAATATGCACAATAAAATCATGTGATGATCCCCATAGCCATCATAGACCCCATCTCCTAGCCATGCCCTGATTGGCCCAATGCAATTGATTAGGGTTGACCAGTGGTCAAAACCCTAATCTCAAGGAATGTGCTCCAACACTTGATGATGACAAACCATGATGATGATGATGAATCATTTCAATCAAGATGAAGACCAATCTCCTTGAGAACCACAAAACCCTAATTTGGACCTCCACATCCTCAGATGATCAATGACCAGTCCCATGAAACCCTAGCTTGCACACGACCTCCTATCTTCTGATCAAGACTTGGGAGAATAGCTTGCACAATGTGACCACATGATATGCAATATGCAATGCCTAATGACCTAAAAAATGATATGTAATATGTTATGCTAGTCCCAAGAGAGGAGGGCAAATTTTGAGGTGTTACAGTTGCCCCTATTCAATCCACTGTGAACCTGTCGATATGAACAGCCTCGGCTTTCAGATGATCAGGATGAAGAGTGATTGAATACCAAGAACAGACGAACAATTTGCACTCTGATGGGAAAATAATCAACAACGCCTGTCAGAATCGACAAAGTACAATCTCTGAAACAAAAATCCGTCTGGAACGGAGAAAAGTCGGTCTGAATACCGAAACAGCCGACCCGGATACCAAAATAAATGGCAACACAGGGATAACCATGGCCTGATCACCACATCCGCTGGGGATTATCATTTCTTTTTCTTTTCTTGAACCCCGGAATTTTCTTTTCTTGATCTGAAAACCACTTCGGTCTGAATACCGCCTCGGTCTGAACACCGGAAAACTGGTCTGAACACCACTTCGGTCTGAATACCGGAAAATTGGCCTGAACGCCACCTCGGTCTGAATACCGCCTCGGTCTGAACACCGGAAGATTGGTCTGAATACCACAAGCTACATCGATCTAAACGTCGGAAGCTTCTTCGATCTGAAAATCGGAAACTTGGCCTGAACGCCACTTCGGTCCGGATACCGCCTTGGTCTGAATACCACCTCGGTCTGAATACCGCCTCGGTCTGAATACCACCTCGGTCTGAATACCGCCTCGGTCTGAACACCGGAAGATTGGTCTGAATACCACAAGCTACATCGATCTAAACGTCGGAAGCTTCTTCAATCTGAAAATCGGAAACTTGGCCTGAACGCCACTTCGGTCCGGATACCGCCTTGGTATGAATACCACCTCGGTCTGAATACCGGAAAATTGATTATCGTTCCCGTCTCCGCTCGACAGAAACTTTGATACATCTGATTACAATGCCAAACTCGTCAGGATAACACCATCATCTTCTGGCAAAACCGCCTCTCAAACAGTAACCACGGTCTGAGACTAGCTGATGCTTGCAATGATGCATGATTGATTTTTCTGCGTAATGCTCCACAATTATGGAAATGCTACGCGATTATTATTTTTTCTATGCAATATGCTATGCTTATTTACATGATGAATGCATAAAAAGTATCCCTCTCAAGGGACTCTTCTGGGGAATACGAGACACTCTGCTGAGGAACTCGTCACTGCTCCGATTCCACCCTGCTGGGGAATAGCACTACTGCTGGGAAAATGCAACCCTTGCTGGGGAAGAACCTCCTTTGCACCCAATCCGCTCGAGAAACTGCTGGGGATAAGCACCACCACCACTCTGTGGGGATACACCAGTCTTTGACTTGCTGGGGATATACATCCCACCTCTGCTTGGAGAACCCTCACAGATACCTGACAACTTCACTGGGGAAATGCTCACAGATAGCTCTGCTGGGAAACAGCAACCTCCAGGCCTGGCGATTGGGGAAACCTTGATCTGAAACCTGCTGGGGATAACCATCCTGACCCTGCTAGGGAAGCAAATACCACTCCGCTGGGGACAACCCATGCAATCCATAGGTAGAACCAACTCAGCTGGGGATGCAAATATCCGTCTGCTACGGAAACTCATCCAATCCACTGGTAGGATGAACACTGCTGGAGATATATTTCATTGAAACCCGCTCCACTCGGGGATAGCAACCTTCAGGCCTGGCTGCTGAGGAAACATCACTTTAAACCTGCCGGGGATAACCATCTTGACTCGGCTAGGGAATCCACAGACCTTGGATCTGCTAGGGAGTTGGTCCTCTACTTCGGCTTGGGGACCTCGCTGGGGAATGAGAAAAGTAGGTACAGAACACCCGTCGACTCATCGAACCATGGTATCCACCTCTCAATCTCGTATCAGCTTTCCACTTTTGAGAATTCCCAGACTCGTCTGGACCTTTTCTGCTCCATCATCTTGTATTCCCAATCGCTCCGCGCTCGACAAAGAACGAACTCCTGGGACTTATACATAATTTCAATTTTCCGACTTTGAAGAGTCTTCTTGATTAATTCCAAAGATCGTCGTACGTCTCAACGTCTCTTCATATTCATTCGTCCCTGACTGGACTCCACGGGGATTTGTTTCATCAACAGTTTCCACATCACAACCTGCAAGTGAGTGAAAATATCTAACAGTACCTGCAAAAGAAATCGTTAGATAAAACCGTGCCCCAGGCGTGCCAAGATTTCAACACTCGGGTCACTCAACCTTCCAAATAAGATTTCAAGTTCTCAACCTTATAAACATGCATTGGAAGGGACCTGTATGTCTTAAAATGCAAAGATTCTTTATCAAAAATAATCGGATGTTTTTGCAATCAAAACGGTAATGAAAAACAAAAACAAAATTATTTGACTGAATATGCATTTTATTGATTGGAAAAGTGTGGCTCAAATTGAGCAATACAAAGGAAGCAATTCCTGAAAAGAGGTAATCGCGCACAAAAGGAAAAATCTATCCTAATGGCAATGTGAAACCCGTGATCTCATCGAGTTCCAACTCGGTTACACCCCATATGTCCTCAGACTCTCCATGCTTTCTGCCTTCTGAACAAGACGTTTCTGATTGATCCCTACCGGGCATTATCCATGATGCTTTTACCAAAGCGCGAACGATCATGTTGGACGCAGTTGTTCGTTTCAATCCCCCTTTTGCCTGGACCGCCCTTTCGAGTTTTCAGTCCACCGGGATACCCCTTCTTGCCCAAGTCGCCTTTTCAGGTTTTCGACTTGCCGGGTGTACATTTTTTCTTTTATCCCTAATTTTTGCCCGAACCTTTCTTTCTGTTTTTGGTTCGCCAGGATGCCCATTTTTGCCTGGACTATTTTATTCTTTTCGTCCAGCGGGTCTCTTTACACAAAGTATTTTTTAACTGCGTCCGCATTCACAGGGGATGGAAAATCTTCACCATCCATGGTCGTTAACAACAAGGCTCCGCCAGAGAAAACCTTCTTGACCACGAATGGACCTTCATAATTCGGTGTCCATTTGCCCCTTCGATCGTTTTGAGGAGGAAGGATCCTTTTCAGCACCATATCACCCACGTGATACACCCGAAGTCGCACCTTCTTGTCAAAAGCACGCTTCATCCTTTGCTGGTATAACTGCCAATGACAGATGGCTGCTAGCCTCTTTTCCTCTATCAGGCTTAATTCTTCGTACCGGGTCCTTACCTATTCAGCCTCTTGCAACTTGACATCCATCAGGACTCTCAAAGAGGGAATCTGAACTTCAACAGGTAATACAACCTCCATTCCATATACCAATGAAAAAGGCGTTGCCACAGTAGATGCACGCATCGATACTCAGGATACCAGCTTCATACTCAATCACACCGTCGGTGCATCCAAACGTTATCTGGGCAACAAAAGGAATGTGGGATCCTTTCGGTGTAACCAAAGCAGTAATAACTCCTTCACATTAACCCCATCAGACATCAGAATCCGTTCGGATTTGGGGTCAGGCCCCTCCTCCGGGATCGGTTACTCTCAATCTTTCGATTAGAGTACCTCGAGATGTCCTCATCAGGGAACTCAAACTTCATCGGTTGATGACCCTCAAGGGGTTGCGGAGCGATGTAATCAGACAATACACCCCTTTATTGCTTTCTGAGAATATCACAAATCAGTCAACATTCTTTTGCACTCTCGCAACCTGTCCGGCCGATGCTGGCTCCTCAGATATTTACTTGATCAGATCCATCTTGAAATCCACAAAGTGATATGAACCAGCATATACTGTCTCAGTCGGCGAGCAGCCTATGCCAAAGTACATCAAGTTTTCTCGAGCAGTGAATGTATTGTTTCACAGTCGGTAAACTTTTTGCTAAGGTAAATTGCATGCTCTTTTCGACAAGACTCGTCATGCTGACCCAATACACCTCGTAGACCCCTCGAAGGCCGTCAAGTACCAGATTAACAATTATTCCTTTCACAGGAGGCATCAGAATCAGAGGTTCCTGCTAGTTATTCTTTTATTTTTCAATGCCCCTTGGCAATCATTATTTCACCTGACCGTTTGATCTCTTTTTCTTGAATGGGTTCCCACGTGGCTGTTAGGTGAGAGGTGAACCATGACATGTAGTTCAATCTACCCAGGAAACCACGAACCTCTCTTTCCATTCTTGGTTCAGGCATTCCTTGTTGTTTTTTTTTTTTTTTTTGCAGGATCAACCTCGATTCCTCTCTTACTTACAATAAACCCCCAACAGCTTACCGGCCCGCACTCTGATAGTGCACTTATCTGAATTCAACCTCAGTTTGAATTGTCTCAACCTGTCAAATAGCTTGGCCAGATCTGCCAGATGCCCCTCTTCTGCTTGGGACTTTGCTATCATGTCATAGCATAGCATCGGATTTCATGATGAATCCTATCATGAAACAAAGTCACCATGGCTTTCTGATACAGGCACTGGCGTTCTGCTTCTTTAGAGGACAATCTTCTCTCCATGGCAGCTTGTGCACAACGACACCGGTATCCAACCCTGGCATATCCTGACATGACCAGATGAAGGTATCCACATGCTCTTTCAACAGGGCTACCATTCTACCTTCAACTCGCCTCTGAAGCGGCCCTAATTTCACTTCCTTCCTGACCTCGGCGGCGCTTGGAATAACAACCTCAACCCGCTCCTCGTGCGGCTGAATCACCTTCTCCTCTTGTTTTGACAACCTGGCTAATTCCAGCAGATCACAATCTTCTTCGCCTTCTTCTTCGGCATGATAGATCGGTTTGTCGAAGTCATATGAGGTGTAACCAAATTGTTATCAACGAGATCCGGAGAATTATTTTTGAATTCGGAACGAGACAAGTCAAAAGAAGAAAAATGAAAACAAACATTGCCATTTTTATTTGTTTTTAAACTGCAAAAATAAATGAAAAACAGGGAACACCGCTTTTTGACTGAAAAACATCCATTTATTAATGATGCAGAAAATGCAAATTTAAACATGAGGTGGCCCTTACAATGGACCATTACGTGTCGGGCAACACGTATGGCTTTCATGCAGATAAAATCAAAACAGAAATCATTACTCTTCCGAATGAGTGACAGCGATGATCTTTTTAGGCCTTCCAGTTCTGGATTTCCATCCCTGGTGCGCACGGCTTTATCCAACCATCAAACTCGCAGTCACTGTCATTCTCTTCACCCATCACACAGACGTGATCTGAATCTTCAGTAATTGCACTCACCACTGCCTGACCATGCGCCGGCATGGGATTAGCATTAACATTTGGTGATGGCGCAAAATTGATGGCCTTGGAGTCTACCAAATCCTGGACAATATGCTTAAAAGCTTTGCAATCCTCAATGTTATGCCCCGGTGTTCCAGAATGAAATTCGCACTGGGCGTTCTCATCATAGTTGGGTGGCCTCTGATCTGATCTCATCGGAACCATCGCCCTTGGCTGAACCAACCCAAGATCCATCAGCTTTTTGAACAGAACAGCGTATGTCACAGACGGCCTGTCAAAATGGCGATCAACCCCTTTTCCTCTCACCTGGTACCCAGCTCTCTGTTGAGGTGGCTGACGTTGCTGTCGTACTGACTGGTTACCAGCAGGGATAGTTACAGCAGCAGTGTGCTGGTAGTAACGACCCCTACCGTGTCCTCTCTGGGCATGCACAGCACTTGATTCACCCTCATTCTTGTGCTGGTCGTTACCAAAGGATTTCTTCGGTCCAGACGACGAAACGTTTCCCTGTATCTCCCCCTTCCTTAGCCAGTCTTCAATCTTCTCCACCTTCTCAGCAATTACTCTCTGCCCCAAGGTGAACTCTTGCATGACATTGATCAGCTCTTCCATCTTCTCTTTCAGTTCGAGAATGTCGGCGTTGGACGGATCCATCAGTTTGGATTTGCTGAGTCTGGGAGGGTATCTGGGCGGAAAAGTTGTGCGCACTGGTTAGACCGATACCTGCAAAACAGCAAACAGGTTAATATGCATGAATGTAACGTCTGTCCATATGAGGAAGATTCTGTCCTTTGATCTTGGTTTCATCGAGACAGATAATATTTTTCCAATAACATTCTGAAATTCAAGATGTCTCTCAACCAGATTCTCAATCAATAATACTCCCCATATGGCTAGACATAGGTTCGATGCAGATGAATGCAAAATGAGAATGATGCAGATGTATGAATGCAATGCATTGCCATCCTCCAAGTCCTCTGATCATTTGTTGCTCTGAATCACAGCTCGGATCTCTGAACCGATCACAATCATCTGAAGAACATGTAACCACAAATCCAACTCAAGGGATTCCGAAATAAACGGAATTGACTGATACATCATCATCATCATCAACCATCTCTGAACAGATACCCATAATCATCTGAATCGGCCCAGGGAATCCTGAAATAAACGGATCCCCATTGATAAATATCACGGACAGCATTTCGGCGTCTCGGCAATAAACGGCCATAAATCCGACTTATAAATAGGACTCTGATCAACGGAACCAACAGGCACCATCTGAGTCACCATCTGAACATGCATCTGAAAGAATCACCCTCCCCTTACAGGTAAATTCTAATCAGGTCATCCTAAGGCGGATAATAGTCTCGACAATCGGGCAGAGATACTCAATGGGTTTGCCCTTTCGGGTGTGCCATTGTAGCTCCCTTAAAATCGTCTAAACCAAAGATCCAGGAAATGATCGATCACCAGAGTCAACAGTTCAGATGAAGTAACTAAGCCAAAGTGGAGTACCCCACAGAGGAAAGCACTATCAAATGAACCTCGTCCGGCTTGTGGTACATCACGCCGCCAGGTACATATTGACCTAACATGAAGGAGGCGACATGAGACCACACTAATCCTAGGTGTACACTCGGGCCTGGGTTTTAGCCCCACTCAGAACACCCACCCCAAAACAGAGGAACCACCTGCACAGAGGACGGCAACATGATAGTATGATGCATGCAAATATTTATGCAAATATACATGGTCAGAATAATAAATGCAATAAATAAAGCGGCACAAACAACCTAAACTATCCTAGAACGCTAGGAAGGACTCGCTTAGGGAAGATGGACCAGCACAGGTCAACATCTGAAGTCCCCAGCAGAGTCGCCAGCTGTCGCATCCGCGAAAAAACAACCGGCGGGCTGAAACAAAAAACAACACAGAGCCGCCACTGCGCGTTATTTATCCCAAGATAGGGAAAGGAAACGCTCAGAGAAACCTGGAAAAAGCATGGTCTCGCGACCAAAGAGAAAGGGTAAGGGAGTCGGTTACGCAAGGGGAAGGTATTAGCACCCCTCACGTCCGTCGTACTCGACGGGATCCACGCTCTAAGAAAAGAAAAGGTTGCTAAAACATCACACACACACACAAGGAACGCAGGTGGGGTTAAGAGGAAGAGAGCTCGATAGGACGTCGCATCCTATGCCTACGTATCTCGTCTGGAACGAGAATCAGAGCTGCCGTAGTTCGGCTCACGCACGCCAAACAAACAAACACAAACACAGGCAAACATGGAGCCTGAATGCCAATCACTGGACTTACATCAGCATCCGAACCAAAACACACAAAAGGGCAAACGTGGAGCCCGACCGCCAATCACTGGACTTACATCGGCATCCGAACCAAACACACACAAAAAGAAAAAAAAGTGCCCGGAGAGACCTCGCACGGTCTCCTGCCTACATACCTCGTTTGGAACGAGGATCAGGGCGATGTAGTTCCCCCTCAAGGGAAAGAAAAACTAGCCAGAAACCAAGGGAAGACACACTACCAGGGAGCTGGACTCGAGCCTAGTGTTGTCATGCATCATTACCCTATGTTCAGGTTTCTACCTACTTGCACAACTGCAAGCTAATCCTATCCAGGAAGAAAGCAAGCATACAAGCATACAGATCAAAACAAGCATTTCAAGCAAATATTCACATAGCACACACTATAACCAGTCAAGTGAGGCTCAAACAATGGGTTTGACTGCCGAAGCAAGCCATCTGTACATGGGTAGTATTCGCTCTTAACCTTGCCATTGTGAGGCTAAGGTGAAGCAGATGAAAGGTGAGTGAAGATTAGACTTCACAGCTCTTATCCCTGACCAGGGAGAGCTTCAGACAAAGGAGCGTGGGTCCAGAATGGAGGGACCCTTCTACGCTCAAAGACTCTGACTCGATTGTGCAACAGCACAAGATCTTGGGTTTGTGTCCCAATGCATCAACACACAGCCGTGTGAGCAGAGGGACGACTCACAGAATAGTGGGGGATAGATTGCATATCCCTTTGATCCACCAATTGCCTCATAGAGGTCTTTACCTGCTTGGCACAAATGTAAACAACCACAAACATCGCCTCTTAAGGAGGACTTCAGACAGTTGCCTGGCCAAGTAACAGGCCAGGTCTTCCAGACTACATGAAGAATAGAAGTCCTACCTCAAGTGGTTTAAAAACCAAGCAGCAGCAAGCAAGTTCTTAAAGAACTGTAAGCGACTAAATGTACCTGAAATCAATCAAGTATCATCAGTACTCAGACAAATCAACAGTAAACAGCAAATGTTAATCTATACAGACAACACAAGTCAAATGCACACAAGTACAAGCTATAAGCCCAAGCTCAAGCTTCCAATCCTACAACACAAAATAATGTTAGTGGACAACATCAACCAAACTCAATTCAAATTGCCTTGAAGCAATCTCCTTAAGCATTGTGCATTTCATCCTGAAAATCCAAACCAAATGTGAGAAACTAGACCACTAGGCCAAGCCTAGGGTCCAAAGGGATAAAAAAAATCTAAAAAGCAAGCAAAACCAATCCAAAATCAAATTAATGCAAATAGAAAGCAAATGCAATTGATCCCATACTCATATCATTCACCACATTCATTTCATGACCAAAACATCACAAACTAGGTCAAATGCAACATCCAATGTCCAAACAGAATAACTTCAATCAAAAGCATACCAAAACAATTCCAAAAATCCTCAAATAATTCACACCTAAACAGGACCTATTCAAGGTATAGCATGTCAATTTTCAGCTCAATTGGACAAAAGGAACTAGGCCAATGAAAATCAAGAAATCCAGACAAGATTATGTAAGCCAATTCATAGCATCAACACAAGCATTCACTTCAAAAATTCATAACACAGTGACAACATATTAGAAATGAATGGGACCAAAAGCATGATGTCCTACAATGTGTCTACAATCAGTACACCAAATTTCACATTTATCCAAAACCATATGAGAATTTCACAAACAATATACCAACATGTGTCACACAAGGTTGCACAATGAGCATACAGTGAAGAAAAATATCAATCAAATGGAAAATGCCATAGAAAAATCCAGAAAAATTCTCATGATCTCTCAACATATCAATGATCATCCATGCAAAATTTCAATCCAATCCAACAATCCTAGGTCATGCAAATAAATTCATGAAGTTGACCTAGCTAGGTGTGACACAAATTGTCACACCTAGATTCAAAAAATCATATCTCAAACATCAGGTATCCAAAAATCACGAAATTTACATGGAAATCACCATCAACATGTCCAGAATGAGCACAAAAATTTCAGGAATTTCTTTAAATGTATGAGCATTTCACAATGAAAATGGCAAAACATGTAAAAAATACACACAAGTCAAAGATCAATAGGCCAGGTCAACATTTTTCCATGCACAACTTTTGAAATCATGCCTATAAAAAACTAGAGGGAATTTGGGAGCTATCAAAAAAATTCTCATAATTTTTGGACTTGTAAATAATTTTTTATGATTTTTCTAAGATTTAAATGAATTATGTAATAATTATTAAATGTTAATTTAAATTAAATGAAATCAGTGGCACGATGGTAATTATCTCCAACCGGTCCCAAAACTCCGCGTTTCACTAATGCATTGTCAGCGCGTGATTGGCTAGGATTTGGCGCTAAACAACATTTGAAATTGGCCAGGCGAATTGCAAGATCAAACACAGAAAATTTCCAGAAATCCTTCGCTCTTCTTCATCTTTTTCCAGAAATCTCAACAAACTCAAGAACATCAAAGTTCAACAAAAATCTACAAACGAGTAACCGTTGGAAAGGTATAATCGTCAGGAGCACGAATATATAACCTAATCAACCTAAATCTAACTGTATAAACCGGATCGATCCAATTAGGTTTTCACATTCAAACTAAAATTCAAGATATCTCGTCCTACAATCAACCATTCCAAAATCTAAAAGCATCATGATCATCTACATGGAATAAACTTCCAAACGCATACAACAATTAACAAAATTATGAGATTCGATTTGGCACCTTAATTCAAAGGCAGTGACGAATCTTGAGTTCTTGGCGCGTATTGATCCAAAACAGATGCAAGAGAAGCTTCAGGATGTTGAATGAAGTGTTCAGGTTAGCTTGAAGTTGCCTCTAGCAGAAGAATTTACAAAATGCCATGGATGCATCAAAGATGAACAGTCGCGATTCCAATACTTTTTGGCTCCAAATCATCAAAACAGTTCAAGAGGAAGATCCAGGGAAGAGGCAGCAAAAAGAAATTCGTGATTTGGGGAAGAATTCGAAGAGTTTGATCCAATTTTGCTCTTGAATGTTCTTGAGCTTTTGGAGAATTTGGAGGGAAAAGTTTGTTGAATTTCTTGTGAAATGTGATTCTGATCAAAAGTTAGTTACAATTAAGTACTTATATTCCCAATTAATCCACCTCTAATCATCCAATTAACCAAAAATGATGTAATTAGCAAAAATGCAATTTTCTTAAGCAAGGGCAAATATGTCTTTTTACTATGGGGCCCATGACAGCTGTATGACAACTCACACATTCTCTAAATATCAGTTATGATGTGTTGCAACTTGTCCCATGGTCATTGGTTGTGTAATTTTGATTTTCACTATGCCATACCATGAAATGCATTTTCAAGTACACTTCAAAAATGACTTGTTCAAATATTGCACCTTGGATGTTTATGACCATTCAAACAATTTCTAATTTGCATTTGTGAGGTGTTGCAAAAATCCCCATGCCAAAATTCTCATTATTTCTCCACTTGGACCATTTTGCCCCTGGATTTTTAACTGTACACTTGAAAATTGACTTTTTGCATTGACCATTTTTGATGAATTCCAATTACGCACCATGAAAGTACATGTAAAATGGAGTTTGCACATAAAAAGATCACTCAATTTGGACACTCCATGTGGAAGTTATGCCCCTCTGATTATGGGTCATTTTTGAAATTGAATGGACCATAACTTGCCAACCATACATGGGAATTTCAAGTTCTTCAACTTTTTGAAAAGGTGAGAACAAGATCTACCACTTTCATGTTAAACAAATTTTCATTTGAAGCTTCCGTGGACATGTAATTTTGAGGTCAAAAACTTTCCATTTTTGGAAACTTCCATTACAAGTCACTTTCTATTTTTGGCAATTTTTGTCCTGACTTGATTTTCTCCATTCTTAAGCTTTCAAATGTCAAATAACACTTGTTCCAACATGAATGAAGTGTATCCAACTCATTTTCACCTCCAAATCCATTAAATCATGCACAGTTGACCACAGTTGACTTTTCAACTAATAGATGAATTTGGCAATGCATTGATCAATCTGAGCTCCAATCTTCTGATGAAATGGCCCAAGGGTGAAACCCTAGCCTCAATATGCACAATAAAATCATGTGATGATCCCCATAGCCATCATAGACCCCATCTCCTAGCCATGCCCTGATTGGCCCAATGCAATTGATTAGGGTTGACCAGTGGTCAAAACCCTAATCTCAAGGAATGTGCTCCAACACTTGATGATGACAAACCATGATGATGATGATGAATCATTTCAATCAAGATGAAGACCAATCTCCTTGAGAACCACAAAACCCTAATTTGGACCTCCACATCCTCAGATGATCAATGACCAGTCCCATGAAACCCTAGCTTGCACACGACCTCCTATCTTCTGATCAAGACTTGGGAGAATAGCTTGCACAATGTGACCACATGATATGCAATATGCAATGCCTAATGACCTAAAAAATGATATGTAATATGTTATGCTAGTCCCAAGAGAGGAGGGCAAATTTTGAGGTGTTACACATTGCTCGAATTTTTGTCATCAAATTAAAAACACAATCGAATAAACTCAAATCACCTTTTATATCAAACACAGTTTCAAAATCAACTTTATAACTTAAACATCGATCGAAGAGAATGGGAGGCGTTCGCCTCACCATTCTTTGATTATTCGAACGAGTGGCGTACGCCACATTGCTCAAATAATAGACTTTCAATCAAAACCTACCAATTCAAAATTCAAACTATTTTTGCAAATCGAACACAAACGTCTAAAAAGCATATCTTTTGCAATTTAAACCTCGGGTGATAAAAGATGGGAGGCGTTCGCCTCGCCATCTCTCGATTATTTGAATAATTGGCGCTCGCCATATTACACAAATCATCGACTTCCGATTAATACATTTTAAATAAACTCGGATGAAGGAATAAGTGGCGCACGCCTCATTATTCTTTGAATAAGCAAGTAGGAGGCGTACGCCTCACTACCGTGCATATTCGACATCCACAAACAAACTTTCAAAATAATTCGAACGAAAAAAGGAGTAGAAGGCGGTCGCCTTATTATTCCTCGAAAATTGGACAATTGGTGTGCACCACATTGCTCAATCTTTCGTCGTTCTTCAAAACACCTTAACAAATCAAACTAACTTCTCGCCCCCGCGCGATCGAAACCAAAAACATCAAACATATCAATTCAACTTGTCACCCCCGCGTGACCAGAACACTCTTTTCAAAAAGAACATTGTCAATCCTTTCTAATGCGCACAACAAACCAGTGCTTAAGCCTCCGTCGAGAGTAGACAAGCCAACGTTTAGCCATTAGAACGCCGACCTACACAGTCGTTCATCAAACAAAACACACCAAAACCATAGTTCCCCGAACTACGAATGCTCTGATTTCCTTATTGCACCATAAGGATACGTAGGCACGAGATTGCGAGATCTTGGCGAGCACACTAATAAAAAACCTCCCCTTTCTCCTTTTGAGGTCTTCATCCATAGCTATCATCAATTCTAAGTACTCGAAGAAAACAAAAAACATAAGTTAACATTCAAATCGCAGTTTGAACTAAAAGGTTCCCGTTGAGTACAACGGACGTGAGGGGTGCTAATACCTTCCCCTTGCGTAATCGACTCCCGAACCCGAATATGGTTGCGACGATCATTATTCTATTTTTCAAAGGTTTTATCGATATTTTCCTATTCCTTAATTGGGATAAATAAAGTTCGGTGGCGACTCTGTTCGAATTTAATTTTTCCGCGACCATCGCGAGGAATCGTATTTTTCGAGATGCAATAGATGGCGACTCTGCTGGGGAAATAGCTCCAAGCTAGAGAGAGTCAAGCCTAATTTAGTTCAAATTTCTACAAATGTTAAAATACTGTTTTTCTTCATTGTGTGCTTCTTTATAGCTTGATGTATTACTTATGTTATATGATTTATCCTGCTATCATATTGGGTGATCTATGGTGTTTGACACACGTGTGAGATAAGCTCCGTACCCGAGCTTTGAGAAGAACTTAGAACCCGGAGTTGTGTAGTATTGAACCAAGGGGTGTACACCTCATTGGGACAATACGAGAACTCCACCTAGAGTAGATCTGTTCAGAATTTCCATCATAATATGGCTAGCCCATTATTCTGAGGAAACGTTGAACATGGTCCATGACTCTAGGAACCTCGTCTTAAACTGAAGTCCGTCTTCATGATTGGCGATGGTGTAGTATTGAACCGAAGGGTCTACACTCTGTTCGAACAATACGAGGATCCCACTTAGAGTAGACTGATTTAGAACTTTCATCACGATGTGGCTAGCCCATTATTGCGATGGGATGCTGAACACAATCCATGACTCTAAGTTATGTCCATGAAAGGAACAGCCTTAGGAGCCATCCTTTATGTGTGGGGTAGAGAACATAGAACCTCCGTATAGGGTGTACCATATGATACTCATGTTATCCTGGATCCTAACTATACCTGAATTACATTTTCTTTGCATACCTAAATACAAAATTTCATGCATTCTCATCCCATCAGCATGAATTGCATATCATTCTCATAAACAAAAAAACTCATCCCATCCTTTGTCCATAACCCGGAGTTGAATTCCCGACATTCGTATCGGACTTGAAGTAGTTCTAGAAAGGTTATGAACCCATTGGAGCAAAGTCATATTGCATTGAGAGGAGATGTGGACTCAATGAAAAACCAGATAGACCAACTTGTGGAGGCTATGATAGATTTAGCAAAGAGGGAGGACAACATTCAACAGACTGCAGTGGCTGAGAATATGGTGTTAGCTCCAGTAAATAGTCCTACCCAACCTCAGCTTGCGCGAACCCCAATTAATAACTCGGTTGTACAAGAACGTCATATTGTTCGAGATAAGGGTTCCTCATATCATGATGATGTTGAGTATCATAGCTTTGCATTCTCTGTGCCAGATTCCCATGGGATAAGCCTTGTGGTTAATACTGAACAACCACAAGACGATGAGATTGCTAAAAGATGTTGCATGCTAGACAAAAGACTCAAGGCCATAGAAGGACAAGATACTATTGAACAGAGTGCCTTAGACATGTGTTTGGTATCTGGCCTGATTGTACCTGCAAAATTCAAAGTACCAGAATTTGAGAAGTACAAAGGGGATAATTGTCAAAGCACCATTTGGTGATGTTTTATCGAAAAATGACCTTTCATGCCCACAATGATAAGCTAATGATTCATTGTTTTCAGGACAGTTTGGCTGGGGCATCATTGAGTTGGTACATGAAGTTAGAAAGGAATCATATTCAGTCATGGCTAGAACTAGCTAACGCCTTTTTGAAGCAGTACAAATACAATTTGGACATGGCTCCCGATTGCATAAAGCTGAGGGCCTTATCTCAGGAAAACAGCGAATCCTTCAGAGGGTATGCCCAAAGATGGAGGGAGTTAGCGGATCGCATTGAACCACCACTCTCAGAGAAAGAATTAATGGACTCATTCAGAGATACCTTGCAAAGTCCTTACTTCGAAAGGATGATTAGCAGTGCAGCGTCAGACTTCGCTCACTTGGTGTCAATCGGAGAACGCATCGAGTACGACCTCAAAAGTGGAAGAATCCAGTGCGCCTCAAATAGCCAGAGCATTGAGAGTGAATCTATTACCAATTCCCAAAAGGAAGAAGAGGCTGAAGTTAATGCAGTCTGGGAAATCCCACAAGCTCCGTATCAGAGACCATCCTCTTCACATGGTCAGTGTCCTACAAATCAAGGATCTCTTTAATATCAACGATGGATTCCACCTCAACATCCATACAAACGGCAGGATTTTCTACATTGACAGCGTCAACATGCTCAACAAAGGCCAAGGAAGCCAGAGAGACATATTGATCTGCTTCCAATGCCATACAGTCAAGTACTTCCATATTTGATTAAGAGGGGATTGATAGTGCCAAAGGAGCTAAAACCAGTAAGTCCTCCATACCCACCAGGCTTTGACGCCAATGCTCGATGTGACTTTCATGCTGGGGCACATGGGCATTCAACTGAAGACTGCAAGGTGCTCAAGAGTAAGGTACAAACCCTACTTGATTCCAAGATGTTCTCATTTGCGCCTCGAAGCTTGCAAATCAATAATACTTCTTCACCTAGCTGTGCGGATCCATCATTCCAAACGGTGGAGGAGATTTCCGAGAATAGGTCTGAAGATGATTATCGTACTAGTCTCGATGAGGAGAAATACCACTACTCTGAAGAAGGCTAGCCCAGCAGTGAACCAGGCACGAGAGGGTTTCCTCTACATTGGCAACTATTTGGCTATTTCTAGCGCTTCATTTGTATTTTTCCTTGCATGTTAAGTACTTATTTGCTTTCAAGTATCGTTGATTTCCTTTAATGGTAATATTAATGAAATGATTATGCATGTTTTGAACGAATCCTTTCGTATTCACTCATCTTTTCCATTGATATAAAAAAAAATATTTCTCCAATTCACTTAACAAACTGATTGTTTTAGCAAAGATTGAAAGGAGGATGACGAAAACAAAATACCCATAATTGTTGACTGTATGCTTTCAGATAAAATCCTGCTGATGATGTACAGGCATTGTTTCAAATCCCCAAACACTGGAGAAATAAGGAGTTAATCCCTAGTCAACCACTTCGAGCCTAGAAGTAGGTGTTTCTTTCAGATACACAAACCCTTATGTTTAAACCAGGGCAGGGTAGTGTTCAGTTGATCTAACTACACATTTGAATTACAAGGGGATACATCCCATCTGGAGATCAACCGCATGTTATTCTTCGCAAACATCCTGAAGTTGTGAAATAACCAAGCAAAACTCACAATCAATGTCGGTTGTTCTTCAATGACCAATGACTTAGCAGTCATGATTTTCCAAAAAAAGTCAAAGAAAGAGCCCGCTAAGTCGAACACCCAAAGAGACGACTTAGGCAAAAAAAATAGGGGCAATCCCGATGGACTAAGGCTTCAAAAAGCGGTCCAGGCAAAAGTTAGGGATCAAAACAAAAATCAAAAGAGGCAATGAAAACCCTCAATAAAACAAAACAAGATTTGGTGACCACCATACCAAAATCAAAGGGTCACCAACATCCATGAAGAGAAAAATAAGATGGCTGCCATTTCAAGAGATCTTGGATCACCATCTTTATCCTTACACCTTCAAAAGGACAAATATGTATGTTGAATTAACTGAGTGTAGGGTTGGAGATCATCATGAAGAAGGGGTGGGTTAAATCAAAATTTGAGCCTTACATCCTTTGTTTCAATAACCATGAACCAAGCCGCGTTACAACCCCTAAAATACCTAATTGAAGTAGAGTTTATTCTGAAATCATACTACAGCAAGGTTGCGTAAACTGACTCCTAAATAACTGCTAATCACTTGTATTCGCATCATAGTCTCGTTGCATCTTTCACACACTAGTTAAATCAGCAATGTGTTTGAACTAATGGTTCATTCGTCACACACTATCACATCACCTAAATAAATGATTTTTTAAACCTGCATGAATATCGCATTAAAATTACCATTGATTAAATAAACAATTTTAACTGCAAGTCGGTACTTAACATCAAGAAAATTCCAACAAGAAGAAATCAGAGAAGAACTTGATTAGTCGTCAATGCTAACCCAAATCAAGACTACTTCCTAACCCTATGGGTTAAGGGCATGGTATCCAATGACTATGAATTGGTCAGTCAAAAGACAATCTCCAAGCGTCAATGGATCAAGGAGGCTAACCGTTTCCAAATGTTTAGTCCATCTGGGGAAAGCCTTTCAAAATCTCAATCAGGGGCAAACTACAGAAAGATTCATACACTGGGAAAAATTGGTTCAAGCCACAGTATATTCATTCCCAGGATTTCCTTTCAAAGGCGAATTCCTTCAGAGACCCTATAGGCTGGGGCAGACAAGTTCCGAAGAGCCTTGGGGCAGAGCAAGATCACAATCGTCATGCATTGATTACGTCGTTATGCTCATTAAATCATCTACAAGGCATATCAGGCAAAGAAGTGGGGTTTCTCTCAAGAAGAAGCACACAGTCTATCAGCAAATGATCAAACTTGGGGCACCAAGAGCATCCATGTCTATCACCTAATCATCACATAGTCAAAATATCGAGTGTCGGGAAGTCAAAACCTTTCATAAACCAAAGTCCAATCCAAATTGGCAATTACCAAAAAAAACAAAGTCCAGTCCATATTGGCAGCTACCAAAAATAAAAGTCCACTTTGTTGGCATCCTCATAATATCAAATTCCAATCCCTATTGGCATCTCCAAAACCAAAGTCCAATCCATATTGGCAACCACTGAAAGTCCACTTTGCTGGCATCTTCATAAACTCAAATCCAATCAACATTAGTACCCAGAAAGTCTCACCTTCAAAAAGGGAGATCAATCCAGAAACAACCAATAATCCTCTTGCATTACCACATGCACTGCATACAATAAACACGCATAACTTTCCTGCCAAATCAGGAAGTTGCATATCCAAAAGCTTTCTTACAAAAATGAGAAATTTCCATTAACACGCATCATATGCATACATAACATAATAATTCCTTTCCATCAACCCTTTGATGATGCCACTCCATAGTGAAGTCTCTTTCCGTCAACCCTTTGATGATGATACTACATATATAATTCCTTTTCCACCAACCCTTTGGTGATGACATCCTTTAATTATTTCCGTCAACCCTTTGACGATGACAAATTATTTTCCATCAGCCCTCTGATGATGACAATTACCTTTCCGTCAACCCTTTGACGATGACCATTACCTTTCCAACGGCCCTCTGATGACAACAACCTTCTCCATCAACCCTTTGATGATGCCACTCCATAGTGAAGTTTCTTTTCCATCAACCCTTTGATGATGCTACTCCATAGTGAAGTTTTTTTCCATCAGCCCTCTGATGATGACAATCTTTTCCGTCAACCCTTTGACGATGACGAATTATTTTCCACCAACCCTTTGGTGATGACTTCTTTTAATTACTTCCATCAACCCTTTGATGATGCCACTCCATAGTGAAGTCTCTTTCCGTCAACCCTTTGATGATGATACTACATATATAATTCCTTTTCCACCAACCCTTTGGTGATGCCATCCTTTACTTCGTTCCGTCAACCCATTGACGATGACAACTACCTTTCCATCAGCCCTCTGATGATGACGGTTACCTTTCCATCAACCCTTTGACGATGACAGTTACCTTTCCATCAGCTCTTCGATGATGATATTCCCCAATAATCTCATTAAAAAGTAAAGCCCTACAAAAAATCTAATTACCCAGTTGCATCCCCATGTGCATCACATGCATCATTTCATGCATAATTTTCCTGCCAAACAGGAAAATTCATCAAACATAATCTTATCAATCACCAGCATATTTATGCATAACCTTATACAAAATAAGAAAAATCAGTTGCATTCCCATGCACATCCTAAGTATCCCCAACATTTGCATCCCTTCATGCATCTCATGCATCATCCCATGCGTCGTACTTCCATCCAAAGTGGAACATCATACAAAGTGGATCCCGGGCCATTTATGTATATCTCGGACTTTCCTTGTTTCTAAATAAAGTTATTACCCGACATGTGCTCGTGGATTTATTTCCCAGCGATTCATTCTTCAAATTTTGTGGTTAATAACGATATTCCCCAACGTTTTTGTTATCATTGCTCCCCAAGCAGAGGTTACCCTAAAAAGTCTCTTATGAGCTTTTTCACTGCAGAGCATTTACAGTAAATCTCCTTCAAAATGAGTCTTTTCTAAAATATTTCCCCCAACAGACGAACATTTGAGATACTACTTCATTTATCTGAAGAATCTCATTCATTTGAGATACTACTTCATTTATCTGAAGAATCTCATTTATTTGAGATACTGCTTCATTTATCTGAAGAATCTCATCTATCTGTTTGAGATACTGCTTCACTTATCTGAAGAATCTCATCTATCTGTTTGGGATGCTACTTCATCTATATGAAGAGTCTCATTCATTTTTAGAGACATTATTCTGCTAATTCTCAGAAAGTCTTAGATACAGTTGAGGTATCATTCCACTACTGGTATATCTCGACTGTGACATCCAAGATACTGTTCTGACAATTCCCAGAGAGTCTTGACTGTTTCATTTTACCTTCCGATAACCTTTTCTTACCGTATTTCTCATCGCATTTTCTTTCTGCATTATTCTTTCTGCATTTCTTCCATGCATTTCAAAGGACAAAATTTGGGTATTTTCGTATTTAATTATCTTCCACCATGAATGTACGAAGACTATTGTCATTCTTACATTCTGGTTCAAGGTAATTAAATAGGGGCAGCTGTCATACCCCAATTTTGTCCGGGCATATTTAAATTTTCATAGAATTGATTTCATTTTTTATCTTTGCATCATATGCATAACATGACATACATTCCATCATGAATAATGCCTAAAATATCAATCAAGATAAATTTATTGAGAATACAGACATATTGGTTAAATCGTTTCTCAAGAACAAGCAAAATCAGCGGGTAAAAAGTTTCAAAATTAAAATTAAAGACACCAGTATTATTAATCTATGGTTCACGTAGTTTAACCTGGCATGCTCGTCATATTTTTTCAGCGGCTGTTTCGGTTGCGTTTTGACCCGCCTGAGCCTTTTAACCGGTGCAAATTTATTTCAGAATTTGAAGAAACATTGTATTTTTTCAATAAGTATATTGTGTGCTGGTCATTTTAGTGTTTCCAATTTAATTTTTTGAGTAAATTTATATTCAATTTCTATTTTTAATCAGGTTATTTTATTTCTTTATTCAAAATATTAAATTAAATAATTAGAGTTTTTATTTGTAATAATCCTATTTTTAGTTTAAAATGAATAACAATGATGGTTTTTAGAATAATAATGTTAAAATAAGATAGCATTGGATTCTCTTCTTTTTCAAGTTGACAGCTTGCATAACCCACCTCACCCTCTCTCTCCAACCTCACGCGGACAGCTCACACACTCATTACAAGATAAACACGCGTCCACTCACAACGGTTACCCTCACTCACTCACCTCTCTTCTCTCTCACTTCTCTGGAAAAGAAAACAGGAAAAGAAAAGATGTTTAGCTTTTCCTCTCCGCCGCGACTCTCCATCTACACCACTCACCGCTCCATCTCATCCTCCTCACAAAACCTCTACCACAAACCCTTCTTACCACCACCATTTCCATCACCACACGAAACCACCACTCTCACCCTTCACACCGCACCTCCGTCCTCACAACCACAACCTCCTATAACACCTCAAAATTTGCCTTCCTCTTCTTGAGACTAGTTTGGGGCATTGCATTTCATGTTTTAGGGCATTAGACATTGCATTTTGCATCTCATATGAAAATGAGAAGGTCATCCTTTAAGGTCTTTTCAAAATATGGGGGAAGTTAGGTGATTCAAGCCTGAGGGTCTCTATGAATTGATCATCAACCATCTGAGGGTATGGGCTCCAATTAGGGTTTCTTGATTCTTCAAAGGTTTTGAGCATCATATTATCTGCAAGGATATATCACCATCATCATGGTTCTATCATCATCAAGGGTTTCAGAGTTCATCCTTAAGTTCCTATGGATTAGGGTTGTGACCTCTGGTCAACCCTAATCAATGCAGTTCTTCCAACTAGGGTTTCTCAAAGAGATGAGGTATTTTCTTGGGATGAGGATCACATGATTATTATAAGGAGCTTACCTGGGCTAGGGTTTCATTTTGAAGCAATTTCACCAAGTGGTAGAGGCTCAAGTTGATCAAGACATCTCAAGGTCATCTGAGGATCAAAAGTCAATTGTGCAGTCAACTGAGGGCTATGAGGTGGGGAAATGAGTTGAGACACTTCAATCATGTTCAAATGGGGTCTATTCATCATTCTAAACCTCCATCTTGAAGATTCAAAGGTCATGGCAAAAGTTACTAAAAATGGAAAATGACCTATAATTCAAAGTTTCCAAATTTGGCAAGTTTTTGGTCCACTTTCAACTTGACTTTTCAATATCAAAGGGATTTCAAATGGATTTTTGGTGAACATGGAAGTTGTAGATCTTTGTCTCCCCTTTCCAAAAAAGCCCTAATCCGTGTCCATATGATGAATGGTTGGGGAGTTATGGCCATTTGATCACAAAGTATGCATGGAAATTCAAAATGGCATAACTTTTGATATAATGCTTCAAATTGGTTCATTCTTTTTGCAAAGTGCTTCTCATGTTCAAGGAATCTCAAAATGACATCATTTGACTCAATTGTACAAGCAAGGCCTCAAGGATCATGGTCAAAAGTCACATTATTTCTATTTGTTCTAAGGATGATATCATGCTACAAATCAAAATTCACAAAGAACCATGGTAAGGTTTCACTTCAGCCTTCTTCATAGACCATATTTGAGTAAAAATGAGCCCTTGCCATGCATGAAGGAGGAGTGTCTGTTCCTTGTGTCATACATGTTCAAAATGAAGCAAATCTCCACCATTCATTCTTGGCTTAAGATGCAAGCAAAACAACCTTCAAATCCTGACCCTTGGTTGCTCTTGAGTGGATTAAGATCCTAGCATGGGGCTGAGCACGTGCATTATGGCCATGGGAACTCAATTTGCATTTTTGCAAGTTGCATAATAACTCACTAATCATGATTAGTAAATGGCTAAAATGATTATCAGTGTTATTAGCAAGAAGTGTAAATAGAGAAACCCTAATCACAAGCCTCATAACTGCATTTTCAGATCTAGAATTCAAGAAACTCTCTCAAGAAATCAAGAAGTTCAAGTGCATCATCATGACGAACGGATTTGGAAATTGAGGCACATTCAAGAGGTTTCATCCATTTCTTTTTGCATAAAGCTTCAAAGGAAGTTCAAAGGAGTTGATCTGAAGCAGCTGAGCTCGTGAGATCATGATTTCAGAGATCTCCATTTCCAGGTGACTCCATTTTCACTCTCTCCTTTTGCTGATTTTAGGTTATATAATTGAAGATCTTGTTGTGTAGGTCATGAATATATGATTAGAATTGAGATTGAGTGAGTATTGAGGATTTCATTGTGACTGGAAGTTTGGATCTGAAAACTTCTTCTCTTCGAATTGCAAAACCTAGGAAGAATTAGGAGAATCTAATGTGATATTTGGAATCAGCGTGGAAAACTGAGTGGAATGGTGTTGGTCTGGTGAATTTCTGGAAATTTTTGGGGTGGCGCCGCCATGAGAGCCACCGGGGACTCACCGGGGAAGACGACCGGAGCGGAGCTCCGGCGTCTGTGTTATAATTAGGGTTTGCTGAGTGGGTGCCATGTGGTGCAATGCGTGGAAGAGTGATTGGAGGAGATTCGTTTGACTAAGGCCACGCGAGCGTTGAATGATGACTGGGTGGGTGACTCAATTAGTGAAACGGTGCGTTTCACTAGTTTGAACATGGACCGTTGATCTCAGATGCGCGCCAGATCCAGCGGTCTATGATTTTTCCTGATTAATTCAAATAATTCATTTCCCTCCTTTTTTTATTTTTTATTTCAATTATTTTGGTCATTTTGTTTAATTCATAAAAAATCCAAAAATTGTCCAATTGAGTCCCAATTTTTTTCATAGTTTTGTATTTGTGTCTACTTTTTTATGGTGTTAAATTCAAGAATTTTGGATGTCTGGATCTTCATGTGGGAATTTTTGAATTAATATTGTGCCAAATTGACCTAGTGCATTCAATGTATTATGAAATCCTCAATTTTGAACCTTTTGATCCACTCTATTGCATACATGACATGAATTATTGGTCACTAGTTTGGATTTTTTCTCACATGTTATCATCATTTTTGACACATAGAGAAAAATGTGACAATTTGTGTCACATTTTTGACATTGAATTGGTGCATTTTTGTTCACATAGCATTTACATCATTTTGGACTTGATCTTTTGCATATTGAACATTCATGGCATAAGGAACTTATACGAAAAATCCCAAAGTCATTGCATGCATTTCTGATTTGATATGAATTTTCTAAGTTGGAAGTTCATTTTGTGCATATTTTTTGTCATTACATTGCATAGGCAAGTTAAGATACTTGATCATGGATTTGATGTTGGTCTTTTTGAGGACATTGGAGGGAGTGTTTGAATGTGTGATGTGCAAAAGGATGGGTCCTAGATTGGTCATTTGGTTAGTTTTTGAATCTTGTCTTTGTACTTGGGTTTTGACCCAATTTTAGGGTTTGCTCTTGGTCCATTCTTTGACTTGGTTTGGGGTTTTCTTTGTAGTGTGAGCCTTTGCCTCTTTGCATTGGTTTGATCCTTGGTTTGTGACTCATTAGAGGTAATTTTAGAAGCATGACCCTACTGACTTGTGAACTTTGGAATGGTTTGAGGCTTGTGGTAACTTGTTGAAGTGATTTAGGCTTATTTTGGAGCTTTTGAAGTGATTGAATGGTATTTGAGGTATGGTGGGTCTTTGGCCTTGGTGATTGGTGCTTAGGGGTTCATATGGTTCTGTTTGGGGCTTGTGATCATTGTTTGGAGTTTATTTAGGGTTCTCACATCTTTTTGGAGGTTTTAAGAAATGTTTGAAGAGGTATGAAGCCATTGTGAGAAGTTTTGATGCATGATGTTCATGGATGAGGTTTGAAAAAGGGGTTTATAGGTCACATATGATGCTGTTTGGAGGATGGGATAGTTGGATCAAGTTCACTTAGGAGGTGATCATCATTTAGGAGTTTACGAGGCCATTTGAGGAGGTGTGAGCAAGTTTTGAGTGCAAGCTTGTTCTACTTGAGTTTCCAAGGGGTTTAGGGTTGATTTTGGATCATTGGAGTATAAATTATTGGGTGGTCATTTGAAGGACCCTACTTCTGACTTGGAGTGATCTTGATTCAATTCATCTCATGCCATTGTTTGTTTATGCTTTGTTGTGTTGATTGGATGTACATAAACTAACTTTGTCTCTTATTTCAGGTTTGGATATTCATCATTGATGATTGGGTTTGTTCTCACCTTGTGAGATACAAAATGCATTGAGTTCTGACCTATTTTTGTTTTGTAGGGTTTTAATTGATGTGGTGAGCTCATGAGCTCATTTGAGTGCCAGGGCACTTATGCATTGAATTGTGTAACTGTTAGAGGGTTTCACTGCTTGTCTTCTGGTTTTATGACTGAAGTACTAACTATTTAGTCTTTGTACAGGTACCTTAGTTGCTTACTTGCTTTAGCTCTTGCTTGAGCATTGGATTGTGGTTGACACACCACTCAGGTAGTTAGCTTCTTACTTCGTGTAGTCTGGAGTCCTGTCACCTTTTTGGCAGGCATTTTGCTGGCAAGTCCTCCTTCAGAGGCTCTGTTTGTGTTTGTTTAAAATTATGCCCCAAAGACCTCCAAGAAGAGGCATGTGTTATATTTGATAAGACCTCCAAGAGAAGAGGCAATTAACGGAAGGTAGGGATCTGTAACCGATTCCCTGTTATTCAGTGTGTCGTTCTTTATGCTCGCACTACGTGCTGATGCTTCTGAACATGTGCCCCAGATCTTTTGTCCAAAGTCTGTCAAGTGGAAAAGGATCCCACTTTCTGGATCCCTATGCTTTCTGTGTCATGAGCTCACCCTGGCCAGGGTTAAGAGCAGGAGGTCTCATCCTCATTTAAACTTTGATCAGCTTCACCCTGACGTTCAATGTTAGAGGTTAAGAGCTACAGATTACCTTTCCATGGCTTGTTTGTCGAGGTTGATATGACCCCTCTTGACTAAAGCCCACCCATTGTTTGAGCCTCTTGTATGGATATAGTGTGTGATGCTTGTTTACTTGTGTTGGTTTGTTTATTTGCTTTCCTCTTCTCATCTCCATTTTTGTAGGAGTCGTACGATTAACTTCTGAGGAAGTTGAACGTATGTAGAGTTTAGACTTGAGTTGACTCGCGTCCAGGATGAGTCAAATTCTTGTTAGAGACCTCGACTTAGGGATATTGATTGCATGACAACTATTAGGCTCGATTCTTAGTCTCCCTATTAGTTTGTTGTTTCCCCGGTCTCTGGTTAGTAGAGTGTTTTACCCCTGGTAAGGGGAACTACGTCGCCCTGATTCTCATACCAGATGAGATACGTAGGCAGGAGGTTGAGGGCAATCTCTCCGGGCACCCTTTTCTTTGTTTTCGCGTGTGTTCACCCTTATTCTCAACTTGTGTTTACCTTATCGTGCCTTTGTTTCCAACATTAGTTTTCTTTGGTGTGAGTACCCGTTTGTTCAGCGTGTGTGTGTGTTGTATGTCCATACCTTAGGGGTTTCTTCTGTTATTACTTGGGGTTCATATTGGGGTTCATTTTCGGGGTTCATTTGTGACGATTGTTATTCACTTGGGGATCATCTTTGGGGTTCATTTGTGGTGACTGGTTATACATATCGGGAGTTTATTTTGGATAGTTGGTTACTTTGTTGGGGTTCGTTCTAATAACCTTTTCTTTGGTGTTCGCTGGTTAGCGTTTGTTATTGCTGGGAGTCGGGTGTAAGTCCATGTATTGGCATTCTGTTTCCTTTTGGGTGTTTCTTTTGACGGCTCAGCGTCCCTTTTTTGGTGTCTTGTCTCAGCGTGCGTTAGCCGAGCTACGAGTGCTCTGATTCTCCTCTGGATAGAGAAGATACGTAGGCATAGGATGCGATGTCTTAGCGAGCATGTCTCCTTTTCCCGAACTACGTCGACTCTGATGTTTGTTTCTGACAAAGTACGTAGGCACAGGATGCAACATCCTGCCGAGTCCACTTCCTCCGTCTTCTTTCTCTCCCCCACCTGTTTATCGTTCCAGTTTGTGCAGTTTCTTTGAGCAGTTTATTAGCCGCCTTTTCCTTTTCTTTGAGCTATCTTTTGAGCGTGGATCCCGTCGAGTACGACGGACGTGAGGGGGTGCTAATCCTTCTCCCGCCGGTTGTTTTTCGCGTTGCGACAGCTGGCGACTCTGCTGGGCACGATAGTTGACCTCTTGCTGGTCCATCTTCCCTAAGCGAGTCAATCCTAGCGCTCTCTAGCGTAGTTTTTAGGGTAGTTTGGGTTGCTTTTACTGCTTTATTTATTGCATTTGTGATTATTATACTATGATTATATGTATATTTGCATATATGTTTGCATGCATCATGTTATCACTGTGCTGGATTCTGGACAGGTGTGGTTCCTCTGATTTGGGGGTGGGTGTTCTGAGTGGGGCTAAAACCCAAGCCCGAGTATACACCTAGGATTAGTGTGGTCTCACGTTTCCTCTCATGTTAGATCAACAAGTTGTTGCGACGTGACATACCACAGCCGGACGAGGTTCTTTTAAGAAAGCTCTTCCTTGTGGAGTTTCCACTATGGTTGGGTTATCTCTTTTGAGCTGTTGACTTCGGTGACCGTTCTTTCCCGGATCTTTGGTTTAGATGATCTTATGAGAGCTGCACGGCACTCCCGAAAGGGCAAACCCGTTGAGTATCTCATCCGATTGTCAAGACCGATTATCCGCTTTAGGATGACCTTATTAGAATTCACCCGTGAGGGGAGGGATTTGGTTCCTACAGGTACAGGTTCTGTTGGTGACTCTTTGATGGTGACTTTGGTTCGGTTCGTGATCTGGGTTTCTATTTATAAGTTGGATTTATGGATATTTATTTCTGACACGCCGGAGTTCTGTCCATGGTATTTATTGGCGGGTCCCGTTTATTTCGGATCCCCTGGGTTAGATTTGGGGTTACTTGTTCAGATGATCTTGTTGCTATCCGTTCAGTGACTTTCTTGTGATGATAGTGATGTATCCTCTGGTTCCGTTTATTTTGGAACCCCCGAGTTGGATTTGTGGTTACTTAGTCCCTTGGATGGTTGTCATCAGTTCTGAGACCGGAATCCAGTACAGTTGATGTTTAGATGTCTTGGAGGATGGCACTATGCATTGCATTCACGCATCTGCATCATTCCCATTTTGCATTTATCCGCATCTAACTCATGTTTATCCATATGCAGGGTACATTCTTGATTGGGATTCTGGCTGAGAGACATCCTTGTTCCAGGTATGAGGACCGACTTAAAAGATGATGTTGTCTACAGTTTCTTTGATCCAGAGATTAGCGTGTTGAAGGGTATGATAGCATTGATTACGCCTGACCATGTGGGGATATTCCGTGAGGCTTATGGCAGTATTACGAAGATGGTTTTCAGGCTCACATATGGGGATAGGAGCGCCATCCATACTCTTCTCCAGTTTTATGATCCGGTTTTGAGATGTTTTGTCTTCCCAGACTATTTGTTGGGACCTTTGATGGAGAATTATGCCGGTATTCTAGGCATTCGAGTCAGAAACCAGATTCCTTTTTATGTTACTACGGAAGAACCTGATATTGTTGAGATTTCTCGTGCTCTTTATTTGAGCCCGGAAGTGACTAGGAAAGGTTTGAAGGAGAAAGGAAAGTTGCCCGGTTTTCATCTGAGTTTCTTGGAGGCCAAAGCCAAGGAACATGTTGTTTTGGGTAGTTGGAAGACTGTTTGTGCTTTGCTTGCCTAATCAGAAGAATTTTGTTCCCAGACTATTTGTTGGGACCAAAGCTAAGCATTTATGGAATTATTTTGTTCCCTAATCAGAAGAATTTTGTGGATATTAATGCCATCCGGGTGTTTGCTCAAAAGAATCCCGTTCCTACCTTGATTGAGGATGTTTATTATTCGATCCATAATCGGAACGAGAAACGGCGTGGAGGATTGGTTAGATGTTGTGCTCAATTGTTATATAAGTGGTTCATGGGATACTTGCCTTCCAAGGGTGCCTTTGTCTTTCTTGACCATAGTGTAAATTGGGCAACCAAGTTGATGGGTTTGCGAGCCAAGGACATAGCTTGGACTCACATT
Source organism: Lathyrus oleraceus (assembly GCF_024323335.1). NCBI lineage: Eukaryota > Viridiplantae > Streptophyta > Magnoliopsida > Fabales > Fabaceae > Lathyrus > Lathyrus oleraceus. The sequence goes on along the minus strand of NC_066579.1, from coordinate 84,024,552 downwards.
GATGTGGCTGGACGAGATTTTATTTACAGTTGCGGGAGTTTTCCCAATGCGCCCCTTATAGGAGTTCAAGGGTGTATTAATTATAACCCGACGCTTCTTAAGAGATAAATGGGATTTGCTATGGAGGTTCCTCCCCTCGAGCGTGAGATTCAGGAGTCTTTCTACTTCCCGGTTGAGGGTAATCAGTCATTGTTGGGACAAGTGTCTGGTGCATGGCGCAACATTCAAAGGAAAGGCAAGATTCCTTTTGGTAGAGCTAATAACAGGTCTTTTCCTCCATTTGATGATTGGCCCAAAAAGAGGGTTGAACTCACTCGTCTGCCATTTCCTGTGAGTGATCTTTGGTATCCGTTGATTGAGGAGCCACGCTCTTCTGTCAGTATGGAAGAATTTATTAAGATGAGGAGGGCAAGAGATCAACTGCAAGCAGAGAAGACTGAGATAGAAATGAGTGTTGCTAGAACTCAACTGGCTAATCAGAAAGTCAAGGGGAAAGCAGAAGACCAGGCTAAGAGACATGCTCAGGAGGTGAAGCGTTTTGAGAAAGACACCGCCTATTACTGTAGGATCAGCCAAGCTTTAGAGTCATCTATGAATGAGCACGACCTTACCAAAGAACAGTTGGCTAGAGCTTTGAAGGTCATTGAAGATGAAAAGAAGAGACAAGTCCTTGTGAAGACTCAGAGGGAAGCTAAAGACAAAGCCCTTACCACAGAGTGGGAAGCGAAGCTGAGGGTTAAGGAAGAAGAGAAAGTGAAGATTATGGCCGAGAGAGATCACTATCTTGCTGAGAGGGACCATTATTTCCGTCAGATGAAGATTCATCAGAAAGAGGTGGGAAGACTTCAGCAGGAGAACACTGAGCTCAGGTTCACTATGAAGTTTACCGGGATGGTTGATGATGCAGAGCCTTCTGTGGGACCTTCTTCATATTAGACTTTTATTGCAGCTGTTATCATGTGTTGGGTTACCGTCAGGCATGTCGACGGAATTCACTTGTTCGTATTTCTTTCCAATTCTAGAGGATTGTAAAGTTGATTTGTATCAGATATGATATATGACTCTCGCACGTGTTACGCACTTTTGCCATAGAGTGGTTATTATCATTCAGTGATTGATCTCAAAGCTTTATTTGCTTTTCCGTGTTACACTTACTTAACACACATATGGTCGGGTGATATCTTTGCTAAAGCACAACTTTCTGTTCCGTACGGCAAAGCCAGATGATTGATGTTAGAATGTTGCTGTCAAATTATTATCCGTCTCAATGAAGCCAGGATCGAAGGACAAAATGTTCCTCATACGGATAGACATTGCATTCATGCATGAATCATAATAACTTGTCCTCTATTTTTGCAGGTGTCGGTTTCTAACGTGTTTGATTGTTACAGGAATCATTGCTCGCGCACGCAGAGTCATCCCTTTGCACGTAGCTCGTCCGCACAGATACTTTACCAGACGCAACAAACCCAGAATGATGGATCCATCCAACGCTGACATTCTCGAGCTGAAAGAGAAGATGAGTGAGTTGATCAACGCCATACAAGGGTTCGCCCTGGGGAAGAAAGCAATCGCCGAGAAGGTGGAGAAGCTTGACCTGGCTTCGATTTCCAATAATGGCAATAATCAAGAGGGTAACCCCAACAATGGTCCTGGTGGTTCTAGGGATGGTGGCGATCCCAGAAAGAAGGCAACTAATGGTGGTGTAGTCATTAACAATGGTGGTGGTCTTGGTTTTGCTGCAGGTAGTGGCCCAGGTCATGTTGGCAACACTCTGAAAGAAACTCAATTTTCTCCTTTCTTTGGGGCTGTGGAGGATAAATAAGAGGATCAGTTCTCTATGATGAATGAACAGTTCGGTCAGTATGGTGTTCAACCGCCGAACAAAGAGATTCAGGTACTAGCAGAAAAGATTAGGGCTCTGGAAAGCCATACCACTCCTGGGACTATTAACATGACAAATATGGAGTTGGTTGAGGGGATTGTGATCCCACAGAAGTTCAAGGTGCCCACGTTTGATAAGTACAACGGAAGTTCTTGCCCGGAAACTCATATTCAGGCCTTTGTTCGAAAGATATCTGCCTACACCATGGATCAGAAGCTCTGGATGTACTTTTTCCAGGATAGCTTATCTGGCGGGTCTCTCGAGTGGTACACCAAGCTAAGATCGTCAGATATAAAGAGCTGGCAGGATTTGGGGGATGCTTTCTTCAAACAATACCAATTTAACGCTGACATGGCACCCAATCGTACCCAGTTGCAGGGTATGTCTCAAAAGCCGAACGAGGGGTTTAAAGAGTATGCACAAAGGTGGAGAGAGTTGGCTGCCAGGGTTCAACCCCCATTGGTGGATCGGGAGATGTCAGACTTGTTCATGGGTACTCTTCAGGGGATTTTTGTTGAGAGGATGGGGGGATGTCCAGTTACTGGTTTTGCGGATATAGTAGTGGATGGTGAGAGGATTGAAAGCTGGTTGAAAATGGGAAAAATACAAGGAAATGCTCTGTCGTCTGGAGTGAAGAAGCCCTTCGGAAATGGTCAGCGCAAGAAAGAGGGTGACTCGAGTGCTGTGTATGCCCAAAGAGGACACGGTAGGAATCATTACTACCAGCATACTGCTGCAGTAACAATTCCTGCTGGTAATCAACCCGCACAATAGCAACAGCAACAGCAGCCACCTCAGCAGAGAACACAAAGGGCTGGGTACCAAGTTAGGGGAAGGATAGCAGATCGTCAGTTTGATAGGCCACCCATGACGTATGCCTTTCTGTTGAAGAAGTTGAAGGATCTCGGGTTGGTACAGTTGAGGACGTTAGCTCCGTTAAGACCAGATCAGAGGCCTGCAAGTTATGATGAGAACGTCAAGTGTGAGTTCCATTCTGGTGCTCCCGGGCACAATATTGAGGGTTGTAAAGCCTTTAAGCATGTTGTTCAAGACTTGGTGGATTCCAAAGCCATCAATTTTGCACCAACGCCGAATGTTAATGCCAATCCCATGCCGACGCATGGTCAGATGATGGTGAGTGTAATTTCTGAGGATAAAAGCAAAATTGGGGTGACGGATGTGGATCAGTTGAGGACCCCAATGTCTGTGGTCAAGAGACATTTGTTAAAGAATGGAGTTTTTCTTGGTTGTGATAATTATTATGCTGCTTGTACTATAACTGCAAATGGGTGTGTAATGTTGAGGGAGGCGCTTCAGAAAATGATGGATGGGGGGAGTCTCCGATTCAAGAAATTTGCTTTGGAGAATGAGGATATTTCAACGATAACCATTTATTTCGATCTTGTCCACTTGTCAGTGCCGGAAGATGTGGTTACAATTACCATCACGGTACCTGGACCTATTCCGTATGAAAGTGATGGTGTTGTGCCATGGGACTATGGTGGTGATGTGTATTGCAATGGGAAAAAGAAGGAAGATCAGGCTGCAGTTGATACCACCGTTTCAAGGGTGGACAATGTCGGGCTTAGTGGTTTCACTCACAGCGGGAGGTTGTTTGCACCTAACACGTTGAGAGGTGGTGATGTAGAAAAAGAACAGAGAGATAAGGCTGAGGATTTAGCCAGGGCAAAAGAAAAGCAGGTGGTGAATGAGGATACTCCTAGAGCGGCACAGGCGCCTGTTGAGCCGGAAAGTGAGTTTGATGCTGAAGCCGAGGAGTTTTTGAGAATTATTAAGAAGTCTGAGTACAAACTTGTTGATCATTTGCAGCAGACTCTGTCCAAATTTTCGATCTTATCTTTGCTGTTGAGTTCAGAAGGTCATAGAGATGCTTTGTTGAAGATTTTGAAGAGGGCCTACGTCCCGCAAGAGATTACAGTCAATCAATTAGAGACAGTGGTATCGAGTGTTAATGCCAGCCATGGGTTGGGTTTCACTGATCTCGATCTTACTATGGATGGGCGCAATCATAATAAGGCACTACACATTTTGATGGAGTGTAAAGGAGTTGTGCTTTCGCATGTTTTGGTTGATACGGGCTCGTCACTCAATGTGTTGCCTAAGAAGGCCTTGGCTAAATTAGACTGTGAGGGATTGATTTTGAGGCCTACTGATCTGGTGGTTAGAGCGTTTGATGGCTCTAAAAGGGCTGTGTTCGGGGAAGTTGAGCTCCCCATAAAGATTGGTCTTGAGGTGTTCAAAGTTGTGTGTTGTGTCATGGACATTCAGCCGGCAAACAGCTGTTTGTTGGGCCGTCCGTGGAAACATGCTGTTGGGGCAGTAACATCGGCTCTACATTAGAAGTTAAAGTATATCTTGGATGGGCAAGTCGTGACAGTTTGCAGTGAGGAGGATATTTTTGTCAGCCAGTTGTCATCATTTAAGTATGTGGAAATGGACGGTGAAATATTCGAAACACCAAGCCAGGCGTTTGAAACCGTCAAGGTGGAGAATGTCATTTTCGCCGAGAGAGAGAGAAGAAGCCGTCCATTGCTTCTTATAAACAGGTTATGGAGGTGGTGAAAAGTGGAGAGGCCCCAGGTTGGGGAAGAGTGATAGATGTTGCGGTGAAGGAGGATAAGTTTGGGATTGGTTATCAGTCAGGCCAAGGCTCGTCTGGACAGAATAAAGGTCGTCGCCAACCGTTCACATTCACCAGTGCTGGAATGCTAGATCCAGGACGTATCTGTGCTGTGGGTGAAGAGACTGACAGTGACTGCAAGCTCGACTCGTGGATAAAACCGTGCGTACCAGGAATGGAGATCCAGAACTGGAAAGCCGAAAAGATCATCACTGTCACTCTGCGTGAAGAGTAATATTTCTGTTTGTTAATTCTGTTTGCATGAAAGCCATACGTTTTTCCCGAAACATAATGGTCCATTGTAAGGGCCACCTCATGTGTTTCATTTTGCAGTATTTGCATCATTAATAAACGGATGTTTTTCGCATTAAAAGCGGTGTTCTCTGTTTTTCATTTATTTTTGTAGTTAAAAAATAATATAATAAAAATGACAATGTTTGTTTTCATTTTTCTTCCTTTTAATTTGTCTCGTTCCGACTCTAAAGAAACGCATGAATCAACATTCATGCAGACGCGATTATTCTCCGGATCTTATTGATGACAATTCTATTACACCCCTATATGACTTCGACAACCCGATCTATCATGCCGAAAAAGAAGGCGAAGAAGATTGTGAACTGCCGAAAGAGTTAGTCAGGTTGTTGAAACAAGAGGAGAAGGTGATTCAACCGCACGAGGAGCAAGTTGAGATTGTTAATATGGGCACCGAGGAGGTCAGAAAGGAAGTAAAAATTGGGGCCGCTTTGGAGATGAATGTCAAGAGCAGAATGGTAGCACTGTTGAAAGAGTATGTTGATATCTTCGTCTGGTCTTATCAAGATATGTCAGGGTTGGATACCAATATTGTTGTACACAAGTTGCCATTGAGAGAAGATTATCCTCCAGTAAAGAAGAAGTTGCGCAGAACTCGACCCGAGATGGCCATGAAAATCAAAGAGGAGGTGTAAAAGCAGTTGGATGCTGGTTTCCTAGCTGTCACTAAATATCCGTCTTGGGTCGCAAACATTGTGTCGGTATCGAAGAAGGATGGAAAGGTGAGGATGTGTGTGGACTACCGGGATTTGAACAGAGCTAGCCCGAAAGATGATTTCCCATTACCTCACATCGATGTGTTGGTAGATAATACAGCTCAATTCTCGGTGTTTTCCTTCATGGATGGATTTTCTGGCTATAATCAAATTAAAATGTCGCCAGATGATATGGAGAAAACAACGTTCATCACACCATGGGGCAGTTTTTGTTATAAGGTGATGCCATTCGGTCTCAAGAACGCCGGTGCCACGTACCAAAGAGCTTTGGTGACATTGTTTCATGATATGATTCATCATGAGATGGAATGCTATGTTGATGACATGATAGCGAAGTCCCAAACAGAAGAGGGGCATCTGGTAGACTTGGCCAAGTTGTTTGACCGGTTGAGACAATTCAAATTGAGGTTGAATCCGAATAAGTGCACTTTTGGAGTGCGGTCCGGCAAGTTGCTGGGGTTTATTGTAAGTGAAAGAGGAATCGAGGTTGATCCTGCTAAAGCAAAAGCGATACAAGAAATGCCTGAACCGAGGACAGAAAAAGAGGTTCGTGGTTTCTTAGGTAGATTGAACTACATTTCACGGTTCATATCTCATCTAACAGCCACGTGTGAACCCATATTCAAGTTGTCGAGAAAAGATCAAACGGTCAGGTGGAATGATGATTGCCAAGCGGCATTTGAAAAAATAAAAGAATATTTTCAGGAGCCTCCGATTCTGATGCCTCCTGTGGAGGGGCAACCGTTAATCCTGTACTTGACAGTCCTTGAGGGGTCTATGGAGTGTGTACTGGGGCAGCATGACGATTCTGGTCGAAAAGAGCATGCAATTTACTACCTTAGCAAAAAGTTTACTGACTGTGAAACAAGATATTCACTGCTCGAGAAAACTTGTTGCGCTTTGGCATGGGCTGCTCGCCGACTGAGAGAGTATATGATGGTTCATACCACTTTGTTGATTTCCAAGATGGATCCGATCAAGTATATATTTGAGAAGCCAGCATTGACCGAACGGGTTGCGAGATGGCAAATGATTTTGACTGAATACGATATCCAGTACACTTCTCAAAAGGCAATAAAGGGGAGTGTATTGTCTGATTACCTCGCCCAGCAACCCATTGAGGATTATCAACCAATGAAGTTTGAATTCCCCGATGAGGACATCATGTTTCTCAAATCGAAAGATTGTGAGGAACCTATCCCGGAGGAGGGGCCTGACCCTGAGTCCGAATGGATTCTGATGTTTGATGGGGCCGTTAACGTGAATGGTAGCGGAGTTGGTGCTGTTTTGGTTACGCCGAAGGGATCCCACATTCCTTTTGCTGCCCGACTAACATTTGAATGCACCAATAATGTGGCTGAATACGAAGCTTGTATCTTGGGTGTCGAAGAGGCGATTGACTTGCGAATCAAGAACCTTGTTATTTATGGAGATTCAGCTTTGGTTGTGAACCAGGTTAACGGGAAATGGCATACGCATCAATCCCACTTAATTCCATACCGGGATTATACGAGGAGATTGTTGACGTTCTTCACCAAGATGGAATTACACCATGTGCCGAGGGAAGAAAATCCTTTAGCAGATGCCTTGGCTACTCTGGCCGCTTTGATTAAAGTGCAGTGGTGGAATCAAGTTCCTAGTGTTGAGGTAGGACGGCTGGATAGACCGGCTTATGTGTTTGTTGTCGAAACAGTGTCTGATGATGAAAAACCGTGGTATTATGACATCAAGCGTTATTTGGAGACCCAAGAGTATCCCGAGGGAGCGTCTAAGAAGGACCGGAAGACTCAGAGGAGGTTGGCCATGGCGTTCTATTTGAATAAAGATGGGGTTTTGTACAAGAGGAATTTTGATTGGGTTTTGCTCAGATGTGTCGATGACAAAGAAGCAAGCCAATTGATGAAAGAGGTGCACGAGGGATCGTTTGGTACCCACGCCAGCAGGAATACGATGGTGAAAAGGTTGCTAAGGGCTGGATATTACTGGATGACCATGGAGGCTCAGTGTTTCAACTTCGTGCGGAAATGTCATAAATGCCAGATTTATGCTGACAAGGTGCACGTGCCTCCAAATCCGTTGAGTTTGATGTCGTCTCCGTGGCCGTTTACTATGTGGGGCATTGATATGATCGGAAAGATCGAGCCTACGACTTCGAATGGGCACCGGTTCATATTAGTGGCTATTGACTACTTCACCAAGTGGGTGGAAGCGGCGTCTTATGCAAACGTGACGAAACAGGTCGTGGCCAGGTTCCTGCAAAGAGACATCATTTGCAGATATGGGGTTCCCGAAAGAATCATCACTGATAATGGTTCTAATCTCAACAACAAGATGATGGTAGAACTGTGTCGGGAGTTCAAGATCGAGCATCACAATTCTTCTCCTTATCGTCCAAAGATGAATGGGGCGGTCGAGGCGGCTAATAAGAATATTAAGAAGATTGTGCAAAAAATGGTCGTGACCTATAAGGATTGGCACGAGATGTTGCCGTTTGCATTGCATGGGTATCGAACCTCAGTGCGTACATCTACCGGGGCAACGCCTTTCTCGCTTGTGTATGGGATGGAAGTTGTGCTACCCGTTGAGGTCTAGATTCCGTCATTGAGAGTCCTGATGGATGTGAAATTGGAAGAGGCTGAATGGGTAAGGACTCGGTATGAAGAGTTGAGCCTGATTGAGGAAAAGATGTTGGCGGCCATTTGTCATGGGCAGTTGTACCAGCAGCGAATGAAGCGTGCTTTTGACCGAAGGGTGCGACCTCGTGTGTACCATGTGGGAGATATGGTGTTGAAAAGGATCCTTCTTCCTCAGAACGATCGTCGGGGCAAGTGGACACCCAATTATGAAGGCCCGTTCGTGGTCAAGAAGGTTTTCTCTGGCGGAGCCTTGTTGTTGACGACCATGGATGGTGAGGACTTTCCATCCCCTGTGAATGCGGATGCAGTTAAAAAATACTTCGTATAAGAGACCCGCTGGACGGAAAGAATAAAATAGTCCAGGAAAAAATAGGCATCCCGGTGAACCAAAAAAAATGAAAATGAAAAATGTTCGGGCAAAAATTAGGGATAAAAAGAAAAAGTGTACACTCGGCAAGTCGAAAACCCCACAAGGGCGGCTTGGGCAAAAAAGGGTATCCCGGTGGACTGAAAACCTGAAAGGGCGGTCCATGCAAAAGATAGAGTGAAACGAACAACTGCGTCTAGCATGGTCGTTTGTACTTTGGATATGACACATAGATAATCTAAAAGCGGAGATCGGTCGGAAGCGTCTTGTTTCGGAAGGCAGAAAGCGCGGAGAGTCTTGAGGACATATGGGTTGTAACCGGGTTGGAACTTGATGAGATCACGGGTTCACATTGCCATTAGGATAGCTTTTCCTTTTGTGCGCAATTACCTCTTTTCAGGGATTGCTTCCTGTGTACTGCTCAGTTACAAGCCACATTTTTCAGTCAATAAAATGCATATTCAGTCAAATAATTTTGTTTTTTGTTTTCATTACCGCTTTGATTGCAAAAACATCTGTTTGTTTTGATAAGAATCTTTGCATTTTGAGATGTAGGGGTCTCTTCCAATGCATGTTTAGAGGATTGAAACTTGAAATCTTATTCGGAAGGTTGAGTGACCTGGGTGTTGAAATTTTGGTGCGCCTGGGGCACGTTTTATCTGACGATCTCTTTTGCAGGTGCTGTTGGTTATTTTCACTCACTTGCAGGTTGTGGTGCGAAGCGTTTCTTTTTGACAAAAGATTCCTTTCAGGTCCAATCAGGGACGAGGAATTGAATAATGGTGTAGAGACGGAGAAAGAATTGTGATGATCCTAGAGGATTAATCAAGAAGACTCTTCAAAGTCTGAAGACTGGAGAGTTGGCACGAATCTAAGGAGGTCGATTTTCTTGAAGTAGGGAGAAGTCGAGAGTACAAGGTGGTGAATCGGAAGAGACCGGATGAGTCCAGGAGCTCTCAAAAATGGAAAATTGACACTGTGGTTAGGTGGTGAATACCAGTGTTCGACGAGTCGACGGATGTTCCGTGTCAAATATTCCGTATCTCCCCAGCGGGTTCGAGGTCGGTGTTTCCTCAGCAGCCAGGCCTGAAGGTTGCTCTTACCCCGGCAGGGGTGTGCGTTGGTAGATTTTCTTCCCCCAAGCAGATCGAGTTCAGTGGAGGTCATCCCCAGTAAGGATTACTCTTTCCTCGACATCGGTGTTATCCCAAGCAGGGTTGGAGATTGGAGCGATATCGAGTTCCTAAACAGAGTTGCTCGTGCCGTCCCCTGAGGGGGATACTTTTTATGCATTCATCATTTAGAGAAGTATAGCATATTGCATAGCTAATTGCGTAGCATTTCCATGGTTATGGAGCATTACGCTGTAAAACTCATGCATCGGCATTGCAAGCATAAGCTAGTCTCGAGCCGTGGTTACCGTTTTAGAGTTGGTTTAGCTGGTTGGGGAAGGTGTTACTCTGAGGAGTTTGGCATCGTGATTTTGAATAAACAGTACTCCCCAGTAGCGCGATATTGGAGGGAGATTCCGTCGTTCAGAGATGGAAATGAAGATTGGAGAATGTTACGCGATCAGCGCGGAGATTGGGGTCCACCAGGAGAAAAGGAAGTGTTAGGCATTTTCTGAAGAACGGGGTTCAACTGGAGATGGAGATTGGAATTCAAGATTGTATCCGGGATGAGGTCCTCAGGATTGTCTTCTGATCATGTGTCACCTTAGACTTTGGCGAGGCCAACAGAAGTCGTTATGGGTGTCTTTGAGGGAAGAAATGCACATGTTACCTTCCTTTTGTGAAGGTGTACCCTCTGGTATGTTGCCATCAGAGTGGGGGTTGGTGTTATTTCCGACGTTGCCAACGGAATTATCACAAGAGAATGGAGAACGGGGTTCAAATGGAGAAAAGGAGACACAGGGTGTCTTCTGGAGAATGGGGTTCACAATGATGATTGAGAGTTATCGTCAGGCGACTGGGGTTCAAATGGAGAACGGGATCATTGTTTGGCAGCAAGAGTGACATGAAGTTGTCGGGGTTCAAATGCGGTGATCAGGGGTCATCCGCGTGAAAGGAAAATATTTGTGTAGGGGTCCAAGAAAAAATCAAAGAAGTTGTTTGGGGTTAAAGAAAAGTAAAAAAAATATAATAACAAAGAAAATTTTTCCAGTGGAGCGCAAATTGTTCGTTTGTTCTTGGTATTCAACCACTCTTCACCCTGATCATCTGAAAGCCGAGGTTGTTCATATCGACAGGTTCACAGTGGATTGAATAGGGGCAGCTGTAACACCTCAAAATTTGCCCTCCTCTTCTTGAGACTAGTTTGGGGCATTGCATTTCATGTTTTAGGGCATTAGGCATTGCATTTTGCATCTCATATGAAAATGAGAAGGTCATCCTCCAAGGTCTTTTCAAAAGATGGGGAAGTTAGGTGATTCAAGCCTGAGGGTCTCTATGAATTAATCATCAACCATCTGAGGGTATGGGCTCCAATTAGGGTTTCTTGATTCTTCAAAGGTTTTGAGCATCATCTTATCTGCAAGGATATATCACCATCATCATGGTTCTATCATCATCAAGGGTTTCAGAGTTCATCCTTAAGTTCCTATGGATTAGGCTTGTGACCTCTGGTCAACCCTAATCAATGCAGTTCTTCCAACTAGGGTTTCTCAAAGAGATGAGGTATTTTCTTGGAATGAGGATCACATGATTATTATAAGGAGCTTACCTAGGCTAGGGTTTCATTTTGAAGCAATTTTACCAAGTGGTAGAGGCTCAAGTTGATCAAGACATCTCAAGGTCATCTAAGGACCAAAAGTCAACTGTGCACTCAACTGAGGGCTATGAGGTGGGGAAATGAGTTGAGACACTTCAATCATGTTCAAATGGGGTCTATTCATCATTCTAAACCTCCATCTTGAAGATTCAAAGGTCATGGCAAAAGTTACTAAAAATGGAAAATGACCTATAATTCAAAGTTTCCAAATTTGGCAAGTTTTTGGTCCACTTTCAACTTGACTTTTCAATATCAAAGGGATTTCAAATGGATTTTTGGTGAACATGGGAGTTGTAGATCTTTGTCTCCCATTTCCAAAAAAGCCCTAATTCATGTCCATATGATGAATAGTTGGGGAGTTATGGTCATTTGATCACAAAGTATGCATGGAAATTCAAAATGGCATAACTTTTGATATAATGCTTCAAATTGGTTCATTCTTTTTGCAAAGTGCTTCTCTTGTTCAAGGCATCTCAAAATGACATCATTTGACTCAATTGTACAAGCTAGGCCTCAAGGAATCATGGTCAAAATCCAGATTATTTCTATTTGTTCTAAGGATGATATCATGCTACAAATTAAAATTCACAAAGAACCATGGCAAGGCTTCACTTCAGCCTTCTTCATAGACCATATTTGAGTAAAAATGAGCCCTTGCCATGCATGAAGGAGGCGTGTATGTTCCTTGTGTCATACATGTTCAAAATGAAGCAAATCTCCACCATTCATTCTTGGCTTAAGATGCAAGCAAAACAACCTTCAAATCCTGACCCTTGGTTGCTCTTGAGTGGATTAAGATCCTAGCATGGGGCTGAGCACGTGCATTATGGCCATGGGAACTCAATTTGCATTTTTACAAGTTGCATAATAACTCACTAATCATGATTAGTAAATGGCTAAAATGATTATCAGTATTATTAGCAAGAAGTGTAAATAGAGAAACCCAAATCACAAGCCTCATAACTGCATTTTCAGATCTAGAATTCAAGACTCTCTCAAACTTTCTCTCTTCGAATTTGCATTTTCTTCACACAACTCTCAAAGATTGTTGCAGATTCTTGATCCTCATACTTCACTGATCAAGAATCATCCATCGTTTGGTGTAATTCCTCAAGAAATCAAGCAGTTCAAGTGCATTATTATGACGAACGTATTTGGAAATTGAGGCACATTCAAGAGGATTCATCCATTTCTTTTTTCATAAAGCTTCAAAGGAAGTTTAAAGGAGTTGATCTGGAGCAGCTGAGCTCGTGAGATCGTGATTTCAGAGATCTCCATTTCCAGGTGACTCCATTTTCACTCTCTCCTTTTGCTGATTTTAGGTTATAGAATTGAAGATCTTGTTGTGTAGGTCATGAATATATGATTAGAATTGAGATTGAGTGAGTATTGAGGATTTCATTGTGACTGGAAGTTTGGATCTGAAAACTTCTTCTCTTCGAATTGCAAAACCTAGGAAGAATTAGGAGAATCTAATGTGATATTTGGAATCAGCGTGGAAAACTGAGTGGAATGGTGTTGGTCTAGTGAATTTCTGGAAAATTTTGGGGTGGAGCCACCGGGGAAGACGACCGGAGCGGAGCTCCGGCGTCTGTGTTATAATTAGGGTTTGCTGAGTGGGTGCCATGTGGTACAATGCGTGGAAGAGTGATTGGAGGAGATTCGTTTGACTAAGCCACGCGAGCGTTGAATGATGACTGGGTGGGTGACTCAATTAGTGAAACGGTGCGTTTCACTAGTTTGAACGTGGACCGTTGATCTCAGATGCGCGCCAGATCCAGCGGTCTATGATTTTTCCTGATTAATTCAAATAATTCATTTCCCTCCTTTTTCTATTTTATATTTAAATTATTTTGGTCATTTTGTTTAATTCATAAAAAATCCAAAAATTGTCCAATTGAGTCCCAATTTTTTTTCATAGTTTTGTATTTGTGTCTACTTTTTTATGGTGTTAAATTCAAGAATTTTTTATGTCTGGATCTTCATGTGGGAATTTTTGAATTAATATTGTGCCAAATTGACCTAGTGCATTCAATGTATTGTGAAATCCTCAATTTTGAACCTTTTGATCCACTCTTTTGCATACATGACATTCATACATGACATTGTTATCATCATTTTTGACACATAGAGAAAAATGTGACAATTTGTGTCACATTTTTGACATTGAAATGGTGCATTTTTGTTCACATAGAATTTGAATCATTTTGGACTTGATCTTTTGCATATTGAACATTCACGGCATAACGAACTTATACAAAAAATCCCAAAGTCATTGCATGCATTTCTGATTTGATATGAATTTTCTAAGTTAGAAGTTCATTTTGTGCATATTTTTTGTCATTACATTGCATAGGCAAGTTAAGATACTTGATCATGGATTTGATGTTGGTCTTTTTGAGGACATTGGAGGGAGTGTTTGAATGTGTGATGTGCAAAAGGATGGGTCCTGGATTGGTCATTTGGTTAGTTTTTTAATCTTGTCTTTGTACTAGGGTTTTGACCCAATTTTAGGGTTTGCTCTTGGTCCATTCTTTGACTTGGTTTGGGGTTTTCTTTGTAGTGTGAGCCTTTGCCTCTTTGCATTGGTTTGATCCTTGGTTTGTGACTCATTAGAGGTAATTTTAGAAGCATGACCCTACTGACTTGTGAACTTTGGAATGGTTTGAGGCTTGTGGTAACTTGTTGAAGTGATTTAGGCTTATTTTGGAGCTTTTGAATTGATTGAATGGTATTTGGGGTATGGCGGGTCTTTGGCCTTGGTGATTGGTGCTTAGGGGTTCATATGGTTCTGTTTGGGGCTTGTGATCATTGGTTGGAGTTTATTTGGGGTTCTCACATCTTTTTGGAGGTTTTAAGAAGTGTTTGAAGAGGTATGAAGCCATTGTGAGAAGTTTTGATGCATGATGTTCATGGATGAGGTTTGATGACTTTAAGAGGTTGAAAAAGGGGTTTATAGGTCACATATGATGCTGTTTGGAGGATGGGATAGTTGGATCAAGTTCACTTAGGAGGTGATCATCATTTAGGAGTTTACGAGGCCATTTGAGGAGGTGTGAGCAAGTTTTGAGTGCAAGCTTGTTCTACTTGAGTTTTCAAGGGGTTTAGGGTTGATTTTGGATCATTGGAGTATGGATTATTGGGTGGTCATTTGAAGGACCCTACTTCTGACTTGGAGTGATCTTGATTCAATTCATCTCATGCCATTGTTTGTTTATGCTTTGTTGTGTTGATTGGATGTACATAAACTAACTTTGTCTCTTGTTTCAGGTTTGGATATTCATCATTGATGATTGGGTTTGTTCTCACCTTGTGAGATACAAAATGCATTGAGTTTTGACCTATTTTTGTTTTGTAGGGTTTTAATTGATGTGGTGAGCTCATGAGCTCATTTGAGTGCCAGGGCACTTATGCATTGAATTGTGTAACTGTTAGAGGGTTTCACTGCTTGTCTTCTGGTTTTATGACTGAAGTACTAACTGTTTAGTCTTTGTACAGGTACCTTAGTTGCTTACTTGCTTTAGCTCTTGCTTGAGAATTGGATTGTGGTTGACACACCACTCAGGTAGTTAGCTTCTTACTTCATGTAGTCTGGAGTCCTGTCACCTTTTTGGCAGGCATTTTGCTGGCAAGTCCTCCTTCAGAGGCTCTGTTTGTGTTTGTTTAAAATTGTGCCCCAAAGACCTCCAAGACGAGGCATGTGTTATATTTGATAAGACCTCCAAGAGAAGAGGCAATTGACGGAAGGTAGGGATCTGTAACCGATTCCCCGTTATTCAGTGTGTCGTTCTTTATGCTCGCGCTACGTGCTGATGCTTCTGAACATGTGCCCCAGATCTTTTGTCCAGAGTCTGTCAAGTGGAAAAGGATCCCACTTTCTGGATACCCATGCTTTCTGTGTCATGAGCTCACCCTGGCCAGGGTTAAGAGCAGGAGGTCTCATCCTCATTTAAACTTTGATCAGCTTCACCCTGACGTTCAATGTTAGAGGTTAAGAGCTACAGATTACCTTTCCATGCCTTGTTTGTCGAGGTTGATATGACCCCTCTTGACCCAAGCCCACCCATTGTTTGAGCCTCTTGTATGGATATACTGTGTGATGCTTGTTTACTTGTGTTGGTGTGCTTATTTGCTTTCCTCTTCTCATCTCCATTTTTGTAGGAGTCGTACGATTAACTTCTGAGGAAGTTGAACGTATGTAGAGTTTAGACTTGAGTTGACTCGCGTCCAGGATGAGTCAAATTCTTGTTAGAGACCTCAACTTAGGGATATTGACTGCATGACAACTATTAGGCTCGATTCTTAGTCTCCCTATTAGTTTGTTGTTTCCCCGGTCTCTGGTTAGTAGAGTGTTTTACCCCTGGTAAGGGGAACTACGTCGCCCTGATTCTCATACCAGATGAGATACGTAGGCAGGAGGTTGAGGGCAATCTCTCCGGGCACCCTTTTCTTTGTTTTCGCGTGTGTTCACCCTTATTCTCAACTTGTGTTTACCTTATCGTGCCTTTGTTTCCAGCATTAGTTTTCTTTGGTGTGAGTACCCGTTTGTTCAGCGTGTGTGTGTGTTGTATGTCCATACCTTGGGGGTTTCTTCTGTTATTACTTGGGGTTCATATTGGGGTTCATTTTCGGGGTTCATTTGTGACGATTGTTATTCACTTGGGGATCATCTTTGGTTATACATATCGGGAGTTTATTCTGGATAGTTGGTTACTTTGTTGGGGTTCGTTCTGATAACCTTTTCTTTGGTGTTCGCTGGTTAGCGTTTGTTATTGCTGGGAGTCGGGTGTAAGTCCATGTATTGGCATTCTGTTTCCTTTTGGGTGTTTCTTTTGACGGCTCAGCGTCCCTTTTTTGGTGTCTTGTCTCAGCGTGCGTTAGCCGAGCTACGAGTGCTCTGATTCTCCTCTGGATAGAGAAGATACGTAGGCATAGGATGCGATGTCTTAGCGAGCATGTCTCCTTTTCCCGAACTACGTCGACTCTGATGTTTGTTTCTGACAAACTACGTAGGCACAGGATGCAACATCCTGCCGAGTCCACTTCCTCCGTCTTCTTTCTCTCCCCCACCTGTTTATCGTTCCAGTTTGTGCAGTTTCTTTGAGCAGTTTATTAGCAGCCTTTTCCTTTTCTTTGAGCTATCTTTTGAGCGTGGATCCCGTCGAGTACGGCGGACGTGAGGGGGTGTTAATCCTTCTCCTTGCGTAACCGACTCCCGTACCTTGAAATATCTGGTCGTAAGACCGTTCCTTTCCCTTTCTTAGGTTATTCCTGCACTCCCTTTCCGTCATAGGATGAATAGCGTCGGTGGCGGCTCTGTATTTTCCCCTCCGGTTATTTTTCGCGTTGCGACACCTCCATCATCACAAACACCAGCCTCCGTCGTCCACTTCTCCACCAACCCTTATCGCCTTTCCTTCTCCGCCGTTTATCTCCACCTTCACTCAACAACAACCACAAAGCCGCCGCGCTTCCGTTCACCTTCACCATCAATCGTCTCCATCACCAAATCCACCCTCTTCGACTCACACACATCAACGCACCGCAAAAACAACTGCACCTCCGTCCAACAGTCGATCTCCACCGTGCATACCATTTCCGTCAATAACTCACCATCGTTCCGACGACGCATCCACCAACAACAACCGCGCTCAAACCTTCACCGATACTCCGACAACTTCCAAAGAATCCTCAACGAACCAAATCCACCGTCAACATCAACATCCGCCGGTGAATCCACCTGGAACCGCTGCATACCGCCGTCAAAACGTCCAACTTCGAACGCGACAACTCTCCTTCCGCAACACCACCGATCTTTCCAACATCTGTAACGGTATTCTCGAACTCTTTTTTTTCTGATGCACTAGGTGACTCTAAGGTTTGCTACCTTATGAAAGAACATTGCAAACATTGAACTAATTTCTTCGAATCCTTCGAGTTTGTATTACTGTTGTTTTAATCATCACCAATTGTGGTTTATTTTTTTTAATTTCTATTGTTTGGTAATTCTTGTTGATTTTGGTTTTGTTGTGTGTTCTGCTTTAAAATTTCAGTTTGTATAGTTTGAGGTTGAACTTATTGTTTAGGTAATAATCATTTTCTCAGAAGCTTTTTCTATAATGTCGTGTGTTCCGCTTATTTTTGTGTTAGCATGAGTTTTCAAGGTGACATACTGATGCCATAGTGGATACTGCTACTAATAACTTGGTTTTTGGATGCAATTGGTGATTAATGATATGATGTGGTCTTTATCATGATGCATCCTAACATGTAATGGATACCAAATAGATACTGCTACAGATAACTGATTTTTTTTATTTGCTTCAAATGGTGATGTTGCTTTGTGATTTCTATCATGATGTAATGGGGAATAATGAAAAAATACATGATATTCACATTTCTTCTCTCTTTTGTCTTCACGTGTTACTCTAAGGAGCTTAATTTTTTCAGTTTTGTAATTAAAAGGTTTTAATCATCTTTTGGTTATTTATTTGTTATTCATTATAGAAATTAATTTGCCTTAATATCTATGCAAGGCAAAGTTGGACTCAAACCGATCTAAGCTTACTGTAATTTTTTTTAACGTATACATAATGAGGTGCTTTTGTTTTTTATATAAGTTGAAGGTGTATCATTAGATTATCTCTAGTTTTAATATAAATGTTTACTATTTTACATGTACAAACATTTTATAGAAATTAATTAGAATTTAAAATCATGTTTTAGTGTTAATAAATAAAAATAATTTATTAGCTAAATAAATTCAATTAAAATTAATTGGTTAATTAAATTTGATGTTTCATTCTCGAATTTATAGGATGTGTTTGGTAATAGTTTAATCTCTTAATTTCGTAATTTAAACTTGGATGAAAAAGAATATAGGAAGCGTCCGCTTCACTATTTCTCAATTACTCGAACGATTGGCGTACGCCATATTGCTCGAATATTTGTCACCCAATTAAAAATTTAACCAAATACCAATTCAAATTACCTTTTCAAATTAAATATAATTTCTAAAAAAGACTCTATCTCTTTTAATGAAATCTTGGGATGAAAAAGATATAGGAAGCGTTCGCTTCGCTATTTCTCAAGTACTCGAATGATTGGCGCACACCATATTGCACGAGATCTTGTCACCCGATTAAACCTTAATCATACAATTTTAAATCACTTTTCCAAATCAAATATAATTTTTAAATTCAAATTATTTTAAAACCATAATTATACAAGTCCAAATCACTTCTTATTCTAAATTTTCGATAATAAAAGGATGGGAGGCGTTCGCCTCATTATCCTCCGATTATTCGAATAATTGGCGTACGCCACATTGCTCGAATTTTTGTCATCAAATTAAAAACACAATCGAATAAACTCAAATCACCTTTTATATCAAACACAGTTTCAAAATCAACTTTATAACTTAAACTTCGATCGAAGAGAATGGGAGGCGTTCGCCTCACCATTCTTTGATTATTCGAACGAGTGGCGTATGCCACATTGCTCAAATAATCGACTTTAGATCAAAACCTACCAATTCAAAATTCAAACTATTTTTGCAAATCGAATACAAACGGTTAAAAAGCATATCTTTTGCAATTTAAACCTCGGGTGATAAAAGATGGGAGGCGTTCGCCTCGCCATCCCTCGATTATTTGAATAATTGGCGCTCGCCATATTACACAAATCATCGACTTCCGATTAATACATTTTAAATAAACTCGGATGAAGGAATAAGTTGTGCACGCCTCATTATTCTTTGAATAAGCAAGTAGGAGGCGTACGCCTCACTACCGTGCATATTCGACATCCACAAACAAACTTTCAAAATAATTCGAACGAAAAAAGGAGTAGAAGGCGGTCGCCTTATTATTCCTCGAAAATTGGACAATTGGTGTGCACCACATTGCTCAATTTTTCGTCGTTCTTCAAAACACCTTAACAAATCAAACTAACTTCTCTCCCCCGCGCGATCGAAACCAAAAACATCAAACATATCAATTCAACTTGTCACCCCCGCGTGACCAAAACACTCTTTTCAAAAAGAACACTGTCAATCCTTTCTAATGCGCACAACAAACCAGTGCTTAAGCCTCCGTCGAGAGTAGACAAGTCAGCGTTTAGCCGTTAGAACGCTGACCTACACAGTCGTTCATCAAACAAAACACACCAAAACCATAGTTCCCCGAACTACGAATGCTCTGATTTCCTTATTGCACCATAAGGATACGTAGGCACGAGATTGCGAGATTTTGGCGAGCACACTAATAAAAAACCTCCCATTTCTCCTTTTGAGGTCTTCATCCTTAGCTATCATCAATTCTAAGTACTCGAAGAAAACAAACAACATAAGTTAACATTCAAATCGCAGTTTTAACTAAAAGGTCCCCGTTGAGTACAACGGACGTGAGGGGTGCTAATACTTTCCCCTTGCGTAATCGACTCCCGAACCCGAATATGGTTGCGACGATCATTATTCTATTTTTCAAAGGTTTTATCGATATTTTCCTATTCCTTAATTGGGATAAATAAAGTTCGGTGGCGACTCTGTTCGAATTTAATTTTTCCGCGACCATCGCGAGGAATCGTATTTTTCGAGATGCGACACACATCCAACCCGAACTCTTTGGCCTTAGATTTCCCTTGGCCTCTTCTTGTTGGTTGCAAACTTCTCATAGACTAGCTTAACTTTGTCTTCCAAGGCATGGTTATATTCCTTGACACGATTGAGTTGGACTTATAATTGAGTGTTTTCCAACTCAAGGTCTTGTATTTTGCTGGTAAGTTTGTCCATATCTTCTTGCAATATAGGATCGGGTTCGGGCACCAACGGAAATGAAGAAGGGTTATAAAGGAAAGGCATCTTGACAAACCTAGCCCTTTCTCTTACCCACTCTTGCCCCACTCTTGGTCAATCTGGATTATGCTTGTCTAGGCTCTTCACACTCTCTTCACGCTCGAATAGAGTGAATCCACGATATTGATGATGAATGGTATAAAGTCTCTCTCCTCGGGAGGACTCAACATGGCATGTCCTAACTTCCTCTTAAGTAAAACGGGGTTGTAGTTGATAGAACCTTGCGTTCCTATTAGGGGTACATTCGGGAACCATCCACATCTTGCAGTGACATCCTTTATTTCCCATTACTCTTGTACCAAAGGATTGAACTGGCAGAGAGAGATGCAAACTTTTGGTGCCACGAGAAGTTGCTATGAGAAAAGGGTTTGCATTGAGTCATACGAGCCCTCGTCCGTAGGTGTAGCAGGGGAGCATAACAAAGGAAGGCCCATCCTTTCTTCTCATGCCTCGTATGGAAGGTATGATAGAAGTCGGTAAGCATAAAATGCATCGGGTTTTTTGTTAGAAAGACTTCAACCGCCAAATGATCCATAAACTTGTCTATGTTTGGGAATAGAACAATTACATAAATCAGAAGTGCTAATGTTGCGGCACAGAAGTCTTACCTTTCATCCTTAATCATCTACCAAGCTTGGGCTTCGAGGAATCTCTGAGTTAAAACTTTGATGACACCTTTAGATCCCTAATTGGCCACTAGTTTGTTGGCATTGATACCCAAGACGGTTGAGAGTTTGGTCAAGCAAAATCCTTCTTCCAACTTGGGTAATGGGTTGTATTCCTTTATCGATCGGTTGAGAAGTCTCTCAATGTTTTCCAACGTTGGATAGATATGAAAATATGGGAAGGTGAAACATCTCAGAGGCACATCGTAATATTGGGCCAATGTGGTGATTGCACCATAGTCAACTTTTTCAATCAAAAGATCTACAATGTTACCAAAATTGGCTTTGAATTTGTTGTCCTTGAGGGTTAATACGCTTGAGCAAAGGACCTTCAATGAGTTGATGTCTGGACTCTTGAATCTGAAAGTGGAAGTGTTTTTCCTTGTTGAGGGATCCATGATTGTATTGGTAAAAAAGTCTTGTAATTCCATGTTTAATCAAACGAAATCCTTAAGAGTGCTTCTTATTAATTTGATGATGAATGAATTTATGTAAGAATGAACAATTTTTTTATTAATTTCCACGGAGCTTTAGGCACGGGTTCAAAGTCTGGGACCATCGTAACGAAGTGTGAGGTTTAATAATATCTTCTTTTTAAGCCAGGGTTCTCACTTTGTATGATCTAGGGCTTTTGAGAAATTGAGTTTAAGACACTATCCCTAGAGTCATGGACTCCCTTGATTGTCAGACGCTTATGTCAACTTACTTGTTAGGCGACTGCTCCATCAAGGTAATCTACATTAAGTGAGATCTTCGTATCGACCCTCGTGAGGAAAGCTCCCCGGGGCCCTATACTACCCGACCATCGGTCTAGGCCGACTAAGATTAAATGTTCGAAAAGGGGTCTTAGGGTCACATACTCTAATAAATAAAAGGATGTTTACGATAAAAGCACGACAGTCATTAATCCCCTTAAGAGAGTCTACCACTAAGTAAGGTTCTCGTACGACCCTACACGGGGAAGGCACCCCGGGGACCCATACTACTCAACCTCTCCTATCTCAAGTAAGCTCTTAGACTCGGGTTAAGAGTCTTCCACACAAGGTTTTTCATTGCAATCATTATTGCAACCTCTTTTTCTTCGTCACAAAACCATGGTTTCGGACCGACAAACAAAGAAAATATATGTACAAGTTAGTAATAAAATCAATATATACACAGAAAAAAATAGTCGATAAAATCCTCGAAAAAAGATGCGCCCGGGAAGCATAAAATGGGATAAGGAATCGGTAACGCAACCGAGATTTGGGTTCGCAAGTCGCTTACGCAAATGGAATGTACTAGCACCCCTCACATCCATGGTATTCCATGGGAACCATTTGGGTTGTTTACGTACGCGAGTATTTATCACATTTATTATTTTATTTTCTAAAGAGTGTAAAAGAATTGGATTTTGGGTTCTTTACTATTGTACTCTCTAAGGATTGTGGCCCTTGTGCCTATGTATCACTTATCGGGTGATGAGGAATCAGAGCTCTGTAGTTCGGAGTAGAAAATGTTTGTGTGTTGGTTGATTTTACCTTTAAAAAAAGGGTTTTCGGGATGATGCCCTAAGGCGGAAAAAAAAGGTTTGATGGGTTCAATTGTTTTTACCTTGAATAAAGGTTTATGAAAATGAGTTTGTTTGGGATTAGATTGTACTAAAGTCTATGAGCGAAGGTGATTATTCTAGATAATAAGTCAAGCGTCTTGCATCCAAAATAATCAGAGTAAGGGTAGGAATGCTCCATTCTTGCTCATTCTCCACCACTTAAGTCTTGTGGCGTACAATAACAATCGTAGTTTTAAATGTTTTTAATTTAATTAACAAAATGCCACTTGACATTGAATCAAGGGTTTGTTTATTTGATTATGAAATTGAGTAATGTAACGGATATACAAAGTAACCAAACAAGAAAGTAAAGGGTCTCATTTTAAGGTAGCCCAAGAAAAAGCCTTGTGTGTGCAAAAGCGACCTAAGCTAAATAAAGGATAATGGTCTTACAAACATATCCCCTTAGGGTGGTGCCATAATTTCATTCTTACAACATGAATGTAAGTTACAGATGAAATCCAACGTTAAGGAAAAATGTCAAAATATTAAAGACAAGGTCTCCAAGCAAGGGTCCTAAGTGAAATCCTCTAAGTCCAATGGTTGATTACAAGTGAAATTCATTACGAATCAGAGGCGCGGACTACATAGATCTGCATCTTTTTGGGTCACTCAAATCTAGCTCAGTTCGATCATCGATGAGGTATCCGATTTTACCTCTTCCTCAGATATACATCTGGACAGATTGAGACCACTGAAAGTAGTTCAACCCATTGAGTCAAAAAGAGGTATTTTGAGTTGAATGAGAATCACCACGAACACTTTTCTGCTCTTGCTTCGGAGGCAGAGTGTTTTTTAGAATATTATTCTTCACTTCATTATTGACTGAGGAACTATCATCCATTACAATTCAGAGGCGCGGACAACATAGATCTGCTCTAATAACAAGTTGAAACAAACGAGAGAAGAATAATTCTCAATTGTATTGATTTGTGCAGTGATCTCTCTCTATATATATCTTAAATATAGGTAGAGATAAAGTCCAAAAACAATTACAGGGATCCTACATTAATTACCGGATACTAACAATTAAAGGATTACCTAAAAATAGAAATAACTAAATAAGGAAATAATATATATGATACATGAATATTCAGAAGAACATTTGTAATAATATTCTGCAACAGGTTCCATCAAGAATCTCATGGGAATAATATCTGTGATTCCAAGAATCTATCTCTCATGCGTCCTATCGTCTCCTCTTCAGGTCATCAATCATATCTCTGATCTCTCCCTTCGTAATATCATACATTCCTGTCTCCGGTCATCTCAAAATCGCTCTCCTCTCTCTCGCTCATCGTCTCTCATCTCTCTCTCTCTCTCTCTCTCTCTCTCTCTCTCAAGGTCTCTCTCTCCTCATCTCTCCTCTTAATCGCTCACTCTTACTCTCTAAAATCTCTCTCTCTCTCTCTCTCTCTCTCTCTCTCTCTCTCTCTCTCTCTCTCTCTCTCTCTCTCTCTCTCTCTCTCTCTCTCTCTCTCTCTCTCTCTCTCTCTCTCTCTCTCTCTCTCTCTCTCTCTCTCTCTCTCTCTCTCTCTCTCTCTCTCTCTCTCTCTCTCTCTCTATATATATATATATATATATATATATATATATATATATATATATATATATATATATAATATATATATATATATATATATATATATATATATATATATAGATGCCAAATTGAGGTAACGAGTTTTAAATACAATTTTATTTCGCTATTCTTCTTCATATACTGACTTGAGTGTTAGACTGCTAATCTTGTAGGTCCCCTCATTCCACCGCATTAGAGGATTCAATCCACCGTCACCTTCGTTCAACATCTCTTTTTTTTTGTTACAGAACAAAATAGTTCTCATTTTAAGGTGTGAAATCTACGTGAAGGATCGTTTTGTGATTAAGTTTTTGTGAAGATTTCAAAGTTAGCATCTGTGTGTGTTTGGTTGTGGCAGGGATCGATAAATCTAGCGGAAAAAGAAGGATGTTCTCCTCGTAAAGCCAAATTTAGTATATTTGTGTTGAAGCCTACAATGAAGTTGAAGTTTTTCTTATCTTCAAGTAGTTCAAGGCTCAAAGATCCAGTAAGATCGAGTAAAGATCACTACATAACGAAAACTTGGAGCAACATTTTTGTAGCTGAAAATTTTAAGTCAAAGTCGAATAGAGACTTTGCAAGAGCTCGATGTTAAAAAATTTGTACAACCAAAGATGATTCAATAAAAAATCTTTATTTTCTGCATTATTTGAATTGTGATTGTAGTAAACAACTATGTGTAAATTTGTCAAAATCGAATGTATACATAACAAGGACAAATTGTTGAACCGATATACATCTGATGTATTATCTTCTTCTCGCTATTTACATTTTGTTTAGAATTGTATGTTTAAGTTTAATGTTTTCTTAGAATCGCATGATATTAGGGTTTATTGTATTGATAGTGATTTCGTTAATAAGTTTTAGATTTTGTTAAACTCAGACTATGAAACTTTCTTGTAATTGATTAAATCCAAGAAGCTTTAACGTTAGATTTCTTACTAAATTGATAAGACTGGCTTTACACAACTCGTGTAAATTTATTTTGATTCAATCAATATATTGATTATATTGGTATTGTTTCATCTATCATCTATTTTGTATCTCTGATTAAGTGTGCAATTAGTTCCGTTCAAAAAGCATATACAATTTTGCATGTAAATCTTCCGCCCGCAAAACTCTTTCAAACTATGATTTTCGAAAGTAATTTTTAAAATCGATCTATTTTTAAAAAGGTCTATTCAACTCCCCTTCTAGACCATTCAAATGCATATTCTCCTCTAATACGGTGTCATTAAGTTTTAACTTTATTTGTTTCTTTATCCTCAAATTCTCTTTCATAATCTATCACAATATAAACTTTTCTATTATAAGAACCCTAATTAATCCTCTTGATAACTATTAAAAAGAAAGATTTTTGTAAAGGTTTAAAAAACCGAGATGGAGTGTTGAATTAGGTTTAAAAGTATGATTATAAGTCTCTTTTTTATAAATAAAACCCCATATATAGTATAGGATGGTATACGTTAAATCAAGATGCATACAAAGAATCTCTAAATTTTATTATTGGTTATCGAAAATTTCCTCAAGAGATAGCATCGAATTTGGAAGTCTTATTTGACACTATAATGAACCTCGAGATGGGAAGATTATAATTTTGCAAACCTATATTTGTACATTTAATGTTAACTAAATATGAATATTAATCAATTGAAAATGATTGAGCAACTATGCTGGAAATTGATGAGACTTGAATGTATTATGTCATTATGTGTCACCTGCTTACATAGAGATTTCTTTCATTTTTAATAATTGTTTCCGGACCAAAAGAAGTAACTGAACAATTAAATAAGGTTGTTGGGTAACTAGGATCTAAGCTAACACACTCGTTTGTATTAAATTCAATATACTTCCATTTCTTTTATGTAATTTGTTAATTTAAAATACTATAAATCGTATGAATAGGTATCTCTGAAAGAAACCTAAATATGCTTAAAATAAATAAACCCATTTAAATTAGTATGATATATTAATGACTTTATTTGTTTAATTCTCAAACTAACCATGTGATATCTACTCCCTTCAAGGTTTATTAATATTAAACAAAATAACTCAGCACGGTACAAACAAAATATAAATAAATTTAATTATTAATTCATAGTTTTTTCTTTACTTGCTTCATCTCTTTCACAATTTTGAAGATTCAAATCTTTTTTACTTGATTCAAAATTTATTTATCATTTTATCAGAAATTTGACTCTTCTAACTAATAAATCATGAGATAACTTCTTTGATCCTATGTCATCATTAAAGATTGTTGGACAATTGTCACTAAAGACTTTATTGAATATCATTTGATCTTAAGTGTTGTTATCATTGGTATTGTGTGATATTTGATCTCACAAAAAATATCTTGATCTCACAGAGATCATCTTGATTATTGAACAGTCTTGACAAATAAATACTTCACATAATGTTGTTTGACAGAAGGTGTTGTCATCATCAAAACTAACAAGATCATTGATATTGTGTGATATTTGATCTCACAAAAAACAACTTGATCTCACAGAGATCATCTTGATCATTGAACAGTCTTAACAAATAAATACTTCACATAATGTTGTTTGATCGAAGGTGTTGTCATCATCAAAACTAACAAGATCGTCTAATAGTTGCATACAGTTGTACCTGCAAGGTCATTGACCACATTCTTCAATTTTTTTTATGAGGACAACACATCTCTCAAGGATGTGGTAAAAACATAAAATAGATGGATAAAAGTTTGGAGTGGTTAAACTCCCCCTCATAAATACATAGAATATACCCTACTCCATTGAAAATATACTTCTCTCATTTTGATATTGTGAAAAAGGCGGAAAAAATAAAAAGATAGCTAAAAGCTCAAACACATGATCACAAACTATCAATTAAGAAAAAATGTGACCTAATAATAAATTGATTAAAAAAAGTTTCAAATACAATGAAGCAAAAAATTGCGGGGAAGTAAACACACTTAAAAGCGGGAAATAAAAACAATGAGCAAGAGGACCAATCTGTTAGATTAATATATATATTGATCCGATGTTCCTGATAACAAAAGAACAACAAGATCAATAAAACAAAATGCGGAAATAGAATTAGAGGTTTTACCTCCAGCCATTGTTGTAGTGTTGTGAGTGCACTGCCTTTGATTCTTCCAAGCTCTTGCTCTCTCAATATAGATGGTGTATTTATTTTCTGACGAAAGAAAGCTTTGGGGACCAAAGACTATTTATAGGCTTGATTATACCATCAAGAATTTAAAGTCATTAAAACTCATTACCATCCAATTAAATGGTCATATCAATTTACATTAAAACCAAAATAAATCATACCCTTTTCAGAACCAAAATCCCAAAACTATGGACCACATTAAAATTGGTTTTTTATCATTAATAATTATTATAATAAAAATAAGAAACCGTTACATTCTCCCACTTGGTCCATAGAACTGATTATTGGCATAAATGAGTCATGAAAAACTTACTCAAGAAATAAATATATGAATCATAGAGATAGTCCCTCTTAAAGCGAGTAGTCTCATCTATGTATTACAACATGTCTATTTTCAAGTATATATATGTAATGTGGTAACTAACTTGATGAATAAACCAATGTTTACTCTTGGTCCAGATGTAACATATTTTCTCAAACTGATGTGCGCATGAAAATGAGAAAACATCACAATATAAGAGTTTTATTAATAAACTGTATGTATACAATCATAAGGAGAACCCAAGTCCCATGTTCTCTACATGATCCTTAAATTTTATTAGTGGCATGCCCTTAATCAAAGGATCAACGATCATTAAATCAGTACTAATGTGATTAATAAATACTATTTTATCTTTAACTCTTTCTCTAATGGCTAAATACTTTATGTCGATGTGCTTGCTTCGACTTCCACTTTTATTGTTCTTAGCCATAAAGATAGCTGCTGAATTATCGCAAAAAATCTTCAGAGGTTTAGAAATAGAATCTATGATTCTAAGCCCAGAAATAAAACTCTTAAGTCATACACCATGAGAAGTAGCCTCAAAACAGGAGACAAACTCGGCTTCCATAGTAGAAGTAGCAACCAAGGTTTTCTTAGTACTTCTCCATGAAATAGCTCCATCAGCCATCAAAAAAATATATCCTGATGTTGATTTGCGAGAATCAACACAACCAGAAAAGTCGGAGTCTGAATAGCCGATCACATCAAGATTGTCCGTCTGCCTATAGATTAGCATGTAATCTTTTGTTCCTTTAAGATATCTCAACACCTTCTATGCAGCTTTCCAGTGATCCATACCTGGATTACTCTGATATCTTCCTAAGATTCCAACAGCAAATGCAATGTCGGGCCTTGTGCATACTTGAGCATACATAAGACTTCCAACAACAAAAGCATGTGGAATGTTCTTCATTTGTTCCCGCTCAAAATCATTCTTAGGGCATTGATTCAAATTAAATATGTCGCCCTTGACAATGGGTGCAACACTTGGTGAACGATCTTTCATTCTAAATCTCTCTAAAACTTTATTGATGTAGGTTTCTTGTGATAGACCCAAAATTCCTCAAAGTCTATCTCTGTGGATCTTAATGCCAATGACATAAGATGCCTCACCCATATCCTTCATATCAAAGTTTTTAGAGAGGAATTGTTTCACCTCATGTAGAAAACCTTTATCATTGGTTGCAAGTAGTATGTTATCCACATACAAAATGAGAAAACAAATTTTACTCTCATTGACCTTCTGGTATATACATTGATCCATGGGGTTTTCAATAAACCCAAATGAAGATATCGTTTCATGGAATTTAAGATACCATTGACGAGAGGCTTGTTTTAAACCATATATGGATCTCTTAAGCTTGCAAACCAAATGCTCACCACTATTAGAAGAGAAACCTTCAGGTTGTTTCATATAAACCTCCTCCTCTAAATCACCATTAAGAAAGACTGTTTTCACATCCATTTGATGCAACTCAATAATGTTCGGTTTCTTCTTTCTGCAACACCATTTTGGTTCGGAGAACCGGGCATGATGTATTGGACAACAATCCCATGTTCTTGAAGAAACTTAGCAAATGGACCAGGTGCTTGTCCACTCTCAGTGTATCTACCATAATGTTCACCACCCCGATCTGATCTCACTATCTTTATTTGTTTTCCACACTGGTTCTCAACTTCAGCCTTAAAGACTTTGAAGGCATCCAATGCTTCATATTTATTGTTAAGCAAATAAATATTCATATATCTTGAGTAATCATCTATGAAAGTGATGAAATATTTCTGACCATGTGCATCCATATCAGGACAACATATGTCTGTATGAATTATTTCTAATATACTTGAACTTCTATTGGCACCTTTCTTAGACATGTTGGTCTGCTTTCCCTTAATGCAGTCAACACAAGTTTCAAAGTCAGCAAAATCTAGAGTATTAAGTACCCCATCTTTTACTAACTTTTTAATTCTCTCTATGGAGATATGTCCTAATCTCCGATGCCATAACATAGAAGAATTCTCATTAATATTACATTGCATAGTGCCAGTTTGAACATGCATTGAACTATAAATGGATTCGATTTGTAAATTAATACGATAAAGACCATCAGACAATATACCATTCCCAACACATTCCGAATTATAAAATAATTCAAACAAGGTGTCTTTAAAATTAAAGGAATATCCAGAAAGTACAAGTCTAGAAACTGAAATCAAGTTTCGTGAGAAACTTGGTACATAAAAGGTCTTTTCTAATTTCAAAACAAAACCATTATTCAAAATTAAATTGCAAGTTCCAATAGCTTCCACATGTGAGCCCATCCTGCTTCCTGATAGGACAGTCCGCTCACTTCCCACTGGCTTCCTTAGGTTTTGCATACCCTGTAAGGAATTTGTTATATGGATTGTTGATCCAGAATCAATCCACTAGGTGTTAATATTAACATCGGCCATATTAGATTCATAACAAACAAATGAGAATAAATTACCTTTTTTCTCAAGCCATTCTTTGAATCCAGGGCATTCCTTCTTCATGTATCCTCCCTTTTTACAGAAGTAACACTTTGCTTCTTTCTTGATATCACCTTGCGGTGGTATTTTGAATTTCCCTTTCTGATTGGCTTGTGACTTGTCAGTTTTGAAAGCTTTGTTCTTCCCGCGAGTGCTTGTCAGCAATGCACTATCACTCTGTTCCATTACAAGCCTTTCTTCTTCCTGAACACACATGGTCATTAATTCATTGATTGACCATTTGTCTTTATGTGTATTGTAGGAGATCTTGAAAGACTCATACTCAGACGGAAGAGAGTTCAGAATATAATGCACCAGGAAGGAGTCAGACATATCAACCTCAAGTTTCTTAAGTTGAGCTGAAATGTCACGCATTTTCATTATGTGCTCACGCACACCTTTCACACAGGTGAGTCGGTAGGAGGAAAATTTTATAATTAATGTGCTTGCCAAAGCCTTTTCAGAAGTGATGAACTGATCGTAAATGGCTTTCAACAAATCACAGACATTCTCATGTTGATCGACAGAACCACGTATTCCACCTGTGACCTTAGTCTTAATGAACATCACACTGATCCAGTTGGATCTCTCCCACCACTCATATAGTGCGATTACAGCTGGAGTACTTTCATTGTAATTGCAGGTGGTTCGTCTTTCCTAATAGCATAATATATGTCCATCCATCCTAGATTGAGGAGAATTCTTTCCTTCCACACCTTATAGTTATCTCCTCTGAGCTCGGTAATATCACATAGGATATCAGAAAAATTAGCAGGTTGAGAAGTTAAAAAGATAAACAAAATTGATGTCAAAATTTGAGGCATAAATATTATCCAAATTGTATGTATCATCAATATAAACATACCATAAAATAAATCTTGCAACATAAAAATTATCTGTGGGCTAAATTTTAATGTAATAAGATTTAAAAAAAAATTGCGATAGATTTTTCAAACCTCACACTTTACGTGCATGATATAATTTTGTTTTTCTATCCAAAATTAATACTTTATGATAAAACTATCAAATTATGTACCAATTCATAATTCCTGTGGGCAAGTTATGAAAATATTTTGACATTTTATCCCAATTAATCATACAAATATAATAAAAATTCCTGTAGGATAAAATGCATTATACCACGTATAATTAATTACAATTTTATGTCTAATAATTTATGTGATCTTAAAACTTTAAAAAAAATAATCTCAATTAATTTAAGGATGTTGTGGCTAATCCAAATTAATCAAAATTATAACGATCACTATACATAGTAACTCAATTATATGAGAGAATACAAATAAATAAAAAAGATCTCTTATACAATTGCTTAACAAAATAATAACATTATAAATCAATTTTAATTTTTTGCACAAATTTAATTCAAAGATTAAATAATAAGGCATAATAATCAGTAAAAAAATTAAATCATATGGATATGAACAGAATCAAAATACATGTTCAACAAAGCAGCTCAGCAGTAACATTCATGAATGGCATGGATCAGGATTGTTCACGCGATTACTGTTCATTTAGAAAGTAAATTATTTAATCTTTTGAATAATATTCTAAAATTCAAAATTCAAAATTAAATCACCAAAAATACCGAATATGGAAGAACCATTCAAAAATAAGGCAGAGGCAGTAGAGGCTTTGATACCAAATGTTAGATTAATATATATATTAATCCTATGTTCCTGATAACAAAAGAACAACAAGATCAATAAAACAAAATGCGGAAATAGAATTAGAGGTTTTACCTCCAGCCATTGTTGTAGTGTTGTGAGTGCAATGCCTTTGATTCTTCCAAGCTCTTGCTCTCTCAATATAGATGGTGTATTTCTTTTCTGATGAGAGAAAGCTTTGGGGACCAAAGACTATTTATAGGCTTGATTCTACCATCAAGAATTTAAATTCATTAAAACTCATTACCACCCAATTAAATGGTCATATCAATTTACATTAAAACCAAAATAAATCATACCCTTTTCAGAACCAAAATCCCAAAATTATGGACCACATTAAAATTGGTTTTTTATTATTAATAATTATTATAATAAAAATAAGAAACTGTTACACAATCATTGTCACTATCATAAACCCTTGGTTTTTCTTTCCCATCAAATACTTCTTAAGAAAGGGAACTTTCTAGGATACCATTCGAAGGCTAATGAGTTCTCTTAAAGGATGGAAAAAAATCATCTTTTCACAAGCCAGATCTTGAGAAGGCTCGACATTATTTGATCCCATATTAGTTTATTCATGCTATACATCTCCATTAATGAGATAAAGGTTGATTTTCCTGGTTTAACCTCCCTGGATCTCTAGTCGGTCAGGTGAATCACCTGGTGAGGGTCTTGAGGAGGAAGAACTAAGCTTTAACTACTGCTTAGAGCAATTTATCTTCTGATCAAATAGAACTGGAGTCCTTGCGCCTTAAAATGCTTCTTTGAATTAGTAGTTTGAAGACTTTACGAGAGCTATCCTTGAGGTAGTTTCATAGTCATTTGAGAATGCATAGCAACAACTGGCGTATTTCTAATTTTCTTTCGTTGTATCGAGAAAGAAAATTTGGCTGGATTAAATGCTCAAGGATGGAAAAATAGTTTATATGCAAAAGTAACCGTATCGGCCACTTTGTAATGTTCTTCATGTGTATTACTGATGTAATGAAAGAATATATGTGCATATATTGCCATTTTAAAATGATTTTTTATCGGTTTAAGGTGTATTTGTGTGATCCTTAGTGTGAGGCTCTGGATGTATATTTGTATGATCCTGAGTGCAAGGCTCCAGATTTTGTGTGAGCTTACAAGATTTTCCTCGAAGTTTATTGGACTTCAATTGGGTCGTTCCCAGCCAAGGTCCAATTCCTCTTCCCTCCACCAGATGAAAACTCGGTCCTGGGTAGACGTGTGGTCAACCCACTATGGCATCTGGAGTGGATAGCTTCCATGTGGGTGGGTCATTATTTCCTGTGGTGGATTGATCACAGTAGTCAGACATCCAAAGCGTCACCGACAGCACCCGTGCCTTTAAGTGTGGAATTGTTTGCTTTAGCCGAACATGAAAAACTTCTTAGGGAACACACCCTAGCTTTAGGTTGGGAATTTATTTCTTTATTTGAACGTGCAAAGCATCTCCGACCGCACCCTGACTTTAGGTGGGGAAATGATTTCTTTAGTCATACATGTAAAGCATATTCAACAAAACCCCTAACTTTAGATGGGGAATTGATTACTTTATTCGGGCGTGCAAAGTGTCTTCGACAGCACCCCTGACTTTAGGTGGGGATTTGATAGCTTTAGTCGGACTTGCAAAGCATCTTCGACAACACCCTGATATCTTTATTATGTGTTTAGATCTTGTCGGTTGCACCCCACATTTACTATTAATATGCACTATCAGAAAGAAACAAACATTTCAAGAATCGACATATTTCATTTGTAATTGAATCCAACTCATGTATATAAGGAGGAGGATTATACAATAATAGCATTTAGTGTAGAACGAGAAAGAAAACATAATCGGGTGGGATAGCCTCCGCTTATTTTCCTTGTTTACCTCCTTATGGTTTAGCCACGTCTTGGTGGGCGGACATTCATGTCTTGAAGTTGGCTAGCCAAGGATGCCATGTTGATCTCCATGGCTACGACCTATCCTTGGTCCCGATGGAGTTCTTGGAAAATTATTTATGCGCCTTCGAGATCAGCGTTGACGATGGTCAGTTCTCCCAATAAGTTATGATATTTGAGTTTGAGGTTTATCGAAGCGGCTATTGTGTCCATCATAACAGCAAAGGGTCATCCTAGAATGCAGTTATAGACGCTTCTTTAAGGAACATCAAGGAATTGTGAATTTACTTCCAAGACATCCTTCTCCTTGCCCATTAATACTTTAAGCTCCATGTATCCCCCATGGACGCGTGGTCCACCTGTTAAATTTCATCAAATTCAAGCCGTTATACAGCCATAAACTTCCCCTTTCAAGGTTCATATTCTTAAATGGCTCTGAAATCATTATGTCACAGGAACTGCCACCGTCAACCAATATCCAGGAGACGTCAAACTACCCGATAGGGGTTGTGATTACCAAAGGAAAAATTTCATTAAGGATGTCTCCCACCTTCTCTGAGTCTCGCAATCTCAACATATATCGGTCAGGAATCTTCACTAATGTGCTTCCATCCATTTTGTGAATGGCTAGCATCTGTGATATCTTCTACTTCATGGTCCATTTGGATGGGAAGTTTTCCTAGGGTGTTCCTCTTATGATGTCAATGATATATGGGTGTTTTACTTTCCTGGTCTCCCTGTTCTCGCCACTGGTCCTGACATCTACAGTCTATGAGGGAGATTTTCCAATAGTCGACTCTTCTCGGTCTCTGTTGCCCCCCTTCACGTATTCGGCTAGTCGGCCCCTCTTGATCAACGTTTATATGGCATCTTTCAACTGTATGCAGTCATCAGTGTTATGGTCGTGACTTCTATGAAAATGGAAATATTTTGACTTGTCAGTTCAAGATGTATCTATGATATTTTGCATTTAAAAGCTTCGTCGATAATGAAGTAGTTAAACCACTCATTGGTGAGTTGCATGTTCTTGTTGAGATCTCCTTTTCCATCATACTCGCCCAACTTAGGCGTTTTCTCCAGTGGATTTTGGTATCTCTCTTTTCAAAATATTAATACACTGTGTATGCTTCAGCTGTACCTTCATTGATTGATTCTCTATCTCATCCAGGGTAGGGGTGTAGCTACCCTGGTCTCCTTCAAGGCTTTGAGAAGGACTTTGATATCTCTTTCTCCTATGTTGATTTCTTAATTTAGAAGTTTCTTCCTTTTTCGAACCAGTCGACTCCAAAACAGCGATATGAGTTCTTCTTGACAAAACCTCCTAGATGGTGTTTACTTATGGGGGAGCGTTGTGAAGGCTTTCTTCGAGGCACAATTATATAGCCTCCTACATGCGAGTTCTATTGTTGATCAATATTGTACATTATATTCAACATCTCATTAGAGCATTATAGTCCAAGGTTTGCTTTCAGTAACTAGAAACCATGCAAAACTCCTGGTTATGCAACAAGAGGGGGAATCTAAGGTCTAATATGAAGCAATTGGACATATCCAACTATTTGAGGAGTTTGAACTAGGTCTGGATGCAGCGAAAACACCGCTTATGGAATCATGATGCTTTACTGAGGAGGTGGAGGTAGAGGTGATTGATTGATTGCTACTTGAGTTGCAGTGGCAAGTTCACTCACAGTAGCGGATCAAGTAGCTTTGGATTCAACCATCACTTGGAAACGTACGAGCTAGAGAATTGAGAACTTGAGAAATTAAAGTTGAAATGACACTTGATTAGATCAAATGCGATGGATCTTCGAGTTTGATTTTGAATTTGCTTAATTCGATGACCTGAGAAGATTATGAATTGAAGAATCGGAGAACGAACATCAAATTCTGGAAAATGCAAGAATCAGAAGTCGATTTCCATAGACAGAACTACAGTTCCGATTAGGAACCATAAATACATTGATGATCAGAAGTGATTATGGATCCAAGCTTTCGGTGCACTAGAGTGGAAAGACTTGCAAGGTTAGCACTCTAACGCTCAAGTCAGTATGTGAGGAAGAAGAGTGATTGAAATTGTGTTTAAAATATGTTACCTGAATTTAGCGTGTGTGTATATATATATATATATATATATATATATATATATATATATATATATATATATATATATATATGACTGGTCATATATATATATATATATATATATATATATATATATATATTAGAGAGATGAGATAATTATTGTTAAACAAGTGTGAGTTATATTGAGAAATAAGTGTGCGTTCTAAGTCCCATATTGTTTAGAAAAATGGAGGTTGAGCACTTTATAAGTAAGAGGGCCCATACACCTATCACCTTAAGGCTTTAAGTGAATATGTGGCGTCTCTCTCACTTGTTGGGTGAGTCTTTGACCTTTAGGTGAGTGTTTGACCCAATGTGAATGTTTCCCACTCATGATGACCCATTAGTGGTATCAGAGCCTGGTTCGAGTAAGGGACCGACTTCTTATGTTGAAAGTCTTCCTGACATGGTCGTCGGGCAGCGTGTCCCTTTGAAGTGTCCAAGACTAGATAAGAGTTTCTTTCAACGGCGATACAAGTATGTGGATGAAAAAAAATTGCTTGAGGGGGAGCATAGTGGATGGACTCACACTTGAGAGAGAGATTATTGAGAAACAAGTGTGAGTTGTATTGAGAAATAAATGTTAGTTCTAATTCCCATATTTCTTAAAAAGTGGAGGTTGAGCACTTTATAAGTTAGATGACACATACACCTATCACTTTAAGGCTATAGGTGAATATGTGGTGTCTCTCTCACTTGTTGGGTGATTCTTTGACCTTTACGTGAGTGTTTGAACCAATATGAATGTTTCCCCCTCATGATGACCCATCAATAACAAATTATCTATTTGTTAGGAGTGAATTACGAAGAGTCGTTGGATGCAGTTGCAGTTGAGATATTTGTTATTATCATAAACATGATTATTGTTTGCTAAGAAGATCCTAGAAGGATTAATGTTTCCTCAGAGTGATCGGTCGGAGTCGATATGGTAGGCCTAGAACAATATCGATAAAAAAATTCTTTACACCTGTTTATGACAATAGGAACTCGACCCATATGGAGAGAAGTACCAATATTTAAATTGTAGTTGGATACTCCATCAATAAAATAGATAACACATAACATGAACATTTCATAAATAACATGCTCACACATTCATTTACTCTCTCATTAGGTATGAAATAATACATTCATGATGGATGGAGTGAGCTTAGAATTCATCTGAAGTGAAATGACTTACGATCACATAAAAAGAAAAAGAAAGGATAACACTAAAAGATTATGTTGGTGGTATTCTATAGGGGACTCAAAAATGTTTCTTGATTTCATTTGTTGTCTTGTTTTTTTTCATACATATCAAGTGGCGGAGAACTCTAATTTATAACGAATGATAGATCTCTCTGGAAATCATTAATTATCTAGTGTATGATGGAGCTCTCTAAAAATTATTAATTATCTAGTGAATGATAGAACTATCTAGTCATCATTAATCATTTGATACATGAACTCACATTAGCCGGGGTACATGCTTCTACAATACTCCAGGTACATGTTTCTAATACAAGCATTTATTGATATAGCACATTATGCAACACTCTCCCTGAATGTGTTGCTCTTGAACTCCAAGTGCTTCTCTTAATTTCTGAGTTTTTTTCCTAGGAAGAGCTTTTGTGAAAATAGCAGCAATTTGATCATTTATCTTGCAAAAACTCAGCTGCACCTCCTTATCTTCAATTCCTTCTCAAATGAAATGTTGTTTGTTGGTTATATGCTTTGTTCTTCCATGATAGATTGGATTCTTATCCATATAAATAACTAATTGATTATCACAATGGATAGTCAGAACTTCTTGTTTTTCACCAAAGTCTTCAAGTATTCTCTTCAACCATATTGCATGTTAAGTAGCTAAGATGACTGAAATATATTCAGTTTCCATAAAAGATTGAGCAATAGTTTGTTGTTTCTTTGAGAACCATAAAACATCTCTTGAACCTAATGAAAAAACATATCCAAAGGTGTTTTTCATGTTACCCATTACAATCTACCCAATCACACTCGCAAAAATCAATTAAGCTAGTTTCAACCTTGTTGTCATATTTGATTCCATAGTCCAAAATGCCTTGAATATCTTAGCACCCTTTTTGCCAATCCTAGATGATTATGGCATGGATCGTTCATGAACCGAGAAAGTAAACTTGTTGGAAACATGATATCACATCTTGTAAAAGTGAAGTAAAATAGACTACCAACCAAACTTGAGTAGTTACTAACATCAACCTTCTTTCTTCAATCTTCTTTTTTTTAATTTTTCACAGCTAATTTTTCTTCAATCTTCTTTCTTGAAATATGAAGACTCCATCATCCTCTTGGTAAATTTCAAACATTCCAAATTTGAAATTTCTTGAAATATTGAAGACTCCATCATTCTTGAAATATGAAGACTCCATCAACCTTCGTCAACATGATATGAAGACTCTATCAACCTTCACCAACATGATATCACATCTAATTTTCCTTCAATCTTCTTTCTTAAAATATGCAGCTAAACATTCCAAATTTCTTCAATATTTTCTTAGCATATTTCTTTTGACAAATGAAGACTCCATCATCCTCTTGGTAAATTTCAATTCCAAGAAAATGATGTAGTATGCCCAAATTATTCGTTTCATATCTCATCATCATTTCCTTTTTAAAATCCTCAATCAAATTTAAGTTATTTTCAGTAAAGATTAAAAAACCCACATAAAGGGCAACAATTATAAAATCAACCATACATTTCATTTAACATACAAGATAGGCTCATTCTTTCTCTTTTCAAAACCTTTTTCCATGAAGTAATCATCAATATTTCTATGTCATGCTCTTGGTGGTTGTTTCGGTCCATAAAGAGCTTTCTTACATTTATAAACCTTGTATTCACGAACTTCAACCTTAAATCCTTGAGGTTGCTCCACATAAACTTATTTTCTATCTAAGAATGCCAACCTTGCATCTAGTTGATACAACTTGTATTTTCTTCGAGCTGCAAAAGAGATTAACGCTCTAATGGTATCAAGACGTGCCACCGGGGAAAATATCTCTTCATAGTCAATATGGGGTTGTTGTGAATAGCCATTTGCAACAAGTTTTGTTTTGTTCTTTTGGACTGAACCATTTGGATTATATTTCACTGTATAGAGCAATTTCACACCAATAGCTTCTTTTTCATTTGACTTCTCCACTAGCTCCCAAGTCTGGTTCTTTTCAATCATATTTGTTTCTTCTTTCATTTCCTTCCTCCAAGCATATTCTTTAAATGCTTCTTCAAAAAATTTATGCTTAATTGAACAACGGTTGCATCTAGCATAAACATCACCCAAACTCCTAAGTTTTATTGGATTGAGCTTCGAGATGATAAGCTAGAGTTTGGTGAAGATAGTGTGCTAGATGAAGAATTTGTTATAGTTGAAAATTTTTCCTCACTTTCAGAAGAAGTTGGATTTTTCTCTAAAATAACTATTGGAAGTGTTTTCTCCTCAACATTTTCCTTTTGTCAATTCCAGAAATCATTTTTATCAAATACAACTTCTTGGTTGACATCACTTTCTTTGTCTTCAAATTGAAAAGTCTATAGCCCTTTGACGTAGAGTTTTAGCCAATAAAAATGCACATGTCACTTGATTCTTCAAGTTTTATCATATTTACTTTACCGAAGGAGTTTTCACTCCATGCTTCAAACAATGTCATGTTCCATACAACACTTGTTGCACATCTATTCAGTAGGTACAGAGTTATATTAATAGCTTCAGACTAATATTCTTTAGGCCTCCCTTTCTTGAACAATACGGACTTGGACAACTCCATCACAGTTTGATTATTTCTTTCAATACACCATTTTGCGGAGGTGTATAGCCAACAATGAGCTGCCTTTCCACACCTTCTTTCTTCTTCACAAAACTTATCAAATTCATTAGAGGTGTACTCTTTTTCCCTGTCACTTTTCAAAAAAATTATGGACCTGCCACTTTGTTTCTCAGTAAATGCTTTAAACTTCTTAAATATCACAATTATTTCAGATTTTTGTCTCATTATATAAAACCATGTCCCACTATTCAAATTATCAATGAATAGAAAAAATATTTATTTTGTGCGTGAGATAAGGTGTTCATATAAGCACACATATTTGTGTGAACCAATTTCAACGCTTCTTTAGTTATCCTCGCTCCTTCCTTAAGAAAGGGTTGTCGATGGTATTTTCGAAGTAAACATCTCTCGCATACTCTACGTTTCTTTTCAATTATTGGCAACCCAAACGCCATATTCTTTTGGAAAAGTAAATTGAAGTTGTTGTAGTTTAAGTATCTTCTCCCATAAACAAGTTTGCCTTCTTCTATAGCCATCAAGCTGACATATTTTTCACAATTAAGAGAAAGTGGAAAGCTTCTGCTTTTAGTCATTTTCACAACAGCAACAACTCTTTTTTTATCAAAAATTTGTCACTCTTGATTCTCAAATTGAAGATAATAAACATGCTCTAATTGTTTCACAATGCCAATAAATTTTCATCTAACTTAAGAACATAAAGAGTATCATGAATTACCTTTCCTCATTACTTTGTTGTAACTCAAATGATTCTTTTGCCTTCAACTTCAACATACTCTCCATTGCCAAATGTGAGATCCATGTCATTGAAAGCATCTTTATCTCTTGTCATATGATTATTGCACCCGTTGTCCATGTACCACACATTTTTATACTCTTGTTGGTTTATGACAAGCAAAAAACAATTTGGCTTAACTATTTTACGCTTCTGTAAATGATACATGCTGCTAATTTTGTAAGCGACAACCTTTATGTATATGCCTGAACCTTTAGAAATTATGACATTGTGGCTTTCCTTTGTTCCAACAATCTTTCTCTTCACGAGTCTTCTTCTAGAAGACGTCACACCATTTATTTGAACCTCCAAAATTCCCTCATCCCCCATTGGTGCCTCTTCCCCTTCCACTGGAGTTTACGCCTCTTTCTCGGTCTCTAGCAAATTTTTCATCTCAAGAAGACTCGCAGTTATTTTAGAATACCAATTTCTCATTAGTTGGTTGAGTGAGTTTGGATTGAAATACATTTTCAACTAACTTTTCATTGCATCGTGACAACCTTTGCTCATAGGATTTAAGTGACTACATCAATCCTTGGATGGACATGATTGACAAATTCTAAGTTTTTTCTATAATAACCACCATATAATCAAATTTTTCAATAAATCTAATTAAAATTTTATCCGTGATTTTTCAATCTGCAATTATATCTCCATGAGACTTCATTGAATTCTCCAAATTAGTGAGTTTATTAAAGTACTCATTCAAACGTTAATTTTCTTTGATAAGTTTAATTGTTCTCACATTTGAATCTCCTTTAACTCTTGTTGTAGAGTTTCTCATGCTTCTTTGATTGTTTTTGTTCTCATCATTCTAGGAAAAATGGTATTTCAGACTCCTCTTTGGATCGTCCCAAGAGCTCCAGCATTTATGATTTTCTTCTTTAATTCACCACTTTGTAATGTTGTTCATTCTGCTCCAACTGTTGTTTCTTCATTCCATTGTTTAACAAACTCCAAGACATCCAAAGATGTGAAGAAAGCCTCTAATTTTCTTGCTCAAAAATTATAAATTTCTCTTTTAAATAAAGATAACTGAAAATTGCTATAGGTAGAGTTGATGTTTGTTGAGACATTACTTGAGGAATCCATGACTATTCACTTTCAATCTCCTCTCACT
This sequence comes from Lathyrus oleraceus, assembly GCF_024323335.1. Lineage (NCBI taxonomy): Eukaryota > Viridiplantae > Streptophyta > Magnoliopsida > Fabales > Fabaceae > Lathyrus > Lathyrus oleraceus. Next base: position 83,983,159 of record NC_066579.1, on the reverse strand, counting down.
CTTCTATTTTTCTTTCTTTTCCTCAAGGATCTGAAACTTTGATATCACTCTGTTGGTGGTATTGTAGAGGGGACTAAAAAATGTTTCTTGTTTTTCTTTGTTTTTTTTACTTACACATCAAATAGTGGAGAACTCTAATTTATAGTGAATGATATAGCTTTCTAAAAATCATTAATTATCTAGTGAAATATAGGGCCAATTTGTTTTGATTTTAAAAAAATGGATTTTTTTTTGTATTTTAAAAATGGATTCTACAAAAATATTTTTTAAAATATTACAAATTTTTTATAAATTAAAAGACTAAATTTGTCATTCTATAAAATAAAAATACATTATTGAAGATCAAAACATATTCAAAATCACAATTTTTTTTAAAAATTATATCTCAAAATTGATTTTTATGAAAAACTATTTGAAATAACTTTAAAGTTAAATAATATTTTGAAATTTTGATATCCAAAATAATTTTTGATAAAATAATGAAATATCTAAAATAATATTTTAAGAATGATTATCGAACCAAATTTATTTAAAATTTTTATTAAAAAAATAATTATTATTTTAGACTAAAATATATAATACTATAATAATTATTTTTAAAAAAGTTCAAAACAAACAAACCCATAAAATTTTCTAAAAATAATTAATTATCTAGTGAATGATAAAACTCTTCAAAAAATCATTAATTATTTATTACATGAACTCGCATTAACCTAAATACTTACTTCCACAATATTTTAGGTACGTCTTTCTAATCTAAACATTTATTGATATAAGACAACATCATAGAAAAACAAGTCATTCACATTTTTACATAAACACTTGATAAGTGTACATCACCAATAAATCTCACATAACATTCAGGATGGAGGCAGGGTGCCTACAAGTTATTACAATCTCATGATAAATTAACTAAAGAATAACGCAGATAAAATATATAGAAAAACAGAAAAGAAATCATTGATCGACAATGTTAATTAAATTTCACACCTAACTAGTACATGAGTTAATCATATGAAAGAGAAACGCTGCTTACCACAAATAATTTCACATTAAAATATTGTGTTTTATGTCTATACATTATTATTGGAGCCTACTTGTCTTATGATGTCTGTCGTGAGATCAGATTTTGTAGCATTACGAATCGTACCAAATATTTTCCGCTACTCCAACCAGTGCATAATTTAATTAGTTAAGATATTATAAAGTTTTTTAGACAGAGATATTATAAAGTTTACGTTTATTATTTAATGGAATCAAACAATGGTTTTTTTTATGTGAAAGAATCAAATAAAAAACGATTTTTGCTAATTTATAAGATTCTATGCTTTTCGAAATTATTTAGTTATTAATTTGGTGCACTTCCAAACAGTATGCATGCAGAAGCATGTGAACGTGACCATGGAATCTTTATGATTCATCATCTTCTAGGAAACATAGTTCAACATGATCACATGAATATGAATATAGAAAGGAAAACACTAGTCTTATATCTAAATCATCCCAGGACATGCATTAACTTAATGATTAATATATTAGTCTTGTATTAAGTATTATTTAAAATTAATTAGGCTTGTCACTATATTATTAGGGCTTAATTCTCCTAGAAACTAAATAAATAAATAAATGTAGACACATTTAATACATTATGCACGAATTTTATCTTGAGTGAGTAAGTCAATTTGCCTATAGACTTTTTTAGAAAGAAAAAAAAAGTTGATTAAAATTTTAAGTAAATTTGTGAGTGCAATTTTTGTGATGAGATAAATTTTATTGATTAAAATACCCTGATTCATAAAATGGTTAGTAGAATTAGAAATATTAAAATATATACAAGGGTATTAATAAAAAAGAAATACTTAAAATAGACTAATATGAGACAGATGAATGAATTAATGAATATGTTTAGGTGAGAGATGGAATGCTCAACTAATCACAACTATTAATTGTGTTGGGTTTCTATAAGACCTACAAAATAAGTGTATATTTCCTAATAGGGTATCCATTTTAAACATGAGTAATGTGGTGGGTTATAGCCTCATAATTCATGCATCTATGGATCCAAGTGTTAGATTAATGATTTAGTTAATAAACATAATAATCAATTATTATTAACATAGTTGTGGTAAATTAAATATTATGAAGAGGTATTACCTTCTAACTATATAGTCGTTACTCCATTAGACGGTCAACCAAATGAATATTATACAAATAAGTTTTAGAACCTTCTTTTGATAGGCCAAAATATGATAGAGTCGACTTTTAAACGGTTTCTTATGAGAACAATTTAGCTTTTCTGGCTCCATTTCCTTCTTACTAAAATCAATTGATTGTTGCTAAGTGGAAATGAGATAAGAATCTTGATAGTTTAAATTTTTTTCATGTTAAAGAAGTTCTAGCACCTCCTTAAGAGTGATCTGAGGTCATGTTTGATCGATTTTTTTTTATTCCTCAGTTTCTCTTTTTTTTTTCTTCCTATAATCATAAAGGTTTACTCTCAAACCTTCTTTACAAGATGTTTGCAAAAAGTCGTTGAGGATAGATTGATGGGAGAAATATTATTGATGGGGTGATGGTGGTGAATGAGCATGTTGATCTGGCCAAAAAATTAAGGAAAGATTGCCTGATTTTCAAAGTCAATTTTGAAAAAGGCTTATAACACCATTAGCTAGACTTTTCTTCAATATGTGTTAAGTAGGTTTAGTTTTGGTGATAGGCGCGCGGTGTGCTTAGATGAGTCCATGTGTCTATTATAGGAATCTTGTGGTCCTAGTCAATGGTCGCTGTACCAAAGAAATCAATATTTATATGGGGATTAAACGCGGGGATTTAATAGCCTAATTCAATTTTATTTTGGTTATAGAGTTGTGAAGGGTTTTGATCAGAATGGTGATGGACTTAGGGCTTGAAATTTTGTTCCTCGGTGGACAGATGTCGAACTCAATGTTTCGACAACAGGTTCGACAAGATACACCAGAATCATTATACTAACAAGTAATAGATGATAGAGCATAAAAGCAATAAAGAACACAATCAACTATTTACCCAGTTCGGTGAAACTACACATACGTTTGGGGGGCTGAGTCCACAATCCAAGAAAGGAAATTCAGTATTAGTAGTTTAGTACATTTAGACTTACAAGCAACAACAAACCATGTGTTGTTCAATGCCTCTTCCTAACCCTGCCCAACGACTTTCTATTTAGAGTCTCCCCTTAAATATGAGAACCTAGTCACTTTCTTCTTTGCCACTAACTAGTGACAGGGGAAAATAACCACTAAACTCTAGTGATCAACTTAAATCTTCACAAGATGAGAGAATGTTGAATAATATAATTCAGCTAGACAAACCTTATATGCCAAGTTATTGAAACATAGAGGTGTACATAAACAATGTTAATTACAACTCAACCAGACAAACCATCTATGTCAAGTTACTGAGACATAGAGGTGTACATAAAGATTCTAGACTAATCCTATTAGCGCATTAGCGTGAATACACGACACAAAACTAAAACTCTAAGATCTTCAATGGGAGTGCTTGTTTTCCAATGTACGTTTGAGCTCCTTATATAGCAAAGTAACACTGGACTTTTCTCCTTGGATAATATCTTTTAATTCGTCCAAAATTAATGTTGAATCGGTTGGATATTTGATTTGCTCTTTGAATATCTCCAACAAGATATGATGTGTTCTAATACGAATTCAAATTTAAATCTTTATTTAAATCCGAATTAAACTTCATCCAATTGTCAAACAAATCATCTAATAATATTGTTAAATCAATAACAATAAAATTATTAACAAATCTTTTGCATAACACATTTCAAAACACAACATTTTAGTACCTGTTGTACAAGGCCTCACATGTTAGAGCATCGAGCCTAGCATGTATTCTTTCTGCAGCTTCATACAGCTTTAGCAAGATAGGTCAATCTTGAATACTTTGACACTTCTCCAAGTTATTGTTTTTCTAAAATGTAGTCAATCTAGTAGGAACAACAATCACCCCTTTGGCAAATTATGGCAAAACAATTATTCAATATCAGAGCATTTCGACAGTACCAGCTTCATGTATCAGAGTTAAGCACCAGCAACAGAAGAAGTTAGAACCATCAACATTCAAATGCTTACACTTAGTCCATTTAGTTTGCTCCAAACCAAACAAACAATCATGTAATCATTCACAGACTTAGTCATGCATGAATCTAGTACCATATAGTTAGTAGCATACAATCCTACTAACTAACATATATCAACATGCAATCATTCACATACTTAGTCATGTACAAAAAATCAGTTAGTAGTTGATATCAATAAATACTACTAACACAAGTAGATCTGTTTTCATAAATACAGGGACCAAGACCAGATGTCATGCCCGATGCTCCAGCATGGAGCATAACATTAGACTTTCCTGAACATTTAGTACTAAATAATCAACAGGTATATCTTCACATAGAAGATACCCCACTTCATCTCATTACTCCCCCTTTTTTCTATAATTTGGAAAAGGATTAGTCCTTCGACAAGGTTAGTATGGATAAAGAATAGAATACACAAGGTCAGTATGCAAGGGTTATGTTAGCACATACACACCTTGATCATGAAAAAACTACCATAATCAACACAACAGATGCACAATCATTATTACACAACCCAGTCTCAAGAGGTTATAAAGCCCTTACAAAAACAATCAGAAAAAAAATGTCCAACTAACAAGGACCACCAATCTGACCCGACAGGATCATAAGATCCCTGAAGGGAAGTCTTCAATCTTCATGCCTAGTTGAATTAGTGAAGTTCTTCATATGATTCATAATCAGTTGCGTATAGTTTCATTAGGTCCTTCACAATAGCCTTCACCTTCCTTATCTTTTCAAGGTTAAGTTTCTTGAAGAGAATCTTCTTATAGCCTATTCCACCAGATGGTTCAACAACAGTAATGTGATACTTAAAATTTTTAGCTTCCTTAGCTTTATTCAACCATAACTCTAGCATATAAGTAACCTTGTTTGAAGCCTCAATCTCTTGGATAAACTTGTTCCTACTAGCTTTATTTGGATTCATGTTGAGAGAAGTATTTGCAATATGAGAGAAGGATAAGGCAAGATATATGGTCTCTTGCTTGTAACACCAGCCTAGTTATACAACACTTGATACAACCAAAGAAAAATCTTTATTTTATGTGATAAAGTGGTCTTAGGGGACATAAACTCTTTTTCTCTTTTGGCACAACTCGTACCATTGATTGATATGGACTCTGAAGAGTGCAAATACCAAGGACACACCTTAGTATTTCAAATTGATTTCCATCCATAAATTTAGTGAGAATGTCCCAGACCAATGTCATGACATCGTGTCCGACATTATACTTATTCAACATGTGTTTTAGCTTGAGGAATTTCTTAGCATTGTTTCCATATGTAGGATGTTCATCTTCATCATTAGATAAGATTACTCTTCCTTACTCCTTGCTAATCTAAGATATTATGCTCTCAACAAAACCCTTCCACTCATCTGGATTGTAACCAGTGTAACTTAGCATGAGGTTCTCCTTGCTTGTTACACCAAATTTCTTTAATATTTATACAACTTCCTAAAATGTCAATGTTTGTTGACATCTTCCTTTTAAGTCATGTTCTTTTGTGATGCACACATATTCCCTTCAGTATTCTTTCCTCGTTGTTTGATGAACACTCATTACAATTTATCCTTTTCTGAATATTGAACATGATTACCAAGGAACTTGTTTCAACAGCTTGCTCGACCTTCCTTTAAGATTAGCACTCAGCTACCATCATGTTTCTCATGATGTTTGGTACTTCTCTAACAACTTTGATGACATCCTTCCAACTTCCTTCTTGGAGATCACTTGAGTATCCTTTCATTTACCTTTCTTAACACTTAGGAAGGTAGATCACCACTCTCATTATGCCTTCCTCAATCTCATACTTTGATCAACATATTGTATTGTCGGGCTTATCCTTATACAGTCACAGTTTCTTATGTTAACCCTTTCCATATCCTTACTATAAGAATCACACAATCTTTTAGCTTATTCCTCATGTTTCTTGTCACCTTCAATTACGGATGTCTCGTTATCCCTACTTATGAGACGAATCTCTTCATTATTCTAAGGAGATATATCATCCATAGATTGAGTGTTCTTTGAGATCACTCTCATCTTCTTGCTATTAGTATCACAATCCAGAAGAATCGTTTCATTAAACAGAGTATTCACATCTTATAAGGCATGATCATGATAATTACCCTTATCATCAGCTATGACATTATTATCCTGAACATCTTCATGGACATGAACATCAACTTCCTTATGCACTTGAGATTCAAACAACATGTTGGACAGGGCGTCTGACACAATGGTATCACCATCAGGATTTCTCAAACCTGATTTCTCGGAATCTTGAACTTGAAGAATTTTCACAGTCCCAATCATAAATCTATCATCATCTAGATCAGACTTGTCTGATACAAACTCTAACGCACCCTCTTCCAATTCATCAAGCGCCATGACTTGTTGTTTATTTTTCATACATTCATATATATGAAAAGGAATTCTATCAGAACCACTATTCTCCCTTAGCTGAACTCCAAAAGGTTGTTCAAAGTTGGGGAGGACCTTCAGCCTGACCATCAGTCTTCCCTTCAATGACGCAATCTTTAGGAGTTACTTCAGACTACTGAGACAGATGTTGGACCATTTGTATTGATATCTTGGTAGACCTTTCTTTAGGCACAACATCTTTATCAATCATGAGGTCTTGCAAACTCTTGATGTCTTCTTCCTTCCACATAAGAACTTATTTACCTTTGAAGTTCGTATTACACCTTTGATCATCTAGTTGGTTCACATTGGCATATGACTCTCTTATCAGTGGAACATCTTCGGGTACTGGAATAACTAATCTCCCATAGCCTTTGATTCTACCTTTTGCACGATTCTAATGAGATTCCTTATCTCTAGCCATATGTCTGGTACCTTCACTATTAAAATACCAGCTTTTACTTGAGGAACCTTTGTGTTCTATTGGGCCAATTGAAGTAGTATTGTGATTCCACTTCTTCTAAGCATGAACTTCCTTATGTCTTCTGATGTTTAGCTTTGACCATTCGAAGCAATAAGGCCTTGTATGCCCATATTTTCCATAATGGTGACATATCAAAGGTTATTTCTTGTTTCTCCTATGATGAGGTGACACATGTTGAGCACGATGTTGGGACATGTGGTCCAACTTTATAATGCTAGTCTTATTCTTATGGGGAACATTGAACCCTACATCTTTCATATTGCCATTCAGGGTATCATTCATAACTTCTGATTTTTTTCTTACACTAGTAGCAAATTCATGATTATTTTTACTTTTGGGTTTTAACACTCTAACTTCTTCTTCTAGACCAGTGATGGTAGAAGCCAAATTTACCTTTTCTAGGACAAGATCATTGATAATTTTTCATCTGATTTTCCATTTTCATGCAAGTTACCTCTTGTTCTTGATGAAGGTCACTTATGTTTTTCTTTAGTCTCTCTATTTCCAAACAAACTTCTTCCATATTAGGATGCAATATCATGAAGGATGCGTCAACCTCTTCTTCAATTCGGTCTTCAATACTGGATATACTTGAAGATTCGCGTCTTCCAGAATAAGGAATCACATTGTTGGCAGTTTCTCTCTCACCTTCACTATCAGAATTAGACCAAATGGTGGTTAATCCCTTTTTCTATTTCCTTAGAAAATTAGGGAATTCTCGTCTAATATGGCCATGACCTCCATATTTTAAGCATTGAGTACCCTACCCACTATTGGGATCTTCTTCATTCATGTCTTTGTTCTGGGGAATGATGTTAGACCACTTGTCTGAGACATTCGTCTTCCACTTCCTATCTAGATACTTCAAGGTTTTGTTAAAAAAAATCTCAAGAAGAGCAATATCATCTGCCAAGCTTTCTTCTTTGACACCTTGGCTTCCATCTTGCTCAGTGTTGGATACAAAGGTTATACCTTTGTTCTTCTTTTCTGAACTTTCATCGTCAAGGGGTTGAAAAATACACAAAATCCTTAAGGGTTTCATTAATTATTACACAAAACCCTTAATTAAAGAGTTACAAAAAGTCACAAAGGGAAAAACACCAAAGCCATAGGCTTAACAACCATTCCCATAGGCCACCTTTTCACTAAGGTAGTCTTCTGGCGAGCAACATCTTCCTTGGGAGTTTCCTCTGCCACTGACTTATTTCCCTCAGGCTCAATTTGGGCACCCCCATCAAGATACATGACGAGCATCTAAGGAGGTGAAGGTAGAACCTCTTATTCCTCTACCAGCTAGTCGTCCAAACCAATTTGAAGAGATCCATTTACTCAGGTCCAGCTAAGGGTAGAGGAAGAATACTGGCTCATTCGCCTTCTTAAAATACAAATAAAAGGTATCCACTAATTCATCCTTAAGTGTGTACAACTCTTCCACAATATTCTTCTAATATAATAGGGGATCCTTAAGGGGCTTCCTTAGGCTCTTCTCAGAGACGGTGAGATCCTGAACCTTTGATGCCACTACTATAATTTTTGTATTTCATATTCTTCTTATCTTTTAACGAAGTCTTCACTACATCCTGACATTTGGTGAGGTCTCATTGGGAAGTAGAGAGCTTAGACTCCAGCTCGTTCATAATTTGGGTGTGTTTCTCGCATTGAACTCACTTCGTCAACAAGACCCTCTTCAAGTGATTCTTCTTGAATTCGGAAAATTAGTAAGAGACCTTGCTATAGAGAACCTTATAATCTTTCGGGAAATCTTCGTGAAAGGGAAGGAACATGAAGAACTGAGTTCAAATCATTCCCAACAGGAGAAGAATACTCGTCCACCTCATCTTCTTCAGACGTCATGGTTGCATTGTCCTTGGAGACATGGATCACTGTGATCTTGAACTTACTCAAATATTTTCCTATCTCGATGTCATTCTCGCTATGTAATATAATTGTGGTATGGGAGCTCGTGACTTTGAATTCTTCTAGAAACTGAATCACCTCCCTCTCATCGGGCATGAGGTAATCAAAGTTAAAATTGGTGATCGCCATTAGATTCTCTGCTCAGGTTAAAGAGAACCGATCGGCGCTATCCGTCCTAGTTATAACAAGAGAGATGTCATCTCGTTCCCTAACTCTCATGAATTTATTTTTCCAATTTTTAGAATGATTAGAATAGGGTTTGAATAATTATTTTCCAAGAAAGGCACTCGAGGTCATCTAACCACCTTTAGTACCAGTCTTAGTACTGTAAAAATAGAAGAACATTCCTATGATGGGGAAGAATTCTAGCCATCAACTCATGATTTCAAACGTTATAATCAACCTCTAGACATTAAGTGAAATATGGGATGGGGGAGACGTTGACCGCCACTAGAACCTCTGCCTCAAATGGGGTAAAGGGAATTATAACCCCTAAATGATGGATAATAAGAAGGCGCAGATAGAAGTAGGGGAAGGGAAACTCATCTAGGGCAGGCATATTAACCCTCTCGACCTTAGAGCACGCCTCCAAGATAACTTCTTCCTCGTCACCATAACAAGAGGGGGTTGGCATTACTCTGAAAGGATGTTATCCTCTAATCACTAGTATAACGGGTCTTAAAATCCTAGACGCCCTTGTACCTAGGATTGGTGGTCTCCATTAACTCTGTGTTTCCCAAGAAAGAAGGGGAAAGGATTCATTATTATTATCACTGATTTTGTCACTATCAAAACTAGAGGAACTCTCACAAATATTAAGCATGCTTAGTTTCACTAATTTGTAATCAATTGTCCCATCAAAATGTTTTGCGTTCCTATAGGAATGATTCCATATTGATATATGCACATCGCAAGTCGAAGGCTCTACTAGATTTCCTCTCTCATTTAAATATCTAATTATTGCCATAAAGTAGAGAAAAGGTAACAAACTTATACCTGCAAATGAGATTTGAGAGCTTGAGCACGAGTGAACTGGAAAATAAGTATGTTCCACACTTGAGAGGCTTTGAGAGAGTTTCGCGAAAGCTAGAGCGGATAAGAGGTGTGAAAGGGTAAACAATAAGGGTTGAATCCTTTTATAGGAGTTTGAAGGCTAGCAATAGGGATAATCAAGGACCTCTCAGTAGGTCATCCAACTATTGTAAAAGATTCCTCATGTTTCTGATATGTGTGAGGGGTTAAGACCAATTTGGTTCCCATGGCTAAATGATAATTGACTGTGCATCCATCCACCACAATAGATGTTTTAGGATTTATCTCAACTGATGGTAGAGGACAATCCTCATTTACAACTCGAGGTTTACCTTAGGCCATACTTGAGGGGCCTGACAGACTCTCCCCAAGCATGCCTGGGGGACTCAAACTCCTACTCCGATTGGTTTTAACACCTTAACGTGTGTCTAGACCGATAGAGGATCAAGAATTTAGACCTACTCAAAGAGGAGTTCAATGGTTTTGGCTTTGCTAGCGGTTTCCATGTTCTCCTGTTTGAGGGTCTTGTCGTTAGAGCTCTAGTTTAGTTTCCTGATGTGTCGTACATTGGTGAATGGGTGCTCTTTGTGGAGCTTTCTCTTCATGTGGTTACTCTCTGACTTTGATTTTTCTACTATTGTTTTTTTATTTTTAACATTGACTGATTGTGTTTTTTCTTCTAGGTACCTCTTGTTTCTTTTGTTCTTTTATCATGTTTGTAATAGGGTGTATTCCCAACTTTATTATATATATATATATATATATATATATATATATATATATATATATATATATATATATATATATATATATATATATATATATATATATATATATATATATATATATATATATATATATATATATATATATATATATATATATATATATATATATATATATATATATATATATATATATATATATATATATAAAGCAAAGAAACCTTCTAATAAGTAAAAAATCGAGTACAAGAGATACTCGAAATCCATACAATAAAACTCAGTTTAACCAGTCAATTTAAAACAATGTCGGAGGAAGTATATCAATCATAAAAGCTACAACAAGATTTAGAATTGCTACCAACACGTAACGATTCCTAAGCTTTAAATTTGATAGTCGACAAGCACTCCTCAAAATTCGGTACACTGCCTTTAAACATACAGACGTTTCGCATCGACCATATGCTCCAAATATCCGTCAACTAAATAACGTTTAAAATTTTGCAATCCTTCACCTTCTGACGAAAACGAAAACAAATCATTTGTTGTCAATCCTAAATATGGACCTATCCAAATGATTATTGCTGCCCAAATTCTAGTGCTTAACTCACAACTAAAAAAATATGCTGTTTTGAAATAAAAAATAATGCACCTATGCGTTAGAGTAGAGTCTCTTCCTCACAAATTAATGTTCCAACGAGTATATTTGCAAAGTTGGCAAACCTTTTATTGGCACAATGTAGAACACAGGAAAAAATAATTTCCTTAAAAATTAATTCAAGTTCGGATCCACTCAAACTAATATAAAATCGATAGTTTTACATATTTTTATGGTTAATGATTATGGAAATAATAAAATAAATGTCACTATATATATTTTCATGACAATGGGTCGATTAAGCAGTTCAATCAAATCAAATACTTTTAATCAAATGATTTTCCCAATCTCCAACCATCTAAAAATAATACATGCAAGTACTTATACTAGAAGACAAGGATGATATTCAAAGCAATGGGTCCATTAATTTTGCATCACATCTTACAGCTATATGTGATGGGGTCATGAAATGTTTGATTCCATAATGATAGATATTAGAAATAAATTCCATGTTGATGAACGAGGAAATCAAAGGTGAATTGAACAGATGCTATGATAAAATGGGTTAATGCTAGTGCTCTATTATTGAAACAAAAGCCACTATTTGTTATTGACTCCAGCTACCATGTTTCCTCGCAATAATTTTGGATTAGAGGTTAAGAAATATTCTTATAAACTTAAATTATATACACCACAAAAGACACCTTTTAGGATCAATATTTGTGCTAAAGTCTAAAAACTTTGAACTATTTGTTCAAGTAGTACACAAAGATGTGATGTGTGCCCTTGAACACGGCAGGCAAAAAGAGTGGTATGGCCAAGGAATCAATATAAAAGAAAATTACTAAAATGCAATGACAAATTTTGTAACACATATAAAATAAAGTGAAGTTAAGGTTTAAATATGTAATCAATATCTATACATACACTATTTTTTTATTTTAATTCTTGTAATTTTTTATTTAGTTTTGAAACTATTAAATAAATGTTATTTTATTTTGGTGTTTGTTGTTTTGTTTTAAACAATGTTTAGATATTTTAAAACAATACCAACAGAGTAAAAATGGAAAAGAGTACGGAATATATATATCACTCTATATTTTTGATATTTTAAGATAATAAAAAATAACAGAATAAAATGAAATGTATTCTATAATATTTAACTTTATTCATTCTCTCTTTATCAATCCAATAGATTATAAACTTATTTCATTATATTTACCGTTATTACATCATTTTAGTAGTGTAAAATTAGTTTATATTGAAATTAATCTTTATAATAAGTAGATTATTTTATTTTAGTCTCTTTAATTATAAAAATTGAATATTCTATTTATTATTAATGACAAGTCATAAATAAGATAATTTTGCAAGGATTAAAATAAATGAGAAAGGACCAAAAATAAAATAAAAAATATTTGCAAGGACTAAAATCAAACAAAATTTTTAAGGACTAAAATTTATAAAAAAAATCTTGATTATAATATATTTAACATTTTTGGGATATTTAATATAATATTTTTTTATTAAACTAAATTAACTTGATTATATACATTTTTTGATATTGTTTATGTCTAAATATAATTAAAGTTTCAGTCAAAATCAAAAAAAGAAAAGGTAGAGGATTAGTTGATAACAAGTCAGACGAACGCATACACAATTGAATCTGAGTCAGGTGAATCTTTATCAAGTTTACTTGAGTATATCCTGGTTACTATTGAAAATTTGTCAAAATCTATGGAGAATTTCAATTCATCTTTATGAACAAGATTGTTATTACCCACACAATAGTAATGAAAAGAAAATACAATGGAGAAAGAAAGAGGGTAAAGAACGATGAAGAAGAAGAGTAATAAAATTCTGCAGAGTTTTTCTCTACCCACAAACTGTGGAAAACTTCTTATTTACTTTTCAACTGCAAAATACTGTGAATACAATGTTATGAATACTTATTCACCTCATTACAAAAATAAGAGTTACTCCCTCTATTTATAGATTTAGATTAACTTGGATCTAAAATCAAAATCTAAAACTATAAAAGCCCAAAATAACTAACACTACTAAAATATGCATAAGTCAAAATCATGTGTGAAGCAACATGCTTCGACACTTCAACACACTAATACATCTCAACACACTAGGTGGTTCGATACTTCAACACACTAATACATCTCAACACACTAGGTGGTTCGATATTTCCTTACTCTGTCGAACAACCTACTTCGACACAATAAATTACAATTCAACCGTCATCGAGACTCTATATTGAATCAAAACACAATTGAATTGGACGATTAGTCTTTATAGCCATGTTTTGTGTTAATATAATGACTTGGTGGTGAAAGCTTGGAACTAAGAATACGGTCCTTTTTAGGATTCAGATTTGAATTTCCTAGATGTCAACCACTTTAATATTGTGTTAATTCGTACAAAACTTTGCTTTTCCTTTAATTAGTTCCCCATCTAGTGGACATTTTAATTGATCCTCTAGGTTAGTTAGTTATAGAGCTAGATACTGGGTTTTACAAAAAAATAGTGTCAATAACTGAAAGAGGGGTGGAATTATGGAAACCACAATCTAACATATATGCATATATTATATAGTCAATGGAAAATGATTACAAGCATAATACATTATACCAAACATGGGGATCCATGTACCACAAAATACAGGGATCTCTCACAAAATATTCACATAAATATTGGAATGATGTAGAAATTTTATAGGCCACAATTCTATGTCAAGTAAGATGATTTTGTTTATAAATTCCGCAACTTTTAAATTATTCAAATAAATTAAGTTATTTTACACATTTTATCTTATATATTTTATCGTTTATGAATTTATTATATTATTAGTTTAGTTTCAAAGATCTTGCACTTAACGCTATGGAGTAGTTAAGGAACCAATGACTAATAGACAATATTCTTTTCTCAAAGAAAAATATTGAAAAAAATAAAATTATAGTTGAGAGTTATGATTCTATCAGATAATTTTAATAATTCAACAATAAAATTGACACATCCACTGGGATGTTACAACTGATACCAGAAAAATATTCGATCATTGGTTAGAAATAAGCTTGGAGTATGAGTCTGTGATATGGAAAAAGTCTCGACAACATAGATCTGTCATTACCATTATCTACGAGAAGGTGAACCTCCACAAACAGTCTTGAATTACTAGATAAAATACGACTAACCATCTTGTTTAGTGATTAATGTATATTAAATGCATCCATGGATCTAGCAACATTTCATGGATGCGTGTAGGTGGGACCATTGTAGCAACCCACATAATATTATCTAGAATCCCATTATGTAAAGCGTTAAAAATAAGGTACTGAAACAAACGTCGTCTAAATGACATCCAAAATTATATTACATTAAGGTTTATAATACATAAGATTTAATACATCATATGTCCTAAATGAAATAAACATAAAGACACGACGAAACATATCCATCAGACATCAAAGACTTTGATCTTCAGCCTTCTTGCCAATTTCCAACTTCTACCGCTTACCTGAAAACAACAACATGATTGAGGTGATATTACTAGATCTCAATGGAGTTCCATATATTATGGGTCCACTCGAGTATATAGGGTTTTTATGCGATACTCTAACTTAAAACATTCAACTTTATCCTATGTGTATACATTCACACGATAGAATAAAAGCTTGAGTATATATAGCATATCGCTTCGTACAGAAACAAAATGAACTTGGGTCTAAATAACCCAATAAACCACTACTAGGGAATAGGAACAACAAAGTATCTTTCCCCGTCATATCCCACGTATGGGAAAATGGAACGTGTCATGGATCTCTGTGACATCGGAAATTTTTCTTCAGTATATCCTACGTTTGGGAAAATGGAACGGGTCACAAAGGTCCACTAAGTGAGGAATGTATTTCTCTGGCAAACGTCTCTCACATGGGTCAAGACTCAAATTACAATCTTCCTACATTAATCGGAATAGTTTCCCCGGCAAACACCTCTTACATGGGTCAAGACACGGGTCACGGTTGTCCATCTTGGATGGATCAACTTTCCCCGACAAGCACATCTTACATGGGTCAAGACACAAGTCATAGTATCCATTTATGTAATTCATTTTTTCTGGTCACTACTTTACATAAGAGTCGAACTCGGGACACGCACAAATAGGGATTATTCCCGAATACGTGATTACTCTTAAAAATTACATTATCATGATATCTTTCCGTGAAAAGCCAATTAAATTCACATTTAGACTATCATTCATCATTTATGTCATTCGGGCATTTTCATTGATGGAATGATTCATCTCAAGTGACAACTCGATCATGGGTACACACTGAGGTACCTTTCATAATCGAGCATAAGAACCTAGGTTAACTCAATACAACCTAAGTTTACTCACATTTATTCACCAAACCAACTAGATTTTTTATATCACAGTTGAATGAACTAATATTCTAGTACGATCATCACCCAATTAGGGTTCTCATGATGATTCGACCAATTGGGGATTGATCCATGTTCATTTAATTTAATTTCATCATAATTTCTTATAATATTATCATTCTAGTCATGATAACATGGCATATTATGTGGAATGATTCACCATAGGATATGTCTTAAAACTACATTTCCAACGGATCCGAACGTATCCAATTCTGAGTTATAAAACTTAAGATACACTATTTCAATGCTACTATATTTCCATGCCAGTCAGTGGTAATGGATTACCAGTATGTGGTAATCAATTACTTGTCCTCAAATTGGACTCAGAATCCAATTTTATGCCTGTAATCGATTACCACAGAGGCTAGGCTGAAAAATGCCAAGTTTGTTTTGCATATAATTCATTTCCAAACCGTCCCCCATCAACCATAACCACGCATATAACAAGCAATTTCACAAATAAAGCATATTATGGGTAGGATTTAGACATGCAACATGAATTCAAGCATTCATAAGCATGCAAGGTACAAATTCATGGAATTCAAGTAGTTTCACAAACTTAAGAAAAATCACAAAAACCCTAAACTCCAAATTCATGAAATTTTCCCAAAGCTATGACTAAACTAGAACCTCACCTTAATAGAACCTGGAATTAAGCTTTAAGAGATGAAGATTGTGATGATTCTTCCATCTCCTTCAAGAGCTCCGTCCTCTCTCTACCTCTTTTTTCTCTTCTTTCTATTTTCTCTCTTTTCTTCTTTTCTTACCAACAATGCAAGAGAGATAAACAAATATGATGAATGAAGAATTCTTCACAAATTTGACTTATATAGTGACATTGGAAATGTTACTTTTAACCTTTCCATTGGAAATAATTTAGTAATCATGTCATTATCCTTCATTAGGTATGAGATTATCATCTCTAAGCATCTCTAATGGTATTATAATCACCATTATGGGAAAATAGGCTTAGGACTTAAAATTAACCTCTTAATCTCATTCACTACGATGATTACATCTAACCATTGAATGATAATCATGCTTATAGAAATTTAGGATATTACATTCTCCCTTACACCCCCCCCCCCCCCCCTTGAATTGAAACTTGTCTTTGAATTTTTTTCTAAGCAATGGGGTGAAAACACTTATTGCATCTCTGACTCTAACTAAAAATTGACTTTTCCTGGTTGCGACTCTTTACCAAATTGCATAACTTCTTGACATACTCGAACTTCCATCTTTTCCTTATTGGCATCCTTCATTCTATCGTGACTTCTTGAGTCCTTCCTTGTCCAACCATCCTTCTATTTCTAATCCTTGGCTAACTCCTAACTTTTCTACAACTTACCTCTTCTGATGGGCCACTCTGATCTACTTGGTCACGGATTTTCCCAAAGTCTGCGACCTCTGCTTCCATGCATTGAATTAACAAAGCTCCATAAATCACTACACATTATTCTAGTTGGATAGCTAATGCTCTAAAATCTTTGTGTTGCCGAACACTGATGCTTTACCTATCGGTGTTACCGTTAACCCTTCTTCTATGAATTCTCCAACAATTGTGATAGGCCTTACAATCCGGCTACTAAGAATCTTAACATACTTCATTTGGCCTACTAATCCATATTATATCACACACACACTCGATGCCTTAACTCCTCCGCACGACTTCAATAAGATATCGTCTACTTGGTGCAAAATTGTCTTACATCCATTCCTAGGAGCATCCATCTCTAAGATTCTCCATGATGGAATTACTGAGATCTTCCATCTAACACTTTCCATTGCGCTACTCTTATTCAATCTGGCGCAAAACACATCTGATTCATAGACACTATTGGTTGGCTTACGGGCATCCATAGGAAAATCAACACCTTCCCCTCCAGAGCGACTACCGCCTAAAATAGCACTAACAATCTACCGACATCTATTGATATAATAACTTTCTTGTGATGCACAAAGGTTGATAATATGACAATACTTTCCAAAATGATAGATATGCAGGAATCACACGTAAACCCTAAATTATCCATATATGCTTGGAACACTCTAAGCTTCATCAGACAATGAGAAGTCCTTAATGATATAACTCCTAAATTACTCACATCACTACTACCATTAAAGGTACCTTATAAGAATAGACTCAGAACCTTGTATATCCCATAGACATCCTACATGAGCTAGCTATGCATAATCCACTACATATAAAATGAGTCGGGAAGGTAACCTCCCTACGTAGCTCATAGGCTATGGACTACACAAGTAATTCTCGACAAACTAGTATGGCATGCAGATCATTGACTGCCTTGCTCTATATCATGGGAATTCTTGATCTTGTTCTTACGAGTATTCAATCTAAGTTACACGTTGAACTTTAGGAACATTCCATTCCCAATCTCACATGGGAGGATAACTCAATTATCCTGTTGATGGGGTATGGTAGTATTGTATACATCTAGTACCACTAAGATGGGGGTCTACCTCTAAGGCCGTGTATCTGAGTGAACCGTCCATATGTCATACTATGACTATCCACTCATACCTTATCGACACACCAACAAGATGTTAGACCGATCTTATCGAGATCACCACACGGTAAGTCTCTTTCAGCTTCACTCATTTTGGCTCTCATTAGTCACAAGAGCGACACATCCAAGACTTACCCAGACTGGGTACAGTTCATATAGGCTGGCTCCCCAAATATCTAACTTCATTGGTATCTCTATAGGTGATCGACTATGCAATAAATGCATAGGAATTTCAAGGCTAATTATATCGCTCCAACTTGCATTACGTTTCCATCTCATTTCTCAGCCTTGCACATCTGCGATGGCACACAAAATATAATTTGGGGTTTTCTTGGTTCCAACAATATGTGAGCGTCAAGCTCCAGGTTAATACAACCCAATTACTACTTCGGAATATAAACAACAAGATGACTTCCAAATAATCCTCTCCTACTCTTGTAAACCAAATAATGGACACTCATGATGAGCCTTGACATTTCCACATACTTATCGATAGGGGTGGGGATAGGGTGGGTCGAGCTAGGTTTTTCCATCCTAATCCTAGCCCGCTAAAATATTAAAAGCCTAAGCTTGGCCTGTAGCCTATCATAGGCTTTTTTTAGGCCTGAGCATGTCCATTTCGAAGGCATGATTAGTCTACTAGCCTATTTAAAACATACTTCATTTGAACATTTATAAATAATAAATTCAATTAATGTTAAATAGAGTAACGAATTAAAATATCAATGAGATTAAATGTTTGTTTTCATTGAATCATTCAAGTTTATCTATTATCATCAATTTGGTGATACTATTTGTTGGAGAGAACTCATGACAACAACTTATGACATTGTTCATAATGTTTTTTCAACATATTTTCATAAGTTCTCAAGATAAATAAGCTTTATTTTCGTATTTTAATTCAAAGTACAAAATATAATATAATAATAATAAAAAAATTCAATTGTTTTTAAATAGGCTGACTTTATAGGCCTGAAAGGCTTTTCTTACGGCCCATGGCCTAACCTCTTTAGATAAATAGGCATTTTCTATTTAAGAAAAAGCATGGCCTGACCCGGGCCTGTGTGGGCTAGGTTGTAGGCCCTTGTTAGTTGGCTTGGCTTATTCCCGCCTTTACTTACCGACTTGAATTCCCTTCCTAACTTAACATCCAATATTTGTTTCATCACAAGGTAGTTACGTATCTGGACGACACACAACTGGTAACCCTTTCCACCAACTTACGAGTTCATCCGACGTAGTCCTTTTCATGATCCACACTTAGTCCTATACCTAGGCATGGCTCGTTCTTGATTATTCGCCACATATTTGGAATCCCATAACACAAAATGTTCCTGCTCAAACATAAGAGTGTGATACTCCACAACTACAACAACAAAAGATAACCAAATGCACATACTTGTAACCAAATACTACTATCACCTACCTTCCTGGTACTCAAGGCATAATTCTCTATGCTTCACCTTATACTCGAAGAATCTTCAAATTAGAGCAATTCTTTGTTACACGCCCATTCTCTTGGCATTGATAACATCTTCAAGATCTCAATATACATTACCCAAAATACAATCTATTATAATTGTTATATTGTAGGGGTGACACTGGTCACGTACTCTTCATTTTATTTCCTTTGGATGGCAATCCTCTTAGCTTCAAGTGTTGATCAACTCTATCAAAAATTCTATGGATCTGACAAACTTGCTTTCCTTCGGTCTGAAACTTCTTCATCCTCCTTGGGCACCATAACATTGTCGTAATAGCTCTACATTAACACTGAATATCTGTTGGGCTACACTGAAGTTAATCTCCCTTCTAAGACTGAGCATAATTGTTCTACCTTCTATACTTCGTCCGATGTATAAATAAATTTCTTGGATAAACAGTCATGCCCTCAAACTTTTCCACATACTCTGCCACCGCCATAGACCATTGAAGAAGTTGTTGGATTTCAACACCTCTCGAGTCTTCAAGCCAATAGGAAAGTAATTTTCCAAGAATACTTCTTTGAAATACTTCCACTCCTTCAAGATGTTCTGTTTGGTTACGTTCTGGGACACTGGTCTACCACCTAGTTTTTGAGCTTCGTAGTGTACGAGTGGCAAAAACTACTTTTCCTCTTCACTATATGGAATTAATTGCAAGACTTGTTCCATGTCAGTGGGCCAATCTTGTGCTAATAAAGTTTCAGACTAATTTCGAATTCCGGTGAATTCATATGGTAGAAACCCTTAAAATTCTGACTCCTCTTGTCCTATCATATGGCTTGAATTGTGCACCACCCTCCACTTGCCACATCACCTGAATCACAAACTCTTGATGTTTTCGTTGGTGCATCAATCAAATCCACCGGTCCTCCTTACTTCTAAACTTAAGGCATGACCCTACACTTTGAATACAAGCACTACTAGACCTTTAGAGTCCTCGTTATCGCTCAGCCCTAATCCCACCCATCACGCACATAGAATTAGGTTGATCACGCCAATACTATCTACCAGGACATTAAGAATAATACTGAAAATGCACACGTATAAGGAAGAACGAGTATCACCTAAAGTGTTGGAAATTTTGTAGTGAAACAAACATCGTCTAAATGATATCCAAAATTGTATTACATCAAGGTACATAATACATAATATTTAATACATCATATGTCCTAAATGAAATTAATAAAAAAACACGGTGATACATATCCATTAGACATCAAAGACTTCGATCTTCAACCTTCTTTCCAACTGTCCAACTCGTACAACTTACTTGAAAACAACAACATGATTGGGATGAGATTATAATATCTCAGTGAAGTTCCCTATCTTATAGGTCCACTCGGCTTTACAAGGTTTATATGTGATACTCTAACTTAAAATATTCAACTTTATCCTACGTGTATATGTTCACACGATAGAGTAGAATCTTGAGTATCCATGGGATATCGCTTCATACATAAACAAAATGAACTTGGGATCAAATGACCCACTAAACCACTACTCTGGAATAAGAACAAAAAGTATCTTTCCCCGGCCTATCCTACGTCTAGGAAAATGGAACAGGTTACAGATGTCCGCTTAGTGAGGAATGTCTTTCTCCGACAAGTGCCTCTCACATGGGCCAAGATACGGGTCACATACTTCCCACATTAATCAGAATACTTTCCCTGGAAAGAACCTCTTACATGGGTCAAGACATGAGCCACAGTTGTTCATCCTAGATGGATTAACCTTCCTCGGTAATCACCTTTTACATGGGTCAAGACACGACTCACGGTATCCATTTATGTGATTCGTCTTTCCCGGTTACTACTTTACATAAGAGTTGAACTCAGGACAAGTATGAATAAAGGTTATTCCTGAATACGTGATTACTCTCAATAATCACATTATCATGATATATTTCCATACAAATCCAATTAAACTCACACTTAAGACTATCGTTTAACATCCATGCCATTCGCGCACTCTCGTAGATGGATTGATTCATCTCAAGTGACTATTCACTCATAGGTACACAACGAGGTACCTTTTTCAATAGAGCATCACAACCTAGGTTAACTCAATACAACCTAAGGTTACTCACATTCATTCACCAAACCAACTAGACTTTCTCTATCACATCTGAATCAACTAAGAGTCTAGTACGATTATCACCCGATTAGGGTTCTCAAGATTATTCGACCAATTAAGGATTGATCCATGTCCATTTCATTTCATCATGATTTCTCATACTATTATCATTATAATCATAAGAGCATAGCATATTATGTCGTATGAATCACTATAGGATAAGTCTTAAAACTAGCTTTCCAACGCATTCGACCACGTCTCATTTCGAGTTACGAAACTCAAGATACGCTATTTTTAGTGCTACTAAACTTTCATGTCAGTCAGTGGTAATTGATTACCAATATGTGGAAACCGATTGCCAATCATCAAAACTGACTCAGAATCCAATTTTATGCCCGTAATCAATTACCAATATGGGGTAATCGATTACCACAGTGGTTAGGATGAAAAATGTCAAAAAATTTACATACATATCATTTCCAAACCATCCCCATCAACCCTAATCACACACAACATGCAATTTCACAAACAAAACATATTATGTGTAGGATTTAGACATGCCACGTGAATTCAAGCATTTATGATCATGCAAGATACAATTTCTTGGCATCCAACTATTTCACAAACTTAAGAAAAATCACAAAAACTTTAACCGCCAATTCATGAAATTTTTCCAAATATATGACTAAACTAGAGTTCCACTTTAATTAATTGAGCTTTAAGAGATGAAATTATGATTCTTCCATCTCCTTCGAGAGCTTCCTCCTTTCTCTTCATCTTCTTTCTCTCTTCTCTCTTTTCTTCTTTTCTTACCAACAATGCAAGAGAGATCAACAAATATTAAGAATGAATAATTCTTTACAATTTTCCTTTTACCATTGCAATTAGAAAGAATTTACTAATTATTCCATTATCCTTCCTTAGGCATGAGATTATCAACTCTAGACATCTCTAATGATATTCTAATCACCATTACGGGAAAAATAGGCTTATGACTTAAGATTAACCTCTTAATCTCATTCACTAATGATTATTACTTCCAAACATTATATGATAACCATGCTTAGTGAGATTTAGGATATTACAACCATGACTAGATATATGAAGAAAAGTTGCGACATAAAAATATTTTTGCTCCTACTAGAGATATGCCTCTTGTAAATACATATCAAGACCAGTTGGATCACTCACTAGAACAATACCTATTCTTCATCCCCAACGAGGACCTCTAAGCGACACATGTTCAAGATGACATTTTCTTTTACTCAATATGGATCATACATGGTTCTCTTTATACGGTGCCTTACCTACTAGAGAAAGTCATGCGCCCGTTTAAATATGTGCATAATCCCCTAACAATTCAAGTTTTTTTTCTTAGTTATATAAAACTAAATATTAACTTTGTGAATATCATGTGGCTTGTAACCACTTTTAACTATCTTTTAGAAAAATCTTGTACAAGCTTATTTTTAGAACTTTTGACAACTTCTATTTCAATTCGTATTTTCTTTTACCTGCTTTAGGATTTGTACATTGTATTTAAGTTCTAGTAAAAAAAAACATTTCAAGGTATTTATGTATATTTAGAGCAAGAATACGACTTTAATAACTTAAGTAAATCTTAGTACTTTTAATTTAAGCTATAGATTTTAGATATGCCATAGCTATGCGTTATCCAGTCCTAAAAATTACCTGCCCTTAACCATATACCGACTTTATCATTAGAGTGATTACAAGCACACCGTTTTTTCGAAGGATTTGTCATCGTACTTCCACAATTCTAACTATTGATCTAGGTCTACTCAAATCAATAGTATACATACGGTTTACTGATATTGTTGAGAATGATTAAAAATATACATGTTAGAAGAATGTTCACATCACTTAGTATTGTAAGAAAGAGGGAGGTCAATGTTATAGAATGGACTTTAGTGCTTTGTTATAAGTTGCACTAGTCAAAAGTATTTTAAGCTTATATTTGACTTTTTTTCTTATATTCGTGTGTTAGAGTGTTCTGAGGAATAGTTGAATATTTAATTTAAAGAGTGTGAATGTATTAGGATCTTAGGGGTGATTGAGTGTAGTCTATACACGTTGGAAATTAGAACCGCAAGTTTGGTGAATAATCGAGTGTGGAAAGGGAGAAAGTGAAAGAGAATGAGAGAGAGTGATAATTTAGGGTATTGTACATGAGGTAGTGCCACCTTATACACCGCAGTAAAACGGTGTTGCCGAAAGGAAGAATCGATCAATCATGAACATTGTGAGAAGCATGTTGAAAGGAAAGAACTTGCCAAAAGAGTTATGGGAAGAAATAGTGCCCACAACTGCATATTTATTGGATAGGTGTCCAACAAAGAATGCTTATATTTTCATCCTCAATTACTCTTTCTCATTCTCTCTCCCTTTCTCCCTCTCTCCCTCTCTGCACTTAATTTTCACTAACCTTGTGGTTCTAAGTTCCAACATTTGGTATCAGAGACTAGTTCGATACATCAAACACCTAGTGTGCAACATGACTTTTGTCTCCAATAAAAGAATTCCTACAAATCTACCTATCCTTGGTGTGAATAATTACGACAAGTGGTGCAAATAAATGAAGATTTTGTTTGACTATCAAGATGTTCTTGAAGTGATCAAGAATAAAGTAACCCCACTTTTAAAAGATGCAACAGATGCACAAAGGTTTACGCATAAGAAAGAGAAGAAGAAAGATTACAAGGTGTTGTTTTTGATCCATCAATGTATTGATGCAGATAATTTTAAGAAAGTTGGTGATTGCACAACTTCGAAGCAAGCGTGGGAAATCTTGGAGAAGGCGTATGGAGGGGTTGACAAGGCGAAGGTTATGCGGTTACAACCTGACAAAAGACAACTTCAGTTGATTCAAATGGAGGATAAATAGACCATCAACGATTTTACAATGAGAATTAATTAGTTGGTGAACCAAGTAAAAGCGTAAGAAGAAACAGTCACAGAGAAATATGTTATCACAAAAACCTTGCATTCTTTGACCAAGATTTGACAGTGTGGTAGTTGCGATTGAGGAATCGAAGGATCTTGCTTCGATGATAAAATAGGAGTTGTAAAACTCTCATGAGGCACATAAGTAGATAATGAAGGAAAGGAATGTTGATAAGGAAAAGACAAAGATCGCTTTGCAAGCCTGTTTCAATGAGAGAGACAAGAATGACAAGGAAAAGTGGCCCATGAACAAAGGTAGAGGGAACTTTTAGAATTTTGGTGGAAGAGAGTCGAAATTCCAAGAATTCAACATTCCAAAAGGGTGGACACAAAGGAAATTGGGCCGCTGGATGAAACAACTCTAGAGGTGGCATTCTAAGGTGTAGATGAGGAAGAAGGATGGTTGACAAGAGCAGTATGCAGTTCTATAATTATCAAAAGCTTGGTCATTTTGCAAGAGAGTGCAATGGCAACAAGAAAGAACCTCAACAAGATGAAGCTAGAGTTGCAAGATAAGAGTTTGATGATGAGAACACATTTTTGGTATTATCACAAAAGTTGAATGCAATATCAACAAGTTGCAAGAGATCAACATTAGTTTTAAAAACACTATAAAATTAAAGTGTAACAGGTTGCAATTTTATGCTAATCGGTTACATACTGAAGGAAATGGCATGGTGACTTTGAAAGAAGCTATGTAGTGCAATAATCAATAGTATTTAGACTCTAGATATTCAACGCATATGATAGGGAGGAAAGGTTGGTTTGTTACAATCAATCATGCCAAAAATAACAAGGTTAAGTTCGCGGATGATACCACTCTAGCGGAAGGGATCCCTAATGTATTGGTCGAGAGAAGGGATGGTAGAAATTCTTTGATAAAAGATGTGTTGTATATTCCCGGAATCAATTGTAATCTTCTAAGTATTGGCCAATTACTTGAGAAGGATTACAAGATTCATATGGAGAACAAGGCTCTACGCGTTATGGATGTAAGCGGGTTTTGGTCCTAAAAATTGTTATTACTCCCAATAGAACTTTCAAGATTGAGTTGAAGGTTATGGAGGATAGGTGTCTTGCTACAATGGCTAGTCGAGAAGAGTGGATATGGCATTATAGACTTGGGCATCTTAATTTCTGAGATCTCAATGCCTTGCAAAGGAACAAGATGGTTACCGGGCTTCCATTGATCAACATACCGGCTGAAATTTATGAAGAATGTGTGCAAATGAAGCAACATAAGGGAAAATTCAACAAGGATGCAAGTTTTAGAATCAAGTGTCACCTTGAGGTGGTGTATTCAGATATGAATGGATCGATGCAAGTTGATTCCATTGGTGACAATAGATATTTTGTCACATTCATTGATGACCATAGTAGAAAATTATAGGTGTACATAATCAAGAGAAAGGATGAGGTACTTGAGTTGTTCAAGAAGTTCAAGTCCATGGTTGAAAGGAAAAACGGACACAAAATTAAAGTTCTCAAAATTGATGGTGGAGACGAATATGCCTCGAATGATTTTAGGGAATATTGTGATCATGAGGGCATTGTACATAAGGTAATGTCACTTTATACACCGCAGCAAAACGGTGTTGCCTAAAGAAAGAATTGATCTATCGTGAACATGGTGAAAAGCATGTTGAAAGAAAAGAACTCGCCAAAAGAGTTATGGGGAGAAGCGTTGTCCACAACTACATATTATTGAATAGGTGTACAATAAAGAATGCTCATATTTTCACCCTCAATTACTCTCTCTCATTCTCTCTCACTCTTTTCATCTTCACACTCAATTATTCACCAACCTGATGATTCCAAATTCCAACAATGCACCGTAACAATTTTCACATAAAATTATTATATAGTTATCATTTGACAACGATCATAATTTTTTCTTCAATTTGAAATTTTTCAGTTAAATTTTTGTGGTCATTTTTTTTATTTTTTTTATTTTCACTATTTATGTTTTCTCAACCTACATAGTCTCTTTTAACGAGTATATATATATATATATATATATATATATATATATATATATATATATATATATATATATATATATATATATATATATATATATATATATATATATATATATATATATATATTGTTTACTTTCAAAAAATATTTTTAATTTGCATTTTTAAAAGAGTTATGTTCGTTTTTAAAAATAAATAAAGACTCTTGAGTATTTGTGATAGAGAGAACGTGAAAGAAAACATGTATTTTTAAAAATAATCAAAACAATACTATTTTTGTTTTTGAATTAAACTAATATTTTTATCATTTTCTGTTTTTTATAAATGTTAAATCTATTTTCAAACTAGTAAAGGAAGATGGTGATACAAAAAACACCTCTTATTTTTTCTATAAAATAAGTAAAAGAATACGGCAGTCAAAACTCATTAAATAAGATATTTTGCGTAGACTTTGAAGAAAATACATAGTTTTTATTACAGTTATGCTATTCATACACCATTTTTTACATCAAATCCATAAATCGTATACACTGTTCACTGTATTTATACGGTGAACAATGTTTTTTTTAATTAAAAAATAATAATTATGAACAATATATAAACAGTGTATGAACAGTACCCATGAACAGTATTCATAAACAGTAATCGTGAACAGTGTCTTTAAAGTAATAAAATAAAGTTAGTTAATGAAATGTAAAAAATTGATTAATAAGATGACGAAGTTGGTTAATACACGTCCAGATATTAAAAATAATTTTTACTAGTACGTCAAAATTGGTTAATAAAAAGTAAAAGATTGGTTAATAAAATTATGAAGTTGGTTAATAAACGTTCAGTTGTTCAAATAAATTTTGAGAAGTCATCAAAATTGATTAATACAATGTAAAAAGTTGATTAATAAAATTATAAAATTGGTTTAATCACACAATTTTATTTGAATATCATTTAATTTAAAAATTAAAAAAATAATAAAATAATATTTTTTATTTTATTTTTAAAAATATATATTATTATAATATTTTACAGTTGACCGTATTGACAATGAAATATGGATGTAGGTGTAGGTTTTGATGTAAGAATATCATTTCTCTTTTTATTATTAAAATAACAGCTATTAAGAACATACTCTTTTAACACGTATTTCAAAACACTCTTCTTTTTTGTTTTAAGATACATATAGATTTGGACCTACATATTTTAATTTCTCTCTCTCCCCCTCTCTCTATCTATCTATATACATATTAAAATTCAAACATAAAGATTGCAAGTCTTTGTAAGCATTGTAAAATCCAACATAACACGGTCGCAACTCGCAACAACAGCTAAGAAATGAATGATAAAAACATTGTCATAAATTGAACCCCACAATACCACAATTAATCTTGGTTAGTACATCTTCAAAAGAAGTAGAAAAGGGTAAAAATGTAATATACTGTAGCATTACTTTTTTCATACGTAGCCATTATTATTTGCTTTAAGGAGAGGGACTAATAACCTTAATAAAGTACTCACCAACAATAAATAATAATTAAAAAAGCTTGATAAATTAGATTGCTACTAACAACAAAAAGGTCACGTGTATCATGTGCCTTTCAAATATGCTTCCACGTAATAATGAAATATTTTTTATCAAATAATTACTAGTACGTATCTTTGTAAACAATTATTGTAAAAGGTTAAAATGCTTGGTTTGAATGGTTGTTGCGTGATCAACGTGGCATTTTAATATCTTCTAGCTTTCTCGTACTTTTGACAACTCCCTTGTTTAAGAAATTAAGAACTCACTAAGAGGTACTAGTTATATTATATTGTTGTGTAGTTAGTTGATTTAAACTTTTTTTTTAAGTTTAATTGCAGTCTCTTTTTTTTTTAATTTTGGTAAGTTATTTTAAATTTTGATTTTTTATTCATCCATTTTATTTTTTAATTTTAGTCTTTAAATCAAATTTCTAATTTTAATAACATGACACTATTTGTAATATGTTTGTGATGAAGTGTATAATGATTTACAAACAATATATTTCATTAATAATAATAATTTAATAATATTAATATCATTGATAATATAAATTCAACAAATTTCATTAGAATTTGTTCTTCCCCAGACACTCTAACTCTACCTTGATGCCTTCTTCCTTGCAATGTCAAAACATAAAGCTTATAAAATGGAGGTTCTAGTTGTGCATTCATCCCCAATATACCTAAAACATGTTGCGTGTTTGTCATCAACAACCATACTTCCTCTTGTGTTCACAATTTCAGTCGCTCAACAACGCAACCTTCGTCCTAAACAATTGTCTTCATTTTCTTCGTCTGAGTTCAAAAATGTCAAACTCGTCGTACATCTTGAGGTTGTGGTCCTATCTCATATACATTTTGCATATTGTCGCGACGGGAAAAAATGACCACGAGCGCTCGTACGCCCGAGATAACAGATTCGCCACCAAACTTTATTTATTTTCAAAAAGGGAAAGGGAAAATATCGATAAAATTCTTAAAAGGGAAAAAATGACCGTCACAACCGAATTCAGGCTCGGAGTCGATTATGCGAGGGGAAAATATTTGAATCCCTCACATATGTTGTACTCAACGGGAACCTTTTAGTTAAACTTGTGATTGAGTGTTAGCTTTCGAATGTTTTTCATTGAGTTATTAAAAGTTCAAAGAGAAAATGAAAGGGGTCGCAAAAAAAGTTTTTTTATTGATGTGCCTGACGAGATTGCGGGTCTCGCTCCTACGTATCTCCAAGTGCGATGGAGAACTCAAGACTACGTAGTTATAGGTAAAAAATATTTGTTTGTTGGTCGATTTTAGGTACTAGTCACATTTGAACGGAAAACATTACTTGCTACCTAAAACATGGAGAAGTGAACATTGACATCGCATCAAAATGGGCAACACAATCTGAATTCTCACAGATTCATGTTCTCGTCGTATTCGAGCGAAAAGTGTTATAATTTCTTGCGCATGGTAGGAACACGACTTTGTTTGCATCGTTTCGGAATGGAAGAAGCATCTTTCATTAATGAAAAGGGTTTTCGATCGCACGGGGGCGAGAAAAGAGTTTGATGTGTTGGATATTGTTTTTAGTAGAAAGACGAGTATTCAGACATGGAGCTCTGCAATAGTGTCCAAACACTCGGGGAAGGAGAAGGTCTATATCCAATCAATCATTTTTCTTCTAATTTATTGTGAAAAAATATGTGGCGAAATTAAGTCAAGGTTTATTAACGGAAGACGATTATTCTCACATCAAGCTCTCCAGCCAGTATCCAAATAATCGGGGAAGGAGAAGATCTACACCCAATCAATCTTTTTTCTTCTATAAGAGAAACAACTGAATTCAACTAATTATTGTGTTTTAATACGTAAGACGATTGTTCGAACATGGAGCTTTAGATCAGTTTCTAAACACTCGGAGAAAGAGAAGGTCTACACCCAATCGATCCTTTTTCATCTAAGTTGTTGTAAAAATAAGATAATAGGTATCTAATTTATTTTGATTAAGAAAATACACTCGATGTTGATCGAGGTTTGATTCGTGTTGCGGAAATAAGAAATGGTTTGATTCGATTTTGAAAATGGTTTTGAAAATGTTTGAAGAATGATGAAAGGTGAGAATAGTAACACAATTGCAAATTGCATTGCAAGGGGGCGCAAATTCTAGCGTAATGACACGAACTCTGACGAGAGGCATAACCTAACACCACAAAGAAAATTGAATCGCAACATTATACAAAGTATGCAACAAAGTAAAAGGATATGAGATCATACAACATATTTACAACACAAATTCATTAAATGTAGCCTTGTGAGTGCCATGGGTTTTTGGTAGTGGTGTATCATGTGAGGGTTTAGATAGGGTTTACAAATTTTCTGTCCAAAAATTATAGTTCAAATAGTTTGCAATTTTTCCGTTAAAAAATTATAGTTGAGAGCGAGTTTTCAAATTTTCCATTCAAAAAATAGTTGACAGAGGGTTTTCAATTTTGTCGTTCAAAAATTGTAGTTGAGAGAGGGTTTACGATTTTTTATTCAAAAATTGCAGTTTGAAGGATTTGTAACTTTCTTCTAAAAATAACAATTGTATGGAAGAGTTTGTAATTTTGTCCTTGTAAAAATTGCAAGTTGAATAATAAATTTGTGAGTTTTATTTTTGAAAAAATTATTGAGAAGCAAGTGCGAGTTGTGTAAGTCTCACATTCCTTGAAAAGTGGAGGTTGAGCACTTTATAAGTGATAGAACTCATACACCCATTTTCGTAAAGTTTTTGGTGAATATGTGGTATCTCTCTTACTTGTTTCGGTGAGTATTTGACCTTTAGGTGATTCTTTAACCCAATGTGAATGTTTCTCTCTCATGATTATCCATCAGTGATATCAGAGTTTGTTCGAGTAAGAGACAATCTTCTTGTACCGAAAGTCTTTATGACATGGTGGCGATCAGGCGACGTGTCTTGTTGAAATGTTTGTGACGTGGTAAGGGTGTTTGTCAACAATGATACAAATATATGGACGAAAGAGCTTTCACTTGATGGGAAACATAGTGGATTGACACACTCTTGAGGGGAAGATTATTTAGAAACAAGTGTGAGTTGTGTAAGTCTCACATTGTTTAGAAAAATCGAGGTCGAACACTTTATAAGTGAAAGGATTCATACACTCATTGCCTTATAGTTTTGTGTGAATATGTGGTGTGTCTCTCACTTGTTTGGATGAGTCTTTGACATTTAGGCGAGTATTTAACCTAATATAAATGCTTCCCTCGCATGATGGTCCATCATGACTATCATTATGATCAACATTCTAACCACCTCTAATCACCACTTTAGTCACTACTACCTAGAGTAGTCTCAAGTTTTTGGAGACCCTATGTAGATTAGTCGCATTTTAATCGTGGAAAAACAAATTAGAGATTATATTTAATCATGGTTTAACTCTGACAAATATTTTATGAGGTTCTATTTAGTCAAGATTTAATCGTTATAGATTTTAGGTCATATGTAGTAGCCTTGCACGCCTCAAAGATGACTCTCCTTCTAACCGCCAGATTGATCACAATGAACCACCACAATGATTATCGTCAATCAGCATTTCATCCACTTCCAATCACTAATCCGATCACTAATCACCACCATTAGTTACTATTATAACCATCATTTCGACCACCATAAACTATCACTAATCGTCACAACTAACTATCGGTGATCATTATTCCGATAGACATCTATTACCATTTTTAACACTAATATAAAAGTGAAATTATGAAATTGTTATACGAAAACAAGTTGATTAGGTTTTACAAAATTATCTTTTAATAATTGTGTGAAAATTAATAAATTTAATTATTTGAACAAAAAAAGAATAATAATATTTAATAATCTAATATAAAAAACTAATGATTTATTGATATTATAAAATAATTTATAATTTGATATAGTATTTTTTCTTAAAATGAATTATAATAAAAAAAAAACAGAAAGAATTACACTTAAAAATTTGAATTTAAACATAAAGTATTATTTACATTTATAATTTAATTAATAATATATAAATGATTAATTTATGTATGTAATGCAACATCTATTGTCTTATGTCTCATCTTTTAAAATATATCAAGAAAATTTTAAAATTAAACTAGAAGGAGTAAAACAAAATATACGAGAATCAACAGTAAAGAATTCAATACTATGTGTTTAATGAAAACAAATTATAAAAAAAGAAAGTATACAATATTCATTTTAAGCTAAAACAAAACTTTATAAGAGTTAATGTTTAATATGTATATATATGACGGTGAGGTGGTGAAAGAGCAAGGAAGGAGATCAAATGTACAGGCTGGAATATGCAGAGACGGCTCTGGATTTTTTTTGCATGGTGGCAGACATCCAGTACTATTTAGTACTATTAATAATAACACAAAGTAATAAAAAATATAATAATAATAATTAATAGAAGTGTTCGCGGTGCGGTTTGGGCGGTTTTGACGATAAAAATCATCCGAACCGCAAGAGAAAAAAGCATGCGGTTCGGTTTGGTTCGGTTGACTTTTACAAACCAAACCAAACCAAACCAATGCGGTTTGGATTGGTTCGGTTTTTTACAATATTTTTATTGAGTTATACATACACCTATAGAGAACAACGTAACTTTGTATTTAGTCATTCATACATTACTAAATAACATAAAAACTTATCATATTTAGACAAAAACTTCGCATTCAATATACACAAACTTAGATTAGACAAAAATGGAATAAAAAAGATATGTATAATAGTAGAATAAAATAATATCAAAGACATTATAATAAAACACAAAAAATATATGAGAAGAGAGATTAGAGAAGATGAAAAAAAGAACATATGAGATGTGGGACTGAGAAGAAATGTGCGATAAAAACGTAATTTGAAGAGAAAATAGTAACATAAAAGATAAAAAAGAAAGAACATAAGAGATGAAATATTAGAGTAGAAAAAGCGAAACGTACATGGTAAAGAAGATGAGAAGAATGTGCGATACTACTGGAAGAGATTTAAGAAGGTTGAAATTGAAATCCTAAATGTGAGTAAGAGAAAATCGTTTTTAATTGTAAGGTTAAGGCATACTAAGTTTGAGTTTTGGATTGGATGTGGGATAATTGAAGTTTGAGTTGTAACATAATGCGGTTTGGTTTGGTTTAGTTCGGTTTGAAAAATACAAACCGCAAACCAAACCAAACCGTGCGGTTTTGTTAGAGAATGAACCAAATGCGGTTTTTTGCGGTTTTGGTTTGGTTTGGTTTGGTTTGCGGTTTCCTATTGGGTTGGTTTGGTTTTGAACACCCCTAATAATTAGAACCTATATTTTTTTTGAATTTTTTTATTCAAATACTCTTGTTTTTTAAAAAACTTCTCAAAATAACATTGTTTTCAAAAAAAAATTCAATCTACTCCACTTTGAAGAGGAGGCGTCAGATGAATCGGCGTCTTCTCTTAAACTTAGAGAGGAGGCGTCAATTGGATTGGCTAGGTCCCCTTGTGTTGTCAATCCAATTGGCGTCTATGTGTTAAGTTTTAAGGGAGGCATCAATTGGTCTGACACCTGTGTGTGTTTCATATTTTTTTTTAAAAAACATTGTACGTGATAGATAAAGTCGAAATCGGACCAATTCATATTAATATTAATATCCGTTTGCGCAAAAAAGACTAATGTCGATGACCGGGATCACCTAACCGACCTTCGGTCCCACATCCCCTAGCTATCCGAACTCGTGGCCCTAACCTACGTTGATGAATCACCCCAGGTGTTTGAGTATTTGAGGGTCCAGGAGCATCACCACCAACTGCAGGAGATTGCTTGAGATAGTAAGATAAATCAGCGTAGTCTTGTGTATGCATCGAAGGAGTACCGCCATAGTTGAGTTCATGATCCATGTCAGTAGTTGGGTTGTGTTTGAGTTGTTGGAGGGCGACTGAGACGATTGAAGGGAGACATTGGTGTGAATGATGCGTCGAGGAAAGGTTGAAATGATTGTTGTGGTGTTTGGTAGACATATGGTTGTTGAAGGTTTTATTTGAGATGTTTGGACTTCTTGGCTATGGTAGGAGGAGGGATGGTTGGTGTTAAATGATCGTTGAGTGTTTTGGCTAAGGCGACTATGGTAGGGTGGTGTGTTGGGTGCATACCGATGTTAGGTCTCTTGATGATGATCTAGTTGTTGGTGGTGGTACGGGGTATGCTCTTGGTATTGTGGTTGGGTGTATGACATGTTAGGGTTATATGTTTGTGTGTTTGTGGATCGGAAATTTTGATGGATAGGGGGTTGTGAGTAGCCGGTCTGACAATGTTGTTAAGGGTTAGATGTTGAGCCTTCTGTTGTGTAAGTTGCCTAACGTGGGTCGTATAGGTACATATCATCGGCGGTGAACTCAAATCCAATCGATCTGTACCAAGCCATATAATTACGACTTGGTTTTTCTTCAGTTGGCATCACAACGTCTGTTAAGACATGGTCTTTGCGGTGCTTCCATTTGCGACACCTCAAATCTAGCGAAGCTTTACCATGGATTAAAGTTCCATTAGTCGTTGACTTTGCATAAATGTCATTCTCCTAGGTTTGTCGGGGGATCTGGGATGTGTTGAAGCATACCGAATTGCAATTTAACACGATCACTATTGTGTATCTCCACAGTGGTGAATCTTATGATCGGTGTGCATGCAGTCCAAACGGCTGCGTCTTGTTCGTTGATTTCATGGTCATGATCCAAATTTAGATATGGACGCCAAATGAACTGAAATGTGAACATATATTAGATTATAAATTTGGTAAAAGAAATTAACAAATTATGACGAAGTAATTAAGTTAATGGTCATACATCTGTCGGTCGAAGGTGATCCAAGAGATTGTCATACTGGGTAATATAGTGTCTAGGACATCTGTTATAAGTCACCCCACGTGCCAACCATCTACGCCCCAAAAGTAAAAATATTATTTAGAGATAATAATCGGTAAGTAAGTAAATATAGTCCATTTTGAAGAACTTACTTTTGTGCATACGGGAATGTGAATGGGTTGTTGTTGACGGTCACTAGGGATGGTATTCTGGACCAACCCCATGCTTGGAGCAAAACAACACATCCAGAAAATGTAGATGTGTCTTTGTGTGCATTTTTACACAAAGAGCTATAAAGATAAGCCAAACAAGAGGACCCCCAATTGTAACTTCCTATTCTATCTGCATGTCTTAGTAAAGGTAAATACATAACATGCATACTAGAACCACTACCTTCGGGAAATAAAAATGAACCAATTAAAAGCATAATGTAACACCTAGTTTTTATTATTCGAGCCTCTTCGGTAGAATTCTCATCTAACTGTAAGTTGTTATAATATGCCTTAAGGCGTGAAAGGAGTATACCTTGACCTCTCGAGTTATCATCTAACAAATCAACATCCAAGACGTCCATGCAAATTGAATTCGCATAGTTGGTTTTACCATTTAGCGCCTTACCTTCGATAGGCAGTCCCAATAACATGTAGGCGTCTTCTAACGTCACGGTACATTCACCGGTTGGAAACCAGAATGTGTGTATATCGGGACGCCATCTTTCCATAACGCAAGAATAAATTTATTATCCATCGACCAAGACATTATTTTGCTTATATGTCCAAAACTGGCGAGTTCGATATACGGTTGAATCATCGGGTCCATGTGTACAAATTCGTAGACCCGAGTTCGAAACCTAGAAACATCGTATAAAAGAAACAACAAAATACGTTACTTTATAAAAGATAAACAACAAATTAAGTATTGCTATTAAAAATTATTCTAGACAAGTAATAGAAAAATTAAACACTTACATAGGTTGTTATGTTTGCAACAGTGCCTCTGTGAGATTCACCCATTGTGAGGAGAGACATCTTGTCGGAGTAAATATTTGAAGCGGTGGTTGTTGCAGATGAAAGAGTTGTTGTTGTTAAGGAAGAAGTTATTGTTGGTGAGGAAAAAATGTGAGACTTGTTTGGCTATTTATAAGGTGTGACATGCAAAAGTACGAATGCATGGATAATGGTGATTGTATGCTCATGCAAAATGGTTTAACGCCCATGTGCAATTGTCGCATGCTAGCGCCAATCAAAGTGGCGCCTCCTAGGCTTGCATGCATACTTCATCTTAACCTAGCCTGGCGCATGCATGACTCTGCATGCTTAGTTACGAGGTCTACATGGAAGACAAGGTAGCGCCAATTGGATTGTCGCTCATGTACAAGGAATACAAGCTAGCGCCAATTGGACTGGCGCTAGGGCTTGCATGTTTGACACACGACTTCCCTCTAGCTTACATGTTTGACACATCACTTACCTCTAGCTTTGCATGTTTCACACATCACTTACCTATTTAAGTGTCTTACTATCTACATCCAACAATCAACACAAATTCATCTGCACACAAAAAATTACTTTTCATCTGCACAAGAGATATTACAATGTCATCTGCACCAAAA
Source organism: Lathyrus oleraceus (assembly GCF_024323335.1). Lineage (NCBI taxonomy): Eukaryota > Viridiplantae > Streptophyta > Magnoliopsida > Fabales > Fabaceae > Lathyrus > Lathyrus oleraceus. Next base: position 83,946,376 of record NC_066579.1, on the reverse strand, counting down.
TATACTATTAATACTCACTGCAATGGTGAGACATATGAGTCTGATTTATACGGATTTTGTTTTCGAAACACCGATACTATCCGACTTACAATCAAGAGAAATTCAAATTTCTTGCATTTGAAAAAACGAATTGAATCCTGCATAGGATCTGATCTTGTGTCACAGATCAAATATCAAAATCCATTTTTTTTAGAACAGTCAATGCAAATTTTTCCCGCTGAAGGTACGGGATGATGAAGATGTTGAATATATGTTTGTTAGTCACGAACATTTTGGTTGCAACTCTATTGAGTTGTATATTACTCTTCAACCAAGTATACCATCTCAGCAATCTCAGATAACTAATCAAGTTGAATCTGATGAATTTGATTCAGAAAACTCAGATGACGCCGACCTATAAGCAGAAGCAGAAGTCAACATCGTTGATGATGATGAAGAAGAGACTGAGACACAGGTCGATCATATGTTGAACAACAACATTGAAGATGGCGATCATCCAGCGCCGTTACCTCCAAGTCATGTATATAATCCGCCTCAACATATGACAAACATGGATCTGCATGACGATGAAACATCCAACCAAGTTTTTTATAACCCGTATCTATGATCAGAGGGTGGGTTAAAAGTGGGAGACATGTTCCGCACTAAAGAAGAATGTGTGCGAGCTATCAAAAAATTTCACATGAATAACTCTGTTGATTTCACTATGAAATGCACTAATTCGAAAAGGTATGTCATCGAATATTGTAACATCCTTTGCAAGTTTTGGTTGGCTGTGTCTCACAAAAAGAGAAGAGAATCTTGGGAGATAGCTCCTATAGACCCACCTCACAGTTGCATTGCAACTAATGTTGAACAAGATCACTGTAAATTAAGCGTTGCATTGATATGTCAAGACATTTTGCTGCTTGTTAACAAAGACCCATCAGTGAAGGTGAGTATAATAATATCTCATATCGTCACAAGATATAATTATACTCCATCTTAAAAGAAAACGTGGATTGCAAGGACAAAGGTTGTTGAACAGGTATTCGGCAACTAGGAGGATTCATACAAAGAATTGTCATGGTTTTTATGGGCCCTAAAAACATACGTATCAGGAATTGTTGCAATTATGGAGACATTGCCAGCATTTACGCCAGACGGAACCTGTGTTGCTGGAAATAGAATATTTCACTACCTCTTTTGAGTGTTTGAATCGTGCATCAAAGGTTTTGCATTCTGCAAACCTATTATTCAAATTGATGGAACATGGTTATACGGAAAATACAAGGGTACTTTGCTTATGGCTGTTGCACAAGACGACAACAACAATGTCTTTCCCATTACCTTTGCTCTAGTTGAAGGTGAAACCGCTGGTGGTTGGAGTTGCTTTCTTCAACATCTCAGAGTATATGTTGCTCCACAAGCCAATCTCTGTTTGATTTCAGATACACATACTGCCATTGAGAGTGCTTACAATAACCATGATAACGGATGGCATGATCCTCCTTCTACCTATGTCTATTGCATTAGACGTATCACACAAAACTTCATGCGTGCAATCAAAGATAAGAACCTTCGCAAAAGAGTGGTGAATGATGGGTATGCTCTAACTCAGCTGTCATTTCAATATTATCGTGATGAAATTAGATTGTCTAATGCAGATTCAGGAAGATGGATGGATAACATACCAGTAGAGCAGTGGACAAGGGCATTTGACAGAGGCTGTCGATGGGGCCACATGCCAACAAACCTTGTGGAATGCATGAACGGCGTATTCAAAGGCATTAGAAATCTACCAATAACCGCTTTGGTCATGACAACCTATTTTAGGTTGGCTTCTACCTTCGCAACCAGAGGTGAAAGATGGAGTGCAATGTTAATGTCAGATCAAATATTCAATGAATGTTGTATGAAAGTGATGAAAGAGGAAAGTATCAAAGCTAGCACACACGCGATTACAATCTTTGACCATCATAGGTAAAATTTCAGTGTACAAGAAACAATGGACCACAATGAGGGGATGCCAAATTTATCCTATGCTATCAAACTAAACAGAAGTTTGTGCGATTGTGGAAAGTTCCAGGCCTTCCGTATTCCTTGCTCCCATGTCATTGCGGCATACACACATACTCGCCAGGACGCTTACAACCATCTATCTAATGTTTACAAGGTCATTACCGTCATGAATGTGTATAACAAAACCTTCTTAGTGCTACCAATGGAGGAATATTGGTCTCCATATGAAGGTGACATAGTTTGGCACAACGATGAGATGCGAAGAAAGAAAAAAGGGCGACCAAACAACATGCGTATGAGAATAGAAATGGATACGACTGATAAAATGATAAAAATATGTAGTATATGTCGTCAACCAGGACACAATAAGAACATTTGTCCCAATCTATGAGCAACATCTGCATCATAAAATAATATCTCCTTTTAATTTTTGTAACCTTGAATTTTTATATATCATTATCTTTTTATTACAACAAGGTTAACAACAAACATCACTACAGCATAAGCAAACTTAAAATAGATCATTTATAACTGATTACAACAATCAAACTGATGTCATCTCGTTCAAATATCATTTCCCTAGCATCCTTATCAGTTTTGACTCGCACCTAACCAAATATATTATCGAGTCTCTCAATACTTCTAATTTTTCCCCCTTCTGGTATTTTTCCATCTAACCAACGAACCATCTCCCTCTTCAGTTGATCGAAACTACAGATGTTCTAGAAGAGTATCAACATCGGAGGTTTGTCTCTCGAATAAATCATTTTTCCATAGCGACGATGAACACCAAACATGTTTGCAATATGACGAAATGAGATGTGGAAGATGAATCACACATCTATTTATAACCAAAAAATTTCAAATTACACTGAGGCGCCAGACCAATTTGCCTCAATTGAATTGGCAGCACCATGTGCTATAGACAATCCAATTGGCGCCTCCACTTATTGTTTAAGGGTAGACGCCAATTGATCTGACACCTATACCATACATATATATTTTTTTGAAACTGGGGTAGTTTAGGAATTTTTTGTTTTAAGATTTTTTTTGAAAAACAGGAATATTTGAGTAAAATTTTCACTTTTTTTTCTAAATACACACCACTGCATACACATATAAAGAATACTTAATTTTTATATATTATTTTTTCCAATTATAACCTTATTTAAATTATTATTATTCTATAGTATTTTTATATATTATTTAAATTTTTATTTTAAGATATATGTGGAATCTTATTAAAATAATAACAATATAATATCAAATAACTTTTAAAACTTAGTTTACCGTTTGGTTTGACTGTGGTTTTAGAATCAATATTAAGTTAGATACTATAATATATATATATATATATATATATATATATATATATATATATATATATATATATATATATATATATATATATATATATATATATATATATATATATAAAGAAAAAGTAATCCTTTCTCTTTCTAACTTGGAATATATTCATAATGTCATTATCATCAATAATTAATTGATCACTTACCTCACTATCCTATCTTACTCCTTATTTATTACATGTCCATTGATTATGCAGTCAGAAGTTCAGTGATAGGGTTGAATATTAATTATTCATTAACCTTGATTTCCCTTTTCTCACTAATATAGATTAACTTGTGTGTTGTACATGATTTGAAAAGGAGAAAAAAAAGTAAAATAACAATTTGTATTATAAATTCCATAAATATACATCTCATTATATAAAAAATTTTGATCAAAATTGAGAATATGTTAACCACATAAAAATAACAAAAAAATTACATTCATATTCATATATATTAGCCCCCTTGAAATAAAAATTGCCAAAGGACCCCTACTAAAGTAATAAAAGTATTACTATATGCAATAATTCAAATAAAAAAAAAAAAAAAAAAAACAGACACATCAAAAAAGGGTATGTGACATTAAGAACAGTTGTTCAAGACCACAATGAAAGAACCGTGTTTTCTGGGTCATGCATTGATATCATGTTGAAGTTGCATCCACTACCATAACCATTCTCTTCTTCATGATCATAAATGCCATGATACCATGATTCTGAATAATCAACTGAGTCAAAAAACACTAACTCGTTACTCGGGTCGAGTGACTCAAAACATGTTCCGAGTCGCGGTAGTTCAACAATCTCTACCAGATCTTCTATTGTCGAGGAGGAGGTGGAGGTGGAGGATGTGGAGGAGGAAGAGGAGGAAGAAGAAGGTTCCGGTGAGAGAGGCGGAGGGACCATAAGAGCGGCTTTGGCGGCGGCGGCTTGAACATCTTTTGGTGAGTTGGAAGCTGGTTTAGGAAGTGAAGTTGAGAGTTCGGGGAAGTTAAGGAATGCGGATGAGCCTTTTAAGGTAAGTGCTGCTGCGTCGTGTGCACGCGCCGCCATTTCGGCTGTTTCGAAAGTTCCAAGCCAGATTCGGTTTTTCTTCTTTGGCTCTCTTATTTCGGAAACCCATTTTCCCCACGTCCGCATTCTAACTCCTCTGTAAACTGGGTGATTAGTGTTTGTGTTTGTGTTTTTGTTATTATCTCTTTCTCTTTTCTTTCCTCTCTTTTCTTCATCACTTGAACAACTCAATGACTGTGGTGGTGATGAATGTGAAGGTGAAGAAGGTGAATCATCAACCATTGTGTTATTTGTTTTGTTTTGGTGATTTTAAGAAACAAAGTATAATGTTGTTTTGGACACTTGGTAAGAGGGGGTGTAGTTTGTAATGATAGTAAGAAAGAGCCGGAGGTGTGATTAGTGTTTTGTGTGGGAGGGAAAGTGTTAGATGAGATGAGTGGAAAAAGGAGGGAGGGGAAGGAGGATTTAAGTAGAGGGAAAAGAGAGAGAAGGGTTAGGGAAGGAAAGAAAAACGTGGGGTTGAATAAATAAATATTTTGAATGTTAAGGACCCCTCAAAAAAGACCCACACGAATGGTTCTTCTTTGAAAACCACACCATGGTGTTGGAGCTACGTGGTTGTTAAGTGTGGAGTGAGATATCATACTAATATCTTAAAAGTTAGTAATATCTTATATATTATGATTATGATGCAGTGTTTTTATAATATCTAATATAAAAGTGGGATTATGAAATTGTTATAAAAAAATTGATTAGGAAGAATTTTGAAATTTTTAATCAACTAATCTAGTTTTTTTTTAAATTTCTAAAATAATTCACTTTTTAGATTAATTTTCAAACTATTCTATTTTGAAGAGGTGACGCTAGATGAATTGACGTTTGTTCTCAAAGTTAAAGAAGTGGCGTCAATTGGATTGATTATGCACATGGTGTTGTTAATCCAATTGGCGCTCATGTGTAAAAAAGGAGAGGATACGCCAATTGATCTGGTATCTTTGTGTATTGCGTATTTTTTTTAATAAATAGAGGTGTTGTGTGATTCATTTTTCCACATCTCTTTTCATTATATTGCAGACATGGTTCGTCTTCGTCGCCGCTATGGAAAATTGATTTATTCGAGAGACAAGTCTCCGATGGAGATGCTCTTGTAGAACATTTGTTGTTTCGAGCAACTACAGGGCGAGTTGGTTCGTTGGTTAGACGGAAACATACCTGAAGGCGAAAAAATTAGAAGTTTTGAGATACTCGATGCCTTACGTGGATGGGTGCGAGTAAAAAATGATAAGGATGCTAAGGAAGTGATGTTTGGACCAAATGATATCAGTTTGATTGTTGTAATCAGTTAGAAATGTTTTTTTTAAATGTTGTGGTTGTCGCGCAAAAAGTCAAATGTTGACCAAAAGTCAACTATTGTATAAATGGTCAATTCTGTAGCCTTTGTGCATGTATGGACTTTAAATGTGATTGTATAAAATGATATTTGATATTTGAATGCATTGACTGTTTGAAATGAATTGTATGGATATGAAAGATATTAAAATGAATGAACATGATAACATGAATCAATGGACACAAATTTTGAATGAATCAAGACCTAAGGACCAAAATGGATAATGATTATGACCTATCCAACGATTCATGGACCAAACACTAATGAAAATGACATGGAATATACTAAGTGATGAACTTGATGAATACCTAATCATGGATCAATGAACATGACCATAACTTGGATGAACAATGCCAAACATGAAACAAAAACTCTAGCAAGGCCTAAGATGTATAATGAACTAGGTCATAATCAAAGATTCATGGACCAAACAACAATGATAATGCAAATGATATGAATGGCATTGGCCAGATGAAATAGGTTAGACATGGACTAAGCATGAGGATATGATCAGATGTAGTGCTAAGGATGAATTGAATCAAATGGAAGTTATGATGCCATGGAAATGAGCTTGAAATGAACATAGACAAGCAAAAGATGAACATGTAAGGCCATGGAGTGAATGCTAAACAGACCAAAGAAACCTTCATATAGACCATGACAATCATTTCAACCATATGGATGATGCAACAACCATATGGCTACCAAACACCATAACAATCATTTCAACCTTTCCTCGACGCATCATTCACACCAATATCTCCCTTCAATCATCCTGATCGCCCTCCAATAACTCAAACACAGTCCAACTACTCTAGCATGGGTCACGAACTTAACTATGTCGATATCGCTTCATTGCATGTGGTGGTGATGTTCCTGGGTCCTTAAATCCTCAAACACCTGGGGTGAATCATCAACATGGATTAGAGCCACGCGTTCGGGTAGCTAAGGGATGTGGTACCGGAGGTCGGTTAGGTCATCCTAATCAACGACATTAGTCTTTATGATATTCGTATGTAAACGCATATTAATATTAATATTTATATCAATTGGTCTGATTTCGACTTTTATCTAAAACGTACATTGTTTTTAAAAAAAATTACACAACACACAAAGGCGTCAGACCAATTGGCGCCTCATCTCCTTTTTTAAATATGGACACCAATTGGATTGGCAGCACCATGTGCATAAGTCAATCCAATTGGCGTCACCTCTTTAACTTAGACAGCAGGCGCCAATTCATATATCACCACCTCTTCAAAGTGGGGTAGTTTGAGAATTAATCTGAAAAGTGAATTTTTTGAGGTTTTTTTTGAAAAAGTGGGTTAGTTGAGTAAAAATTTCAAGAATTTTACAAAATTATCCTTTATTAATTGTGTGAAAATTAATAAATTTAAAGATTTGAACAGAAAAAGAACAAGTATTTAATAATTTAATATAAAAAATTAATAATTTATTGTATTATAAAATAATTTATAATTTAATATAGTACTTTTTCTTAAAATGATTTATAATAAAAAACAGAAAAAAATACGCTTAAAAATTTGAATTTAAACATAAAGTATTATTTACATTTATAATTTAATTAATAATATATAAATAATTAGTTTATGTATGTAATGCGTAATTTTTAAATATATCACAACACCACTTTTAAATACGTAATTTTTTTAAAAAAATTAAACAAGAAAGAGTAAAACAAAATATACGAGAACCAACAGTAAAGAAATCAATGCTATGTGTTTAATGAAAACAAATTATAAAGTAAAACAAATTAATATGTAGAGAGATGCTAGAGGTATTCTTTAAATATTTAAACTGGTAAGAATTTTTTAAAGTATTCAATGTATTCAAAATTAAAATAATTAATTTTAAAAAAAAGTTCTTTATATTGTATTCTTGAAGAGTGGCCCTGGAACAATCTTAGCATGATCCATATATATATATATATATGACGGTGAGATTGAGGCGGTGAAAGAGCAAGGAAGGTGATCAAATGTACAGGCTGGAATATGCAGAGACGGCTCTGGAATTTTTTGCATTGTGGCAGACACCCAGTACTATTTAGTACTATTAATAATAACACAAAGTAATAAAAAATATAATAATTAGAACCTATACTTTTTTTCTTCTAAATACATACACCACTACATACACATATAAAGAATATTTAATTTTTGATATATTATTTTTTCTAATTATAACCTTATTTAAAATATTGTTATTATATAATATTTTATAATATTATTTAAATTTTTATTTTAAGATATATGTGGAAACTATTAAAATAATAACAATATCACTGCAATAAAGTAATGTTTTTAAAACTTAGTTTACCGCTTGATTTGACTGTGGTATATAGAATCAATATTAAATTAGATACTATAAAATAAATATATAAATAAAGTAATCCTTTCTCTCTCTCCTACTTGGAATATATTCATAATATCATTATCATCATAATTAATTGATCACTTACCTCACTATCCTATCTTACTCATTATTTACTAGATGTCCATTGATTATGCAGTCAGAAGTTCAGTGATTGGGTTGAGTATTAATTATTCACTAACCTTGATTTCTCTTTTCTCACCAATATAGATAAACTTGTGTGTTGTACATGATTTGAAAAGTGGTAATACTATTATTGTACTACCATACTCTCTTTATTTTTGTTCTTTAGGGTACCCATTAAATAAGCTGACACTTTCAATAGGACGAATTTGGCCTCCTTAGTACTATGCAGATGACTATTTATGCGGGTAAAAGTTTGTTTTGAAGGAACTTTTCTGATTAAAGTTGTTTGATGTCACTTTAATTATCCACCATTTTAGATTATAGTCTCCTTTCTAAAAAGTTTTTAGGGGTCTATTTTCTTATTTTTTTAATAGTCAAGCTAAAACGATATATTACTATAAAAAAAGTAAAGTTTATAAAAATATAAAAGAAAAAAAAAACAAAAAAAATTCAAGAGGAACAAATCTGACAAGGCCAATGATAAAAATAACACAAAAAGAAAAATAACAAATCTGTCAAAAGAAAAATCATAAGTCATCTAGACCAACTATTCGAGCAACTCAAAGTAGTGGACACACAAGAACTTTTGAGAAGTAAGTTGGAGGAAGGAAAGCAAGACCACATGCACAAAGCGCAAACTAAAGGAAGGCAATTGTCCATCTAGTACACCCCTGTCATACGGTGAACTGACTTTGTGTGTTTTTGCTTTGGAAAGCAAATGTCGCGGATAGCAAGAGTCGCCACCGACTTTTCTTTTATCCCATAAGGAAAGGTGGAAAAGAACAGGAAAGACCTTAATTAGATTTTGGGTTCGGGAGGTACATTATACAAAGGGAAGGTGTTAGCACCCTTTGTATCCATGGTTATCCATGGGCTCTTAATTGCTTGATTACTTATGTTATTTTTCTTGTCTGAAAAAGTGTGTGAGAGCTGTTTAGAAAATGTTTTGAAAAGAGAGTTTAACTTGGTAATGATTCTTGTACGAATGTATACAAAGTATTTATCTCGTTTAATTTTGAAAGCTGTTTAGAAAAATATAACTTGGCAATGATTCTAGTACGAATGTATGCCAAGTGGTGATTTTCTAATTGAGGTTTTGAAAAGTGTGAGGTGTGAAAAGTAGTTTAAGTTGTGAGCAAGCATTTAGGAGTTATACCTACCCAAGGTCTTTATGGGCATTTCCTATCCTTATGAGGGTAAAACTGTCCTTACTATTGAGAAGTAAGTAGTTCTATCCTTTGGATGTAAAGGGTCATCGTAGGGTCATCGATTGGTCATTGAAGGCAACACTTGTAAGGATACCTTAGCATTCGAAGGGACGATCATCATTTAACCGTAGGCTACAGCGACGGGTCATCGAGGGACAAAATCATATATTCGCAGGTAACATCCGAGGGACTATGATTTATCTTATAGGGACATCATGATTTAATTGAAGGGTCTTTGCTAAGTGTATCCCCACATTCGCGGGACATGACCGTAATACCGTAAGGCAACAAAGAGAGGGCCAAGATCACATATTCAAAGGCAATATTTTATAATCAATTAGGTAATTAGGATGAATCTCCATATTATAATCAATTAGGTAATTAAGATGAATCTCCATATTATAATCGATTAGGTAATTAGGATGAATCTCCACAAGGGTATCCCACAAATAAAGTGGAATACCTAGCAAGCTACCTTTTCCGGGAGTATGTGAACCCTTACAAAATTCAGCAAACAGGTCAGAATACCAAATCAGAGTGCAATCGAGGATTGCACCTAACAAAAGGAATCACAACAGTAATAGGGTCAGGTAAACAACGCATGACTATGATAAAACATGTCAGATTAGCAAAGATCAGAACAGAAAAGTCAGCGACTGTCACGTTCGTTGTTGCCTCGCCTAGCGAGGGCTTAGCGAACACTCTCTACAGGTTTGCTTAGCGATGTGGTAGCGAACGACTGCGGGTTTTGAATTTAAGAACAGTACGATTTCAGCGAGCTCCAAACCCTATGGCATCCATTACAGCAATTACATGGTAAAACATTCAAGACATCCATGCATACTTAAATCCACATGCAAAACTTAAGATATTTTTATAAATTCAATCATAATGCCACATGTAAATTAAGAGCATAAAGCGGTAATGGTAGTGCAAACCTGTTTGCAATTGAATTGCAACGTTGAATTGGCAAATCACTCTTAGAATTGGTGTCGGATTGAGTTGGGCGGAGGTAACCTTTGTGTAGATGAGTTGTCTTCAGGGTTTCCTTTAGGGTTGCTCTGAATTCTCTTGGTTAGCCTTCAGGGTTTGCTTGGTTGCTTCTGTTAGGGTTTCCTTGCTAGGGTTTCTGTTCGTCTCCTTCTGTCTTGACTGATCTCCTTTTTTCTGAATGAGGTCCTTGGTATTTATAATAGTTTTTGTGACCTAATGGGCTCAGAATGAAGCCCAAAAATTCTAGTATTCACAAGCTTCGCTAGGCGAGTGGTGCAGCGAAGAGTTCGCTAGGCGAATGATTTTGCTCGCCTAGCGAGCAAGCCATTTTAAGCCATTTTCTGGATTTGACCACCTGTGTGCTGGGTCTTTGTTCCTTTAAGATCAATGCCTTGAGTAATGAGTTGGAGTGCCTTGAAAAATATCTTGCAAAATTAACGGGCAAATTTTGGGGTATGACAGCTGCCCCTGTTCAATATTCTTGAACCGAGAGAGTTAGAATGGTATGTACGACATTCATGGTCTGGAGGTGGAAGATTATTGAACACTTAGAATGCCCCAAAATTTTCACTTGTTAATCAACAGTTAGTCTTGATGGAGATGGGCTTAAAGATGCCATCCAGGAAGTTTGATGATGAGAGCTTCAGAGTGCGTCGTACATTAGACGATATCTGAAGACATGGGTGTCATACCGGGTCATACGCTAGACCGTATAGTGAGTCATCCATTAGGCTGTCGACTTCGCTGGGGAGTCAGAGTGTGTCATACGCTGCTGGGGATAAGGGATCAGAATGGATCATACGCTAGACCGTATCTGAATAGCAGAGTGAGTTGTCCCTTAGGCGGTGACTTCACTGAGGATGAAAGATCAGAATGGATAGTACGCTAGATCGTATCCGAGTTGCAGAATGAGTCGTCCATCAGGCTGTATCTGAGGATGAAAGATCAGAATGGATCGTACGTTAGATCGTATCCGAGTTGCAGAATGAGTCGTCCATCGGGTTGTATCTGAGGATGAAAGGGTAGTCGTACGCTAGACCACGTTTCAGAATGTACCGTACGCTGGGTAGTATCGGAGGAATAAAGATCAGAATGGATCATACGCTAGATCGTATCCGAGGGGATGAATATCCAAATGGGTCGTACGCTAGACCGTATTGGAGCAGTTGGAGGAACCATTCGTTAGGCTGAATCAGAATGAACCGTACGTTAGGCTATATCTGACAATATTTGTACATGTTGTATTTGCAATAAATGTCTGGGATGGGCTTAAAGATGCCACCATTAGGAGAATATCAGAGTGCTTGTCTGAACGGATGTTCATGTGGATTATATCTGAAAGATGTAAATGTAATCGATAAAGATGTCCGTCTGAATGGATCTTTATTTTGACTGTATCCGGAGGATAATTAACCTGAAAAATAAAGTTAGCTTCATGCCATGTCATGATGCATGAGATATTTTATGCTTATGAAAATAAATGCGAACAATGTATGCATGCGTATGCTGTGAAATGATGTAATGAATGAATTATGCGTCTGAAAAGTTTTTCCTGGCGACTCCACTGGGGAAAATAAATCCCCATCTTCTGGTTGGAGACTTGTATTGATGACCCTTTCTTAGCTGGGGATACTTGATTTCTGTCTGATGGTGGAAACACTCAACAGAGCCTGGCTGGGGATGGAAGAGATGACCAGTCTGTCTGGTGATGCCAACCTCTTCTGGGAAATAGCTGGTTTTTGTTGGGGAATAGAGTTAGCAACCGAATTCATTGGAACGCATGGTTAGACTTTCTCCTTGATCCTGAAGTCTTTTGTAATTGCTATTTCCGTTTTATGCATGTATTTTTGATAAACATCGATCATATTCAAATGCATATATCAATTCAATCTAAATCAATGGACGTTTACGCAAACAAAACAGAGAAAGTAAAACAAAAGCATTTTTTTTTGGAAACAAAATTGTGTTGATTTTGAAAGAGGGCCTATAAACAGGAAATTTGTGTACAAGGAGACAAAAATCCTAGTAAGAGGAAATTGCCAAGAAAACGAAGAGAAAGCTATGCAGAAAAAGTCCTATTGATTTTAATTCCACTACTGTCATTATGTCTTCAAGCCTCTCATCTCCTGCTGTCGGATAAAAATGATTGGCTTGTTCAGTCCCTTTGACTTGGGTGAAGCTGACCGAGAACGGGACATAGTCATACGCTTTAATCCCTAATTTTTGCCTGGACCGCCTTTTCAGGTTTTCAGTCCACCAGGATACCCTTTTTTGCCCAAGCCGCCTTTTCAGGTTTTCGACTTGCCGGGTGTACATTTTTACATGTTTATCCCTAATTTTTGCCCGAACCCTTTTGGTTCGCCGGGATGCCCTTACTTTTGCCTAGGTACGTCGACCTAGCGGGTCTCTTTTATGCGTAGTATTTTTTAACTATGTCTGCGTTCACGGGATGTGGGAAGTCTTCGCCATCCATTGTAGCAAGTATCATGGCTCCACCAGAGAATACCTTCTTAACCACAAATGGTCCTTCGTATGTGGGAGTCCATTTGCCTCTAGAATCACATTGTGGTAGAATGATACGCTTTATTACCAAGTCTCCAATTTGATACACCCGTCTCTTGACCTTTTTGTTAAATGCCTGGGTCATGCGCTTCTGATATATCTGCCCATGACAGACAGGCGCAAGTCTCTTCTCATCAATCAAATTTATCTGATCGAGTCGAGTCTGAATCCATTCATCTTCATCTAAGCCCGCCTCTTTCATGATTCTTAGAGAGGGAATCTGAACTTCCACTGGTAAGACGGCTTCCATTCCGTAGACTAAAGAGAAAGGAGTTGCCCCTGTCGAAGTGCGTACTGAAGTGCGATAACCATGAAGAGCAAACGGTAACATCTCATGCCAGTCTTTGTACGTTACTGTCATCTTTTGTATGATCTTCTTGATATTCTTATTAGCAGCCTCCACGGCGCCGTTCATCTTTGGCCGGTACGGAGAAGAGTTATGGTGTTTTATTTTGAACTGCGTGTAGAGTTCAGTAATCATTTTGTTGTTCAAATTTGTGCCATTGTCCGTGATAACTCTTTCAGGGATGCCATATCGACAAATAAGACTATTCTTGATGAACCGTGCCACCACATTCTTGGTAACAGAAGCAAATGAGGCTGCCTCTACCCACTTTGTAAAGTAATCAATAGCAACAAGAATGAAACGATGACCGTTAGAAGCAGTAGGTTTAATCTCTCCAATCATATCAATGCCCCACATTGCAAAGGGCCAAGGGGCTGTCAACACGTTTAATGGAGCAGGAGGCACATGTACTTTATCCGCATAGATCTGGCACTTGTGACAGGTTCTGGAGTGATGGTGGCAATCAACTTCCATGGTAGACCAATAATACCCTGATCTCAGAATCTTCTTGGCCATCGTATGTCCACTAGCATGAGTTCCAAAAATACCGTCATGCATGTCTTCCATAATCTTTTCTGCTTCCTTTCTATCCACACAGCGAAGCAAAGTCGAATCATGATTACGTTTGTATAATACTCCATTACTCAAAAAGAATTTAGCGGAGAACTTTCTCAGGAATTTTCTGTCATTGATGGATGCCCCTTCAGGGTATTCCTGAGTTTCTAAATATCTTTTCACTTCGTGGAACCAAGGTTTCTCCTATACTCCCTCAGTATTAAGTTCATAACAATATGCTGGTTCATCTAATCGTTCAATGGTGATCATGGGAGCTTCACTGTCCCATCTGACTCTGAACATGGATGACATGGTAGCCAATGCGTCCGCCAACTGATTCTCTTCTTGTGGAATATGTTCGAACGTAATCTCTTCAAAGTGTAGGATTAACGTCAACACCTGCTCTCGATAAGGGATGAGATTCGGATGTTTAGTGTCCCATTCTCCTTTGATCTGACTGATTACTAATGCTGAGTCTCCGTACACACTCAAAAACTTGATTCTTAGGTCTATAGCAGCTCTGAGTCCCAAAATACATGTGTCATACCCCAATTTTGTCCGACCATTTTGGTTTAATCCATGAGATTTCTTTGCTTCAAAAGTCCCATATTTAGAATTTGCATTTTTTAGAAACATGTATGTTTTTTTTTAATTAAAAGTCTCCTATTTAGGTTTTTGTATTTAAAATAGAATTGTCTTTTTTAAATTAAAAGTTCCATATTTATATCTTTGTATTTAAAATAGAATTGTGTTTTTTTTAAATTAAAAGTTCCATATTTATATTTTTGTATTTAAAATAGAATTGTGTTGTTTTTTTTTTAAAATTAAAAGTCCCACATTTAGATTTTTTGTGTTTAAATTAGAATTGTGTTTTTTAAAAAAATTAAATTACTATACTTAGTTTTTGTGTTTAAATTAGAAATTTATTTTTTTAAAATTAAGTCATTATACTTAAATTAGAAATTTGTTTTTTAACATTAAGTCATTATATTTAAATTAGAAATTTGTTTTTTTTAAAACTAAGTCATTATACTTAAGTTAGAAATTTGTTGTTTTTAAAAGTAGAAATTGATTAGCATAAATAAATGTTGAGTTAAATTTTGAAAAAAAGCTTAAAAGATAATTACATAATTAAAATTTAATTCAAAAGGTTCCAAATAATCCAAATACATTTTGTCTTTAAATTTTTTATTAAACTAAATAATTACATTATTTTTTGATTAAGTGGAAAACAGGTTCCTAATTCTATTAGATATCTCAGAGCTATAATTATAAAACTAAATAATTACATTTTTTGGCTAAATAATTACATTTTTTTTTACTAAGTGGTTAAACACTCCTTTGGTCCTAGGTGCAAAAACATGCTGTCTTGAAGCTTGGAGCAACCACTTTTCCATTCCATCAAAGTCTCTTCAAACCTGTAATCTGCAGAAAACAAAAATAGCTTATTTTAAAAAGCACTTTTCAAAAGCGCTTAAAAAACTGAAAAATAACTAAACAAATTACTCAGTTTGAAACTTTACACAGCAGGTTAACTTGAACATCCAAAAAGCGCTTTTGAAAATAACTTAAAACAGAATAAACCAAATCCCACATAATCTGGGATGAGAAATTCAAAAAAAGCAAGGAGTTTCTTAAGACTTAATCTGGTCTTCATAAATTTGGGGAGGAGAGGTTAACAGGAAAAAACAACACAGTAAGAATTCTTCTCAAAACCTAAACAGTAACAACATAGCAAAACAATTTTTTTTCTCAAAAAAACAAAAACCTTAAACCAGAACAACATAAACACAACAGCAAGAACAAAAGCAATTTTTTCTGAAAGCCCTAACAAGTTAACAGCAAGAGAATACACACGCTTAACAGAACAAAAGAAAGAAGAAAAGCACCGAGCATAGGTGGAGACGAAACTTACGGCAAGGCGAATTCAGCGGAATCCCACACCAACGCGAGCACTCAGTACATCTCAGTCGATTCCTCATCACGATTCAGTGAAATCTTGGAAGAGCAAGAAACCGGAGCCACGGGAGCACGAATCGAAACGCCTCCATATCAGAATCAGTAAGACTTTTCTCTACTTCGCGTTTAATCCGTTTTTTTGATATCGTTGCAACCCGGCGTCGGGGATTGGTTTGTGGAATACGTAGTCACGGCGGTGGAGGAGAGTAGAAGCGGAGAGCATCACGGAGGTTCGAGTCTCCGTCGCCGGTGACGAGACTCAGCGCGACCGGATTCGCCGTCGCTACCGGATCTTCATCTTAGTGAAGATGTTGAATGCATGCAATAGGATTAGGGTATCTGTTTATTCATTTTTCATTTTCGGGCTTTCACAAGCCCAAGTGAGTTTGCTATCTCACATACCCACTCCATTGTCCATACACCCCCTGTATTGGGCTTAGTAAGTGGCAGTAGGCCCATCCTGTGTTTTTTTTTGTTTTTTTGGTCCATTTGTTAGGCTCATGATTAGAAATGTATTAGATATAATCTTAGGATTAATTAGTATCTCTTTAAAGAATTAGAACACTATCTTGATTAATGTTAGGATTATATTAGAATAATTTCATATGTTAATTAGAATTATAAGTTGATTTAGAATATTTTAGAATTTTTAATTTTAATTTAGAATAATTTTAGATTTTAATCTTTGAAAATATTTTAGAATTTAATTAGATCTTTTTTTAGAAATAATTGTAAATTAATTAGAATTATAAGTTGATTTAGAATTATTTTAGAATTTTAATTTAATTTAGAATGATTTAAAATTTAATCTTTGTTAATATTTTAGAATTTAATTAGTTTTCTTTTTTAGAAATGATTGTAAATTAATTAGAATTATAAGAGATTTAGAATTATTTTAGAATTTTAATTTAATTTAGAATGATTTAAAATTTAATCTTTGTTAATATTTTAGAATTTAATTAGATTTCTTTTTTAGGAATGATTATAGATTAATTAGAATTATAAAGAGATTTAGAATTATTTTAGAATTTTAATTTAATTTAGAATGATTTAAAATTTAATCTTTGTTAATATTTTAGAATTTAATTAGTTTTCTTTTTTTTTTAGAAATGATTGTAAATTAATTAGAATTATAAGGTGATTTAGAATTATTTTAGAATTTTAATTTAATTTAGAATGATTTTAGAATTTAATCTTTATTAGTATTTTAAAATTAATATTTTGGATAATAGTTTAGAATTGAGATTTTTGATTGTTTAATATTATTTTGAGTTTTAATTTAATGATACTTTTGTTAATTGTTTAAACTTTAGTTATTTGTTTTAGATTTAACATTTTATTACAATTCTCTTGTTATTTCATGTTGATTTCAACTAACACCTAACATTTAACGATTAACTCTAATTTTTAATTTCCGCAATTAACATCTAACTCTTTTAAATCCCGCTTCTAATATTTATTTATTTTTGTGTATTTACTTTACTTCGCTTTATGCTATATCATTGTACATTCTTCATCTCATCTTAAAATGTACCTAAAAATAATAAAGACTTAAAAATACAAAAAGATTATAATTCTCATGCCATCAATTCAAACCAATTTTTAAAACAAATAGAACTTCTCGATTCAAAGTCGAGCCCATTTTAAATGCCTTTGTAAGTCGATCGCTTGAAAAAGCATCGCCATCAACCTCACATGGCTTACTCTTGGGCCTTCTTACAATGAGACCATTCACTAAATAAATTCAATTCATTCACAAGAATGCAAAATTTTAAAACCTCGATCCGACATCGAAAGTTAAATTAAAATATTTAATCACATCTAAACAACACTTCATTTGAAAATGAAAAGGGGGGTGGTTTTGAGTTTTCAACTCCTCTCCTCGATTATTTGAATATGAGTTTTCTTACTCGGTTAGTCAAATGGTCGTCATTTCTAATTCACTTAAGAACAAATAAATTTGATTCTTTTATAATAAAAAACGAAAAGGGAGATGACTTTGAGTCTTCAATTTTTTTCCTCGATTATTTGAATACAAGTTCTCTTACTTGGTTAGTCGAATAATTGTCATTCCTCCAAAAACTTCCAAACCCGATTAAATCGAAATATTTTCACAATAAGCTAAATGAAAAGGTAGATGACTTTGAGTTTTCAACTTCTCTCCTCAATTGTTTGAATACGAGTTCTCTTACCCGGTCAGTCGAACAATTGTCATTTTTTCGCAACTTAATAAATCAATCAAAGCTATACGAAAAAGGAGATGGTCTTGAGTTTTTAATTCCTCTTCTCAAATGCTTGGATATGAGTTGTCTTACTCGGTCATTCAAGTACTTGTCGTTCATTCTAAAATACGTCAACCATATACAACCTTATTTTCATAAATATTCAGATGAAACAGAAAACGGTCTAGAGTCTTCTATTCCTTTTCCCGATTTTTAGGATACGAGTTGTCTTACTCGATTATCCGAGTATTCGTCATCCGTTCAAGACACTTTAATTATTATCAAATCCCTTTTCTATAATTAAGGATGAAAAAGAAAGTGGTCTAGAGTCTTCTATTCCCTTTCCCGATTATTAGGATACGAGTTGTCTTACTCGACTATCCGAGTAATTGTCATCCAACAAAAATGTCTTAACACATCAAATTTATCTGTCCTCGCCCTCGTGCGATCGAAACCAGTTAAACAAAATATCCAACATATTAATCCAGCTTGTCACCCTCGCGTGATCAAAACTCCTGTCAAAAAGAACACTATTTAATCCTTTCTAATGCGCATAACAAACCAGTGCTTAAGCCTCCGCCGAGAGTAGACAAGCCAACGTTTAACCTTTAGGATGCGATTTAAACAATTGTTCACTAAAAAACACCAACCAACCGTAGTTCCCCGAACTACGAATGCTCTTATTTCCTTATTATACCATAAGGATACGTAGGCAGGAGATTGCTGTATCTTCGCGAGCACACTAATAAAAAACCCCCCCTTTCTCCTTTATGAGGTTCTCATCCATTTCTATTTTCAATATTTTATAACCCAAAGATAACAAACAAACATAAATTAACACACGAAACGCACATCAGAACTAAAAGGTTCCCGTTGAGTACAACGGACGTAAGGGGTGCTAATACCTTCCCCTTACGTAATCCACTCCCGAACCCGAATATGGTTGCGATGACCATTATTCCATTTCCTAAAGGTTTTATCGATATTTTCCTATTCCTTCATTGGGATAAATAAAGTTCGGTGGCGACTCTGTTCAAACATAATTTTTTCCGCGACCATCACGAGGAATCGCATTTTTCGAGATGCGACAGATGGCGACTCTGCTGGGGACTAGCTCCAAGCAAAAGAGAGTGAAGCCTAATCTAGTTCAGTTTTTGTATTGTGTGTTAATCTTGTTTGTTTGTCTGTTATTTTTCTATTATGCTATTATTATTCTGTCATAATTATTATATTGTGATTTATTGACTATGTCTTATTGGGGGTGCTCTGGTTGATGATACTTTGTGAGGTAGGCTCTCCACCCGAGTCTGAGAAAAACCATAAGATTAAGTTGGTGGTTGCGTAGTGGGCGCCCACAAGGAGTCTTCCTTGTTGGGAAGAAACGAAGACCCCGCCTAGAGGAGATTCTCTTGAAATATTATTGCCCGACGAGTTTTCGTCACGGTGATAGTATTCTCAAGTTGGATCAATGACTCTAGGGACCTTTTAACCCATTATATCCGGTGGTTATGTAGTATTTACCTGAAAAGTCTCTGACTTATTAGGGTAATACGAAAGCCCCAATCAGATGAGATCCCTTGGGCGTATTACTACCTTACAGTGGTATTCCCAACCTCGATCTATGACTCTGAGAACCTTATTAGAACCTTGGACTCGAGAATTGTCTAGTATGGACCCACTAGGAGTCTTCCTCTTTGGGACTATACGAAGGCCTCACCCAAACGAGACTCTGTTTAGGGATGTTGTTAGCGGATGAGTTTTCATCATGACAATAACTTTCTTAAACATTGATTGATGACTTTGGGAACTTCTTACCTTTAGCATTCTACCAAAAGGGTTTTGTTTAGAAACCAAGAATACCCGCTCTCATGACCTGTATATCAACCTACATGTGACATGCATAACATCATTCATAGCATAACATTCATATTATTTTATTTCCAAGGAATCTGAGTATCATGAGTTGCAGGAATTCAAGAAACATGGAATCAAGCAAAAGGAACATTTACTCATTCAAGTTCAAAGATCCCGATCTAAGGAGCTTACGTAGCTTGATCTCTCAGATGCACCCTGTATACAGAATCAACTTTGGAAAGAACTATGGCAATTTGCTCAGCATCCTCAATCAACAAGTGGACCATACAACCTTGATCACTTTAGCCCAATTTTATGACTTACCTTTAAGATGCTTCACATTCCAAGACTTCCAGCTAGCACCAACGTTGAAAGAATTCGAGCGTCTTGTTAGGATCCCTATGAAGGACAAGTCACTATTTGAAGGGACAGATGAATCTTTTCCCCTCGAGGACATTGCTAGTGCGCTACACATGGATGAAAAAGAAGCAAAAGACAATTTAGAGACCAAAGGAAATACCAAAGGGTTTTCACTAAGTTTTCTTTTGGAAAGAGCTCATACCCTATTGAAGGCAGAAAGTTGGGATGCTTGTTACTCTGCTATTGCATTGGCTATCTATGGCATCGTCCTGTTTCCTAATATGGATGGTTTCGTAGACATGACTGCCATTTGTGTTTTCCTTACTAGGAACCCAGTACCCACTTTGTTAGCCGATGTGTATTATCACATAAGTCATAGGTATACTAAGAAGAAGGGATTGATTGCTTGTTGTGCTCCTTTATTGTATCAGTGGTTTCTAGAACATCTTCCGAAGACAGGTGCTTGGGATGAACAGACAGATATCAGTTGGCCTCAGAGATTGGGATCACTCCGATCTGAAGATCTATCTTGGTACTCCAAAGAATATATCAACGCAGACATCATATTCAGTTGTGGAGATTTCCCAAATCTACCACTCATTGGAACTCAAGGATGTGTGAATGCTAATCCAGTTCTATCACTCAGACAACTCGGTTACCCAATGGAAGGCCCTCCAGAAGCAAATTCTTTGGAAGCTTTCTTGTTACTTGACTTTGGGGCTGAGAATCCTAGCTTATTCCAACGAATCAAAGAAGCTTGGAAAAATGTCAATCGAAAAGGAAAAGTTGAGTTAGGGAGAGCAAATGGGATTACAAAAGAACCATATTTTCAGTGGGTAAAGGAAAGGGTGCAGATAATTAAAATGCCATTCGTCATTCGGACACCTATACCTCTTCCTGAACCTAAGCTCACCCATGTCCCTATTGAAGAAATGGAGGAACTCAAGGCCACCATGGCAAAGCTAGAAAAAGAGAATGAAGAGCTTCAAACAAAACTCCAACAAACCATCAATGAGAAAAATAACATGAAGTGGGAGCTTGAGAGAAAAGAAGCGCAACTTCAAGCTCACGTGGAAAAGTTCAACAAGGAAGAGCATAAGAGAAAGAAGATCAAAGTGGGATTAGAACAGGATGATCATTGTTTGGATACTCTTAAGGGTCAACTACGACAAGCTCAGAAAGAATGTCAAGACAATGAGCGTTGGTGGCATCTAGCCACAAAGGAGAACAAGACAATAAGGGATACACTTGGGGCTCAGATAAAAGAACTAACCAATTCTGTTCGTCAGGCAAAAGCAGAAGTAGATCAGGAGCGCCGACTCAAGAAAATAGCCACTGAAGCTTCTAGGGTGTCACCCATGGTATGGGAGGAAAAGTGTCGAGAAGTAAGAGATGCCAGGGAGTCTGTAAGCTATTGGAAGAACCAGCTAGAGTCATTACGCCAGGACAGCTCCATATGGTTAAAAGAGAGAGACTATGTGATTGAAGATTATGAATCCTTTAAGAAGACCATAGACTTCTTACAAGGGGACAGGGATAAGTTTCGTGCAAAACTCGATGGGCTAGTAGGATTCTGTAATTGGGCAGCTAAAGATTTGCCCTGGAGGTTGAGAGACGCAGTCGAAGAGTTGAAAGAAGATAGCACTCCTCCAGCCATAATCAATTTCGTTCTACTCTGCAAAGGGTTGTTGAAGAGATTCAATGAGGAACTAAAAGAGCTTCAGGCCAGAAAGCCGGCTGTTTAATTTGCTTATGTTTTGTATTTTGTTCCTTTAACAAATGTACTTTTGAACTATGACCTTTTTGGATCTCTATGTTATGTATTGGAATGAATGACGTTTAAAAAATTACTCCATTATTGCTATTATAAGTATTTTCTTTGTTTCTTCGAATTACTAACGACTAATGAAACTCGAATGAATCCCTGGAAATAAAATATGCATAACATTCGCATCTTCATTATGCATCACACTTCATAAAAATCAAAACTTACCCAACCTTTTTACCCTTTATCCAGCCACACTGACTAATCGACACCGGTACGAGACGCGAAGCAAATACAAGATGACATTAGAACAAGTGGAGGCCAACCAGGTTACCATGAGGACAGACATCAATACGATCCAGGAGAAGATGGATCAGCTGTTGGAGACGATGCTTGCAATCGCTCAGAGAGAGAGGAGCGAAGAGGAGGAAGCCAGGGAAAAAAGGAATGATGGCACGCCAGGTCCGAATCCCCAAGACGAAAGTTACATCCCCACCAAGAAGAGATTGGTTCAGATACCAGTAGGAGGCAAAGGAGATGGAGACCGTGCAGAACCTTCTGATACGTCTACTCATCATGGATCCGAAATTGGAGATGACCAGTATGATGCATTCTACATGCCCGATCAACCAAAGCCCAAGATACTTTCAGATCCTGCTGCAGATAGGCTCCGTGCCCTGGAAAAGAAAATCAAAGCCATAGAAGGAAACAACATCTTCGGTGCTTCTGCCATGAACATGCGTTTGGTATCGAATTTAGTCATCCCAGCTAAATTTAAAACCCCTGATTTCGAGAAATACAAAGGACAAACTTGTCCAAGAAGTCACTTGGTGATGTATTTCAGGAAAATGGCTGCTCATACCGAAAATGACAAACTACTCGTACACTGTTTCCAAGACAGTTTGAGTGGAGCATCTCTGAGATGGTATATGAGTTTAGAACAAGGCCGAATTCAAAGTTGGGAGGATTTGGCTGACGCATTTCTCCGTCAGTACAAATATAACTTAGATATGGCACCCGACCGAATGCAGTTGCAGGGGATGGCTATGAAGGAGAGTGAGTCATTCAAAGAATATGCCCAGCGGTGGAGAGAGTTGGCTGCTCAGGTAGAGCCACCATTGTCTGAGAAGGAAATGACCGGTATATTTCTGGACACCTTGAAGGACCCATTCTTTGATCGATTAGTGAGCAGTGCCGCATCTGACTTCGCACATCTCGTCACGATTGGAGACCGCATAGAGAAGGGGTTGAGGGATGGAAAAATTCCTGGAGCAGTGACAACATCTAGCGCACCAAAGAAATATTCTGGAGGATTCCCAAAGAAAAGAGAAGGGGAAACAAACGCTATATCCAGGAACTACAAAGGGAAGCAACAAGCTTCATATGGTCAAGTCGCCGCCGTGGTACCTATACCTTATCAACAGCCGACGCAGCAACAACAAATGTATCAACCACAACATCAACAACATCATCATCAACAAAATACCGCACCACCAAGACATTTCAAGCCAAGACCTCCAAGAAGACAACTTGATCCTCTACCAGTACCTTATAGTCAGATATTCCCATATCTGCAGAAGGAGGGCCTTCTAACATTGAGGGAGTTGAAACCAGTTGTTTTTCCATATCCACCTGGATACGACGCTAATGCCCATTGTGAATTTCACATGGGAGCACCTGGTCATACCTTGGAAAACTGTTTCGCATTTCAGAATCGAGTACAAGACTTGATCGAAGCCAAGGTCGTTTCTTTCACTCCAAGACGCCCGAACGTGAATACCAACCCTATGCCGACGCATAAGGATGCTTCCGTCAGTGCCTTTGAGGAGAGTGATGGAGGCAAACTGATCCGTAAGGTTGAAGAGATTCAAACCCCTATCACCATGATAGGAGCACAATTGCTAAAAAGTGGTTTGATCCTGGAAGAGATGGTTGAGGAAGAGAATAATGAAGAGTTGAAGAGTTTTATACAACGAATGCTGGATCGAGGCGAGTTGCAGATAACTTACCATGTCAAGAGCAAGCGCCAGGAAGAGATAGCCGTGGTAGATATCCCCTATGATGAGGTCAGAGTAGAAATACCTATAAATACGTTGGTGATAGAGTTCCCAGCACCTTTCGAATATAAAGATGAGAAGGCAGTCCCATGGATATATCAGCCCAGAGCTTTTAAGCAGGGGCAGGAAGATAAACCTTTAATGATTAACGAACCAAATGTCACTTCAATTGTGGGGCCAGCAGGAATGACGCGCAGCGGCCGAGTGTTCGCACCAAGAACTGCTGATACTTCTGAGAGAGCTAAAGGGAAGGAGGCTGCTGTCCAGATCCCCATTCCTAATCAGGGGATGCAGGACATGCACCTGTCTCCTAAAGCTAGTGTCACTCATGAGGAGGCTGAGGAGTTTTTGAAAATAATCAAGAAAAGCGATTACAAGGTGGTGGACCAGCTAAACCAAACACCCTCCAAAATTTCCATGTTATCTCTCCTCCTCAACTCAGAAGCACACAGGAATTCGCTGTTGAAGGTATTGAGCGCCGCTCATATCACCAAGGACATAACAATAGAACAGTTTGATGACGTAATAGCTTGTGTGACTACTGGAAATTTCTTGGGTTTTAATGATGACGAACTACCGATTGAAGGAAAGAACCATAATAAGGCTCTCCACATCTCTTTGAAATGCATGGATACTATACTGTCAAGGGTGTTGGTAGACACAGGTTCCTCATTGAACGTCATGCCAAAGACAACTTTGATAAAACTGCCAGTGGAAGGAATAAGTATGAAGCCCAGCACCCTAATCGTAAAAGCATTTGATGGCTCAAGGCGAGCAGTGATAGGAGAGGTTGACTTACCAACCAAGATCGGTCCAACAATTTTTAATATTACATTCCAGGTCATGGATATACATCCTGGCTACAGTTGCTTACTCGGGAGACCCTGGATTCACTCTGCAGGTGCTGTCACCTCCACTCTGCATCAAAAACTAAAATTCATCACAAATGACAAAATGATTGTGGTTGGAGGAGAAGAAGATATCTTGGTCAGTCACTTAACATCTTTTCGGTATATCGAGGTGGATGGCGAAATCACTGAGACACCATTCCAATCCCTGGAAGTGGTAAACATGATGTCCGTTCAACAGACCTTGGAAGTCCCGAAATCCGGACCTTCCATGGCCTCATGGCAAGGAGCTAAAGCCGTTATGGAAAGTGAAGATGCACAAGACTGGGGCAAAGTAGTGGAATTGAAAGAGAAACGAGACAAGTTTGGCTTAGGGTATGACCCATCATCATACAAAGTTGGTAACCAATCTAACAAAGAGAAGATTCCTTCTGTGGAGAAAACATTCACCAGCGCTGGCCACATCTTTGGCAAGCAGGTGGCAATGATCAGTGAAGAAGACCGCAAGGAGGGGGAGTCCAGCTGGATGCGTCAAGCCGCACCTAATGAAGAACTAACAAACTGGAAGGCTGTGGAAGTTCCCCAAATATTTCAAAAGTAATTTTATCACTTTTAGACAAAACCCTGTGCTCTGCCCAAGGCACAGTGGCATGTTGTAGGGCCTCCTTTATCTTTTTCAAGAGTTTTTATCATTAATGAAATGACGTTTTGCATTCAAATTTTTGTTCTTTTTCTTTCGTTTTGATCTATTTACGAAAATGGCAATCAATTTTTTATGCACGCACATTCTAAATAAACTGCATAAATCATAACATGCAGAAACACCACTGAGACTATTGATAACGACACTGCTATGGTCCAATATGACTTTGATTGTCCAATCTACCAAGCTGAAGACGAAGTGGGGGAAGATTGCGAACTCCCCGAAGAGTTGGCCAGATTACTCAGACAAGAAGAAAAGGTTATTCAACCACACCAGGAAGATGTTGAAGTTATCAATCTGGGGACAGAAGAAGATAAGAGAGAAGTAAGGGTAGGCGCAACGCTTCAAGATACAGTAAAGACAAGACTGATAGAGCTCCTCCACGAATATGACGACATGTTTGCTTGGTCATACCAAGACATGCCCGGATTAGACACTGACATTGTGACCCACAAGCTTCCCCTTAAAGAAGAATGCCCTGCTGTCAAACAAAAGCTAAGAAGGACACGACCTGATATGGCTCTCAAGATCAGAGAAGAGGTGAGAAAGCAGTTTGACGCTGGTTTCCTGGAAGTCGCTAAATACCCGCAATGGGTTGCCAACATTGTACCGGTGCCGAAGAAAGATGGAAAAGTCCGCATGTGCGTAGACTACCGAGACTTAAACCGAGCTAGTCCCAAAGACGATTTCCCATTACCTCATATTGATGTATTAGTGGATAACACAGCTCAGTTCTCCGTGTTTTCTTTCATGGACGGTTTCTCAGGATACAACCAAATTAAGATGGATCCCGAAGACATGGAGAAGACCACATTCATTACTCCTTG
This sequence comes from Lathyrus oleraceus, assembly GCF_024323335.1. Classification (NCBI taxonomy): domain Eukaryota; kingdom Viridiplantae; phylum Streptophyta; class Magnoliopsida; order Fabales; family Fabaceae; genus Lathyrus; species Lathyrus oleraceus. The sequence continues at coordinate 83,919,844 of NC_066579.1, read as the reverse complement.
GGGCACCTTTTGTTACAAAGTAATGCCGTTTGGTTTAAAAAACGCTGGGGCAACATACCAACGTGCCATGGTGACTCTCTTTCATGACATGATTCATGAAGAGATCGAGGTGTATGTCGATGACATGATTGCCAAATCCCAGACAGAAGAAGAGCACATCACCAACCTGGAGAAACTATTCACGCGTTTGAGGAAGTTTAGGTTGAGACTTAATCCTAATAAATGCACATTTGGGGTTCGATCTGGAAAGCTTTTAGGCTTTATTGTGAGCCAAAAGGGAATTGAAGTAGATCCTGACAAGGTTCGAGCCATTCAGAACATGCCTGCACCCAAGACTGAGAAGGAGGTTCGTGGTTTCTTAGGGAGACTAAATTACATCGCCAGGTTTATTTCTCACCTCACTGCAACATGCAAACCAATATTCAAGCTTCTGAGGAAGAATCAAGGTGGGGAGTGGAATGAGGATTGTCAGATAGCCTTTGATAAAATCAAGGAATACTTGCAAGAGCCACCGATTCTAATACCCCCTATTGAAGGAAGACCTCTCATCATGTATCTAACCGTGCTCGATGAATCCATGGGTTGTGTATTGGGACAACAAGATGAGACTGGTAGAAAAGAGCATGCCATCTATTATCTGAGCAAGAAGTTTAATGATTGTGAGACCAGATATTCATTACTCGAGAAGACTTGTTCCGCACTCGCATGGGCTGCTAAGCGTCTCAGGCAGTACATGCTGACTCACACAACTTGGCTGGTATCTAAAATGGATCCCATCAAATACATATTCGAGAAACCAGCTCTCACTGGTAGGATTGTGTAAGACCCCAATTTTGGCCCTAAGATCCCTCATGGCCCATATCATATCATATCATGGCCTCAAGGATCATTGCATACCCTAGCTGTCCTCCTAGTGGGTGGGATACCTTGTGAGTGTGATTCTTGATCACCAAGCATGTATAGCATATTGTATATCATTGTTTTTCATATGTTTACTAACCAAAAGTACAAAAATATTGTCATCTAACCATGTTGCTTGCAGATGAAGCTGACTAGGCCAAAACAGTCAAATCAGGCCTTGAGCAATAGATGGTGACCATTCTTGAAGAATTTGGACACCATGATCATTCATAAAGAGTTCATATAACTTGTGATATCATTCGGAATCAATATCTCAAGTAAAAAAGGCTTGGAATTCATCAGAACTTGGCCCAGTCAACCAAAAGTCAACGGAAGTCAACTGTGGTCAACTGTGCATTTAATCAGTGATTTGATGATTGGAATTGGTTGAAAATGTCTCATACATGTCTATATAAACTTCATTTGGCATTTCAAAGACCAAGATTGAAAGAATTGAGCTCAGGCAGACAGTTTCCCAAAATGGCAAATGAACCTGTATTTTCAGCTGCCCAAAATGGAAAGTTCCTCCCCTCAAGATAACTTCATGATACAAGCTTCGAATCAAATTTTGTCCAACATGAAAGTTGAAGATCTTGATCTCACCTTTCCAAAAAGTCCAAGAACTCAAAAATCCAGTGTGTGGTTTGCAAGATATGGTCAGATGAATTTCAAAAAAGACCCGTAATCGGGAGGGCATAACTACCACATGGTTTATCCAAATTGCAAGTTCTTTATATGCACAAACTCCATTTAATGTGTACTTCAAAGTTGCATAATTGGATTTTTTTGGAAAAGGCTCCATGCAAAATGCCATTTTTGAAGTGAATCAATTTAAAGAGAGGGGCAAAATGGTCCATTTTTGGAAATAATGAGAATTTGGAAACAAGGTCAATGCAACTAGCTTCCCATGGGGATTTACAACTTGTTTCAAGTGTTAATTTTCTGCTGAACTTGCTTCTAAGCATTGAAGAGCTTAACTCCAAATTGCACATAAACCATTTTCCTACTAATTCATGTTGATTAATTATGCTAATGCTTGGATTAGTGTTTTGACATATAAGCAAAATTACTAACAGAAATAATAAATATAAAAAGAAAGGCTAACAGCAAAAAATCACTCTCTGCAAAAATTTTTTCACACTCTCTCATAATCATTCTCATACAATTACTCTCACTATCACTCTCTCACAATCATTTTTTTCTTCACAATCATTTTCAACTCTAACAGAAAATCAAAAAGAGAATTCTCAAAAATCCTCATTCTCACTCCAATTTCGATAAGAGAGTTTTGGATCATTTCACACAAATTTCTTCAATCTGTATGTGTGTTGGCTGTTGATTCCTAATTTGCAGGTAAAATCCAATTCCTGTTGAGCAAGATTGAGAAGAAATTGCGGCAAATTTGTGACTGTTGTAAAGCTTTCCTTCCAAGAACAGTCCACGAAATCTTCTGGATTTGAGCGTGCTGGAGCTAAAGATCTATCGCCGTTCGCATTCCTGAGCAATCTTCTGTATCTGTTTCGCCATCTCAAGCTTCATATCGCGCCGAATCCGCATCGCATCGCAAGAAAGGTTGGAAATCGAATCTTGTGTTTCGTCAAATTGAGTTAGGGATGTTGTAGATTGTAGCTCGTAGATTGTATAACAGCTTTTGGATTGTAATTTCGTTGCGATTTGAGTGAGTTATTGTCAATTTAAGTTTCGATGCGTTTCCTTCTTGCTGTCGATTCGTGCTGTATGTTAATCTATAGAGGAAATCGCATCCATATCCTTGCTCGCGATCAAGAACCGGTCCGATCGGTACATAGTTTATGCATTTCCGTTACGATTTGCTCAAAACCTAGAAATCCATACGAAGAACACATTGAGCAAGACGATGAACAGGGAAATTTCTGGAAAAAATGCTCTTCGATCCGCTTCAGTCCGCGTTTGCCCTGCGCTTCAGTGTTTTTCCTGGCCAGAATCAATCTCGACCGTCCATCCAGTCTAACCGAAACGGCGGCGTTTTAGGCTGTAGCTTAAATATTTCAATTATGCCACTGGCTCCAATATTGATTAATAAAATCCTAAATTAATTCTAAATAATTATTAAATAAATATTTAGAAACTTAAAAAATTCATATAACACTTAAAGATAATCCAAAAAATACCATGATTTTTTTTGTTAATCACATTTTTTCCTCTATTATTTTATAAAAATGAAAAATAAATAGTGCTTTGAATAAATATTAATTAGCCATAGAATGTTCTAAAATGTGCATTATTTCCATACACATTACCATTTTAATTCTATAATTCACATAGTCCATCCTAATTAAGTGAAAATTGAGACACCTGTTCTAGACATCCTTCTGGATTTTTTGACATAGGTTTGGGAATTTTTTAGTCTATGGTCTATTATATACGAATTATTGAAGTTGGACATGTATATATGTGACATAGTTTGGTATGCTGAATTCCCCAAATATTTTCCTATGCTTCCCATTGGCCAATGGCCCTAATTTTTTGCAGGAAGTTTATTTGACATGTTAGCTATCATTGATAATTTTTGTGGATTTTTTACAATCAATTTTCAAATTGATTCGTATTTTTTCTTGCTGCCTAGCATGTTAGAATTCCATAGGTATAACCTTTAGCATTTATGTTGCCATATCCTCATAATTAATCCAATGGACATGAAACTTTGTAGGATAGTTCTTAACATGTTAAGGTAGCTTTTGGCTTTGGTCCCATGAATTTTGAAGGTAACAATTGCTGTTTGCCATTAGATGGAAGTTGGTGTATAATTTTTGACTTCATTTGATGTAGTTTTTGCATGCTGTACCATGTTTAATTAATTCCTATTGATCCACTAGTCCAAATGACTTGAAAATTAACATGTGGCTTGCTGAATGTCTTCTGGTTAGAACATAATTTTTGTGGATTTTTTGGTGCCATTTTGGCATTTATTTGGATATGATCTTGCTGGTTGCTTGTGTGTGGTTTAATATTGCACCTTTTGCCTTCTAGGTTGCATAATTTAAAATAGGAACATAGTTTGAATATGGGACCAATTGGGATCCCTTTGTATTTGATATTACTTGGTTTTCATCATGAATTGGCTGCTGTTTTAGGATTTTTCCATCTTTTTGACCCTAGGCTAGTCCTAGTGGTCATAGTACTTACCTTTGGGTGTGATTGTGCCTTTTCAGGTTAAAGATAATGATTAAGGAGATTTGCTCCACATTTTGGATTTGTTTCGCTTGACTTATACACTAACCAATTTGTTTTGTAGGGTGTTTGGTCCATGTGAGCCTTGTGCTATGCACATCATTGTTTGTATATTTGTACATTGTTAATTGATTCTTACATTGTTATCTGTTTATGAATGGGATGCTGATATTATTGGATTGTTTCCAGGTACCCTTTAGCCGCTCAGTTCTCTTAAGAACTTGCTTTGCTTTGCTAGAATAGCAACTTGCATTGAGGTATAAAACCTTCTTCTTCATGTAGTCTGGAGACCCGGCTCGTTATTTGGCCGGGCAAATTGTCTGAAGTCCCCCTTAAGAGGCATTGATTGTGTATGTTTATACTTGTCCCAAGCAGGAAAAGTCCTCATTCGAGGCAATTGGTGGAAGGTAGAGATAAGTAGCCTATCTCCCACTATTCAGTGAGTCTTCTCATTGCTCCCATTACATGGTTGCAGCATTGAGATCCAAGCCCAAGATCTATCGAGTCAATTGGGGAAAGAGTTCCATCTTTCTGAACTCCCCCACATTCTTATATTTACATGCTCTCTCGGACCTGAGATAGAAGCAATGAGGCACACCCCTCATATCCTTTCATCTGCTTCACCTTAGCCCCTCAATGGCCAGGTTAAGAGCGACACTTACCTCTTACAGTGGACTTTCATAGTCAAACCCTTTTGCTTGAGCCTCATGAATGGTTATAGCGTGTGCTACTTGAATTTATGTGATTGATTACTTGATTCATTTATACATGATTACTTGATTGCCATTGTGCATTTTACCTTTGATTGCCATTAGTGCATGTTCATGTCATTCGTCCTTGTGACATTGTTTGCTTACCCATTGAGGAACCAGTTATAAGTCCCTGTAAGGTGGCATCTGTTCCCATGACATGGAAGGGGTAGAGTGTAAGACCTCATTGGTCACTCATACCCATTGCCTAGTGCGTTTACTTGTGTATGTGAGGATTCATTGTAAGTCCCTGTGATGTGGCATTTGTTTTCCTATGATCATACTGTGGAGGTTAACATAAGTCCAGATAGATTGGCAGTTGACTTCCCTGTTTTGTTTCTGTTTTATTCTGATGGAGATTAGTGTAAGTCCATAGAGTGGCTTCTGATATCCTTACTTGTTTTAGGAGACAGGTATAAGACCATTGAGTGGCATCCAGTACCCGCTTTTATTTATTTTCATCTATTACCATGTTCAGATTATTGCTCATTTGTAGCCTATTCCTAAGGACCCACTTGAATCATTTCCCATATGATTTCAAGAGGCGGACCCTTCTAAGAAGTTTTACATACCCATCCTTCCATTCATCTCATTGTGTCCTACCTTTTCACACATGTTTTAAAAACTTGAAATAAGTGTTGTGCAAACATTCTCACCTTCTTTCCAAATTAGAAACTTGGACCTTAAGTCCATGATTTTTCCAAACTTCATTTTTGTAAATACTTCATTTTGAATTGACTTTAATCATACTTTGACCTTTTTGTAAATAATCCAAATAACTTCACCCATTCAAATGATTTTGTGGCTTTGTCCATGTTTGTTAAGTTTTCATACATTAGCTATAGGTTTGATTTACCCTAGTTGGTTGATATTAATCTCACCTATTTGTCCTTAGTTGATTGAATTGTAAGTCTTCCTTGCTTATTATAGGGTTAACCCCTCTCTAGCAAGTTGAAGCTTTTCTCACATGGTGGACTTGTTGTTTCTTAAGGTTGAGTTTTCTCCCGTGGGTAACGTAAAACCTTAGAGCTCGTGTTTAAAATTGAATCTACTAACTTTTGAAATTTTTTAGCCGAACTACGGCGTTTTGATCCTTACCTTTGATGGAAGGTACGTAGGCAACGGGTTCATCCGTTCGAACACAAAAATAATTAATTTGTACATTCTTTTCCCATCATCCCATTCATGTTTGCACAATGCTTATGTCATAACAAATAATAATTTTCAAACAACAAAGTGTGAAAAGGGCTCCCTAGGAGTACCTAGGACGCATTGGGTGCCTAACACCTTCCCATTGCGTAATTTACCCCTTACCCCGATCTCTGATCTTTTCATTAGTTTTCTACGTGTAAAACTTCTTAGGTTTTTGTTCGCTTTTTAACCAGTCCTTAGGATAAATAAAAGTGCGGTGGCGACTCTATATTCATTGTATACATTGCTTATGATTTAATCAATAGATCATATAGTAACGAATACACCGCTACAGAAAAGTGGCGACTCTGCTGGGGAAAGCTGTCCTTGGTGGTATTGCCTACTTTTCATCCTTGTTGTGATATATTATTATTTGTTATTTGACATATTTTTGTACAATTTGGGATAACTGTATTGATTGTAATGTTTGAATTGCTTGATATACAAATGTTGTTTGCTTTGGTGATCTCTGTGAGATGAGTTCTATACCCGAACTCGAGTGCACTCTAGGATAGGAGAATGGCATAGTCTTGTCGACTGGTGTGGAGTAGTCCTTAGCCAGTTGACTTGCGAGTCCATTCACTTGGTGGAGGTCATGTTGGATTAATAATGTCACACAAGTTATTTGTGGTTAGGCATTATTCTTCCAATCATGTGCCTTAGAAGCCAAGGACCTTAGTTTACCAAACCCATCTTGGCCTATTTTTAGGACGTAGTGCGGAGGTCGTTCAGATGTAAGTTCTGATGCGATTGTCACGCGATACTACACTCATAAGAGTTTCTCTTGAGAATATTTTTGGAATACGAGTATTCGTTCCTCCGATAATATCCGAGAGATGGGACGATGATTATGAGAACCTCTGATAGAACATGTCTGGCAGGTTTAAACCCTAGTACACTCCCTTTGGGTGGTTCTTAACCAAGACTCCATGCTCGTGACTCTCAGCAAACCCGTGATTCGTGGTTGAGTCGTTCAAACATCGTTAATATCAATGGATCCCGGATCAGGTGTAAAACCTAAAATCCACCAAAGCGGCTGGTTGATATTAGGGATGTTGAGCCGGTTCATGTACCGTTAATATCAATGGAACTTGGGTGTCGATAAGGTGAAAACCTAAATCCACCAAAATGGATGATTGATATTAGGGATACAATGAGCTTTCCCACGACCTTTGTTTGGTGTGCTTTGCTTGATCCTTGAGTGTGATTGTTGCATTCATGCATTCATACATTCATCTGCATCTATGTCATCCGATAAAAAGAAAATTTCCAAGGAACTCAAAGGAGTTTATTTGCAAAAAATTTCAAACATGAAAAAACCGGGAAATTTTTTTCACCTGATCTATCTGATGAGATATTCTCATATACGATCAAAATGTAAATATTTCAAAGTTTGCAAATAGAACCCTCGAGTTCCTTTGAAATAAAAAACAAGCATATGCATAAACACTTCATGCATCATTGCATAAGCGAGTGTTTTGTTCCGGTCTCCCGTCCTGTGGTCTGACCCTGCGATCTTCATTTATTTTGGAGACGCACTTCGCCGGTATTATACCAGAGCCAATTCTTCGAGATTGATGGATCATCTTGAGCAGAGAATTGTGAACTCGAGGAGGAATTTTCCAGACAGAGTGCTTCTGATGGATGGATCCCGGGCTGGCATTGGCTACTGTTCTGGGGCGTATGATGAGCAATCTGAGGAAGTTGCTGCTATCATTGAAGAAGATGCAGAAGATCTGAACAATTTTGTTATTCCTGGCGGTGTCTGCCACAATTGGGTCGCTGTGGATGTTCCTACAGTTATCCATAGATCAGAGTAAATATGCTCACTTTGTTTAAAACCCTTCTCCCATGCCAAAAGGAGAAGTGATGACATTGTTGGCTCATATATACAATGATGTTTTCATTCAATTAATGCATTGTTAAATATTTGTTTTTCCATTTGTTTTCACTTTTTGCTTTTGCATGAAATCAGTGATCACAGAAAACCCTGAAAAACAAATAAAACAGCTTTTTCATCTGCATAAATGATTTGCTTGTTTAAAATCAAAAGCTTTTCATTATCCAAAATCATTATGCAGGGATTTCTAAACCCATTGAACATAATGATCCAACGCCATCTCCCAATCTTGAATTCTTTGTATTCGAAGCCGAGGAAGATGATGTTGAAGGGGATTCCTGATGAGATTTCCTATCCTTCTCGAGCACAAAAGAAGCTCATTCAGCTGTATCATGAGAACCCAGCAATAGTCAAAACTGGGGCATTACAAATGTAATGTAAAAAAAAAATGAAAGAAGAGAGGGTGGAAAAAGATGAAAAATCAAAAATCAGCAAATTTTTTTCAAGATTTCTTCAAAAGAAAAAAAGAAAAATGATACCCTCAAAGTCCCTAGTTGACTGATGCTGAATGGATTCAGAGTCGTTATGACCAATTGAATCTGATTGAAGAGAAGCGATTAACTGCCATGTGTCATGGTCAGTTATATCAGCAAAGAATGAAGAAGACATTCGATAAGAAGGTCAAGCCTCGCGTGTTCAGAGAAGGTGACCTCGTGCTCAAGAAAGTTTTATCTTTCGTACCCGATTCCAGGGGCAAGTGGACTCCATACTACGAGGGTCCATATGTTGTTAAGAGAGCCTTTTCAGGCGGAGCTTTGATGCTTACAACAATGGATGGGGAGGATTTCACTCGTCCTGTGAATTCAGATGCAGTTAAGAGATACTTTGCCTAAAAAAAAAGGTATATGCAAATGAAAAATAGAATAGCTTGCTAAGTTGAAAACCCGAAAGGGCGGCTTAGGCAAAAAATGAGCGTCTCGGTGGAGAACCCGCAAGGGTAATCCAGGCAAAAGTTAGAGACTTGATAAAAAAAAAAAAGCATATTTGCGTCCCGCTAGATTGAGTACCTCACCCTGGGGCAATCTAGGCAAAAGTTAGGGATTCGGCAAGTAACTGCATCCTGATAAGACTTTCTGTTTTACCAGCCGTCTTTTCGTCAGAGGATTCTCGATTCGTCGTCAACTGAAGCTTCGAATACATCGAGATTCAAATTGGTAGAGAAAGGATCATTATGTTCAATGTAGCCCTCTTCCAATATATATCACTGATTTCAAATTTGTACAGATCTATGGAGTCTTGCCATTTGCAGACTACCATTCCATCAAATCAATTTGAGCTTTTATCCAATTATTTGCACTCTTATTTGTTTCAATTCAACAAATGTTTTGCATGTTTTAATTGATAAAAATATCATTGTTTTAAAAAACAAAATTTTTCAAAGATTGTTGTTTTAAACAAAGTGAACATTCACAATGATAAAAGGATACTCAAAGAATTCCCCAGTGCTCTCCCAAGGGTGGCATGGTTTCCAACAGGTAAGACATTGTTCATACTCCTGGTTTGGTTTGTATCCTTCTTCTCCAGATTTGGTTGTTGGGGTTGTTCCCCAAGCAGAGATTTGGTTGTTGGGGTTGTTCCCTAAGCAGAGCTTCTGTGGATTTTGACTCCCCGAAGCAGAATTGTGAATTGAAGACTCGGTCTGTTCTCCAGCAGTAGTCTCTCCCCGGCTTGATTGCTCAGTTGTTCAGAAAATTTGTGGTTAGTGGGTTGATATCCCCGTATCCCGTATTTCTCCCCAAGTGAGTTTCCAGCATAATTGCAAGTCGAGTTGTTGGTGGGGTTGTTCCCCAAGCAGAGTATTGTTGAAGACTCAGTCTGTTCTCCAGCAGCAGTTTTCCCCGGCATGGATGCTTTCCTTGTGGAAGATTCGGCGGTTGATTGGTTTGCCACCTTGGTGCCTCGTCACTTTCTCTAGTGGGTCGCTATCCCAGACTTTATTTGTCTCCTTGGCGAGTAGAACAGTTATTGATATCCTCATTGCAGTCGCGAGCAGAGTTGTTGTCACTCTCCCCAGCGCAGTTGCCAGCGGATTTGTCTGTTTTCTCAGCACGGTTGCTTTCCTTTTGGAAGACTCGGTAAGTCAGTGGTTTGATACCCGGTACTTTACCTTTTCCCCGGAAAAGTCGTGAGTGGAGTTGTTTACTTTCTCTCTATCAGAATGGTTGTTATTCTCAACAGAGCAGGATTTATTTTCCTACTTCGTGGTTGATTGGGTTGATATCCCAGTATTTTCATCCATCTCTCTCCAGCATTTGTCTGCAGAGCGGTTGTTGTGGCAGTATTGCCTGTTAAACCTCTTTCAATCCCCGATATGGTCGGTTGATGGCTCCTTTATTCAGAGATTGGATTGATTTCCTGATTACTTTTCGATCCTCAGTAGAGCGGATGTTGTTGCAGAATCTGCTGATGTGATCCGTCAGATGTGTGTTCGCCCCGAGTAGAGTGGTTTGTTGCAGAATTTACTTGTTTGGTGCGTTTCCTTCCTCAGTGGGTTGTTCCCCAAGAGAGTAGTTGACAGTATCCCCAGTAGAGTTGCTTGTGCAGCCAAACTCTATCCGGGTGACCTTTGCTCCCTTAGTGGGTTGTTCCCCAATGGAGTTATGTTGGATCCGTTTCCATAGCAGTGTTTGCTAGGATCCCCTGCAGGACTTTGAGATTCTCTTGTTCCCCGACAGATTTGTCTTTGTGGCTCTTTGCCTGTTGTGACTTTCTGTGCCCCAGTTGGGATGATCGTTGATCCATTGCTCAGAGATTTGGTATTCTCCAGATATCTCTGATTCTTTTGCTTCTGCTTCCCAGCAGTACCCGCAGATCTTTGCTTTATAGCATATAGATCTCCAGCAGAATTGGCTTTCCAGTTGGCTTTCCCCTGGAAGTGTAATAACGAGCGTTAAATCCCTGGACCTGTTGTGTTAAAAATGTCTGTTTTGTCAGCATTCATCAAACATAAATCACGCATATTCATGCATATTCATAAAACATTCAGATATCCATGTTGCATTTGTGCCATATATCCTTTGTTTGTTGTTCTCCTGCTATGGGTGATATAGATCGTTATAGATCTTCCTAAGCAGATGTCGGGTGTTAAATCTCTCCATTTAGAGTCAGCCCCATAAGCAGAAAGTGTCTGTCTTTCCTTCTGCAGTTCCCCACTGAGATATTTCCTCGTGGATGACAGTTTCTTCCGTTTCCTCCCAACATATATATCGGGATGGGATGTTCCTATTGAGTTATATCCTCATAGGACGTGTCTTGATTCAGTCTGTCTTTTCAGATCTTTCCTGAATTGACATTTGTCGTCTGTTCATCGTGCTTCCCAGTGGGTTGTTCCCCAGCGGAGTTTCGGGCCTCTACCCTTATACCGGTAGTTGTAAGTCCTATTGTTCCTTTCCTCTTGGCGGAATTTGTGGTTATATACCTTTCATTCCTCCGCAAGAGTCGATTGTGGCCCCTACCCTCATACCGGTAGTTGTAAGTCCTATTTTTCCTGGCTTTCTTGGCAGAACTTGTGGTTATATACCTTTTAGTCCCCAGCCAAAGTTGTTGGTTTTCTACCTGGTATTCGGTAGTCGTAAATCCTAATTCCCTACTCTCCAACAGAGTTTGTGGTCTGTTATAAACCTCATTTTTGGTTTCTCGTGCGGATTTGTGATTTGTTCTATCCCCACGCAGAGTTTTTGGTTTTCTACCCCGTATTCGGTAGATGTAAACCCTAATTTGTGGTTATTCCCACCAGAGTATGGCTACTGCCCTTATACCGGTAGTCGTAAGTCCTATCTCTTTTCCCCTAGCAGTGGTAACCTTTGTGGTTCGATCTGGTTGTTGGTGGATCTTCTGTTGTTGTGGCTTTATCCCTAACAGAGTTTTGTTTCCTGTGGTGATTTATATCCCCAGTGGAGTTTGTGGTCTTCTACCCCGTATTCGGTAGTTGTAAATCCTATGTCGCTGTGATTTTGTTACTCTCCAGCGGAGTTGTATCCTATGGTACATGTGGATAATTGCCGGTTGCTAGCAATTTTATCCTCAGCTGAGTCTTTGGTTTCTTACCCAGTAGTCGGTATTGTTAAACCTCTTGTTTCCTCAGCTAGATTTTTGGTCTTCTGCCCCGTATTCGGTAGATGTAAACCCTAATCTCTCCTTTGTGGTTATCTTCATTCAATATTCGATGTTGATATTCCTTCCTGCTTTGGGTAGTTGCTCTTGAGTAAGCACTTGTATTCCCAGCAGTCTCCTGGATCATTGCCGGATGCTTGCAATGTTATCCTTTTGAAGTCGCCAGTGGGTCTTTTCACCGTTTGCTAGTGATCTGTTCCCCGGATCATTGATTGTTTATCAATGTATTCCCAGTTTTGCGGATGATTGCCGGATGCTTGCAATTTATCCCCAGTGAGTCTTTCATTTACCCTTTTGTTGGTAATGTTGTTACTCCCTTTGATTGGTCATCATTATATACCTAGTTTTGGTATCCCGATGTCTTTCCTTTCGGTCGATTTATCCTTTGTTAACCCTTATACCGGTTGTGGATAATCTTCCATGCGAGTATACTATCCACGTTCTGACGGTAATGGATAATATATCTCATGCACTCTTCAGTTGAAGCCTTTTGTGTTTCCCTGGTCGAGTAAGATTCGTTATTTCCCTTTGCGGAGTCGAATATTCTTCCTTGTGTTGGATAATTGCCGGATGCTTGCAATTTATCCCTTTGAGCTGTCTTTCGTTTACCCGGATGCTTGGTAACGATTGTCTCTCTTTTTGGTTAGTCGCCTATTATATGCTTCGGTATCTCTGGTGTCTTTTCCTTTCGAGTATATTATTCACGGTCTGCCGGTAATGAATAATATTTCTCATGCGCTCTTTAGCTGGAATCCTGTGTTGATTTCCCCCAACTGAGCAAGATTCGTATTCTTTGTAGAATCGAATATTCATCCTTTAACCAGTTGTGTTTCGGATGTGTGTTTTGGCATATATACCAATTCACGTTTGCGGTAGATCACCTATTATATACTTCGGTATCTCTGGTGTTTCTTACCATGCGAGTTTATTATCTACGTTCCGACGGTAATAGATAATATATCTCATGCGAGTATTCTTATCCACGGTCTGCCGGTAATGGATATTATACCTCATGCGCTCTTTGGGTTTGTGTCCCCAGTTGAGTAAGGTTCGTTTTCCCGTTGTGGATTCGAATGTCCATCCTGTAAGTCGATTTTGCTTTTTCAAGCCCTCCTTTCGGATGATGAGTGTCTTGGCATATATACCAATTCACTTTTTCGGTCGGTCACCTATTATATACTTCGGTATCCCTGGTGTTCCTTCCTTTCTACTCCCTATTATGACCTTGGTCCCTTGTGGAGTCAGATTTTCCTGAGTATTATACCTTTGTTGGTCTTTCTCAGATGTGGGTTGATTGATATCTCTCACCCTTATACCGGTCTTAGATATTCATTCTTCCTGAGTTTGTTACCCTTATACCGGTAACACCTCATTTCTTGTTGCTTTTCCCAGGAGAGTCTCTTTGTTAGACATCCCCCTGCGGACTTTCCTTTGGTGATCTTTACCTTTGCTATATGGGTGTTTATTCCCCAGTATATGCTTTTCCCGGCAGGGAGATTCTATGTGAGTCTTTTCCTGGTCCGAGTCCGGATTTTTATCCGAAGTATCCTTTATGGATAAGTTGAGTCAGCTTATGTCTTTCCAATGGATATTATTTTCCTCTGGAGTTCCTTATTCCCCGGTGTGGGTCCTTTGCTTCCCCAGCAAGCTCTCCAGTCCGATGTCTATTATTCCCACTCGGAGTCGTGCTCAGTCACGCTGTGTCAGTTTTGTTTTCCCTAATCAAAGTCGTGTCCTGCTCACGCATTTCTTTTTCTTATTACCCCCTAATAAGAATCTTATTAGAGTCTCTGTTCCTGGTGAGTGTATTACTCCGATGGATCGTCTTTTCTTCTGTGTGAACCATATTCCCCACAGAATTTGCTTTTGCATGCATACATCTGCATCATGAGGTCTCTTAGGGACCAAAATTCGTCTCATTACTATTATTTAAGCCCATTCTACCGCGTCGAGATGAAGATTTCTAAACTTCACTTCTCCGGATAGAATGACCTTAAATAGGGGCATCTGTAAGACCCCAATTTTGGCCCTAAGATCCCTCATGGCCCATATCATATCATATCATGGCCTCAAGGATCATTGCATACCCTAGCTGTCCTCCTAGTGGGTGGGATACCTTGTGAGTGTGATTCTTGATCACCAAGCATGTATAGCATATTGTATATCATTGTTTTTCATATGTTTACTAACCAAAAGTACAAAAATATTGTCATCTAACCATGTTGCTTGCAGATGAAGCTGACTAGGCCAAAACAGTCAAATCAGGCCTTGAGCAATAGATGGTGACCATTCTTGAAGAATTTGGACACCATGATCATTCATAAAGAGTTCATATAACTTGTGATATCTTTCGGAATCAATATCTCAAGTAAAAAAGGCTTGGAATTCATCAGAACTTGGCCCAGTCAACCAAAAGTCAACGGAAGTCAACTGTGGTCAACTGTGCATTTAATCAGTGATTTGATGATTGGAATTGGTTGAAAATGTCTCATTCATGTCTATATAAACTTCATTTGGCATTTCAAAGACCAAGATTGAAAGAATTGAGCTCAGGCAGACAGTTTCCCAAAATGGCAAATGAACCTGTATTTTCAGCTGCCCAAAATGGAAAGTTCCTCCCCTCAAGATAACTTCATGATACAAGCTTCGAATCAAATTTTGTCCAACATGAAAGTTGAAGATCTTGATCTCACCTTTCCAAAAAGTCCAAGAACTCAAAAATCCAGTGTGTGGTTTGCAAGATATGGTCAGATGAATTTCAAAAAGACCCGTAATCGGGAGGGCATAACTACCACATGGTTTATCCAAATTGCAAGTTCTTTATATGCACAAACTCCATTTAATGTGTACTTCAAAGTTGCATAATTGGATTTTTTTGGAAAAGGCTCCATGCAAAATGCCATTTTTGAAGTGAATCAATTTAAAGAGAGGGGCAAAATGGTCCATTTTTGGAAATAATGAGAATTTGGAAACAAGGTCAATGCAACTAGCTTCCCATGGGGATTTACAACTTGTTTCAAGTGTTAATTTTCTGCTGAACTTGCTTCTAAGCATTGAAGAGCTTAACTCCAAATTGCACATAAACCATTTTCCTACTAATTCATGTTGATTAATTATGCTAATGCTTGGATTAGTGTTTTGACATATAAGCAAAATTACTAACAGAAATAATAAATATAAAAAGAAAGGCTAACAGCAAAAAATCACTCTCTGCAAAAATTTTTTCACACTCTCTCATAATCATTCTCATACAATTACTCTCACTATCACTCTCTCACAATCATTTTTTCTTCACAATCATTTTCAACTCTAACAGAAAATCAAAAAGAGAATTCTCAAAAATCCTCATTCTCACTCCAATTTCGATAAGAGAGTTTTGGATCATTTCACACAAATTTCTTCAATCTGTATGTGTGTTGGCTGTTGATTCCTAATTTGCAGGTAAAATCCAATTCCTGTTGAGCAAGATTGAGAAGAAATTGCGGCAAATTTGTGACTGTTGTAAAGCTTTCCTTCCAAGAACAGTCCACGAAATCTTCTGGATTTGAGCGTGCTGGAGCTAAAGATCTATCGCCGTTCGCATTCCTGAGCAATCTTCTGTATCTGTTTCGCCATCTCAAGCTTCATATCGCGCCGAATCCGCATCGCATCGCAAGAAAGGTTGGAAATCGAATCTTGTGTTTCGTCAAATTGAGTTAGGGATGTTGTAGATTGTAGCTCGTAGATTGTATAACAGCTTTTGGATTGTAATTTCGTTGCGATTTGAGTGAGTTATTGTCAATTTAAGTTTCGATGCGTTTCCTTCTTGCTGTCGATTCGTGCTGTATGTTAATCTATAGAGGAAATCGCATCCATATCCTTGCTCGCGATCAAGAACCGGTCCGATCGGTACATAGTTTATGCATTTCCGTTACGATTTGCTCAAAACCTAGAAATCCAGACGAAGAACACATTGAGCAAGACGATGAACAGGGAAATTTCTGGAAAAAATGCTCTTCGATCCGCTTCAGTCCGCGTTTGCCCTGCGCTTCAGTGTTTTTCCTGGCCAGAATCAATCTCGACCGTCCATCCAGTCTAACCGAAACGGCGGCGTTTTAGGCTGTAGCTTAAATATTTCAATTATGCCACTGGCTCCAATATTGATTAATAAAATCCTAAATTAATTCTAAATAATTATTAAATAAATATTTAGAAACTTAAAAAATTCATATAACACTTAAAGATAATCCAAAAAATACCATGATTTTTTTTGTTAATCACATTTTTTCCTCTATTATTTTATAAAAATGAAAAATAAATAGTGCTTTGAATAAATATTAATTAGCCATAGAATGTTCTAAAATGTGCATTATTTCCATACACATTACCATTTTAATTCTATAATTCACATAGTCCATCCTAATTAAGTGAAAATTGAGACACCTGTTCTAGACATCCTTCTGGATTTTTTGACATAGGTTTGGGAATTTTTTAGTCTATGGTCTATTATATACGAATTATTGAAGTTGGACATGTATATATGTGACATAGTTTGGTATGCTGAATTCCCCAAATATTTTCCTATGCTTCCCATTGGCCAATGGCCCTAATTTTTTGCAGGAAGTTTATTTGACATGTTAGCTATCATTGATAATTTTTGTGGATTTTTTACAATCAATTTTCAAATTGATTCGTATTTTTTCTTGCTGCCTAGCATGTTAGAATTCCATAGGTATAACCTTTAGCATTTATGTTGCCATATCCTCATAATTAATCCAATGGACATGAAACTTTGTAGGATAGTTCTTAACATGTTAAGGTAGCTTTTGGCTTTGGTCCCATGAATTTTGAAGGTAACAATTGCTGTTTGCCATTAGATGGAAGTTGGTGTATAATTTTTGACTTCATTTGATGTAGTTTTTGCATGCTGTACCATGTTTAATTAATTCCTATTGATCCACTAGTCCAAATGACTTGAAAATTAACATGTGGCTTGCTGAATGTCTTCTGGTTAGAACATAATTTTTGTGGATTTTTTGGTGCCATTTTGGCATTTATTTGGATATGATCTTGCTGGTTGCTTGTGTGTGGTTTAATATTGCACCTTTTGCCTTCTAGGTTGCATAATTTAAAATAGGAACATAGTTTGAATATGGGACCAATTGGGATCCCTTTGTATTTGATATTACTTGGTTTTCATCATGAATTGGCTGCTGTTTTAGGATTTTTCCATCTTTTTGACCCTAGGCTAGTCCTAGTGGTCATAGTACTTACCTTTGGGTGTGATTGTGCCTTTTCAGGTTAAAGATAATGATTAAGGAGATTTGCTCCACATTTTGGATTTGTTTCGCTTGACTTATACACTAACCAATTTGTTTTGTAGGGTGTTTGGTCCATGTGAGCCTTGTGCTATGCACATCATTGTTTGTATATTTGTACATTGTTAATTGATTCTTACATTGTTATCTGTTTATGAATGGGATGCTGATATTATTGGATTGTTTCCAGGTACCCTTTAGCCGCTCAGTTCTCTTAAGAACTTGCTTTGCTTTGCTAGAATAGCAACTTGCATTGAGGTATAAAACCTTCTTCTTCATGTAGTCTGGAGACCCGGCTCGTTATTTGGCCGGGCAAATTGTCTGAAGTCCCCCTTAAGAGGCATTGATTGTGTATGTTTATACTTGTCCCAAGCAGGAAAAGTCCTCATTCGAGGCAATTGGTGGAAGGTAGAGATAAGTAGCCTATCTCCCACTATTCAGTGAGTCTTCTCATTGCTCCCATTACATGGTTGCAGCATTGAGATCCAAGCCCAAGATCTATCGAGTCAATTGGGGAAAGAGTTCCATCTTTCTGAACTCCCCCACATTCTTATATTTACATGCTCTCTCGGACCTGAGATAGAAGCAATGAGGCACACCCCTCATATCCTTTCATCTGCTTCACCTTAGCCCCTCAATGGCCAGGTTAAGAGCGACACTTACCTCTTACAGTGGACTTTCATAGTCAAACCCTTTTGCTTGAGCCTCATGAATGGTTATAGCGTGTGCTACTTGAATTTATGTGATTGATTACTTGATTCATTTATACATGATTACTTGATTGCCATTGTGCATTTTACCTTTGATTGCCATTAGTGCATGTTCATGTCATTCGTCCTTGTGACATTGTTTGCTTACCCATTGAGGAACCAGTTATAAGTCCCTGTAAGGTGGCATCTGTTCCCATGACATGGAAGGGGTAGAGTGTAAGACCTCATTGGTCACTCATACCCATTGCCTAGTGCGTTTACTTGTGTATGTGAGGATTCATTGTAAGTCCCTGTGATGTGGCATTTGTTTTCCTATGATCATACTGTGGAGGTTAACATAAGTCCAGATAGATTGGCAGTTGACTTCCCTGTTTTGTTTCTGTTTTATTCTGATGGAGATTAGTGTAAGTCCATAGAGTGGCTTCTGATATCCTTACTTGTTTTAGGAGACAGGTATAAGACCATTGAGTGGCATCCAGTACCCGCTTTTATTTATTTTCATCTATTACCATGTTCAGATTATTGCTCATTTGTAGCCTATTCCTAAGGACCCACTTGAATCATTTCCCATATGATTTCAAGAGGCGGACCCTTCTAAGAAGTTTTACATACCCATCCTTCCATTCATCTCATTGTGTCCTACCTTTTCACACATGTTTTAAAAACTTGAAATAAGTGTTGTGCAAACATTCTCACCTTCTTTCCAAATTAGAAACTTGGACCTTAAGTCCATGATTTTTCCAAACTTCATTTTTGTAAATACTTCATTTTGAATTGACTTTAATCATACTTTGACCTTTTTGTAAATAATCCAAATAACTTCACCCATTCAAATGATTTTGTGGCTTTGTCCATGTTTGTTAAGTTTTCATACATTAGCTATAGGTTTGATTTACCCTAGTTGGTTGATATTAATCTCACCTATTTGTCCTTAGTTGATTGAATTGTAAGTCTTCCTTGCTTATTATAGGGTTAACCCCTCTCTAGCAAGTTGAAGCTTTTCTCACATGGTGGACTTGTTGTTTCTTAAGGTTGAGTTTTCTCCCGTGGGTAACGTAAAACCTTAGAGCTCGTGTTTAAAATTGAATCTACTAACTTTTGAAAATTTTTAGCCGAACTACGGCGTTTTGATCCTTACCTTTGATGGAAGGTACGTAGGCAACGGGTTCATCCGTTCGAACACAAAAATAATTAATTTGTACATTCTTTTCCCATCATCCCATTCATGTTTGCACAATGCTTATGTCATAACAAATAATAATTTTCAAACAACAAAGTGTGAAAAGGGCTCCCTAGGAGTACCTAGGACGCATTGGGTGCCTAACACCTTCCCATTGCGTAATTTACCCCTTACCCCGATCTCTGATCTTTTCATTAGTTTTCTACGTGTAAAACTTCTTAGGTTTTTGTTCGCTTTTTAACCAGTCCTTAGGATAAATAAAAGTGCGGTGGCGACTCTATATTCATTGTATACATTGCTTATGATTTAATCAATAGATCATATAGTAACGAATACACCGCTACAGATTGCTCGATGGCAGATGTTGTTGTCAGAATATGATATCCAATATGTTGCACAAAAAGCGATCAAGGGAAGCATACTAGCAGACCATCTTGCTCACCAACCACTGGAGGATTACCAGTCATTGAAATTTGACTTTCCAGACGAGGACATCATGGCTGTTAAGGATGTTGAAGACTCCGAACTAGAGGAAAGCCTCGAGCCAAGAGCAGGCTGGACGCTCATGTTTGATGGTGCCTCAAATGAAATAGGCCATGGAATTGGGGCAGTGTTGATGTCTCCCAAGAATTTCCATCTACCATTCACCGCAAAGCTCTGTTTTACCTGCACAAATAACATGGCCGAGTATGAAGCTTGCATACTAGGGTTGGAAGAAGCTATTGAGTTGAAAATCAAGATACTAGAAGTACTCGGGGACTCCGCTCTAGTCACATCAGATCAGAGGCGATTGGGAAACAAGACATGCTAACCTAATTCCATACCGGGATTATGTGCTGAAGCTACTCCCCAAATTTGACGAAATCACTTTCTCTCATATTCCTCGAGAAGAGAATCAGATGGCAGATGCCTTAGCAACTCTGGCCTCCATGTACAAATTGATATGGCCCAACCATCAGCCTCATATTGAAATTAGGCGTTTCGATGAACCTGCTCATTGCCTGACGACGGCAGAAGAGCCAGATGGTAAACCTTGGTTCTTTGACATGAAACAGTATCTAGAGAAGCAGGAATATCCGGCAGAGGCTTCCAGTCTTGACAAAAGGACCCTCCGGAGATTGGCATCAAAATTCTTCTTGAATGGAGAGGTATTGTACAAGCAAAACTACGACATGGTTTTGTTAAGGTGTGTGGACAAACATGAAGCAGATCAACTTATGAAGGACATACACGAAGGTTCTTTCGGTACGCACGCCAATGGGCATGCCATGGCCAAGAAAATTCTAAGGGCAGGTTACTACTGGTTGACCATGGAAACCGACTGCTATCATTACACCAGAACATGCCACAAGTGCCAAATCTATGCTGACAAAATACACGTGCCGCCTACCCCGCTGAATGTCATAGCATCACCTTGGCCTTTCTCTATGTGGGGGATCGACATGATTGGAATGATAGAACCCAAAGCGTCAAATGGACACAGATTTATCTTGGTGGCCATAGATTACTTTACCAAATGGGTGGAAGCCGCGTCTTATGCGAATGTCACAAAGCATGTGGTCGCCCGTTTCTTGAAAAATAACATCATATGTCGATATGGTATTCCCAACAAGATCATCACTGATAATGGGTCCAATCTCAACAACAAGACCATGGATGAATTATGTGCAACATTCAAGATCGAGCACCACAACTCATCACCCTATCGACCTAAGATGAATGGGGATGTTGAGGCTGCAAATAAAAATGTCAAGAAAATCATCCAAAAGATGGTTATTACGTACAAGGATTGGCACAAGATGTTACCTTTCGCATTACATGGTTATCGCACGTCGGTGCGAACTTCAACAGGGGCAACTCCTTATTCCTTGGTATACGGTATGGAAGCAGTTCTCCCTATAGAAGTAGAGATCCCCTCGATGAGAGTCCTAATGGAGGCTAAGCTAGACGAGGCGGAATGGGTTCAATCAAGGTATGACGAGCTCAACCTTATTAAGGAGAAACGCTTGAAAGCGTTAGGTCACGGTCAACTCTATCAGAGGCGTCTTAAAAAGGCATTCGACAAGAAAGTTCGTCCCAGGGTGTTTCAAGAAGGAGATTTAGTACTGAAGAAAATCTTGCCCATTCACAAAGACTCAAGAGGGAAATGGACACCAAATTATGAAGGCCCATTTGTGGTGGTTAGAGCCTTTTCCGGAGGCGCTCTAATTTTAGCAACTATGGACGGTGATGAGTTGCCGCTTCCCACCAACGCTGATGCTGTTAAAAAGTACTTCACCTAAAAAAGTGGAATAATAAAAGCCGCTAAATCGAAAACCTAAAAAGGCGATTTAGGCAAAAATGGCTATCCCGGTGGATCGAAAACCCGAAAGGGCGATCCAGGCAAAAATTAGGGATAAAAATAAAAGAATTTGACCCGCTGAGTTGAAAACCCGAAAGGGCGACTCAGGCAAAAAAGGGTATCCCGGTGGATCGAAAACCCGAAAGGGCGGTCCAGGCAAAAGTTAGGGATTAATTCCAAGGCAAAAAGTTGTACTTACAGACATCTGGCATACCCTCGAAGACAAAGAATCGATCTACCTCACTTTTCAAAAGCAAAGTGCTCGGGCTATCGGAGACATAAGGATCATGGCAGTGTGGAAACTCAATAAGAACTCAATTCTCATTGCCATTTTGTTTTCTATGCACAGCAATTACCTCATTAAGGGATTGCGTCTTTATGTACAATCACCCATTTAAGGGTCAACTCAATAAAAGAGAATTTTTCTCAACAAAGTGTGCCCAAATCATTTTTTTTTACCTGTTTGTTTGCAAAGAACCTTTTATTTTTGATAAACATCGCTTTTAAAAAACTATTGGAGAAAAAATGCATGTTTGAATAACGTGGTAAAATTACTTTTGAAACAGTAAGTGGACGAATCCTTTAGTCCTCAAGACTCACTCTTGTCTTTCATAAAGGTGCAAGACTGATTACAGACAATTATGTTCCTTTCAACTACTGATTCATACCTCTCATAAATGTACTCACGATATAGCCAGACCGGGGCAAGGCTCCATCACATCTCCAACAGAAAATTGATAAATCATGGACGGAGTATCGCGTGTTGAAAAGTCTGAACCTTTCAATGACTCGGAACAACCCAAATATATTCCCAAAAGCCACCTAGCAGGGGCATTAAAATTTGATTTCCATTGATATCCCCAACGATAAAAATCCATACCATTGGCATCATACCTCAAAGCGAGATGTCTTAACCGGGGCATATCCAATTACCCAGTTGCATTCCTGCATGCATCACAAGCATCATTTCATGCATAATTTCCTGCCAAACAAGGAAATTCAAAAAAACAGTCATATCAATCATCAACATACTCA
This sequence comes from Lathyrus oleraceus, assembly GCF_024323335.1. Lineage (NCBI taxonomy): Eukaryota > Viridiplantae > Streptophyta > Magnoliopsida > Fabales > Fabaceae > Lathyrus > Lathyrus oleraceus. The sequence continues at coordinate 83,897,218 of NC_066579.1, read as the reverse complement.
TGCATAACACTCCCACAAAATAGGAATTTCAGCAAAAAATAAAAATCATTCGCATTCCTACAGCCAAATATCCCCAGCAAAATTGCATACTTGCATACATCCCATGCATTATCCCATGCATGGAATTCCCACCTAAAGTGGAACATTATACAAAAAAAAACAAATATAAAATAACAGGATCCAAGGTCATTCGTATGTGTCTCAGACATTCCTCATTTCCAAATGAAGTTATTTCCCTGCATGTGCTCGTAGAATTATTTCCCAGCAAATCATTGTTCAACTTTATGATTAAAAATGATATTCCCAACTTTTTTTTTTACACAATCATTGCTCCCCAAAGCAGAGGTTACCCTCAACAGACGAATATTCGAGATACTGCTTCATTTATCTGAAGAATCTCATTTCTCTGTTTGAGATACTGCTCTAAGTATCCTCGGAGAGTCTTAGATTCAACTAAGGTATAATTCCCTTGTTCGGAATATCTTAATTCTATCATATAAGATGCTGCTTCGACTTGATACAGAGAATCTCATTTTTACTGTTTGAGATACTGCTTCATCAATATGAAGAGTCTCATTTCAGATTTTTTAGAGATACTGCTCTAGTATCCTCGGAGAGTCTTAGATTCAATTAAGGTATTTTTTTTCCTTACTGGAATATCTTAATTCTATCATATAAGATGCTGCTTCGACTCGATACAGAGAATCTCATATTTACTGTTTGAGATACTGCTTCATCAATATGAAGAGTCTCATTTCAGATTTTTTAGAGATACTGCTCTAGTATCCTCGGAGAGTCTTAGATTCAATTAAGGTATTTTTTTTTCCTTGCTAGAAATATCTTAATTCTATCATTTAAGATGCTGCTTCGATTTGATACAGGGAATCTCACTTTTACTGTTTGAGATGCTGCTTCATCAATATGAAGAGTCTCATTTCAGATTTTTTTTAGAGATACTGCTCTAAATATCCTCGGAGAGTCTTAGATTCAATTAAGGTATCATTTCCTTGCTAGGAATATCTTAATTCTATCATATAAGATGCTGCTTCGATTTGATACAGAGAATCTCACTTTTACTGTTTGAGATGCTGCTTCATCAATATGAAGAGTCTCATTTCAGATTTCTTTAGAGATACTGCTCTAATATCCTCGAGAAGTCTTAGATTCAATTAAAGTATTTTTCCCTTGCTGGAATATTTTAATTCTATCATGTAAGATGCTGTTTCGACTCGATACAGAGAATCTCACTTTTACTATTGAGATGTTGCTTCATCTATATGAAGAGTCTCATGCCAGATTTCCTTTATACTGCTCTAGCATCTTGAAAAATCTTGAGTTTTAGCTAGGGATGTCATTCCATTGCTAACATATCTTGACTATAACGTCCAAGATACTGTTCTGACAACTCCCAGAAAGTCTTGACTGTTCCATTTTACTGTGGAATGATGTCTTTTTGCCATTTCTCACCGCATTCTCTTTCTATATATATATATATATATATATATATATATATATATATATATATATATATATATATATATATATTATATATATATATATATATATATATATATATATATATATTTTTTTTCCTCTCAATGCCTAGGACAAAATTTGGGTCTTCTTGTATTTAATTATCTCCCACCGTGAATGCGTAAAGACTACTGTCATTATCACTTACCGGTTTGAGGTAATTAAATAGGGGCAGCTGTCATACCCCAATTTTGTCCGACCATTTTGGTTTAATCCATGAGATTTCTTTGCTTCAAAAGTCCCATATTTAGAATTTGCATTTTTTAGAAACATGTATGTTTTTTTTTAATTAAAAGTCTCCTATTTAGGTTTTTGTATTTAAAATAGAATTGTCTTTTTTAAACTAAAAGTTCCATATTTATATCTTTGTATTTAAAATAGAATTGTGTTTTTTTTAAATTAAAAGTTCCATATTTATATTTTTGTATTTAAAATAGAATTGTGTTGTTTTTTTTTAAAAATTAAAAGTCCCACATTTAGATTTTTTGTGTTTAAATTAGAATTGTGTTTTTTAAAAAAAACTAAATTACTATACTTAGTTTTTGTGTTTAAATTAGAAATTTATTTTTTTAAAATTAAGTCATTATACTTAAATTAGAAATTTGTTTTTTAACATTAAGTCATTATATTTAAATTAGAAATTTGTTTTTTTTAAAAACTAAGTCATTATACTTAAGTTAGAAATTTGTTGTTTTTAAAAGTAGAAATTGATTAGCATAAATAAATGTTGAGTTAAATTTTGAAAAAAAGCTTAAAAGATAATTACATAATTAAAATTTAATTCAAAAGGTTCCAAATAATCCAAATACATTTTGTCTTTAAATTTTTTATTAAACTAAATAATTACATTATTTTTTGATTAAGTGGAAAACAGGTTCCTAATTCTATTAGATATCTCAGAGCTATAATTATTAAACTAAATAATTACATTTTTTGGCTAAATAATTACATTTTTTTTGACTAAGTGGTTAAACACTCCTTTGGTCCTAGGTGCAAAAACATGCTGTCTTGAAGCTTGGAGCAACCACTTTTCCATTCCATCAAAGTCTCTTCAAACCTGTAATCTGCAGAAAACAAAAATAGCTTATTTTAAAAAGCACTTTTCAAAAGCGCTTAAAAAACTGAAAAATAACTAAACAAATTACTCAGTTTGAAACTTTACACAGCAGGTTAACTTGAACATCCAAAAAGCGCTTTTGAAAATAACTTAAAACAGAATAAACCAAATCCCACATAATCTGGGATGAGAAATTCAAAAAAAGCAAGGAGTTTCTTAAGACTTAATCTGGTCTTCATAAATTTGGGAAGGAGAGGTTAACAGGAAAAAAACAACACAGTAAGAATTCTTCTCAAAACCTAAACAGTAACAACATAGCAAAACAATTTTTTTTCTCAAAAAAAGAAAAACCTTAAACCAGAACAACATAAACACAACAGCAAGAACAAAAGCAATTTTTTCTGAAAGCCCTAACAAGTTAACAGCAAGAGAATACACACGCTTAACAGAACAAAAGAAAGAAGAAAAGCACCGAGCATAGGTGGAGACGAAACTTACGGCAAGGCGAATTCAGCGGAATCCCACACCAACGCGAGCACTCAGTACATCTCAGTCGATTCCTCATCACGATTCAGTGAAATCTTGGAAGAGCAAGAAACCGGAGCCACGGGAGCACGAATCGAAACGCCTCCACATCAGAATCAGTAAGACTTTTCTCTACTTCGCGTTTAATCCATTTTTTTGATATCGTTGCAACCCGGCGTCGGGGATTGGTTTGTGGAATACGTAGTCACGGCGGTGGAGGAGAGTAGAAGCGGAGAGCATCACGGAGGTTCGAGTCTCCGTCGCCGGTGACGAGACTCAGCGCGATCGGATTCGCCGTCGCTACCGGATCTTCATCTTAGTGAAGATGTTGAATGCATGCAATAGGATTAGGGTATCTGTTTATTCATTTTTCATTTTCGGGCTTTCACAAGCCCAAGTGAGTTTGCTATCTCACATACCCACTCCATTGTCCATACACCCCCTGTATTGGGCTTAGTAAGTGGCAGTAGGCCCATCCTGTTTTTTTTTTTTGTTTTTTTGGTCCATTTGTTAGGCTCATGATTAGAAATGTATTAGATATAATCTTAGGATTAATTAGTATCTCTTTAAAGAATTAGAACACTATCTTGATTAATGTTAGGATTATATTAGAATAATTTCATATGTTAATTAGAATTATAAGTTGATTTAGAATATTTTAGAATTTTTAATTTTAATTTAGAATAATTTTAGATTTTAATCTTTGAAAATATTTTAGAATTTAATTAGATCTTTTTTTAGAAATAATTGTAAATTAATTAGAATTATAAGTTGATTTAGAATTATTTTAGAATTTTAATTTAATTTAGAATGATTTAAAATTTAATCTTTGTTAATATTTTAGAACTTAATTAGTTTTCTTTTTTAGAAATGATTGTAAATTAATTAGAATTATAAGAGATTTAGAATTATTTTAGAATTTAAATTTAATTTAGAATGATTTAAAATTTAATCTTTGTTAATATTTTAGAATTTAATTAGATTTCTTTTTTAGGAATGATTATAGATTAATTAGAATTATAAAGAGATTTAGAATTATTTTAGAATTTTAATTTAATTTAGAATGATTTAAAATTTAATCTTTGTTAATATTTTAGAATTTAATTAGTTTTCTTTTTTTTTTTAGAAATGATTGTAAATTAATTAGAATTATAAGGTGATTTAGAATTATTTTAGAATTTTAATTTAATTTAGAATGATTTTAGAATTTAATCTTTATTAGTATTTTAAAATTAATATTTTGGATAATAGTTTAGAATTGAGATTTTTGATTGTTTAATATTATTTTGAGTTTTAATTTAATGATACTTTTGTTAATTGTTTAAACTTTAGTTATTTGTTTTAGATTTAACATTTTATTACAATTCTCTTGTTATTTCATGTTGATTTCAACTAACACCTAACATTTAACGATTAACTCTAATTTTTAATTTCCGCAATTAACATCTAACTCTTTTAAATCCCGCTTCTAATATTTATTTATTTTGTGTATTTACTTTACTTCGCTTTATGCTATATCATTGTACATTCTTCATCTCATCTTAAAATGTACCTAAAAATAATAAAGACTTAAAAATACAAAAAGATTATAATTCTCATGCCATCAATTCAAACCAATTTTTAAAACAAATAGAACTTCTCGATTCAAAGTCGAGCCCATTTTAAATGCCTTTGTAAGTCGATCGCTTGAAAAAGCATCGCCATCAACCTCACATGGCTTACTCTTGGGCCTTCTTACAATGAGACCATTCACTAAATAAATTCAATTCATTCACAAGAATGCAAAATTTTAAAACCTCGATCCGACATCGAAAGTTAAATTAAAATATTTAATCACATCTAAACAACACTTCATTTGAAAATGAAAAGGGGGGTGGTTTTGAGTTTTCAACTCCTCTCCTCGATTATTTGAATATGATTTTTCTTACTCGGTTAGTCAAATGGTCGTCATTTCTAATTCACTTAAGAACAAATAAATCAAATTCTTTTATAATAAAAAACGAAAAGGGAGATGACTTTGAGTCTTCAATTTTTTTCCTCGATTATTTGAATACAAGTTCTCTTACTTGGTTAGTCGAATAATTGTCATTCCTCCAAAAACTTCCAAACCCGATTAAATCGAAATATTTTCACAATAAGCTAAATGAAAAGGGAGATGACTTTGAGTTTTCAACTTCTCTCCTCAATTGTTTGAATACGAGTTCTCTTACCCGGTCAGTCGAACAATTGTCATTTTTTCGCAACTTAATAAATCAATCAAAGCTATACGAAAAAGGAGATGGTCTTGAGTTTTTAATTCCTCTTCTCAAATGCTTGGATATGAGTTGTCTTACTCGGTCATTCAAGTACTTGTCGTTCATTCTAAAATACGTCAACCATATACAACCTTATTTTCATAAATATTCAGATGAAACAGAAAACGGTCTAGAGTCTTCTAGTCCTTTTCCCGATTTTTAGGATACGAGTTGTCTTACTCGATTATCCGAGTATTCGTCATCCGTTCAAGACACTTTAATTATTATCAAATCCCTTTTCTATAATTAAGGATGAAAAAGAAAGTGGTCTAGAGTCTTCTATTCCCTTTCCCGATTATTAGGATACGAGTTGTCTTACTCGACTATCCGAGTAATTGTCATCCAACAAAAATGTCTTAACACATCAAATTTATCTGTCCTCGCCCTCGTGCGATCGAAACCAGTTAAACAAAATATCCAACATATTAATCCAGCTTGTCACCCTCGCGTGATCAAAACTCCTTTCAAAAAGAACACTATTTAATCCTTTCTAATGCGCATAACAAACCAGTGCTTAAGCCTCCGCCGAGAGTAGACAAGCCAACGTTTAACCTTTAGGATGCGATTTAAACAATTGTTCACTAAAAAACACCAACCAACCGTAGTTCCCCGAACTACGAATGCTCTGATTTCCTTATTATACCATAAGGATACGTAGGCAGGAGATTGCTGTATCTTCGCGAGCACACTAATAAAAAACCTCCCCTTTCTCCTTTATGAGGTTCTCATCCATTTCTATTTTCAATATTTTATAACCCAAAGATAACAAACAAACATAAATTAACACACGAAACGCACATCAGAACTAAAAGGTTGCCGTTGAGTACAACGGACGTAAGAGGTGCTAATACCTTCCCCTTACGTAATCCACTCCCGAACCCGAATATGGTTGCGATGACCATTATTCCATTTCCTAAAGGTTTTATCGATATTTTCCTATTCCTTCATTGGGATAAATAAAGTTCGGTGGCGACTCTGTTCAAACATAATTTTTTCCGCGACCATCGCGAGGAATCGCATTTTTCGAGATGCGACAACATGCTTCATACTCAGCCATATTATTGGTACAATCAAAACATAGTCTAGCAGTGAGAGGCGTATGGCAACCCTTGGGGGAAATGATTACAACACCAACACCATTGCCCAATGCATTAGAAGATCCATCAAAAACCATAGTCCATCGGGATCCCAGTTCGGGTCCTTCATCCGGTCCAGGTTCTTCATAATCAGTGACAAGCATGACATCCTCATCTGGGAACTCAAAATTCATATATTGGTAATCATCCACCGCTTGATGAGCCAAATGATCAGCTAGCACGCTTCCTTTGATTTCTTTCTGGGTAGTATACTGGATATCATACTCTGTTAAAATCATCTGCCATCTTGCTATTCTTCCGGAGAGGGCAGGTTTCTCAAATATATATTTGATAGGATCCATCTTAGAAATCAATAAAGTGGTGTGATTCAACATATACTGTCTTAGTCGGCGAGCAGCCCAAGCCAAAGCACAACAAGCTTTCTCAAGCAGTGAGTATCTTGTTTCACAGTCGGTAAACTTTTTGCTAAGGTAGTATATGGCATGCTCTTTTCGACCAGACTCGTCATGTTGCCCCAACACACACCCCATTGAACTTTCTAACACGGTCAAATACATGATTAGAGGTCTTCCTTCAACTGGTGGTATCAGAATTGGAGGTTCTTGGAGATGCTTCTTGATTTTGTCAAAAGCTTCTTGACATTCATCATTCCATATCATCTCTTGATTTTTCCTCAGTAATTTGAAGATGGGTTTGCAGGTAGCAGTCAAATGGGAGATAAATCGGGCAATGTAATTCAAGCGTCCCAAGAAACCTCTGACTTCTTTATCTGTATGGGGAACTGGCATTTCTTGAATAACTCTCACCTTAGCCGGGTCAACCTCAATTCCTTTACCACTGACAATAAAGCCCAAGAGTTTACCGGATCTTACTCCAAAGGTGCATTTGTTCGGGTTCAATCTCAACTTGTATTTCTTCAACCTCTCAAACAGTTTGTATAAATGATCGAGATATTCTTCTTCAGTATGAGATCTGGCTATCATGTCATCCACATATACCTCAATTTCATGATGGATCATATCATGGAACAAAACCACCATAGCACGCTGGTATATTGCCCCTGCATTCTTTAGACCGAATGGCATTACTTTGTAACAGAAAGTGCCCCATTGCGTCACAAACGTAGTTTTCTCCATGTCCTCAGGTGCCATCTTAATCTAGTTATAACCTGAGAATCCATCCATGAATGAGAATACCTTGTGTTGAACGGTGTTATCTACCAGAACATCAATGTGCGAAAGTGGAAAGTCATCTTTGGGACTCGCTTTATTCAAATCTCTGTAATCTACACACATTCGCACCTTACCATCCTTCTTCGGCACTGGTACCACATTAGCAACCCATTGAGGATAAGAAGTAACAGCCAGAAAACCTGCATCAAATTGTTTCATAACCTCGGCTTTGATTTTCTCAGACATTTCAGGACGCATGCGACGAACCTTTTGCTTAACAGGACGACAATCTTCCTTCATTGGCTGCCGATGCACTACTATATCAGTATCCAGTCCTGGCATGTCTTCATAAGACCAAGCAAAAATCTCTACATAGTCATGTAACATCTGAATCAATCTTCCTTTGACACTGTTTTCCAAGCCTGCTCCTATTTTGACTTCTTTCCTGTCTACTTCGGTACCCAGATTTACAGTTTCAACTGACTCCTCATGCGGCTGTATAGTCCTTTCTTCTTGCAGTAACAGTCTGGCAAGTTCTCAAGGTACTTCACAATCTTCCTCACTTCCATCCTCGGCTTGGTAGATCGGATTTTCAAAGTCATAATGAACAGTAGTAGAACTATTATCAACAGGATCCAGAGTGGGTATGGATCTGCAATTTGTTACGTGAGTGTGTGTAATAAAACATAGCTTGTTTGGAAGATGACAGGAAAGATAAAGAGCGCAATATTTGAATGCAAAAGGTCCATTGATTTAGTGAATGTGAATATGCTTATGAAAATGACAAAACCCTTAACAAATTAGCTATTGTGCCCCGGGCATAGACACAATGCTTTAAGAAGTCCAATTGTAAAAATTAAAAATTTGCAACACTAAAATAGACAAAAACAATTACTCCTGACTAAAGGAAATCGGGATAGTGTCTTCAGCCTTCCAATTATTGAGTCCGTCAACAATTGTTGGGAAAATCCAGCTATCCAGGTCGCAATCGCTATCAGCATCTTCTACAGCATTAATCTGATCTTTGACCACCTTTTCAGAGCTAAATCCCAGGCCAAATCTATCAGACTTGTACGGTACATCGATCAGTTGACCCCAGCCAGTACGACCACCATCTTCAACCACGGCTTGAGCGTCCTTCAGAGAAATCATAGCAGGAGGAGCACGAATAACCTTGGGCACATAGGAAGTTGGCTTAAGGACAGGACCGGTCGGAGGAACTACTTCAAATGACTGAGAAGGAGTCTCAGAGAATTCACCATCCATCTCGACGTATCTGAAGGTATGCACACTACTGACAATATACTCTTCTTCTCCACACACAGTGACAATCTTACCCTCTATTGGATACCTCAACTTCTGATGGAGAGACGAAGCTACAGCACTTGCCTCATGAATCCAAGGGCGTCCCAGCAAGCAGGAATAGGCAGGACGAATGTTCATTACGTGAAAGGTAGTGTTGAAGACTTGAGGTCCTATCTTGATAGGGAGAACCACTTCACCATGGACAACGCTCTTCGCACCATCATAAGCACGCACCACAACGTCACTAGGTTTCAGTTCAATGCTTTTACAGTCAAGTTTATCGAGCACAGCTTTCGGTAGCACGTTCAAAGAAGAGCCATTATCGATCAACACATGAGACAAGGTGATCCCCTTACACTCAATGGAGATATGTAGAGCTTTATTGTGATTCTTTCCTGCTGGTGTCAGGTCAGCATCGGAAAAACCTAGGCCATTGTCAACAGTCAGGTTAACAACATAATTTTCGAACTGGTCAACAGATGTCTCTTGAGGTACATGTGCGGTCTTCAAGAATTTTACCAATGCATTGGCATGAGATTTAGAAGATAATAACAAGGATAACATCGAGATCTTAGACGGAGTATGCCCCAGCTGTTCTACCACATCAAAATCACTCTTGCGGATGATTTTCAGCACTTCTTCCATTTCCTGCTTGGCAACATCTTCGGTAGTAACTTCGACCGGTGTCTCTGACTGAGAAGGGTTGACTGGTTCCTTTCCTCGAGTTTCAAGGGCAGGAGGTGAGATTTCTGGAGAGAAGATCCTTCCACTTCGAGTAATTTTACTAGTCCCAACAATGTCATTAGGATTAGCAGAATTATCAACTTGCTTTATGCCGTGGATGTAAACATCACCTCCATAATTCCATGGAATGGCTTTGCTTGAGGAATACGGTATTGGGCCAGGTGCAGTAACAATTAGGGGAGCTACCTTGGGCTCAGCAGTAATCTTCACAGGCACTCTAGTAGCGGTAATCTTTACTGGAACTTTGGATCTGGCAATCACAGATATTTCTTCAATAGGGTTTTCCACCTTAGGATCCTTTTCGAAGAGAATTGTACGATCATCCATCAGCCCTTGAATACCATTTCTCAACTTCAAGCAATCATTGGGTCGGAGTATACAGGGATCGCAATTTTTAGCACAACCTGGAAATAAACCAGCTTGCAATAAGTTCTTCTTGATGGTCAGGAGAGGAGATGCTAAGTCAGCTACATTAGAAATGTGAGAATTGTCATCCACAACATTAACATCTTGTCATGGTTAGGCATATGTGTAGTGATGACATTAGGAGTCTCTGGAGGATCAAATTCAATTTCTCCAGCGTCGATCATATCCTGAATCTTATTCTTCAACGACCAGCAATCGTTTGTATCATGCCCGGGGCTATCGGAGTGATATGCACACCTGGCATTGGGATTATAACGAGGAGAAGTAGTGTTGGGATTCGTAGGAGGATCTCTGAGGGTAATCAAATTTGCTTCTAGCATACCCTGCAGTGCTTGTGCTAAAGTCATATTGATCTTGGTAAACTGCCTTCTTGGCCTGTCTTATCTGTGCTGGAAGTTTTGAGATGGCGGTGCTGCAATCGTAACTGCTCCAATGGTATGGTCACGATTTTTCTTGTTACGACCCCTTTGACCGTACACAGCATTTGATTCGTTCCTCCCCTGGTAGGACCTTTTGGTGCTTGCAGAGGTAGTCGCCTGTATCTTTCCACTTCGAATGCCGCTTTCAACACGTTCACCTGTCAATATAAGTTCAGTGAAACCCGATGAAGAACTTCCCAGTAGATGGCTGTAGAATGGGCCAGTCAGTGTACTCATGAACATGTCCACTAATTCTCGATCAGTCATAGGGGGTTTGACTCTGCCAGCCAAATCCCTCCATTTTTGAGCGTATTCTTTGAAGACTTCTTTAGATCCCATAGTCATATTCTGCAACTGTAGCCGAGTAGGCGCTAGTTCAGAGTTATACTGGTACTGCTTGTAGAAAGCTGTTGCTAAATCAGTCCAGGTGCGGATGTTAGAGCTTTCGAGCTGATAATACCATTCCAACTGTGTGCCAAATAGACTCTCTTGGAAGAAATGGATCCATAGCTTCCTATCAGTGGTATACGGCTGAATCTTTCTCACATAAGCTCTCAGATGCATCTGAGGACAAGACGCACCATCGTACTTAGTGAAAGTGGGGATCTTGAATTTGCGAGGAATGACCACATCAGAGACCAAACCTAAGCCTTCGAAATCCAGACCGGGCGCCTTCTGACCCTCCATAGCTAGCATACGTTTTTCCAGAAACTTGTACTTGCCATCTCTTGGAGAGTACTGTTCATTCTCATAATCTTCATCGTCGTCCTCATGGTTAAAGAGATCAACATTCTCCTCTTCTGAATCATTCTCTGTCTCCTCTTCTTGATCCTTCGGAATTCTAATCTTGACTCCTGCGGCCTGTCCTTTAAGCCTTCTTCCCGGGTTAATGTAACTCACAGCTTTCTTGTCTTTCTTCTTCTCGAGCAAAAGAGCCTTCAGTTCCTCCTGCCCCTTGGATAAGCTCAAGATCATCTCCTGGAATTGAGCATTCTGAGCCTGGAGATCCTTGACAGTTTGTTCGAGGGCCATTTTTCTGTTTAGAAGGAAGACCGTGAGAATATTGATCTTTTAGAATACCTGTTATGCAATGTTATGTTATGCTATGCAATGTATGAAATATTTTCAAGGACTTTTGGAATTTAACTTTGCGTAAACCACCGAGAAAGGAACTTTTATTAATAATTTCTTTAATCAATGTTTATTACAACAAAATAATAAAAAAATACAATGAAAGCTCAAGTCTCCCAGGGACGGCTTCTTTTTGGGCGAAGATATGCATTGAGTCTTCGTTCCTCATTAAGCTGGCTGGTAAGTTCTAACACTTTCTTCCTTTCAGCACAAAACTGGGCTTCAAAAGTATCCCTTTCCTCTCTCAACTGGATCCAGGATCTCTTCAATTCTTCAACATCGGTAGGCATATCTGGATAAGGAATGATCTGAGGAGTACGTCCTTCAACTCCTGGTTCAACAATCAGCGGTCCGACCGCAAGATATGGCATGACAAGTTCACGAGCTCTTCCGTGTACCCATCTTAGATAAGGCTCCATAGGAATAGAGTTTTTCTGTCCTAAAGTGCTCCTTTTCACCATACCCCAAGCTCGTACAAACCTTTGACGGAGACCTTGAGAATCATTGTCATAGTCAAACACAGTGCCTTGGATAATTATTTCATGTGGACCATCTCTTCGAGCACAACCGAATTGACGTAGGGCTAAGGCCGGATTATAAGTAATACCTCCCCTCATCCCCAGGAGTGGTACGTTAGGGAATTCTCCACAACGGTCAATGAGGATAACATCTTCTTTGAGATGAGGAATCCAACGGATGTCTTAATGGGAGAGCGACATTATCCTTTGAGACCATTTCAAATTCTGCTCGTTCTTCAAGACTGATTGAGGAAGGTGCGAAATAAACCACCTAGACAATAAAGGTACACAGCACATGATAGTCCCTTGCCTCTTCATAGTACGGGTGTGAAGGGAATGCAAAATGTCTCCAAGCAAGGTAGGCACCGGGTTATGAGTGAGAAATATCTTAATAGCATTCATGTCTATGAATTGGTCTGGATTAGGAAATAACACCAAACCATAGATTAGTAATGCTAGGACATCTTCGAAAGCATGGACATCCATAATTTTTAAGAATTCCCGGGCCTTATTTATCAGAAATTTGGCAAGTAAACCCTTAACTCCACTTCTTGTCACCCAATTAGTTTCAACGTCGGACTTTGTCATGTGTAAATCCGCGACAACTTCTTCAGACTTCGGAATCTTTTCTAAACCGCTGAAAGGTGTTCGATCAAGTATAGGTATCCCAAGCAGCCTGGAGAATTCTTCTAGTGTGGGTACCAACTGATAATCTGGGAAGATGAAGCAATGATGTTTAGGATCGAAGAACTGGAATAGAACTCTCATCATATCTTCTTTGAAACCAGTAGTAACCAAATTGAGGAGGGAATCATGCTTCTTGATGAACTGAGCATGATCGGGAAGTTCTGACACTAAATCCTTGAGTTGAGGAGAGGTCGCTACGAAATTGTTCCGGATAGTCTTCCTGGAAGTCATAGCCTTACAAAACAGAGCAAAGTTAAATCCCTAAGTCCTTGAAATGGTTAGTACAATGCCATGATGTTATGATGTTATGATGTTATGATGTTATGATGTTATGATGTTAAGTAAATAACAAGCACAAGCAAGTCACACAACAATCATTCCTAAGTTTTAAGGCTTGCATGAGTTCTATAGGTAAGTACCCTCCCCACTGAAGTTTGGTTGGTTCAACCTGTCCTAGAATAGTAACCGGGTTCTAAAAGGATCTCCAATCATTGACCTTCCTTTAAGTCCACTTCAGTGATACACCAAGTGGTTGACCAAAGCTTCCCTAAAGTCCAATCTCAAAGAGTGTAGTATCGAGTCTCAACCAACCCCAGTCGGAACCGAAGTCAGTTATCTCACTACTTTCTAATGGCCAAGATGAGTCAATTAGGGTTCTAAAGGTCTAGTTAATGCTTTGATGACACCGCACAGACGCCAAATTTCTCCTCAAGTAAACATGAGGAACATCAGGACATCCAAAGTGTCACATTAACCGTAGCCATCATTTTAACCATTCCAGTATACGTCGGATAGTCGCGATGATCTATTGCTACTTACCTAAGGTACACTAGATCCGGGTGTAGGATCTTTCACTCAAGCATAAAATACCCAGGCAATCCCTTAAAAGTAAATCAGACAATTCAAATAACTGATTTTTTTTAAGGTAACCTCTCTCTGACTCCCCAGCAGAGTCGCCAGTTCTGTCATACGGTGAACTGACTTTGTGTGTTTTTGCTTTGGAAAGAAAATGTCGCGGATAGCAAGAGTCGCCACCGACTTTTCTTTTATCCCATAAGGAAAGGTGGAAAAGAACAGGAAAGACCTTAATTAGATTTTGGGTTCGGGAGGTACATTATACAAAGGGAAGGTGTTAGCACCCTTTGTATCCATGGTTATCCATGGGCTCTTAATTGCTTGATCACTTATGTTATTTTTCTTGTCTGAAAAAGTGTGTGAGAGCTGTTTAGAAAATGTTTTGAAAAGAGAGTTTAACTTGGTAATGATTCTTGTACGAATGTATACAAAGTATTTGCCTCGTTTAATTTTGAAAGCTGTTTAGAAAAATATAACTTGGCAATGATTCTAGTACGAATGTATGCCAAGTGGTGATTTTCTAATGGAGGTTTTGAAAAGTGTGAGGTGTGAAAAGTAGTTTAAGTTGTGAGCAAGCATTTAGGAGTTATACCTACCAAAGGTCTTTATGGGCATTTCCTATCCTTATGAGGGTAAAACTGTCCTTACTATTGAGAAGTAAGTAGTTCTATCCTTTGGATGTAAAGGGTCATCGTAGGGTCATCGATTGGTCATTGAAGGCAACACTTGTAAGGATACCTTAGCATTCGAAGGGACGATCATCATTTAACCGTAGGCTACAGCGACGGGTCATCGAGGGACAAAATCATATATTCGCAGGCAACATCCGAGGGACTATGATTTATCTTATAGGGACATGATGATTTAATTGAAGGGTCTTTGCTAAGTGTATCCCCACATTCGCGGGACATGACCGTAATACCGTAAGGCAACAAAGAGAGGGCCAAGATCACATATTCAAAGGCAATATTTTATAATCAATTAGGTAATTAGGATGAATCTCCATATTATAATCAATTAGGTAATTAAGATGAATCTCCATATTATAATCGATTAGGTAATTAGGATGAATCTCCACAAGGGTATCCCACAAATAAAGTGGAATACCTAGCAAGCTACCTTTTCCGGGAGTATGTGAACCCTTACAAAATTCAGCAAACAGGTCAGAATACCAAATCAGAGTGCAATCGAGGATTGCACCTAACAAAAGGAATCACAACAGTAATAGGGTCAGGTAAACAACGCATGGCTATGATAAAACATGTCAGATTAGCAAAGATCAGAACAGAAAAGTCAGCGACTGTCACGTTCGCTGTTGCCTCGCCTAGCGAGGGCTTAGCGAACACTCGCTACAGGTTCGCTTAGCGATGTGCTAGCGAACGGCTGCGGGTTTTGAATTTAAGAACAATACGATTTCAGCGAGCTCCAAACCCTATGGCATCCATTACAGCAATTACATGGTAAAACATTCAAGACATCCATGCATACTTAAATCCACATGCAAAACTTAAGATATTTTTATAAATTCAATCATAATGCCACATGTAAATTAAGAGCATAAAGCGGTAATGGTAGTGCAAACCTGTTTGCAATTGAATTGCAACGTTGAATTGGCAGATCACTCTTAGAATTGGTGTCGGATTGAGTTGGGCGGAGGTAACCTTTGTGAAGATGAGTTGTCTTCAGGGTTTCCTTTAGGGTTGCTCTGAATTCTCTTGGTTAGCCTCCAGGGTTTGCTCGGTTGCTTCTGTTAGGGTTTCCTTGCTAGGGTTTCTGTCCGTCTCCTTCTGTCTTGACTGATCTCCTTTTTTCTGAATGAGGTCCTTGGTATTTATAATAGTTTTTGTGACCTAATGGGCTCAGAATGAAGCCCAAAAATTCTGGTATTCGCAAGCTTCGCTAGGCGAGTGGTGCAGCGAAGAGTTCGCTAGGCGAATGATTTTGCTCGCCTAGCGAGCAAGCCATTTTAAGCCATTTTCTGGATTTGACCACCTGTGTGCTGGGTCTTTTTTCCTTTAAGATCAATGCCTTGAGTAATGAGTTGGAGTGCCTTGAAAAATGTCTTGCAAAATTAACGGGCAAATTTTGGGGTATGACAACCCCTAAATGCATAACCACTTAAGCGGACCTCGTTCCCAGACAACTAGAGAAATAACAAAACTTGGAGGATGAGGATTAACCCACTTTCAAGCCAAACTGATAATCGAGGACATCTAGTGAGTAATGATTAAGCTTTCCCGTCTAAAAATAATTTTGTTTTGCATTTTCCAAATAGTCCAGATCACAAAATGCCAAATCTAGATCAAGCATAAAGACGCCTTTTTGTATAACACAAACCCTAAAATCGACAGAGGTAAAGGCCCTGGTCGCGTCATCTCCCTAAAGACTTTATACCATATGGCTTAAACAACCTCACACAACATAAAGAGATGATCAATTGACTCCCCCTACCCACACACTAGACACATACCATATTACTAGAGCTAGAGATAATTCGACGTTTCAAGAGATTGTGCCTAGTCGGCAACCTATTCTAGATCAACTACCAAGAGAACACAACCACTTTAGTAGGTGCACCACTCTATCTGTTCATGCCTAACCACTATTGAGATAAAGTCAAGCATGGCCACGAATAGCTCCTCCTCCCAAACACGAAAAGATTAACTATACCTGAAACTCTAGACCCAAACATCCCGTACCCAAGAACCCAAAGAGCCAACTACTTGAATTCTCTGCTCCGAGATAAGAAAAAGCCTCTCAAAATAAACACACAAAGGGGCATTTCCTACCAACACATCATGTCAAAACCTGGTCTTTTAATGCACGAGGAGGCAAACCAATCAGACTCCTAATGTGAAAGAGATCCAAGGAGGGAAACATCTTTCCACCAATGAGACACTCTCCTAAGACTTCTCATCCTACCTCTCAAAGACGAGTCAAAGTCTTGGGGACCATACTCCGCCTAGGTAATATCACCCCAAAGCGAGGGCAAGTCAAAAGTAATCATCCACCTAACTTACTTAACAAGGAAATATTTACATATGTAAGGTCTTTCACCCCAAACCACCCACCTTTTTGGTTTTACAGACATCCTCCCACTTAACCCACATAAGATTTGCTCCTCCTTTCAAGCCCCCTAGAGAAAATGACTTTCCAAACTCACCAACTTCCTTCACAGTGAGTCCAACATCTTCATGAACAACAAAAAGAACACATGGATAGAGTTTAACACCATATTTAAAAGGAACACACTACAACAAGGCTCACAAATCTAGGTATATGTCCTGGGAGCACCATGATTTTTTTAAAAATATATATACAACCTATTCCCTAGGTTTTTCCCAAAACCGAGAGAATGTATCTACTACAGACCTCGCTTCGAATCCAAGTTACTGTATTTTTTTTCAGTTGGCATAGGGACCAAGCGTTACCATTTCTAAGTTGGCGGCATTTCCTTTTTCCATTTTTATTTTTTATTTTGAATTACAAAACTAATATTTTCAAATGCCTTTATTTTTTTTAATTTGTATTATCCCTCAGTTACTTTGCCTAACTGAGGGGTAATATCTTTTGCATGAATTTCTCAAAAAATGGCGCTTTTCTATTTTTTAAAATTAATTAATATTTTCTCTTGTTTTTTTCCAAAACCCGACGTGTAAGTTGTTTTGCATGAACACTTCACAGAACTAGACTCTAACTTTTCATTTACCTATCAACACTCCTCGTTTCATCGCTACTCTGTTAAATAAAAACCTAGGTGATTTTCATCTTCATCAAAGCTCAGATTCCATCATCTCTTCCAATATCAACTCGAACGTTAACTCTTCCAGCCTAACTCATTAAAGCTTTGTTATCACATTTTCGCTACGTAGCTCACTTTATTTAGTATTAGTTTGAGATAATGGTGTCACTGACCACTAAGATGTTGATACAAATGTTGTTTTTCTTGAATAGTGTTAGTTTGAGAACATGGTGTCATTAACCACTCAAATGTTGATAAAAATATTGTTTTTCTTGAATAGTGTTAGTATGAGTAAATTGTGTTACGTACTGACAACTGAAATATTCATAGAAATGTTATTTTCTTGAAATGTTATTTTTCTTGAATAATGTTAGTTTGAGAATATGTTGAATGCATGTTCTTGTGAAGTGTACCATGAGTATATTATAGTTCATACACATTAGGCGCCTTAGCAGAGACTTGTTAATTTGAGTAATATAGTTCTTGGTTTACACGGAGATGGATGATTCAACCAGCACCTCTCATACAACCTCTGATACAACCTCTACTAATACTAAAAGTAAAAGAAAAATCAATGGTGCCACGATATTGACCAAGGTGACAAAAGCACACGAAAGCGGTGTTCGCTTCCCGATTAATTTTGTCCATGAATTGATAAGGCTTATTATGAACATGCTGATAGTTTTAGGGGTTACATGTTAGTATAAGGTAGAAGCAAAGTTAATATTTTGATAGATAATTGGCACGAAGTTGACGGTGAATTGAAAGATAAATTATGGACCAATATTACGGTATTTATTATAAATTTTATGATTTGTTTTACAAGTATAGATGATCATTTACTTTTTTAGTTTAATACTAATTTCAACTCAATTATGTAAATATAGGAAGTGTTCCATAGGAAGATATGTTGAAAAAGAAATGGATTGGATATGTTGGTTGTAGCAAGACGTCTATTTTTGCCTTTTGTTTTTCTCCAGACATACATTTTTCTTTCTATTTGACATACAATTTTCTATGAGCTTCAACAACAATTTCATCTGAGAGATCTTCATCACTAGATTCACCATCATTTTGGTCATTTGGTTGTATACCATGATCGCAATGAATACAATCATGATATTAATCTTTTCTTCATCCTAATCATCTTCAGACTCTTCATTTGATAGTGTGGCTAGGGATGTCAATGGGTAGGGTTTGGGTAGGGTACTATAGTATTCATCCTCATACCCACGGTTTGAAAAAATCCACGTACCCAAGCCCATACCCGAGTGGGCACCAACTTTTATACATGTACTTGTACCACATGGGTACCGAAGCACCCATACCCGCAATTATAGTAAAAACAAATCGATAAATTAAAAGAATATCATATCATTTTATACTTTCAAGAGCGTGAAAAAAATTTCAAATATTCTATTGTTGAGTTATGAAATAATTGAACACTTATATCCAAATATGTTATAGTTTAATAGTGATGCATCTTTTAAAAGTGATAGATACACAATTTTATATAATAATATAAATGAAAATATATGAGTATACATTGTGCATGTATGGGATGGGGTGGGTACTAAGGTACCTGTACCCACATCCATACCCGCTTATTTTATTGGGTAATTACCCTTCCCCATGTCTGTACCCATTTTACGGGTTTTTACTCTATCCATTATGGGTATTTTTGTGAGTATCTATTGGGTATGGGTACAATTGTCATCCTTAAGTGTGGCATTGTATCCCTTCTTTTGCTTCCAAATGAAATTCGTACATTCTGTATGAATGTATCCAAAACATTTACACTTATGTCATTGGATTCCCTTACCTTTATTTGGTTTGTTTTCTTCTCTTCTTTTGCATTGGGAGTTGAAACCTCTCGAGTTATCAGGAAGTTTGTCTTTGACATTTTTCATGACATTACTCTTCGACCTTTTGTTAAGTCTTCTCATAACCTTGCCAAACCTTTTTTCAAGTAAAGCAATAGAGAAAGACAAGTTATCATCAATATCCTTTTCTACCTTCTCCTTATCATCTTCAACATCAACTTTGAATACAACGCCTTTGTTTTTCTTTTAAGACTTGTCATTGATAGCTATTTCAAAAGTTAGTAATGAACCAATAAGTTCATCCACCTTGATGGCGCTGATGTCCTAAGCTTCTTCTATAGTTGTAACTTTCATATCAAACCTTTTTGGAAGAGATATGAGAATCTTTCTAGCCAGATTTTCCTCATACATTTTTTTACCAAGAGAAAACGAGCATTTGGCTAAGTCATAAAGGATAACATAGGAATCAACAATGGTTTTGTATTCTTTCGTTCTCTGGTTCTTAAATTTGGTGGTGAGAAGTTGAAGTCTTGATATATAAACTTTTGAGAGGCCTTCATGAGCAGCTTTGAGTGTCTCCTACGTTTATTTGGCAACAATTCATGTGTTGATAAGTCTGAAGATGTTTTTGTCAACTCCATTAAAAATGGTGTTAAGAGCACAAGAACTTCCATGAGATTATTCATCTTCATCTTTAGACCAATCTTCTTCTAGCTTTAGGGACTGAGTGCCATCCTAGGAAGTAACCATAGGGGGTGTGCATCCTTTGATGACCACCTTCCAAGTTTTGTTGTCCATGGATTTGAGGAAGGCAACTATGTTGGCTTTCTAGTAATCATAATTCATGTTATCTAAGATAGGTGGTCGGTTTACATATACTCCTTCTTTAGCATTATCAATTTTGAACAGAATGAATAGAACCCCTAGAGCTCAACCAACCAGAACAAGGTGAGTGCTCTAATGCCAATTGAAATTATGTTCTTCTACTGGAAATATGTCAGACACAATATGTTGAACAATGTGTGTGACAAGATTAATGTGGTAAAAAGTAAAAGCGAATAAGTAAAAAGACACAAGGATTTGATAACTCATTTTGGTGCAAAGTCACCTACGCCTAGAGGGCGTTAACCCAAAATAGGAAATTCACTCTTAATAGTAAAAATAAAAATTGGTCTTAGTTGAACCCTTTAAGTTCAAAGTCTTTTTTCTTAATATTACCTGTGAATTTATATTTAGGACTCTCTCTGAATATGAGACCATTCTCACTTTCTCTCAACCACTTCCCAAGTGTTTGGATATTTATAATATAGTAAGAAAGATGAAACTAATTACAACTAAAAAAAAACTCTATTTCTCTAAATAAGAATGACACTAGCGAATAGAGTTTCACAACATAAATAATAACGAAAACAAAAGACTCAGCAAAACCTAAACATGACATACTTGTTGTCTCAAGGTGTGAGTCTTCTACATGGAGATATCCTCCTTAAAAAGAATCTAGATGCATGGCCCGTTAGGGATTTGAACATTTCGTGCAGCTGAAGCAAATCTAAAAAGTGCAATAATTAATTTCATTTACAATCTTTGTCAATCTAATTTGTTATTTTTAAATCTTGAAAATATTCTTTTTAGAATTATTTCCTTATTTCAAGAAGTGCATAATACACACAAGCAATAAAGGAAACAAATCTTCATCAAATGCGAGATTTACTCAGCACAGGCTGTTTTTTGAGCAAGGTAGAATGTTACTTAATGTATGAAACATCTTGTTCCACATATTTCCTCTTGGTTAGAGCTCATAGAGACAAGATGTCTCAACATAATGTCATGTCATATTGCTTCAAATGTTGCCTATTAAAATTACACCAACCACCTATAACAACACCTTTGATACAAGTGAAGCAAGGGATGTTACACTAGCTTATTCCCCAAACAGAACTATAACTTTTACATGAGTTGAGCTAATAAATCAAGTAGAGATTTTACTGGCTAATATCATTAACCAAACAGAAGTTTTACTAAGATAGGTTCTATAACCAAACAAATATTTTCAATGGCTAATTTCAAGAACCATACACGAACCTTCAAGAGTATCACACTCTTGAAATAAAACAAGCAAAGGACATTAGTACAACACTTTCCTCACAAGTAGTTTTTGCTCGCAAGGCACTAAGGCAACTTTCTTGGAAAAGATATATCAAAGAGAGTGGAAGAGAGTTATAAAAAGCTAAGAAATAAGAAATCTTCAAATTATGGTGTGTTTTTAAAAGATCCATTGTAGGTTAGAATTAGAATAGCAAATTGCAGTTGTCTCTTTGTGTAACGATTTGCATATAGGAGACAAAATGGTACAATAGTATTGTTCTTAGCCCACAAAATCAGCGTAGTGAAGGGAAAGGTGATCTTGTAGTGTGTACTATTTTTATGATGCAAAAACTTTTGATCTTATCTTCTAATCTTCAGAGGATTATGATGGAGTGATGTTGAAGCTGACTTAGAAGGATCAAGAGACTAGTTGATAAAATATTTAAAACCTCGATCTTTAGAGTCTTGACACAATTCCTTAGAACCTGGTCTAGAGTCTTTAGATCTTGTTCTTCAGAATCTTCGGAACTTGAGCACAAAATCTTGAAGGTTGACAATCCTTCATAGGCTCTTCAATCAAAGTCACAGTCAGCAGCTTTAGCACAAACGTTCATCAGAACCGTTGTCTAAGAGCTTTCTTGAATTTGACAACATCTTATAAATCACTTGTATCTCTTTAAAGTCAGAGTGTGTTGATTCCAAAATCTGATGATGCCACACGTCAATGCTTCAGAGTCAGACATGTTAGCAAAAGCTATACGTTGGATACTACTAATTCTCTATATTTATGATTGGCAGTAATTTTGGTAAAACTAACTTAGCAACAACATGTTGAACAAGATGTCCTAACATGTGGATCCGATATCTTTTCTGTTATAGGTTTACATCTTGGTAGAAGTTTGTTTGATTAATAGATTACTGGATATTCTGGGAATATTAAGTAATCCTATGTGGTGTCCAAGATTGAGGAATCAAAGATTTTGTCTGAGTTTGAAGTTATTTTGTTTTTCTAAATGTTGAGACATTTTAGGAAACCCTTAATTGAAGACATATTTTTATGCAGAATATTCTGCAGACTTTTAGCAGTTGCCTTGCTGCATTTTTGAAGCCCAAATCCACTCCAGACTTTGTATATAAATAGAATGCCACAAACCTAATTGGAAGACGAATCAAATATTGTTTCACTGAGTTTTTAGGGTTTATGTATTCATGTTAATTGTGTGACTCTCTAATATGATCTTGGTGTAAGAGTAGGACTGTCTCTATTGAGTTATAAGTTTCGTCAATCACTCTTAAGTTTTAAGCATTGAGTGATTGAGTGTCATTGTAGTGTAACTTCTGAAACTTTCAAAATAATATTGTTTCGTCACTGTTGTGATTGAAAGGGAAGTGAGAGGGGTCTCATACCTAGGTGATTCTTAGGTAGAAGTTAAGCACGAGTAGTGATTAGGGAGTATATTGAAAACTGGAGATAGTTTGCTGAAGGTCTACAAACTGATACTATTTAGTGGATTTCCTCCCTGGCTTGGTAGCCCCCAGATGTAGGTGTTGTTGTACACCGAATTGGGTTAACAACTCTGTGTGCTCTATTATTTTATGTACTCTTAACTGTATGTTATATTGTCATTATGTTTTGATTAGATATCAGTGTCTCGACATCTCTTAGGATATCTGATATTTGGATACCAGAATTTCAATTAGTATCAGAGCAAGCATCATGCTCTGTGTCTGGGTGAGATTCGGGGAAGATACTTTCTGGTACAATGGACAAGAAAGGAGGATTTATGAACAGACCACCCATTCTTTATGGAACCAACTATGACTACTGGAAAGCTCGTATGGTGGCCTTTATTGAATCCATGGACTACAAGGCTTGGAAATCTCTGGTTAAGGGATGGGATCCACCAATGGCTAGAGATAAAGATGGTAATATTACTGATATACTGGAGACTGAGGAAGAATGGGATGATGAAGATGATAAATTAGCTTAGGGAAACTCCAAAGCATTGAATGCCTTGTTCAATGGAGTGGACAAGAACATCTTCAGACTGATAAATAATTATATTGTTGCTAAAGATGCTTGGGAGATCTTGAAAACTGCTCATAAAGGAACCTCTAAGGTGAAGATGTCAAGACTTCAAATTCTTACCACCAAGTTTGAGAACTTAAGAATGAAGGAGGATGAGAGCATTCATGACTTTCACATGAATATTATTGAGATAGCCAATGCCTCAAGTGCCCTGGGGGAGAAGATGTCAGAAGCTAAGTTGGTCACAAAAATTCTCAGATCTCTTCCAAAAAGATTTGACATGAAGGTAACTTCCATTGAAGAAGTCTAAGATATAAACAACATGAAGGTTGATGAACTTATAGGATCTCTTCAGACCTTTGAATTAGGAATCAATGAACAATCTGAAAAGAAGAAAAACATAGTCTTTGTTTCTAATGTTGAAGACTTAGAAGATAAATCTGACCTGAATACAAATGAAGGGATATCTAATGCTATTGTATTACTTGGAAGACAATTTAACAAAGTGATGAAGAAGATGTGTAAGACCCCAATTTTGACCCTAAGATCCCTCATGCAATTCCATCATAAGCATAATGTCATACCCCAAAATTTGCCCGTTAATCTTGCAAGACATTTTTCAAGGCACTCCAACTCATTTTTCAAGACATTGATCTTAAAGGAACAAAGACCCAGCACACAGGTGGCCAAATCCAGAAAATGACTTAAACTGGCTTGCTCGCTAGGCGAGCAAAATCCTTCGCCTAGCGAACTCTTCACTGCACCACTCGCCTAGCGAAGCTTGCGAATACTAGAGATTTTGGGCTTCATTCTGAGCCCATTAGGTCACAAAAACTATTATTAATACCAAGACCTCATTCAGAAAAAAGGATAGACAGACGGTGGACAGAGAGGGAACAAGCAAACCCTAACAGAGGCAACCGGAAAAACCCTGGAGGCTAACAAAGAGAATTCAGAGTAACCCCCGGATACCCCGAAGGAAACTCATCTGCACAAAGGTTACCTCCGCCCAACTCAATTGCAAACAGGTTTGCCATACCCCCACTAATTTTATGCTCCTAATTTGACATCTGTAAATACATGAGGCATTATGATTGAATTTCTCATTTAGGTTTTGCATATGGGTTTAAGTATGCATGAACGTGTAACACGATATCTTGAAGGTTTAACCATGTAATTTCTGTAATGGATGCCATAGGGTTTGGGGTTCCTAAAATCGCACTGTTATCAAAGAAAAACCCAAAACCCGCAGCCGTTCGCCAGCACTTCGCTGAGCGAGCATGTAGCGAGGGTTTGCTAAGCTTTCGCTAGGCGAGGCAGTAGCGAACGTGACAGTATTTGTTTTGTTATTTGCATTCTAATCTGTACTTGATTGACATGTTTTCTATTGCATTTACACACTGTTTTCTTGACACTATTATTGCTGTGATTCTTTTATTTGGTGCGACTCTTGGTTGTACCCTAGCTTGGTATTCTAACCCGTTTGTTGAATTTTTGTGAGGGTTCACATACTCCTGAAGAGACAGTTTGCCAGGTATTCCACTTTATTTGTGGGATACCCTTGTGAAGATTCATTTTAATTACTTGACTGATTACCTGGCCTTCGAGCATATGATCCCTCTCTTTGTTGCCTCACGATATTACGGCCATGTCCCGCGAATGTAAGGATACCCTTAGCAAAGACCCTTCGGTTAAATCATCATAGTCCCTCGAATGTTGCCTTCGAATACATGACTTTGTCCCTCGATGACCCTTCGTGGTAGCCTACGGTTAAATGATGATCGTCCCTTCGAATGCTAAGGTATCCTTACAAATGTTGCCTTCAATGACCAATCGATGACCCTACGATGTCCCTTTACATCCAAAGGATAAAGCTACTTACTTCTCAATAGTAAGGACAGTTTTACCCTCCTAAGGATAGGAAACACCCACAAAGACCTTGGTTAGGTATAACTCTTAAACGCCTGCTCACGGCTTAAAATACTTTTCACACCTCATATATTTAAAAAAAACATCTTTTGTAGAAAATCACCACTCGGTATACATTCGCACCAGAATCATTGCCGAGTTATATTTTTCTAAACATCTTTCAAAATCAAACGAGATTAACACTTTGTATACATTCATACAAGAATCATTACAAAGTTAAATTCTCCTTTCAAAATAGTTTCCCAAACACTTTCTCATACAAAGAAAATATAAGTGAGCTAAGCAATTAAGAGCCCATGGATAACCATGGATACAAAGGGTACTAACACCTTCCCTTTGTATAATGTACCTCTCGAACTCAAAATCTAATTAAGGTCTTTCCTGTTCTTTTCCGCCTTTCCTTATTGGATAAAAGAAAAGTCGGTGGCGACTCTTGCTATCTGCGACATTTGCTTTCCAAAGCAAAAACACAAAAGTCAGTTCACCGTATGACAGAACTGGCGACTCTGCTGGGGAATTAAAAAGAGAGGTTACCTTAAAAAAAAAAATATATATATATATATATATATATATATATAAAAAGGTCATTTATGTTTTCGAATTGTTCCTTCGTCTGATTTACTTTTAAGGGATTGTTCGGGTATTATATGCTTGAGTGAAAGATCCTACACCCGGATCTAGTGTACCTTAGGTAAGTAGCAAGAGATTATCGCGACTGTCCGGCGTATACTGGAATGGTTAAAATGATGGCTACGGTTAATGTGACACTTTAGATGTCCTGATGTTTCTCATGTTTACTTGAGGAAAATTTTGGCGTCTGCGTGGTGTCATCAAAGCATTAACCAGACCTTTAGAACCCTAATTGACTCATCCTAGCCATTAGAAAGTAGTGAGATAACTGACTTCGGTTCCGACTGGGGTTGGTTGATACTCGATACTACACTCTTTGAGATTGGACTTTAAGGAAATTTTGGTCAACCACTTGGTGTTGCACTGAAGTGGACTTAAGGAAAGGTCGATGATTTGAGATCCTTCTAGAACCCGGTTACTATTCTAGGACAGGTGGAACCAACCAAACTTCAGTGGGGATGGTACTTACCTATGGAACTCATGCAAGCCTTAAAACCTAGGAATGATTGCGGTGTGACTTGTTTGTGTTTAGTACTTACATAACATCATAACATCATAACATCATAACATTATAACATCATGACATTGTACTAACCATTTCAAGGACTTAGGGATTTAACTTTGCTCTGTTAAACAGGCTATGGCTTCCAGGAAGACCATCCGAATCAATCTTGTAGCGATCTCTCCTCAACTTAAGGATTTAGTGTCAGAACTGCCCGATCATGCTCAATTCATCAAGAAACATGGTTCTCTCCTCAATTTAGTTACCACCGGTTTCAAAGAAGATATGATGAGAGTTCTATTCCAGTTCTTCGATCCTAAACATCATTGCTTCACCTTCCCAGATTATCAGTTGGTACCCACATTAGAAGAATTCTCCAGGCTGCTTGGGATACCTATCCTTGATCAAACACCTTTCAGTGGTTTAGAAAAGATTCCGAAGTCTGTAGAAGTCGCCGCGGCTTTACACATGACAAAGTCCGACATTGAAAATAATTGGGTAACAAGAAGTGGAGTTAAGGGTTTACTTGCCAAATTTCTGATGAATAAGGCCCGAGAATTCCTAAAAGCTATGAGTGTCCATGCTTTCGAAGATGTTCTAGCACTACTAATCTATGGTTTGGTGCTATTTCCTAACCCGGATCAATTCATAGACATGAATGCTATTAGGATATTTCTCACTCATAACCCTATGCCCACCTTGCTTGGAGACATTTTGCATTCCCTTCACACTCGTACTATGAAAAGGCAAGGGACTCTCATGTGCTGCGTACCTTTATTATCTAGGTGGTTTATTTTGCACCTTCCTCAATCAGTCTTGAGGAATGAGCAAAATTTGAAATGGTCTCAAAGGATAATGTCGCTCTCCCATTCGGACATCCATTGGTGTCCCCAACCCAAAGAAAATGTTATCATCATTGACCGTTGTGGAGAATTCTCTAACGTACCACTCCTGGGGATAAGAGGAGGTATTACTTATAACCCAGCTTTAGCCCTACGTCAGTTTGGTTATGCTCTAAGAGATGGTCCACATGAAATAATTATTCAAGGCACTATGTTTGACTATGACAACGACTCTCAAGGTCTCCGTCAAAGGTTTGTACGAGCTTGGGGCATGGTGAAAAAAAGTACTTTAGGACAGAAAAACTCTATTCCTATGGAACCTTATCTCAGATGGGTACGCGCCAGAGCTCGTGAGCTTACCATGCCATATCTTGCAATCGGACCTCTGATTATCGAACCAAAAGTTGAAGGAGGTGCCCCTCAGATCATTCCTTATCCAGATATGCCTACCAATATTGAAGAATTGAAGAAATCCTGGATCCAGTTGAGAGAGGAAAGGGATACTTTTGAAACTCAGTTCGGTGCAGAAAGGAAGAAAGTATTAGAGCTCACCAGCCAGCTTAATGAGGAGCGAAGACTCAATGCATATCTCCGCCCAAAAAGAAGCCGTCCCTGGGAGACTTGAGCTTTCATTGTATTTTTATCATTTTTTGTAATGAACATTGATTAAAGAAATTATTAATAAAAGTTTCCCTCTTTTGGTGGTTTACGCAAAGTTAAATTCCAAAAGTCCTTGAAAACATTTCATACATTGCATAGCATAACATAACATTGCATAACAGGTACTCTAAAAGATCAATGTTCTCACGGTCATCCTTCTAAACAGAAAGATGGCTCTCGAACAAACTGTCAAAGATCTCCAGCCTCAGAATGCTCAATTCCAGGAGATGATCCTGAACTTATCCAAGGGGCAGGAAGAGCTGAAGGCTCTCTTGCTGGAGAAGAAGAAAGACAAGAAAGCTGTGAGTTACATTAACTCGGGAAGAAGGCTTAAAGGACAGGCTGCAGGAGTCAAGATTAGAATTCCGAAGGATCACGAAGAAGGGACAGAAAATGATTCGGAAGAGGAAAATGTTGATCCCTCCAACCCTGAGGACAACGATGAAGATTATGAAAATGACGATAAGTACAAGTTGCTGGAAGAACGCATGCTAGCTATGGAGGGTCAGAAGGCGCCCGGTCTGGATTTCGAAGGCTTAGGTCTGGTCTCTGATGTGGTCATTCCCCGCAAATTCAAGGTCCCCGCTTTCACTAAGTATGATGGTGCGTCTTGTCCTCAGATGCATCTGAGAGCTTATGTGAGAAAAATTCAGCCGTATACCACTGATAGGAAGCTATGGATCCATTTCTTCCAAGAGAGTCTGTCTGGCACACAGTTAGAGTGGTATTATCAGCTCGAGAGCTCTAACATCCGCACCTGGACTGATTTGGCGACAACTTTCTACAAGCACTACCAGTACAACTCTGAATTGGCGCCTACTCGGCTACAATTGCAGAATATGACTATGGGATCTAAAGAAAGCTTCAAAGAATATGCTCAAAAATAGAGAGATTTGGCTGGCAGAGTCAAACCCCCTATGACTGATCGAGAATTAGTGGACATGTTCATGGGTACACTGACTGACCCATTTTACAGCCATCTATTGGGAAGTTCCTCATCGGGTTTCACCGAACTTATATTAACAGGTGAACGTGTTGAAAGTGGCATTCGAAGTGGAAAGATACAGGTGGCTACCTCTGCAAGCACCAAAAAGTCCTATCAGGGGAGGAACGAATCAAATGCTGTGTACGGTCAAAGGGGTCATAACAAGAAAAATCGTGACCATGCTGTTGGAGCAGTTACGATTACAACACCGTCATCTCAAAACTTCAAACACAGACAAAACAGGCCAAGAAGACAGTTTACGAAGATCAATATGACTTTAGCACAAGCACTGCAGGGTATGCTAAAAGCAAATTTAATTACCCTCAGAGATCCTCCTGCAAATCCCAACACTACTTCTCCTCGTTATAATCCCAATGCCAGGTGTGCATATCACTCCGATAGCCCCGGGCATGATACAAACGATTGTTGGTTGTTGAAGAATAAGATTTAGGATATGATCGACGCTGAAGAAATTGAATTTGATCCTCCGGAGTCTCCTAATGTCATCACTGCTCCTATGCCTAATCATGACAAGACTGTTAATGCTGTGGATGACAATTTTCACATTTCTAATGTAGCTGACTTAGCATCTCCTCTCCTGATCATCAAGAAGAATTTAATGCAAGGTGGTTTATTTCCAGGTTGTGCTGAAGATTGCGATCTTTGTATACTCCAACCCAATGATTGCTTGAAGATGAGGAATGGTATTCAACGGCTGATGGATGATCGTACAATTCTCTTTGAAAAGATTCCTAAGGTGGAGAACCCCATTGAAGAAATATCTGTGATTGCTAGGTCCAGAGTGCCTGTGAAGATTACCGCTACTCGAGTGCCTGTGAAGATTACTGCTGAGCCCAAGGTAGCTCCCCTAATTATTACTGCACCTGGCCCAGTACCGTATTCCTCAAGCGAAGCCATTCCGTGGAATTATGGAGGTGATGTTTACATCCACGGCATAAAGCAAGATGATAATTTTGCTAATCCTAATGACGTTGACATTGTTGGGACTAGTAAAATTACTCGAAGCGGAAGGATCTTTTCTCCAGAAATCTCACCTCCCATCCCTGAAACTCGAGGAAAGGAACCAGTAATCAATCCTTCTTAGTCGAGGACACCAGTCGAAGTTACTACCGAAGACGTTGCCAAACAGGAAATGGAAGAAATGTTAAAAATCATCCGCAAGAGTGATTTTGATGTGGTAGAACAGTTGGGGCATACTCCGTCTAAAATTTCGATGTTATCCTTGTTGTTATCTTCTGAATCTCATGCCAATGCATTGATAACATTCTTGAAGACCGCTCATGTACCTCAGGAGACATCCGTCGATCAGTTCGAAAATTATGTTGCTCACTTGGCTGTTGACAATGGCCTAGGCTTTTCCGATGCTGACCTGACACCAGCAGGAAAGAATCACAATAAAGCTCTACATATCTCCATTGAGTGTAAGGGGATCACCTTGTCTCATGTGTTGATCGATAATGGCTCCTCTTTGAATATGCTACCGAAAGCTGTGCTCGATAAACTTGACTGTAAAAGCATTGAGCTGAAGCCTAGTGACGTTGTGGTGCGTGCTTATGATGGTGCGAAGAGTGTTGTCCATGGTGAAGTGGTGCTCCCTATCAAGATAGGACCTCAAGTCTTCAACACTACCTTTCACGTAATGAACATTCGTCCTGCCTATTCCTGCCTGCTGGGACACCCTTGGATTCATGGGGCAAGTGCTGTAGCTTCGTCTCTCCATCAAAAGCTGAGGTATCCAATAGAGGGTAAGATTGTCACTGTGTGTGGAGAAGAAGAGTATATTGTCAGTAGTGTGCATACCTTCAGATACGTCGAGATGGATGGTGAATTCTTTGAGACTCCTTCTCAGTCATTTGAAGTAGTTCCTCCGACCAGTACTGTCCTTAAGCCAACTTCCCGTGTGCCCAAGGTTATTCGTGCTCCTCCTACTATGATTTCTCTGAAAGACGCTCAAGCCGTGGTTGGAGATGGTGGTCGTACTGGTTGGGGTCAACTGATCGATGTACCGTACAAGTCTGATAGATTTGGCCTGGGATTCGGCTCTGAAAAGGTAGTCAAAGATCAGATTAATGCTGTAGAAGATGCTGATAGTGATTGCGACTTGGATAGCTAGATTTTCCCAACAATTGGTGACAGACTCAATAATTGGAAGGCTGAAGACACTATCCCGATTTCCTTTAGTCAGGAGTAATTGTTATTGCCTATTTTAATGTTGCAAATTTTTAATTCTTACAATTGAACTTCTTAAAGCATTGTGTCTATGCCCGGGGCACAAATAGCTAATTTGTTAAGGGTTTTGTCATTTTCATAAGCATATCCACATTCAATAAATCAATGGACTTTTTGCATTCAAATATTGCGCTCTTTATCTTTCCTGTCATCTTTTAAACAAGCTATGCTTTCTTACACACACTCACGTAACAAATTGCAGATCCATATCCACTTTGGATCCTGTTGATTATAATTCTGCTACTGTTTATTATGACTTTGAAAATCCGATCTACCAAGCCGAGGATGGAAGTGAGGAAGATTGCGAAGTACCTGGAGAGCTTGCCAGACTGTTACTGCAAGAAGAAAAGACTATACAGCCGCATGAGGAATCAATTGAGACTGTAAATCTGGGTACTGAAGTAGACAAGAAAGAAGTCAAAATAGGAGCAGGCTTGGAAAACAGTGTCAAAGAAAGATTGATTCAGATGTTACATGACTATATAGAGATTGTTGCTTGGTCTTATGTAGACATGCCAGGACTGGATACTGATATAGTAGTGCATCGTTTGCCAATGAAGGAAGATTGTCATCCTGTTAAGCAAAAGGTTCGTCGCATGCGTCCTGAAATGTCTGAGAAAATCAAAACCGAGGTTATGAAACAACTTGATGCAGGTTTTCTGGCTGTTACTTCTTATCCTCAGTGGGTTGTTAATGTGGTACCAGTGCCAAAGAAGGATGGTAAGGTGCGAATGTGTGTAGATTACAGAGATTTGAATAAAGCGAGTCCCAAAGATGACTTTCCACTTCCGCACACTGATGTTCTGGTAGATAACACCGCTCAACACAAGGTATTCTCATTCATGGATGGATTCTCAGGTTATAACCAGATTAAGATGGCACCTGAAGACATGGAGAAAACTACGTTTGTGAGGCAATGGGGCACTTTCTGTTACAAAGTAATGCCATTCGGTTTAAATAATGCAGGGGCAACATACCAGCGTGCTTTGGTGGTTTTGTTCCATGATATGATCCATCATGAAATAGAGGTATATGTGGATGACATGATAGCCATATCTCATACTGAAGAAGAACATCTCGATCATTTAAACAAACTGTTTGAGAGGTTGATGAAATACAAGTTGAGATTGAACCCGAACAAATGCACCTTTGGAGTAAGATCCGGTAAACTCTTGGGCTTTATTGTCAGTGGTAAAGGAATTGAGGTTGACCCGGCTAAGGTGAGAGCTATTCAAGAAATGCCAGTTCCCCGTACAGATAAAGAAGTCAGAGGTTTCTTGGGACGCTTGAATTACATTGCCCGATTTATCTCCCATTTGACTGCTACTTGCAAACCCATCTTCAAATTACTGAGGAAAAATCAAGAGATATGGAATGATGAATGTCAAGAAGCTTTTGACAGAATCAAGAAGTATCTCCAAGAACCTCCAATTCTGATGCCACCAGTTGAAGGAAGACCTCTAATCATGTATTTGACCGTGTTAGAAAATTCAATGGGGTGTGTGTTGGGGCAACATGACGAGTCTGGTCGAAAAGAGCATGCCATATACTACCTTAGCAAAAAGTTTACCGACTGTGAAACAAGATACTCATTGCTCGAGAAAACTTGCTGTGCTTTGGCTTGGGCTGCTCGCCGACTAAGACAGTATATGTTGAATCATATCACTTTATTGATTTCTAAGATGGATCCTATCAAATATATATTTGAGAAACCTTCCCTCTCCGGAAGAATAGCAAGATGGCAGATGATTTTAATAGAGTATGATATCCAATATACTACTCAAAAAGCAATCAAAGGAAGCGTGTTAGTTGATCATTTGGCTCATTAAGCGGTTGGTGATTACCAATCTATGAATTTTGAGTTCCCAGATGAGGATGTCATGCTTGTTACTGATTATGAAGAACCTGGACCAGATGAAGGACCCGAACTGGGATCCCAATGGACTATGGTTTTTGACGGATCTTCTTATGCATTGGGCAATGGTGTTGGTGTTGTAATTATTTCTCCAAGGGGTTGCCATACGCCTTTCACTGCTAGACTATGTTTTGACTGTACCAACAATATGGCTGAGTATGAAGCATGTATTTTGGGACTCAGAGCTGCTATAGACCCGAGAATCAAGTTTTTGAGTGTGTACGGGGACTCAGCCTTAGTAATCAGTCAGATCAAAGGAGAAGGGGACACTAAACATCCGAATCTCATCCCTTATCGAGAGCGGGTGTTGACATTAATCCCATACTTTGAAGAGATTACATTCGAACATATTCCACGAGAAGAGAATCAGTTGGCAGACGCATTGGCTACCATGTCATCTATGTTCAGAGTCAGATGGAACAATGAAGCTCCCATGATCACCATTGCACGATTAGATGAACCAACATATTGTTATGAACTGAATACTGATGAAGTAGAAGAGAAACCTTAGTTCCACGAAGTAAAAAGATATTTAGAAACTCAGGAATACCCTGAAGGGGCATCCATCAATGACAGAAAGTTTCTGAGGAAGTTCTCCGCTAAATCCTTTTTGAGTAACGGAGTATTATATAAACGTAATCATGATTCGACTTTGCTTCGCTGTGTGGATAAAAGGGAAGCAGAAAAGATTATGGAAGACATACACGACGGTATTTTTGGGACTTATTCTAGTGGACATACGATGGCCAAGAAGATTCTGAGATCAGGGTATTATTGGTCTACCATGGAAACTGATTGCCACCATCACTCCAGAACTTGCCACAAGTGTCAGATCTATGCGAAAAAAGTACATGTACCTCATACTCCATTGAACGTGTTGACAGCACCTTGGCCCTTTGCAATGTGGGGCATTGATATGATTGGAGAGATTAAACCTACTGCTTCTAATGGACATCGTTTCATTCTTGTTGCTATTGATTATTTTACGAAGTGGGTAGAGGCAGCCTCATTTGCTTCTGTCACCAAGAATGTGGTGGCACGGTTCATCAAGAATAGTCTCATTTGTCGGTATGGCATCCCTGAAAGAATTATCACTGATAATGGTACTAATTTGAACAACAAGATGATTACTGAACTCTGCACGCAGTTCAAAATAAAACACCATAACTCTTCTCCGTATCGGCCAAAGATGAATGGCGCCGTAGAAGCTGCTAATAAGAATATTAAGAAGATCATACAAAAGATGACAGTAACATACAAAGACTGACATGAGATGTTACCCTTTGCTCTTCATGGTTATCGCACTTCAGTGCGCACTTCGACAGGGGCAACTCCTTTCCCTTTAGTCTACAGAATGGAAGCCATTTTACCAGTGGAAGTTCAGATTCCCTCTTTAAGAATTATGAAAGATGCAGGCTTAGATTAAGATGAATGGATTCAGACTCGACTCGATCAGATAAATTTGATTGATGAAAAGAGACTTGCGGCTGTTTGTCACGGGCAGATATATCAGAAGCGCATGACCCATGCGTTTAATAAAAAAGTCAAGAGACAAGTATATCAAATTGGCGACTTGGTAATAAAGCGTATCATTCTACCACAAGGTGATTCTAGAGGCAAATGGACTCCCACATACGAAGGGCCATTTGTAGTTAAGAAGGTATTCTCTGGTGGAGCCATGATGCTTGCTACGATGGATGGCGAAGACTTCCCACATCCCGTGAACGCAGACATAGTTAAAAAATACTACGCATAAAAGAGACCCTCTAGGTCGACGTATCTAGGCAAAAGTAAGGGCATCCCGGCGAACCAAAAGGGTTCGGGCAAAAATTAGGGATAAACATATAAAAATGTACACCCGGCAAGTCGAAAACCTGAAAAGGCGGCTTGGGCAAGAAAGGGTATCCTGGTGGACTGAAAACCTGAAAAGGCGGTCCAGGCAAAAATTAGGGATTAAAGCGTATGACTATGTCCCGTTCTAGGTCAGCTTCACCCAAGTCGAAGGGACTGAACAAGCCAATCACTTTTATCCGACAACAGGAGATGAGAGGCTTGAAGACATAATGACAGTAGTGAAGTTAAAATCAATAGAAATTTTTTCTTCATAGCTTTTCTTTGTTTTCTTGACAATTTCCTCTTACTAGGATTTCTGTCTCCTTGTACTCAAATTGCCTGTTTATAGGCCCTCTTTCAAAATCGATACAATTTTATTTCCAAAAAGATGCTTTTGTTTTACTTTCTCTGTTTTGTTTGCATAAACGTCCATTGATTTAATTCGAATTAATATATGCATTTGAACATGATTAATGTTTACCGAAAATACATGCATAAAATAGAAATGGCAATTACTAAAAGACTTTAGGATCGAGGATAAAGTCTAACCATGCTTTCCGATGAATCCGGTTGCTAATCCTATTCCCCAGCAAAACCAGTTATTTCCCAGAAGAAATTGACATTACTAGACAGACTGGTCATCTCTTTTATCCCCCAGCCAGGTCCTGTGGAATATTTCTACCATCAGACAAGAAATCAGATATCCCCAGCTAAGAAAGGGCCATCAATACAAATATCTCCAACCAGAATATGGGGATTTATTTTCCCCTGGCAAAATTTTCAGACGCATAATTCATTCATGCATCATTTCGCATCATATACATGCATGCAATGTTCACATTTATTTTCACAAGCATAAAACATCTCATGCATCATGACATGGCATGAGGCTAACCTTTTTCAGGTTAATTATCCTCCCGATACAGTCAAAATAAATGTTCATTCAGACGGACACCCTCATCGGTTACATTTTAGATTCAGATGCATCTTTCAGATATAATCCATATGGGTGTTCATTCTGATGAGCATTCTGACATCCTCCTAATGATGGCATCTTTAAGCCCATCCCAGACATTTATTGCAAATATAACATATACAAATATTATCAGATATAGCCTAACGTACGATTCATTTTGATTCAGCCTAACGTATGGTTCCTTCAACTGTTCCGATACGGTCTAGCGTACGACCCATCTGGATGTTCATCCCCTCAGATACTACCTAGCGTACGGTACATTCTGAAGTGTAGTCTAGCGTATGACTACCCCCTTTTATCATCAGATACAGCCTAACGGACGACTCATTCTGCTACTCAGATACGATCTAGCGTACGATCCATTCTGATCTTTATTCCTCAGATACTACCTAGCGTACGGTACATTCTGAAGTGTAGTCTAGCGTACGACTACCTTTTATCATCAGATACAGCCAAACGGACGGCTCATTCTGCTACTCAGATACGATCTAGCGTACGATCCATTCTGATCTTTACCTCTCCAGATGCAGCCTAACGGACAGGTTCATTCTACGATTCAGATACGATCTAGCGTATGATCCATTCTGATCCTTTATCCCCAGCAGTGTATGACCCATTCAGATCCTTATCTCATCAGGTTCAGCTCACCCTAATATCACCTAATGGATGACTCATTACACGGTCTAGCGTAAGACCCAGTATGACACCCATGTCTTCAGATATGGTCTAATGTACGACGCACTCTGAAGCCCCCATCCTCAAACTTCCTGGATGGCATTTTTAAGCCCATCTCCATCAAGACTAACTTTTAATTAACAAGTGCAAATTTTTGGGGCATTCTAAGTGTTCAATAATCTTCCACCTCCAGATCACGAATGGCGCAGATACCATTCTAACTCTCTCGGTTTAAGAATATTGAACAGGGGCAGTTGTCATACCCCGAAATTTGCCCGTTAATCTTGCAAGACATTTTTCAAGGCACTCCAACTCATTTTTCAAGACATTGATCTTAAAGGAACAAAGGCCCAGCACACAGGTGGCCAAATCCAGAAAATAACTTAAATTGGCTTGCTCGCTAGGCGAGCAAAATCCTTCGCCTAGCGAACTCTTCGTTGCACCACTCGCCTAGCGAAACTTGCGAATACCAGAGATTATGGGCTTCATTCTGAGCCCATTAGGTCACAAAAACTATTATAAATACCAAGACCTCATTCAGAAAAAGGATAGACAGACGGTGGACAGAGAGGGAACAAGCAAACCCTAACAGAGGCAACCGGAAAAACCCTGGAGGCTAACGAAGAGAATTCAGAGTAACCCCCGGATACCCCGAAGGAAACTCATCTGCACAAAGGTTACCTCCGCCCAACTCAATTGCAAACAGGTTTGCCACACCCCCTCTAATTTTATGCTCCTAATTTGACATCTGTAAATACATGAGGCATTATGATTGAATTTCTCATTTAGGTTTTGCATATGGGTTTAAGTATGCATGAACGTGTAACACGATATCTTGAAGGTTTAACCATGTAATTT
Organism: Lathyrus oleraceus; assembly: GCF_024323335.1. Lineage (NCBI taxonomy): Eukaryota > Viridiplantae > Streptophyta > Magnoliopsida > Fabales > Fabaceae > Lathyrus > Lathyrus oleraceus. Next base: position 83,859,721 of record NC_066579.1, on the reverse strand, counting down.
ATGTAATGGATTCCATAGGGTTTGGGGTTCCTAAAATTGCACTGTTATCAAAGAAGAACCCAAAACCCGCAGCCGTTCGCATGCACTTCGCTGAGCGAGCATGTAGCGAGGGTTCGCTAAGCCTTCGCTAGGCGAGGCAGTAGCGAACGTGACAATATTTGTTTTGTTATTTGCATTCTAATCTGTACTTGATTTACATGTTTTCTATTGCATTTACACACTGTTTGCCTGACACTATTATTACTGTGATTCTTTTGTTTGGTGCGACTCTTGGTTGCACCCTAGCTTGGTATTCTAACCCGTTTGTTGAATTTTTGTGAGGGTTCACATACTCCTGAAGAGACAGTTTGCCAGGTATTCCACTTTATTTGTGGGATACCCTTGTGAAGATTCATTTTAATTACTTGACTGATTACCTGGCCTTCGAGCATATGATCCCTCTCTTTGTTGCCTCACGATATTACGGCCATGTCCCGCGAATGTAAGGATACCCTTAGCAAAGACCCTTCGGTTAAATCATCATAGTCCCTCGAATGTTGCCTTCGAATACATGACTTTGTCCCTCGATGACCCTTCGTGGTAGCCTACGGTTAAATGATGATCGTCCCTTCGAATGCTAAGGTATCCTTACAAATGTTGCCTTCAATGATCAATCGATGACCCTACGATGTCCCTTTACATCCAAAGGATAAAGCTACTTACTTCTCAATAGTAAGGACAGTTTTACCCTCCTAAGGATAGGAAACAGCCACAAAGACCTTGGTTAGGTATAACTCTTAAACGCCTGCTCACGGCTTAAAATACTTTTCACACCTCATATATTTAAAAAAAAACATCTTTTGTAGAAAATCACCACTCGGTATACATTCGCACCAGAATCATTGCCGAGTTATATTTTTCTAAACATCTTTCAAAATCAAACGAGATTAACACTTTGTATACATTCATACAAGAATCATTACAAAGTTAAATTCTCCTTTCAAAATAGTTTCCCAAACACTTTCTCAAACAAAGAAAATATAAGTGAGCTAAGCAATTAAGAGCCCATGGATAACCATGGATACAAAGGGTGCTAACACCTTCCCTTTGTATAATGTACCTCCCGAACTCAAAATCTAATCAAGGTCTTTCCTGTTCTTTTCCGCCTTTCCTTATTGGATAAAAGAAAAGTCGGTGGCGACTCTTGCTATCCGCGACATTTGCTTTCCAAAGCAAAAACACAAAAGTCAGTTCACCGTATGACACATAAGCATTGGGATCATACCTTGGCATCCTCCTTACCCCTCTTTCATTGGGTTTGTTTTGGGAGAGATCACCAAGAACTTTGGGATTATATCATACTTGTATTTTATTATTTCACTAACCAAAATACCAAAAATATGTCTTTGTTTTTTCCTAACTCTTTTGTAGGTAGGGCATGATCTCATTGATTCGTCAAGATAACATCTAGGGTTTGAGACCCTCATGAACAAAGAGTACAACCAATAATTGATTAAAGAATCGTTATAAACATCATATATGAGTTCTAATGTTCTCTACATGTTATATGGATCAAGTTTGCTTCAAGAGTTTGAGGGTGATTTGCCTTAGAAACCCTAGTTTGACTCGGTATCTTGAGTAACTTCTCCAACAAGCTATCTCACCAATTGATCAAATTTATCTAGGGAAACTTAAAAATTCATCATCTTATACATATATTATCTACCATGAGCCAAGAAAGTCAAGAGAATTGGGAGTTAGCAAGTTGGTTGGTGGTGGTTGGCCAGATGAATTATCTGATAAAAACTGGGTCTCCCTAGACCCTATCTCCTACAATTTTCACCATATGAAAATGATTCCAATATAAAACTTACTCTAAATGGAATTACAAACAAATTTCATGTTGAGACCTAGAGCTAGTTTTGCTTGGAAAATCATTTTCTATGTTGAAACATTATAGGTCATTTTGTCTAAACCCTAATTTGAAAGTCAACTTCCCAAGGCCAGAACTTGCTCAATTTTTATGAGATGAAAGATTTCCAAGTTGCACAATCAATTAAATGTGTATAATTCAACTTTGATGTTTTGAGTGGGAGCTAATTCAACTTTTTTGAGCATGTGATATGAGGCTACATTATAGGTTACTTTTGACCTATACCATTGATCAAGTGATTTTTCCAAACTTTAAAAATGCATAACTCTATCATTTCAAATCCAAATGACATGAAATTGGTGACTATTTTAAAGGTATTTGAGAGAGATATAACTTTTATGAAGACACTTTTCTTATTTGAAGCTTCTATTAAAAGTTAAGCAAGGTGGAATATTGAGACATATGGCTTGACACTTAGAAAAATTTTGATATGTCAAAATTTTCCAAACTTCCACCTAAAATTTCTCCAAGTTCCAAGCTCCAAATGAAAAAGTGTTCAATATTAAACTTGTTCCTCTTGATCTCACCTTTCCAAAGAGCTCAAATTCATTCATTTTGGATGTGAAATGCATAGGCTGCGCATGACTTAAACAGGCTGATATCATTTGGCATGGATCCAACTTCAAACATCGATGTACATGTGCCTTGCAATCTAAGATAACTTAAACACACCTGATCTTCAATTATGGACTTCAAGCCATCATTTCATGGGCCTATGCGCACCCATGCAGCATTACATCACATTTGCCAAATTTGGAAAGTGAAAGTGAGTGTGCAAATATCACATGATTTAGCTATAAATAGAGCTTCAATTGCTCAAAATTCGCAACACAATTGCACCAACTTTGATCCCCCATTGAAAACCCTCACTTCTCATAGGATAAACCTGATAAATTCATTTGACTTTGAGCTTGAATCTCCACTATTGCGGAATTCAATTCTCCAGGAATCCATTGCTTCTAAACCACTTAATCCTTATCCTGTGAGCAAGTTGAGTGAGTCCAAGCACAAGCAAGATCAAGATCTATCAAGTTCAGACCTGCATTGAAGGTAATTTTCAGAAATTTTAAACTCTTCGATTCTCTCAAATTCTTGCTCAATGCCATTGATTCTTTGGTTGTCTAAAGTCCTACCAATGTACGCAAGAAGATTGAGTTGCTTTGAGGTCAAATCGAAGCAACTCAGTTCATGTACCTCAAATTTCAAATCCACATATCTCTTAATACATTTGGAATTGGAATGAATGGAGGTCAGATTCGAGCTCAGTGCCATTTTTTCTTTAAGATCATGTCCTTGTTTTTCTTTTTGGTGATGGTTCATCTTGACCAGTCTGGTGAGGTTCACCGTAGAAGATGACCGGAGCTCTGGCTCCGGCGATGACTTGGCCAACCTTTGAACCACATGATCCTCCTCTCACGTTTTAATCCCGAGCGTTGGTGTTGATTACCATATTTGCCACGCAATTGACTCATGTCTATGTGGAACACGTGCTTTGGATCATCAGATCTGCCACCTCAATTAATGAGGGAGATCTGATGGTCCACGTAATTTAGAATTTATGAATTTTTGTTTTAATTGCATTTTCTTCAATAATTTATATTAAATTTAATATTGATCCAAAAAATATGGGACTTTCACAAAAAAAATTCAAATATTTTTCTCTTTCATATTCTAAATTAAAATTATTTTTTGGATCATTATTAATATTTTTCATGAATTAATTGATTTTGCATTTGTTTTTAATTGTTTAAAAATATTTTTAAATGTCCAAAAATTATGAATTTTTTTCTCCAAGGTCCTTTGACCTTGTTTGACCTATGATAAATCTCATGGCCATTTCTTTGGTGTTTTGATGAGATTTTAGGAAGTGGACAAAACATATTTGATTTAAATGCACTATTTTATTATTTTTAATTGAATAAATGCCAATTAAATTTTGTTGACCATTTGCATTGACTAGTATGAGTTTGCTTATTGTTGTTGGGCCTTGTCAAGGTTGATTTGACTTTGTCAAATTAATATCATTGGATTTAGGGGATTGATGAAATGTACATTCCATCTCCCGAAATGAATGAATGATATTAATTTCGTAAAAATCCTCCTTTGACTAATTTTCGATCTCATTCATCCCCTTCCCACTTCATCTCTTTCCTCTTCTTCATTCATTCATTACCGTTTGGCCTATGACATCTCAAAGTCCCAATGCTAGTTGATTGAAAAATTGACATGAGTATGGATGAGATTAGGCCACACCTTGTGCATATTTTTGTGTGTGGTATGTTTCATGAGCATAGTTCATAATACTATGTCTCTAACATGCATTAACACCAAAAGTCTATTGCCAGGTCTCAAATAGTTGTGACTTCTACATAAATCCAATTACGATTGCTTAACATAGTGCTAAATTTGTGACATAAAAGGCATGAGCATTATAGTTAATGAGATTGTAAGTCTCCCCTCTTTCATGGTATTGTGTGGAAACTTGGCCTTCTTTCCTTCCTTTGGAAGATGTTTTGGTTCAAGGATCCATGCATGTGATAAGTGGGTTGGGTGTTCTCCAAAGAATATCTTGAAATCAAAAGAAAAACAAAACTAACTTCTAACCTACTAACTACTAACTTTTAACTTTAAGTCTTTACTTTAATGCAATTTACTTTTAGCACTTTATATCATTTGCCATTATACATATCATTCTAATTGTTTATGTTAATGTAATTTTCACTTTGTCCATTTGGACCATATTGCGTGATATATTTGTTTGTGTTACTTTGGTTGTTTGTGTGGTCTTTGACCATTAATGCATATAACAATCATAAAAACCTTAAAAAACTTTTGAGTGGACTGTTGGTTTGATCTTGGACAAATGGACTTAGAACTTAGGCAACATTCCTTTGCTAATGGACTTGGCCAATGCCAACTTGTTGAAGAACCAAGTGCTTGCAATTTGAACTTTATCTGATACATCTTTAAAGATCTCTCTAAGATTCATCTGCAACCTTGATCATTGTTAAGCTGTTATTTTGAACCTGTGACTTGTGGAATTCATCTGTTGCATGAGCTATTTTGAAGAAGATCATGGAATGGATAAGATTGGCATGAGGCCATCTTTATTTGATGCCTTTCTCTTCAAGATAATATAATTGTGCATTTGTGTGTTGCTTGATTCTAAAAGTCCAAGGGAATTCTGCGTTTCTATTGGCATACTTGTCTATTGGATTGCTACCCATTTGGTCAGATCTTTTCAACTCTAAACTTTTAATTTTTATGCATAGGATAGTCTCTTCATCTTATCCCAATTTCTTTAATTTCAAAATCTCTCCCTCCATTTTCAAAATCTTCTTTGTGTAAACTATTTTTGTTCTAAACTTTGACCACTTTTTGCAAAAAGATAGAAACTTTGGCCTTATGCCATTGCATTTTCAAACTTATTTTCTTAAATCAAACTTAACTATACTTGACTTAAACTTTCAAAAAGCCAAAAATAACTAACCCATTCTAACCATTTTTAGGCCTTTATGCCTTTCAAAACTTAAATTTTGTTAAAATCAATGCATCCACTTTGAAATTTGTAGCACGAACTACGAGGTTTTAATCCCTTATTTTTATGTTGGTACGTAGGCACAAGACCGAAGGTCTTGTCAAACACAAAAATATAATTAATGGATTCTTTTCTCATCCCCCCATTCTATTTGTCTGTAAACGTCACTTTGTACAAAATACATATGCACACAAAAAGGGCTCCCTAGGAGTACCTAGGACACTTTGGGTGTTAACACCTTCCCTCTGTGTAACCAACCCCCTTACATGTGATCTCTGACTTTTATTAGTTTTTATTTGAAAACTTCTTACTATTTGGGTTTTGTTCATCCTTTTTCCCTTTTCCCTTGGAAACAATAAAAATGCGGTGGCGACTCTTGTTAATTGATCTCTAGCTTGTCAATAGCTTGATGGTCATGAATTTCCCGCTACAGAAATTAAGTGGCGACTCTGATAGGGAGTAGTCTCCTGTGGGTTTAGCCTACTTTTTATGTGAATATATTTGTATATATATGATGTTTGTGTATATGTATGTGTGATATAATCTGCTTGTTATGCTTGGTGATCTCTGAGTGGTGAGATAAGTTCTAACCCGAACTTGAGTGCAATTAAGATAGGAGGATGATATAGTCATGTTCGACGTATGTGGAGTAGTCCTTAATAAGTTGGCTTGAGATCCATCTGCTCAGTGGAGACTCCTTTGGATTTGGAAATGTCACACAAGTATTTGTGGTTAGGCATTATTATCTCTAATTGGGTCTGAGAAGCTGGGGACCTTAGAACACTTAACCCATCTTGGCCTATTTAGGACGTAGTGCGGAAACTATCCAGGTGTAGACTTGATAACAGTTGTTACGCAATACTACACTTAGACGAGTTTCTCTTGAGAATATTATGGGTCGATGAGTCAGTCATCTTAACCTGTAGTATCTGATAGATGGGATTAAGACTCTAGGAACTTTTTAGAACATGATCTATAGGTTTTTTTATCCTTAGTTCACTCCTTTGGGATGGTTCTTACCCAGACTTCATGCTTGTGACTTGCAACAAACCCTTGATTCTTGGTTGATCCAATCAAGTCTTGTCAATATCAATGGATCTTGGGTGTTGATAAGGTGTAAACCATAATCCACCAAAATGGATGATTGATCTTGACAATGACTTGATTCATCCCTTGACCTTTGTTTGCCTTGTGTGTGATCCCTTATTTGTGATTATTGCATTCATGCATTCATTCGCATCATAACATTCATCACATGAAAATTTCAAGGAACTAAGGTATCATTTGCAAATATTTCCAGACCATGGATTATGGACGAAGGAACACTAAGAAGTATAATTTCAGATGTCCAAATTTGAAAGAGTTAAGGAGGCTAGCATCTTTTGTATTAGATCCCTTGGACTTCAAACAACATCATGGGAAGCTTCTGTCTATCTTGTCTACTGATGTGGTTGAAGGACTCTTGAGTATGCTAGTGCAGTTCTATGATCCTCTCTACCATTGTTTCACTTTCCCAGATTTTCAGCTTGTTCCTACCTTGGAGGAGTATTCTCATCTTTTGGGGATACCTGTTTCTAGTAAAGTACCTTTTAGTGGATTGGAGGAGATTCCTTGGTCTAGTATTATTGCTGAGCTCTTCACTTGAAGAAGTCTGAGATAGAGGCTCATTGGGTGAAGAAAGGAGGGTTATTTGGGTTTCCATCTGTTTTCCTCATCAAGGAAGCTACCATTTTTGCTCAAGCTGGTAGTGTGGATGCTTTTGAAGCTATCTTTGTGTTGCTTATCTATGGATTAGCTTTGTCCCTAACATTGACGGTTTTGTTGATGTTAACGCCATTAGACTTTTCTTGATTGGGAATCCCGTGCCTACTTTGTTGGGCGATATGTATTTCTCTTTGCATTTAAGGAATTCTAAGGGTGGTGGAACAATTTTTTGTTGCATTCCTCTTCTATACAAGTGGTTTATTTCGCACTTGCCTCAGACACCTGCTTTTATGGAGAACAAACAATGTCTACGGTGGTCTCAGAGACTTATGTCTCTCACTAATGATGATATAGTTTGGTATGATCCTTCTTTGAGCAGTTTGGAGATTATTGATAGCTGTGGTGAATTCTCTAATGTGCCTCTCATTGGTACACAAAGAGGAATTAACTACAACCCTGCTTTGGCTCGTCGTCAACTTGGGTTCCCCTTGAGAGACAAACCTAATAACACTTTGTTAGAAGGTTTTTTCTATCAAGAGGGTAAAGATCCCCAACATTTGAAGCAGAAGACTGTGCATGCTTGGCATAATATGCATAGGAAAGGAAGATCCGAGCTTGGTCCGTGCAATTGTGTAGCTTTTGGAAGCTTACATTCTTTGGGTGAAGAAGAGAGATTTGGAGTTGAAGATGCCTTATCCTTGTGAAAGACCTATGTCTATGGTTGTGGTTGAGTCATTAACTCTCCCTAACCAAGATGTAGAGGAGTTGGAAGACGCACTCATCAAGATGAAGCAAGAGAAGGATATGTGGGAAAAGCGTTTCCATGCTTTGGGCAAGAAGCATAAAGATTTGCAGTTGGAGTCTAAGGACAAAGATGCACTGATTGAGCTACTTGATTATCGAGTGACGAAGAGACAGAGAGAGCCAGAGGTTTCATCTTCTAGCATGCCTCAGCCTCCTGTTGCTTGGAAGAAGATTGTTGACCAGCTTGTCCTCGAGAAGACTCAGATGAAGGCTTATTTTGAGACCGAGATCCGTTGCATTCGAAGGAAGTACGCGCATTTAGTCAGATCTTCTGACATTGTTGTTAGGGATCCTTAGGATGACTAATCTCCTTTTCTCTTGTATCTTTTTATTTTGGTTTCTGAAATTGTACTAAGTGTAATCCTTCCAATTTATATAAATAAAAAGAGATTTTTGGTCATATCAAATTGTTGCAATTGCCATTTAAATATTGTATATTTTGAAAATGATATAGTAAGTTCCTTGGAAAAATAAAAATAATCAAGCATTGCATCTCATGCATCATTTGCATAAGCAGGTTTTTGCCAGGTGTCTGATTGATGTTCTTCTGTGCTTTAGCCTAGCTGACTCACCGGTACAACACCAGAGCCAGTCATCAGAAAATCATGGAACATCTAGAGCAAGAGAACAGAGAGTTGAAGGACGAGATCACCCGACTGACTGCCATGATGGAGTCAGTTCTTGCTGCTCAAAGCCAAGCTTCTCCAACGCCTGCAACTCCTCCCGCGAGGATTGTTACTTCAGAAGTGATTACCTCTACCGTGCCTGCTGCCACCGCCCACTTTGCACCAAACCTGCTTGCCGGATTCCCGTGGGGAATGCCTCCCAACTTTGTGCCAGAAGACTTTGCGCCTACTTTTGCTTCCATGCCAGCATCTAGCCCGGTCAAGTCCGTGCCAACTCCAACTGTGCACACTTTGCCTCGCGTAGAGGATACCAAATATCATTCCGAGCCGTCTGAGGGTCCGGATGTTTATGAGAAGATGGACGAGATGAAAGATCAATTTCTTGAGCTGCGCAAGGAATTGAAAATGCTATGAGGTAAAGATCTGTTTGGGAAGAGTGTTGTTGAATTATGCTTGGTACCCAATGTTAAAATCCCAATGAAGTTCAAAGTGCCTGACTTTGAAAAATACAAGGGGAACTCTTGTCCACTCAGTCATCTTGTGATGTATGCTCGCAAGATGTCAACTCTGACAGATAATGACCAACTGCTGATTTACTACTTCCAGGATAGCTTGACTGGTGCTGCACTCCGTTGGTATATGGGGTTAGATAGTGCAAGCATCCGCACTTTCAATGACTTGGGAGAGGCTTTTGTGAAGCAATACAAGTACAATATGGACATGGCGCCGGATAGGGACCAACTGAGGTCCATGTCTCATAAAGATAAAGAGACATTCAAGGAGTATGCGCAGCGATGGAGGGAGTTGGCTGTCCAGATCACTCCTCCTTTGGAGGAGAAAGAGATGACAATTTTTTTTCTGAAAACCCTGAGTTCATTTTATTATGAACGCATGATCGCCAGTGCCCCTAGTGATTTTACGAAATGGTAACTATGGGGATGAGACTTGAAGAAGAGGTCCGTGAAGGACGATTGTCAAAAGATGAGGCGTCAACGAGTAAGAGGTATGAGAGTAGTTTCAACAAGAAGAAGGACATTGAGACAAATGCAATTTCCAGTGGGAGGCAGAGGAGGCCTCAGATCAGAAGAAATCCACCACCCCGTCAACATCATCATCATCAAGTGTCATCGGTAATTCCAGTATTCTCTAATCAACAACAACAACATCAACGTCAACAACAACAACTGTAACAAAGAACAAACACCTACAACAACAACAATACCAACAACAATCATCAACAACTGAATTTCGAGAGGAAAAAGGTCTCTTTTGACCCAATTCCTATGTCATATGCAGAACTGTATCCATCTCTAGTCCTCAAGAACTTGATTCAACCGAGGAACCCACCGCAGATCCCAGAACCGCTTCCTTCGTGGTATAAACCTGAGCTTCGTTGTGCTTTTCATCAGGGTGCACTTGGGCATGACAATGAAAATTGTTATCCGTTGAAGTATGAGGTGCAAAATCTTATGAAGAGTGGTATGGTGTCCTTTGAGGACCGCATGCCAAATGTGAAAGCTAACCCTTTGCCCGCTCATGGGAACTCTTCCGTGAATATGGTGGACGGTTGTCCTGGTGAATTCAAGGTTTTTGACGTCCGGTTTATCCGAAGATCTTTGGTGCAGATGCATAAAGATGTTTGTTTGGTGAGTGACTGTGAACATGACCATGATGGTTGTGTTGTTTGTAGCGTGAACCCAAGAAGGTGTGATATAGTGAAAAGGGACATCCAACGTCTGATGGATGAAAGCATGATTCAGATTGTTCAATCCCATCATGCAGATGACGATGTCAATGTCATAGTTCCCGTTTTCAAGCAACGAGAGCGGTTAGTAATTCAGTATGATAGCAACAACAACAAGAACATCAGCAATAGATCAGTATCGCCGTTGGTAATACGGTTAACGGGCCCAGTCCCGTGCGCATCTGATAAGGCTATACTGTACCAGTATAATGCTACGATGATAGAGAATGGTCAAGAGGTCCCGTTACCTACGACCAATTCAGTAGTGAGCATTGCCGATGTAACGAAGGTGACCCGCAGTGGTCGAGTATTTGGACCGGTGTTCCCGGAGAATAAAGAAGAAACAAGTGTTGATAAGAAGGCGGAGGTGCCTAATGTAGATCCGGTTGGTTGTTCAAAGGATAAGTCTGGTGAATCCAACAACTTGAAAGCCAATGATGATGATGAGGTACTCCGATTGATTAAAAAGAGTGAATTTAATGTGGTTGAGCAGCTGCTCCAGACTCCCTCAAAGATCTCAGTGTTGTCTCTGCTTTCAAATTCCGAAGCATACAGAGAAGCACTACAGAGAGTCTTTGACCAGGCATATATGGAGCAGGATGTTACTGTGGATCAATTTGATCACATTGTAGCTAACATCACTTCATGCAATAATCTGAGCTTCTGCGATGAAGAACTCCCTGAGGAGGGAAGAAATCATAACCTGGCTTTGCATATTTCAATGAACTGTAAGGAAGATGCTTTGTCAAACGTGCTTGTTGACACCGGTTCGTCACTCAATATGCTTCCAAAGTCAACTTTTTCGAAGCTATCTTACCAAGGAGCGCCCATGAGATATAGTGGGGTAATTGTCAAAGCCTTTGATGGCTCGCGTAAAACGGTGATTGGTGAAGTGGACCTTCCAGTCAAGATAGGTCCAAGTGATTTTCAAATTACTTTTCAAGTAATGGATATCCACCGGACCTATAGTTGTTTGTTGGGAAGGCCATGGATTCATGAGGCAGCGGCTGTTACTTCCACTCTGCACTAGAAGCTCAAATTTTTCAAGAATTACAAGCTAGTGATTGTGGGAGGAGAGAAAGCACTATTGGTTTGCCATCTGTCATCTTTCTCCTATGTTGGAGCTAAGGATGAGGTTGGAACTCCGTTCCAAGCCTTATCTATTACTGCTGAGAAGAGAGTTGAGGCACCTATGTCCTCGGTGAAAGATGCTCAGAAGATTGTTGAAGAGAATGCTGTTGATCAATCGGGGCATGTAAGACCCCAATTTTGTCCCTAAGATCCCTCATGGCATCATATCATATCATACCACTGCCTCAAGGATCATTGTGCACCTTGCCTCCTTCCTTGTGGGTGGGTCATCTTTTGAGAGTGATTCTTGATCACCAAGCATGTTTTGCATTTGTATATCATTGCTTTTCATTTGTTTACTAACCAAAAGTACAAAAATATTGCCATCTAACCTTGTTACTTGCAGATGAAGCAACATTAGGTCAAACAAGTCAAAGGCAGCCATTGAGCAATAGATGGTGGCCATTCTGAAGAATTTGGGCACCATGATCATTCACAAGAGTCCATATGAACTATGACATCATTTTGAATCAAGATCTCAAGTGGTAGAGGCTTGGATTTCATCTGAGCATAGCTAGGTCAGTTGAAACCCTAGAAAAGTCAACACAAGTCAACTGTGCATTCAATCATGGATTTGAAGGTGTGAGATGGTTAGAGAGGCCTCATTCATGTCCATACAAGTCTCATTTGACATGTCAAACTTCAACAATGAAGAATTTGAGGTCAGATGAAAAGTTTCCAAAAATAGTAAGTGACCTGTAATTTCAAATTGCCAAAAATGGAAAGGTCTTCTCCTCAAAATTACATCATCAAGAAAGCTTCAAATCAAATTTTGTCCAACATGAAAGTTGAAGATCTTGCTCTCACATTTCCAAAAAGTCCAAGAACATCCATTTCTCATGTGTGGTTGAAGAATTATGATCAAATCATTGTCAAGGAATTTTGGATTTCAAGCTAGCATAACTTTTGAACCAAAAGGCCAAATCATGTGGTTCTTTTTGGAGCATTTCACTCTTGATCTCTACTATCATAATCATGCATCATAGTTCACAAATTCTCATCACAAAAATATTGCATTTTTCACTTGAATTAATTTGAATTTTGGAGGGAAAAGGTGAATTTGAAAATTGGGCATTATTTCCTCTTCCAACCAATTTCATATGCATCAAAACAGATTTTGCAATGCATTTCCAAGCCAAATTCACACTGTTCCATTGGCATATGAGCATGAGGGTATTTTGGCCAAGTTGCATAACACTTCATTTCATCTAATCCATTTTGCATTAGCCTAATTGGGATTAACAAGCATGATTAGCAGATGATATATAACCTTAACCATAACAGAAAATCAAAAAACAATTTCATAATTTCAGATCTAAAATTTTTCATCTCAATTTTCTCTCAACTTTTCATCGATTTTCTTCATAGCTTTTGCCTTGTTCTTGTTCTGGTTATCATATACAAGCATCATTGAAGTAGATTGAAGGAAGATCCTGCAGAATTCAAGCCAAATCGAAGTTGTTGAACATTGCACTCTTCCATGGCAATTGAGATTTCTGGACGAATCAAGCATTGCTGAGCTGAATTTCTTCATCCATTCATTCATCCAAGAGTGGGAGAACATCTGTTTCAGCCTTTCCAAGCCTAGATCGCACGATTCTACTTCTGTTTCTCCAGCAAGGTTAGATTTCGACCTCCATGATTCTTGAAATTGTTAGATGCATCTTGCAGATCCTTTAACACTGGTTATGCTGAACTTTAGATCTCTTAAAACCACGCAGTATTGAAGAAGTTATCATGATTTGAAGTTTGGTTGTTGAAACTTGTTTTGCTCGATCCGTTTGAAATAGTTAGATTTAGGTCAAATTGATGCTGGATATGTGATGTGTGTTGAATGATGATTCGAATGATGTACGTTTCATGAATTTCTGGACATGTTGGATCTTGATGATGATGAACATGATGAACACGCGATGAACTTGCTAGGGTTTTCATTTCCAGGCTGAGTTTGATCCATTAGCGCGCTTATGCATGTGTTTTGGTTGTTAGCGGACATGTATTGGTCCAGGTGTTGATTTCTCATTGGCCAGCGTTTCAATTAAATGAAACGCGGCGTTTAAGCCTGGAGCCACTTTCAAATGCACACACGGCTCGAATCCGGACCAGCGCATTTCTCATTTTTGGCTTTTGTATTTTTTTCATTTATGCCTTACATGTTCATATGCTTATTCCATGCATTTTTTAATTTTTCTCTTCATTTAAAAAATCATAACTCTCAAAATAATGATCCAATTCACATGAGATTTTTTTTGCCATGTTCCTTGTAATGTCTACTATTTTTTGGATATTTTTCCAGAATTTGTGCTCGGTTGGATTAAAATATTGCCTAGGGTTTGTTCTTGCATGTCATTCATTGCACATTGCTTGCCATTTATTTTATGAAATTATGATGCTTGATCCAATGAAGCTGAAAATTTACATGCATAATCTAGACACTTTGATTGATCTTTTGGTATAGAGTTTGCAATTTTTGCATTTCTGGATGTTGAGTTATGATGTGATCAATGGAGGTGTGACAATGTGTGTCACACCATTTCTTGTCCAACTTGCTGATTTTAGTTACCTTGCCAAATAAATGCTAAATGATCTGAATTTTTGCATGATGCTACTTCTGGATGTTAGGATTAATCATGATATTTTGTAGAATTGTTAGATCCATTTACAATTTGTTTGAGATTTTCTTTGCTGGTTGGTCATTGTTGGACTTTTATTGAGTGTTGAACTTTCATGATTTGTGAAATTCTTATGCCTTATCATATGAGTTTGAAATTTTGCACATGTATTCTAGACACATTGAAGTTTGTCTTGGCTTTGGTTTGAATCATTTATCACATGTCATCTCTGTTTTAGGATTGCCTTAAGTTGATGTATCAATTTGTGCTTCCTTTGAGCTTGTTTATGCTTACCATGACTTGATGAATTTGATTTCCATGCTTATACTTGTCCAAATGCCTTGATTTTTGGTGTGTTTATCATTCGATGAGTGCTGTTTAGCCATGATTTTTCTTGAGATTTGTTGAACCATTTTGGAATTAATATGCCTTTGATCATTCTGTTGCTTCTATGTGATTCCAATGTGCTTGCTTTGACATGATTTGTTTATGAAATGAAATTGGTTGATGCTTTTGATATGAGACCACTTGGATATTGTGCTTGATTGATTAATCTTGATTCTTGTAAATTTTCATGTTCTGTTTTAAATTGTTTCTCCTTCTTTGACCCTAGGCCTTGTCCTAGTGGTTTGCTTCTCATGTTTGAGTTTGTTTTCAGGTTAAGAAGTATATGGCTTAAGGAGATTAATTCACATTGCTTGAGTTGGTTTATTTGATATTAACTAACCATGGCTTGTTTTGTAGGATGCTATTAGCTCCTTTGAGTTGAGCTTGTGCCTTGCACATTGTAGCCTTACTTGTTGATTGTGTATTGTCTGTTGACTGTTGGATTATCTGTTTGACTTTCTTAGAGTTGTATACTGATTTGTTTGATGTTTCCACAGGTACCTTAGTTGCTATAGTTAATTGTGAACTTGCTTTTGCTTTGCTTGATAGCTTAAGCATTGAGGTATAACATCTCTTCTTCATGTAGTCTGGAAGACTTGGCTTGTTATGTGGCCAGGCACCTGTCTGAAGTCCTCCTTAAGAGGCAATGCTTGTGATTGTTTATCTTTGTCCCCAAGCAGGAAAAGTCCTTTTGATAAGGCAATTGGTAGATAAAAGAGATGTGTAGTCCGTCTCCTACTATTCTGTGTGTCTTCCCTTTGCTCACATTACATGTTGTAGCATTGTGGATCTTAACCCAAGATCTATAGAGTCATTAACTTGTGGAGAGAGTTCCAACTTTCTGAACTCCCACACCTTCTGATATTCAATGCTCTCCCTGACCAGGGATAAGAGCCATGAGGCACACCCCTCATATCCTTTCATCTGCTTCACCTTAACTCTCAATGTTAAGGTTAAGAGCACCACTTACCCCATTCCAGTTGACTTTCAAGTCTAACCCTTGCTTGAGCCTAATTGCTTGTATATAGAGTGTGCTAAATGACTTTGTTTGATTGATGGCTTGATTCATTTGTATATGTTTGCTTGTTTGCCTTTGTGCATTTATCATCATTAATTGCTCATTATTGCATGATCATCATTTCATATCTTTGTGACCATCTTTGATTGCCCATTGAGGAATCAACAGTAAGTCCATTAATTGGCCATTGTTCCTATGATTTGGAAGGGATTGAGTATAAGACCATTTCATTGGCCACTTATGTCCTCTTTGCTTAGTGCTTCCGTTTGTTTGTTGTGTGTGACGATACAATTGTAAGTCCATGTTGTTGGCATTTGTACTCCCATGATCATCCTTTGGAGATTAGAGTAAGTCCAGATAGATTGGCATCTGACATCCATGTTTTGTTCTTGCTTTGTGAGATTGGTATAAGTCCATTTATTGGCATCCGGTATCATTGTTTTGTTTTAGGAGATTGGTGTAAATCCATTTATTGGTATCCAATATCCGTATTTGTTTTGTGAGATTGGAATAAGTCCATTTATTGGCATCCGGTATCATTGTTTTGTTTTAGGAGATTGGTGTAAATCCATTGATTGGTATCCGGTATCCGTGTTTGTTTGTGAGATTGGTATAAGTCCATTAATGGCATCCGGTATCACCTTGCTTTTTATTTGCTTGCTTGTTTTGTTGCCTCATTCCAAAGGACACACTTGAATCATCTTCTATATGATCTCAAGAGGTGAAATTCTAGGAAGTTTTACACTCCTTCATCCATACCCTCTTTGTCCTAAACCTTTTCACACTTTGCTTTCAAACTTGTAAATACATATTGTGCAAACATCTTCATATCTTTTCAAATTAGAAACTTGGACCTTAAGTTCCTGACTTTTCAAACTTCATTTTTATAACACTTCTTTCTGAATCGAATACTAATCATACTTTGACCACATTTTGTGAATACTCATAATCAATTAACCTCACTCATTCAATTGTTTTGTGGCTTTGTCCATTGTTAATATGTTTTCATACATTAGCCATAGGTTTCAATTACCATAGTGGTTGATGTAAATCTTACCTTGTCCTTAGTGAGTTGATTGTAAGTCTTCCATACTTATTATAGGGTTAACCCCTCACTAGTATGTTGAAGCCGTCCTCGCATGGTGGATTGTTGATTTAGGTTGAGTTTTCTCCCATTGGTAATGAAAAGCCTTAGTGCTCTTGTTTTAAAATGAACCCACAAATTTTGGAAATCTTTTAGCCGAACTACGGCGTTTTGATCCTTACCTTCCATGGAGAGGTACGTAGGCAACGGGTTCATCCGTTCAAACACAAAAATAATAAATTGTATATTCTTTTCTCATCATCTCATTCATGTTTGCACAATATGTCATAAACAAATAAACTTTTTATACAACAAGTGTGAAAAGGGCTCCCTAGGAGTACCTAGGACGTTTTGGGTGCCTAACACCTTCCCATTGCGTAATTTACCCCTTACCCAGATTCTCTGATCTTTTCATTAGTTTTCTATGTGTAAAACTTCTTAGGCTTTTGTTCGCTTTTTAGCCAATCCTTTGGATAAATAAAAGTGCGGTGGCGACTCGATTCTTTGTATGCTTTGCTTTTGATTTAGTCAATAAATCATAAAGTGACGAATACACCGCTACAGAAAAGTGGCGACTCCACTGGGGAAGAAGCTTAGACCTTCCCTGGTGGTATTGCCTACTTTTCACCCTTGTTGTATGATATTTGCTTATGTGTTATTTGACATATTTTTGTACAATTTGGGATAACTGTATTGATTGTAATGTTTGAATTGCTTGATATACAATTGCTGTTTGCTTTGGTGATCTCTGTGAGATGAGTTCTATACCCGAACTCGAGTGCACTCTAGGATAGGAGAATGGCGTAGTCTTGTTGACTGGTGTGGAGTATTCCTTAGCTAGTTGACTTGCGAGTCCATTCACTTGGTGGAGGTCATGTTGGATTAATAATATCACACAAGTTATTTGTGGTTAGGCATTATTCTTTCAATCATGTGCCTTAGAAGTCAAGGACCGTAGTTTAGCAAGCCCATCTTGGCCTATATTTAGGACGTAGTGCGGAGGTCGTTCAGATGTCAGTTCTGATGCGATTGTTACGCGATACTACACTCATAAGAGTCTCTCTTGAGAATATTTTTGGAATACGAGTATTCGTTCCTCCGATAATATCCGAAAGATGGGACGATGATTATGGGAACCTCTGGTAGAACATGTCTGGCAGGTTTAAACCCTAGTACACTCCCTTTGGGTGGTTCTTAACCGAGACTCCATGCTCGTGACTCTCGGCAAACCCGTGATTCATGGTCGAGTCGTTCAAATATCCTTAATATCAATGGAACTTGGGCGTCGATAAGGTGTAAACCATAATCCGCCAAAATGGATGGTTGATATTAAGGATGATTGAGCCGGTTCATGTACCGTTAATATCAATGGAACTTGGGTATTGATAAGGTGAAAACCATAATCCACCAAAATGGATGATTGATATTAGGGATACAATGAGCTTTCCCATGACCTTTGTTTGGTGTGACTTGCTTGATCCTTGAGTGTGATTGTTGCATTCATGCATTCATGCATTCATCTGCATTCATGTCATCAGAAAAAGGAAAAAATTTCAAGGAACTTAAAGGGTTTATTCGCAAAATTTTCAGACATGGAAAGACCAAAAAGGCATACAAAGAAGTACAGCTTTAGACACCCTGATGTGAAAGAGTTAAGGAATCTGACATCTTATGTATTAGATCCCTTGGGTTTCAAGGCTCGTTATGGGAAGCTTCTGCCTCTGTTGACTACTCAGGTTGACGAGGGACTGATGAGTACTCTGGCTCAGTTTTATGATCCTCTGTATCACTACTTCTCATTCCCGGACTTCCAGTTACTGCCTACCTTGGAGGAGTATTCTCATCTTATTGGGATCCCGATCCTGGATCAGGTGCAATTCAGTGGCTTAGAGAGTATTCCGACTGCTCGAGAGATTGCAGACTTGTTGCACATAGATGAATCTTTGATTAAAGCTAATCTGACTACCAAAGGTGGAATTCAGGGTCTTCCTTCTGATTTCCTCATCGCTCAAGCTACCGTTTATGGGAAGGCCATGAGTGAAGATGCCTTTGAGGCTTTATTTGTGCTGCTCATCTATGGGTTGGTATTATTCCCCAACATCGACAAATTTGTGGATGTGAACGCCATTAGGATCTTTTCAGTTCTTAATCCCATTCCGACTCTGTTGGGTGATGCCTATTTCTCTTTGCATCTGAGGAATGCGAAGGGTGGAGGAGTTATTGTGTGCTGTCTGCCTCTGCTGTATAAGTGGTTTATTTCGCACTTGCCGCAGACGCTTGCTTTCAAGGAGAACAAGGGATGTCTACGGTGGTCTCAGAGACTCACGTCTCTCACTAATGATGATATCTCTTGGTATGATCGCGTGTATGATACTGTGCAGATTATTGATTATTGTGGTGAATTCCCTAATGTGCCTCTTCTTGGTACATGTGGTGGGATCAACTACAATCCCATCCTAGCACGTCGTCAGCTTGGGTTCCCCCTAAAAGATAAACCTCATAACATCCTGTTAGAGGGTGTATTCTTTCAGGAGGGTAAAGATCCCCAAAGCCTGAAAGCCAGATTTGTCCGCGCTTGGCGCAAGATCTGCAAGAAGACTAGGAATGAGCTAGGTCCGAAGAACTGCATTGCTTTGAAACCATATACTTCTTGGGTCAGACAGAGAGCTGCTGTATATTTGATGCCGTACGATCATCCAAGACCTACACCGTTGGATGTGGCTGGGCCTTCAACCCTCCCTAACCAAGATGTAGAGGAGTTGAGGGAAGAAGACCTTTCACGTGCCTGGATCCGTGAAAGAGAAGAGTTGCTTCAACAACTGAAGGAGAAGGACGCTCTGATTGAGTTTCTCGAGCATCAGGTGATCGACGATCCGAATGATACTTGGACTTCTCTACTTCCTCAGTCTTCCAAATTCTGGAAGAGGAAGTATGATCGACTTGCAAAGGAGAAAGCAGATATGGAAGCAGCCTATGAGAGAGAGAGATCAAGAAGCTGTGTGCATCTCGTTTTCCAGCATCTCGAGCTTCTAGGGATCCATAGGATGTTATTTTCCTTTTCTCTTTGTAATGATCAAAAATGCTGTACTTCTTTGTCTCGAATATATTTGATGAGATATTTTCCATATTGCTATTAAATGCTTAAAAATTAAAATTTGCAAATAATGCCCTAAAAGTTCCTTGAAAATAAAACAAAGCATATGCACAAACATTGCATGCATCATTTTGCATAAGCCGGTGTTGTTCTTGGTCTTCTTGTCTGTGGCCTAACTCTGTGTTCTTCATTTATTTTGAAGACAAGCTGACTCACCGGTACTATACAAGAGCCACTTCTGCCAGAGTAATGGATAAGTTGGAACAAGAGAACCGTGAACTGAAAGAAGAGGTCGCCAGACTTGGCGCTTTGATGGAGCAACTCCTTGCTGCCCAGAATCAACCTGCTCAATCGCCTGCAACTCCTGTCCAGAGGACGGTTATTTCAGAGATTGTAGCTCCGACTGTGCCAGCTGCCAGTGCTCACTTTGTGCCGCATGCCATGCCAGCCGGGTTTCCGTGGGGAATGCCTCCGGGTTTCATGCCTGATATTCCAGCTCCGACTTTTGCTTCCATGCCGGCATCTAGCCCGGTCCTTGCTGCTGCTCCTCCTGTCGTGCATACCATGCCTAGGGTAGACGACACCATCTATCATTCTGAGCCGTCTGAGGGCCCAGATGTCAATGAGAAGATGGAGGCGATGAATGATCAATTCCTTGAGCTGCGGAAGGAATTGAAGACCCTCAGAGGGAAAGATCTGTTTGGCAAGTCTGCTGCTGAACTTTGCCTTGTTCCCGGTGTTAAAATTCCAATTAAATTCAAAGTGCCTGACTTTGAAAAATATAAGGGGAACACCTGCCCTCTTGCTCATCTGGTTATGTATGCCAGAAAAATGTCTACGCAAACAGATAATGATCAGCTTCTGATCCATTACTTCCAGGATAGTTTGTCCGGTGCGGCTCTTCGTTGGTATATGAGCCTTGATAGTGCAAACATCCGGTCCTTCAATGATCTTGGCGAAGCCTTCGTCAAGCAATATAAATACAATGTTGATATGGCGCCTGACCGTGATCAACTCAGGGCCATGTCCCAGAAGGATAAGGAGACATTTAAGGAGTACGCCCAGAGGTGGCGAGAGTTAGCTGCTCAGATTACTCCTCCGCTAGAAGAGAAAGAAATGACTAAGATCTTTTTGAAGACTCTTAGATCATTCTATTATGAGCGGATGGTTGCGAGCGCTCCCTCTGATTTCACCGAGATGGTGAACATGGGGATGCGTCTGGAAGAAGGAGTCCGTGAAGGACGATTAGCTAAAGATGAGAGCTCTTCTAAACGGTATGGGGCGTTTAAGAAGAAAGATGGGGAGGCACATGCTGTGCAATCCCATACTAAATCCAGAAGACCCTCTGTTCAGAGGAAGCCTGCACGTCGTGCAAGCAATCAGCACCAGGTGGCTCACATAGCACCTGTTTTCAGAGATGGTGCTCAGTATCAGCTGCCTAATCAGCATCAGCATCAACAACCCCAGTATCAACAACAACACCGTCCACAGCAACAGGCTTACCAGCCTCGTGGCAGTACCAGTAATCAAGCTAATTTGAATTATGATAGGAAGAAGATCAGCTTCGATCCGATTCCTATGTCATACGCTGAGCTATATCCTTCCTTGTTGGAAAGGAAGCTAGTTACTCCGCAATGGTGGTATAAACCAGATCAACATTGTGTTTATCATTCCGGTGCTCCGGGACACAATATTGAGAATTGCTTTCCGTTGAAGACTAAGGTGCAAGACCTTATGAGGTGCGGCATTTTGAGCTTCGAGGACTCAGACCCCAATGTTACAAAGAACCCATTGCCCGAGCATGGGAAATCAGTGAATATGGTCCAGGGGTGCCCTGGGAAATACAAAGTCAAATATGTCAGTCATATTAGACAGTCATTGGTCGAATTACATCGTTTGTTGTGTCAGTACAGCCATATGGAGCATGACCATGACAGGTGCCGCATCTGTTCAGTTAATCGTCTGGGTTGTCGCCAAGTGCGAAGAGAGCTTCAAGAGCTGTTAGATGAAGGAACCATAGAGATTCTTCAGAACCGAAATGTTGATGAAGATGAACCAGAAGTGAATGTTATCTCTCCTGTGTTCAAGCTGCCTGAGCCTATTGTCTTTCGTTATGATGGCAGCAAGCCGAAGGTCTCTCCTTCTCTAACAATCAAGCCGGCAGGCCCTGTGCCTTATTCTTCTGATAGAGCTGTTCCTTTCAGATATAACCCCGTTGTTGTTGAAGATGGGAGAGAAGTGTCGTTGCCTTCTACCATTGTCACCAATATTGCTGATGTAAGTGGGTTGACCCGGAGTGGTCGTGTATTTTCTGCGCCTAAGCCTCAGGCTAGGGCTGTTGTTTCTGACACTGTTGAGCGTCCGGTGGGGACGGCTGTTAATGTTCAGAACCCGGCACTTGCTGTTGCCAAACCCTCCTCTGTACAAAAGACTCCTGATTCTTCTGTTGGCCCGAGTGGCATTATGAATGAAGAATGTGATGAGATGCTGAGGCTCATCAAAAAGAGTGAGTACAATGTTGTAGACCAGCTTCTACAAACGCCATCCAAAATTTCCGTTCTATCTCTGCTTCTGAATTCAGAACCTCATAGGGAGGCTTTGCAGAAAGTATTGGATCTGGCATATGTTGATCATGATGTCACTGTAGAACAGTTTGATGGTATAGTTGCAAACATCACTGCTTGCAACACGTTGAGTTTCTATGACGCTGATCTCCCTGAGGAGGGAAGAGACCACAACATGGCTTTACACATTTCTATGAACTGCCAGTCTGATGCTATGTCCAACGTGCTGGTGGACACTAGATCATCTCTCAATGTATTGCCAAAAACCACTCTTTCGAAGTTGTCATATCAGGGGCCTCCCATGAGGCAGAGTGGTGTTGTTGTGAAGGCTTTTGATGGGTCGCGTAAGACTGTGATTGGGGAAATTGATCTCCCGATCAAGATTGGACCAAGCGATTTCCAGGTTACCTTCCAGGTTATGGATATCCACCCATCATATAGCTGTCTTCTGGGGCATTCAACGAGCAAGGGTTGTTCAAGAGTGGAGGATTCATCCATGCTGATCAAGCTGAGGAAGCTGCTGCTATTCTGGAAGAGGATGCAGAGGACTTGAGCAACTTCATCATACCTGGTGGAGTCTGCCACAATTGGGTCGCGGTAGATGTTCCTACAGTCATCCATAGATCAGAGTAATGGTTCACTTTGTTTAAAACCCTTCTCCCATGCCAAAAGGAGAAGTGATGACATTGTTGGCAAGCATATATACAATGATATTTCATTCAATTAATGCATTGTTCAACATTTGTTTTTCCATTTGTTTTCACTTTTTGGTTTTGCATGAAATCAGTGATCACAAAAAACCCATAAAAACAAGAATAAAAACATTTTTCATCTGCATAATGATTTGCTTGTCTAAATTCTAAAGTTTTTTTATTAACCCAAAATCGTTATGCAGGTTGATTCTAAAACCCATTGAACATAATGATCCAACGCCATCTCCCAATTTTGAATTCCCTGTATTCGAGGCAGAGGAAGATGATGTTAAAGGAATTCCTGATGAGATTACCCGTCTCCTTGAGCACGAGAAGAAGATCATTCAGCCGCACCTTGAAGATCTGGAAACAGTCAACTTGGGGTCTGAAGATTGTGTTCGTATGGTGAAGATTGGGGCACTTCTTGAAGGGTCTGTCAAGAAGAGGTTGATCAGTTTGCTACGAGAATATTCCGATATCTTTGCTTGGTCATATGAAGACATGCCAGGTCTAGATACAGATATTGTGCAACATTTCCTGCCTTTGAAGCCTGAGTGCGTGCCTGTGAAGCAGAAACTTAGAAGAACTCATCCAGATATGGCAGTGAAGATCAAAGAGGAAGTTCAGAAGCAAATTGATGCGGGGTTTCTGGTGACTTCTACATATCCTCAATGGGTGGCCAATATTGTGCCTGTGCCCAAGAAGGACGGAAAAGTCCGTATGTGTGTTGATTACCGTGATTTGAATAAAGCTAGTCCAAAAGATGATTTTCCTCTACCACACATTGACATGTTGGTAGACAATACAGCTAAATTCAAAGTCTTTTCCTTTATGGACGGATTTTCCGGTTATAACCAAATCAAGATTGCACCCGAGGATATGGAGAAGACAACATTCATCACACCGTGGGGAACATTCTATTATCGAGTGATGCCCTTCGGTTTGAAGAACGCCGGAGCCACGTATCAACGAGCTATGACTACCTTGTTTCATGATATGATGCACAAGGAGATAGAGGTCTATGTTGATGATATGATCGCTAAGTCCCGAACGGAAGTTGAACATGTTGAGCATTTGTTGAAGCTTTTTCAGCGTTTGAGGAAGTTTAGGCTTCGTTTGAATCCGAACAAATGTACATTTGGAGTCCGTTCCGGCAAGTTGTTGGGTTTTGTAGTCAGCGAGAGAGGTATTGAGGTTGATCCTGCAAAGGTCAAAGCAATACAAGAGATGCCTGCGCCAAAAACTGAGAAGCAAGTCCGAGGTTTTCTTGGCCGCTTGAACTATATTTCCAGATTTATATCCCACATGACTGCCACATGTACGCCGATATTCAAGCTCCTCCGGAAAGATCAGTCTCATGATTGGACCGAGGATTGCCAGAAAGCTTTCGACAGTATTAAAGAATATCTATCTGAACCTCCGATCTTGTCTCCGCCTGTGGAAGGAAGACCTCTGATTATGTATTTGACTGTTCTTGAGGACTCGATGGGTTGTGTACTCGGTCAGCAAGATGAATCAGGGAAGAAAGAATCTGCTATCTACTACCTCAGTAGGAAGTTTACTGATTGTGAGTCTCGATACTCTATGCTTGAGAAGACGTGCTGTGCTTTGGCTTGGGCTGCTAAGCGTTTGCGCCAGTACATGATAAATCATACAACTTGGTTGATATCCAGAATGGATCCAATCAAGTATATCTTCGAGAAGCCTGCTTTAACTGGGAGGATTGCCCGTTGGCAGATGTTGTTGTCTGAGTATGATATCGAGTATCGAGCTCAGAAAGCTATCAAAGGTAGTATTTTGGCTAACCATCTAGCGCACCAGCCGATTGAAGATCATCAGTCTGTTCAGTACGACTTCCCAGATGAGGAGATTTTGTATTTTAAAATGAAAGATTGTGACGAGCCTACACTTGATGAAGGTCCAGAACCTGGTTCTAGATGGACGATGGTGTTTGATGGCGCTGTAAATCAGTACGGAAATGGAATTGGGGCAGTAATCATTACTCCTCATGGCACACATATTCCGCTTACAGCAAGGCTAACTTTCAAATGCACGAATAATATGGCTGAGTATGAGGCCTGTATTATGGGATTGGAAGAATGCATTGATTTGAGAATCAAGCATCTTGATGTGTATGGTGATTCGGCCCTAGTTGTCAATCAGATCGAGGGTGAATGGGAGACGAATCAGCCTGGTCTCATTCCATATAGAGATTATGCAAGAAGGATTTCAACATTCTTTACAGAAGTTGACTTTCATCATATTCCTCGAGAGGATAATCGGATGGCAGATGCCCTTGCTACGCTTTCTTCCATGATTGTGGTCAAGTATTGGAATGAAGTTCCCAACATTGTCGTGATGCGCTTGGATAGACCAGCTCACGTGTTTGCAGTTGAAGAAGTGAATGATGACAAGCCTTGGTATTTTGATATCAAGAATTTCCTCCAGAACCAGGTATACCCGCCTGAGGCATCTGTGAAAGATAGGAAAACTTTGAAAAGGTTGTCAGGCAGTTTCTACCTCAGTGGTGAAGTGCTTTATAAGAGAAATTTTGACATGGTTTTGCTCAGATGCGTGGATAGACACGAAGCAAACCTGTTGATGACTGAGGTCCATGAGGGTTCATTTGGTACTCATTCCAATGGACATGCCATGGCTAGAAAGATGTTGAGAGCAGGCTACTATTGGCTGACAATAGAGTCTGACTGCTGCAAATATGTGAATAAATGCCACAAGTGTCAGATTTACGCGGATAAGATTCATATTCCTCCGACACTTCTGAATGTGATTTCATCACCATGGCCTTTCTCTATGTGGGGAATTGACAATATCGGCATGATTGAACCGAAAGCGTCCAATGGACACAGGTTTATTCTCGTAGCAATTGATTACTTCACCAAATGGGTTGAAGCCGCTTCGTATGCGAATGTGACTAGACAGGTGGTTGTGAAGTTTATCAAAAACCAGCTGATTTGCCGTTATGGTGTGCCAAATAAGATCATTACTGATAATGGATCTAATCTGAATAATAAGATGATGGAAGAGTTGTGCGCTGAATTCAAGATTGCACACCATAATTCCTCTCCTTACAGACCTAAGATGAATGGGGCTGTTGAAGCTGCTAATAAGAATATCAAGAAGATTATCCAGAAGATGACAGTTACGTACAAAGATTGGCATGAGATGCTGCCATTTGCTTTGCATGGTTATCGTACATCTGTCCGCACTTCAACAGGGGCAACCCCTTTCTCTCTTGTTTACGGGATGGAGGCTGTTCTCCTAGTAGAGGTGGAGATCCCATCAATGAGAGTCTTGATGGAAGCCAAGTTGACTGATGCTGAATGGATTCAGAGTCGTTATGACCAGCTGAATTTGATTGAAGAGAAGAGATTGACTGCCATGTGCCATGGTCAGTTATATCAGCAGAGAATGAAGAAAGCATTCGATAAGAAGGTCAAGCCTCGTGTGTTTCGAGAAGGAGACCTCGTGCTCAAGAAAGTCTTGTCTTTCATGCCCGATTCCAGGGGCAAGTGGACTCCAAACTATGAGGGTCCATATGTTGTTAAGAGAGCCTTTTCAGGCGGTGCTTTGATGCTTACAACAATGGATGGGGAGGATTTCACTCGTCCTGTGAATTCAGATGCAGTCAAGAAATACTTTGCCTAAAAAAAAGAGTATATGCAAATGAAAAACAGAATAGCTCGCTAAGTTGAAAACCCGAAAGGGAGGCTTAGGCAAAAATGAGCGTCTCGGTGGAGAACCCGAAAGGGTGATCCAAGCAAAAATTAGAGACATTGAAAAAAAAGTATATTTGCATCCCGCTAGATTGAGTACCTCACCCTGGGGCAATCTAGGCAAAAATTAGCGATTTGGCAAGTAACTGCATCCTGACAAGACTTTCTGTTCCGCAGCTGTCTTTTCGTCAGAGGTTCTCGATTCGTCGTCGACTGAAGCTTCGAATACATCGAGATTCAAATTGGTAGAGAAAGGATCATTATGTTCAGTGTAGCCCTCTTCCAATATATATCACTGATTTCAAACTTGTACAGATCTATGGAGTCTTGCCATTTGCAGGCTACCATTCCATCAAATCAATTTGAGCTTTTTATCCTATTATTTGCACTCTTATTTATTTCAATTCAACAAATGTTTTGCATGTTTTAATCGATAAAATGTCATTGTTTTAAACAAATAAAATTTTTCAAATTGTTGTTTTAAACAAAGTGAACATTCACAATGATGAAAGGATACTTAAGAATTTCTCAGTGCTCTCCCGAGGGTGGCATGATTTCCAACAGGTAAGGCATTTGTTCATATTCCTGGCATTGGTTGTATCCTCTCTCTCCTGCTTTGTTGTTAGGGGTTGTTCCCCAAGCAGAATTATTGTTGTGGGTTGTTTCCCGAGCAGAGTGTTTGTTGAAGACTTCGTTTTCTTCTCTAGCAGTATTCTCCCCCAGCATGGGTGTTCTCCTTGTGGTAGATTCGGTAGTTGGTGGTTGGAAACCCAGGTACTCCGTTTCTCCCCAGTGCAGTCGCTAGCAAAGTTGTGATTTCTCTCCTCAGCATGGTTGCTTTCTTTTTGAGGATTCAATGGCTGGTGGATTGTTATCCCGGTGTTTTACCGCTTTCCCCAGCATTGTCACAAGCAGAGTTGTTGCTATCTTTCCTCAGCACAGTCGCTGGTGGAATCTGTGATATATCCCCAGAGCAGAGCGCTTGTGGAAGACTTCGTTTTCTTCAGCAGTGCCCTCTTCCCCGGCCAAGTCGCCAGCGGAGTTGCTATATCTCCTCATCAGTGTGCTTATCCCTGCAGCAGGGCAGTGATTGTGTTCCTCCTCAGCAGTTGTGGATGTTCTCCTCAGAAGAGTCAGCATTTGGTGGTTGATCCCCAGCTCTCTTCCATATTCCCAGTGGGTCCCTCAGTGGACTTCCCCAGTGGAGCCGTCAGTAGATTTGTGGTTTGGTGGATTGTATGTATGCAAAATCCCCAATAGAGTTGGTATCCCCAACAGAGCCAGGTTTGCTTCTGTGATTCCCTCAGAGTCTCCGCCAGAGCGGGTATCCTCGACAGAGTTGCTTTTGTGGCAGTTTCCGCTTGTCGAAATCTCTGTTTCCCCAGTAGGTTGGTTGGTGGCCTATTATCCAGAGATGTGATTGATTTCCTGATTGCTTTTGATCCTCAGTAGAGTGGCTTGTTGCAGAATCTACTTATGGGATATGTTTTTTCCTCCAGTGGGTTGTTCCCTGATGGAACGGCTATTTGTGTTCTCCCCGGTAGAGTTGCTTGTGCAGTAGATTCTACATGGATGATCTGTTCTCCCTCAGTGGGTTGTTCCCCAGCGGAGTGGTGGATTTGCTTTCATAGCAGTTCTCGCTTGTGCAGGGAACTTTTGACGTTGAGGATCCCCCTGCAGATATTTTGGGACTTCTTCTTCTCCCCAACAGATTGGTCTTTGTGGCTGTTTATGCCTATTGTGACTTTCTGTTCGCCGGTTGGGTGATTGTTGATCCATTACTCAGAGATTTGGTGATATCTTTGATCTTTTGCCTCCCCGCAGATCTTTGCTTTTCAGCATGTGGATCTCCTGCAGATTGGCTTTCCAGTTGGTTTTTCCCCTGGAAGTATAGTAGCGGGCGTTTGACTCCTAGACTTTGTTTGCGTTAGACATGTCTGTTTCGTCCGCATTCATCAAACATGAATTACGCATATTCATGCATATTCATAAACATTCAGATATTCATGTTGCATTTTTTGCCATATATCTTTTGTTTGTTGTCTCTTGCTATGGGTTTTATAGATCTCTTCAATAGATCTTCCCAAGCAGATGTCGGGTGTTTAAATCTCTCTATGTAGAGTCAGCCCCATAAGCAGAAAGTGTCTGTCTTTCCTTCTGCAGTTCCCCACTGAGATTATCCTCGTGGATGACGGTTTCTTCCGTTTCCTCCCAACACATATATTGGGATGGATGTTCCTATTGAGTTATATCCTCATGGGACGTATCTTGATTCAGTCTGTCTTTTCGGTTTGGTCCCGAATTGGCATTTGTCAACTGTTTCTTGTGCTTCCCTGTGGAATAAATGAATAATTTGCCCAGTAACCGACATTAATTCTTTTATCCCCAGCGGAATCTTTTTGGGCTACTACCCCGTATCCGGTAGTTGTAAGTCCTATGTTCCCTCTTCTTGGTGGAATTTGTGGTTATGTACCTTTTATTCCTCAGCAAGAGTCGTTGGTTTTCTACCCAGTATTCGGTAGTTGCAAATCCTGGTTTTCCTGCTCTCCAACAGTTTGTGGTTTGTTATAAACCCTATTTTGTTCCCGTGCGGATTTGTGATTTCCTTCATTCCCGACGCGGAGTTGTGGTCTTCTACCCAGTATTCGGTGGATGTAAACCCTAAATCTTTTATCCTCATCAGAGTTTGATGGCTACTACCCCGTATTCGATAGTTGTAAGTCCTATCTCTTTTCCCCTGTGCAGAGGTAACCTTTGTGGTTCGTTCTGGTTGATGGTGGATTTGGTGTCGTTGTGGTTTTATTCCCAACGGAGTCTGTGCTTTTTGCGGATAGTTGCCGGTTGCTAGCAAATTTTATCCCCAGCCAGAGTTTTGGTTTTCTACCCCGTCTTCGGTAGCTGTAAACCCTAATTTCTCCCCTTTGCAGAGTTAACCTTGTTGTTCATCCTAACCGATGATGGTTACTCTTTGTGGTTATCTTCATTCAATATTTTGATGTTGATATTCCTCCCTTTGCTTGTGGATAATTGCCGGTTGCTAGCAATTTTATCCCCAGCAAGTCTTCTGGATAATTGTCGTATGCTTGCAATTTTATCCTTTTTGAAGTCGCCATTGGGTCCTTTCACCGTTTGCTAGTGATTTGTTCCCCGGATCATTGATTGTTTATCAATGCATCCCCAGCTAGTCCTTGTGGATAATTGCTGTTTATGCAATTCATCCTCAGCAGATCGCCTTTCATTTACCCGGTTGCTTGGTAATGATTGTTGCTCCTTTTGATTGGTCATCATTATATACCTAGTTTTGTGGTATCCCGATGCCTTTCTCTTCGGTCGATTTATCCTTTGTTAACCCAGTAACCGGTTGTGGATAATCTTCCATGCGAGTATGTTATCCACGTTCTGACGGTAATGGATAATATATCTCATGCACTCTTCAGTCGAAGCCTTTTGTGTTTCCCTGGTCGAGTAAGATTCGTTATTTCCCTTTGTGGAATCGAATATTTGTTTCTTGGATAATTGCCAGATGCTTGCAATCTATCCCCTCTGAGTTGTCTTTCGTTTACCCGTATGCTTGGTATCGATTGTCTCTCTTTTTGGTTAGTCACCTATTATATGCCCTAACCGGTATCTCTGGTGTCTCTTCCTTTTCGAGTATATTATTCACGTTCTGACGGTAATGAATAATATATCTCTTTCGCTCTTTGGTTGGAATCCTTTGTTGATCTTCCCCAGTAGAGTAAGATTCGTATTCTTTGTAGAATCGAATATCCATCCTTTAACCAGTTTGTGTTTTGGATGATGAGTGTTTTGGCAGTAAAAACCAATCCACGCTTTCGGTAGATCACCTATTATATGCCCAATAACCGGTATCCCTGGTGTTTCTTACCATGCGAGTATATTATCTACGTTCTGACGGTAATAGATAATATATCTCATGCGAGTATTCTATCCACGTTCTGACGGTAATGGATATTATGTCTCATGCACTCTTTGGGTTTGTGTCCCCAGTTGAGTAAGATTCGTCTTCCCTTTGCGGATTCGAATGTCCATCCTGTAAGTCGATTTGCTTTTTCAAGCCCTCCTTTCGGATGATGAGTGTTTTGGCATATATACCAATTCACGTTTTGGTCGGTCACCTATTATATACCTTGGTATCCCTGGTGTTCCTTCCTTTCTGCTCCCTATTATGACCTTGGTCCCCTGCGGAGTCAGATTTTCCTGAGTTGATGTACCTTTTTCAGGTCTTTCTCAGATGTTTGGATGATTGATATCTCTCACCCTTATACCGGTCTTAGGTATTCATTCTTCCTGAGTTTGTTACCCTTATACCGGTAACACCTCATCTTGTTGCTTTTCCCCAGGAGAGTCTCTTTGTTAGACCTTTCCCGGTGGAATTTTTGCTGTGATTTTACCCCTTTGCTGTATTGGCGTTTTCCCCAATACATGCATTTTCCCGGCAGGGAGGTTCTTTGTGAATCTTTTTCCTGGTCCGAGTCCAGATTTTTATCCGAAGTATCCCTTGTGGATAGTTTGAGTCAGCTTGTGTCTTTCCAATGGATGTATCTTCCTTTGGAAACCCTCTGATCCCCAGCTTGAGTCCTTTACTTCCCCAGTAAAGTCTCCAGTCTGTTTCCTGTTTTCCCCAACTCAGAGTCGTGTCCTGCTCACGCATTTCTTTTTCTTTCTATCCCCAATTAGTGTCCCCATAAGAGTCCTGTTAGAGTCTCTGTTCCTGGTGAGTGTATTACTCCGATGGATCGTCTTTTCTTCTGTGTGAACCATATCCCCACAGAGTTTGTGTCTTTTTACATGCATACATCTGCATCATGAGGTCTCTTAGGGACCAAAATTTGTCTCATTACTGTTATTTAAGTCCATTCTACCGCGTCGAGATGAAGATTTCTAAACTTCACTTCTCCGGCTAGAATGACCTTAAATAGGGGCATCTGTAAGACCCCAATTTTGTCCCTAAGATCCCTCATGGCATCATATCATATCATACCACTGCCTTAAGGATCATTGTGCACCTTGCCTCCTTCCTTGTGGGTGGGTCATCTTTTGAGAGTGATTCTTGATCACCAAGCATGTTTTGCATTTGTATATCATTGCTTTTCATTTGTTTACTAACCAAAAGTACAAAAATATTGTCATCTAACCTTGTTACTTGCAGATGAAGCAACATTAGGTCAAACAAGTCAAAGGCAGCCATTGAGCAATAGATGGTGGCCATTCTGAAGAATTTGGGCACCATGATCATTCACAAGAGTCCATATGAACTATGACATCATTTTGAATCAAGATCTCAAGTGGTAGAGGCTTGGATTTCATCTGAGCATAGCTAGGTCAGCTGAAACCCTAGAAAAGTCAACACAAGTCAACTGTGCATTCAATCATGGATTTGAAGGTGTGAGATGGTTAGAGAGGCCTCATTCATGTCCATACAAGTCTCATTTGACATGTCAAACATCAACAATGAAGAATTTGAGGTCAGATGAAAAGTTTCCAAAAATAGTAAGTGACCTGTAATTTCAAACTGCCAAAAATGGAAAGGTCTTCTCCTCAAAATTACATCATCAAGCAAGCTTCAAATCAAATTTTGTCCAACATGAAAGTTGAAGATCGTGCTCTCACATTTCCAAAAAGTCCAAGAACATCCATTTCTCATGTGTGGTTGAAGAATTATGATCAAATCATTGTCAAGGAATTTTGGATTTCAAGCTAGCATAACTTTTGAACCAAAAGGCCAAATCATGTGGTTCTTTTTGGAGCATTTCACTCTTGATCTCTACTATCATAATCATGCATCATAGTTCACAAATTCTCATCACAAAAATATTGCATTTTTCACTTGAATTAATTTGAATTTTGGAGGGAAAAGGTGAATTTAAAAATTGGGCATTATTTCCTCTTCCAACCAATTTCATATGCATCAAAACAGATTTTGCAATGCATTTCCAAGCCAAATTCGCACTGTTCCATTGGCATATGAGCATGAGGGTATTTTGGCCAAGTTGCATAACACTTCATTTCATCTAATCCATTTTGCATTAGCCTAATTGGGATTAACAAGCATGATTAGCAGATGATATATAACCTTAACCATAACAGAAAATCAAAAAACAATTTCATAATTTCAGATCTAAAATTTTTCATCTCAATTTTCTCTCAACTTTTCATCGATTTTCTTCATAGCTTTTGCCTTGTTCTTGTTCTGGTTATCATATACAAGCATCATTGAAGTAGATTGAAGGAAGATCCTGCAGAATTCAAGCCAAATCGAAGCTGTTGAACATTGCACTCTTCCATGGCAATTGAGATTTCTGGACGAATCAAGCATTGTTGAGCTGAATTTCTTCATCCATTCATTCATCCAAGAGTGGGAGAACATCTGTTTCAGCCTTTCCAAGCCTAGATCGCACGATTCTACTTCTGTTTCTCCAGCAAGGTTAGATTTCGACCTCCATGATTCTTGAAATTGTTAGATGCATCTTGCAGATCCTTTAACACTGGTTATGCTGAACTTTAGATCTCTTAAAACCACGTAGTATTGAAGTAGTTATCATGATTTGAAGTTTGGTTGTTGAAACTTGTTTTGCTCGATCCGTTTGATATAGTTAGATTTAGGTCAAATTGATGCTGGATATGTGATGTGTGTTGAATGATGATTCGAATGATGTACGTTTCATGAATTTCTGGACATGTTGGATCTTGATGATGATGAACATGATGAACACGCGATGAACTTGCTAGGGTTTTCATTTCCAGGCTGAGTTTGATCCATTAGCGCGCTTATGCATGTGTTTTGGTTGTTAGCGGACATGTATTGGTCCAGGTGTTGATTTCTCATTGGCCAGCGTTTCAATTAAATGAAACGCGGCGTTTAAGCTTGGAGCCACTTTCAAATGCACACACGGCTCGATTCCGGACCAGCGCATTTCTCATTTTTGGCTTTTGTATTTTTTTCATTTATGCCTTACATGTTCATATGCTTATTCCATGCATTTTTTAATTTTTCTCTTCATTTAAAAAATCATAACTCTCAAAATAATGATCCAATTCACATGAAATTTTTTTTGCCATGTTCCTTGTAATGTCTACTATTTTTTGGATATTTTTCCAGAATTTGTGCTAGGTTGGATTAAAAAATTGCCTAGGGTTTGTTCTTGCATGTCATTCATTGCACATTGCTTGCCATGTCTTTTATGAAATCATGATGCTTGATCCAATGAAGCTGAAAATTTACATGCATAATCTAGACACTTTGATTGATCTTTTGGTATAGAGTTTGCAATTTTTGCATTTGTGGATCTTGAGTTATGATGTGATCAATGGAGGTGTGACAATGTGTGTCACACCATTTCTTGTCCAACTTGCTGATTTTAGTTACCTTGCCAAATAAATGCTAAATGATCTGAACTTTTGCATGATGCTACTTCTGGATGATAGCATTAATCATGATATTTTATAGAATTTTTAGATCCATTTCCAATTTGTTTGAGATTTTCTTTGCTGGTTGGTCATTGTTGGACTTTTGTTGAGTGTTGAACTTTCATGATTTGTGAAATTCTTATGCCTTATCATATGAGTTTGAAATTTTGCATATGTATTCTAGACACATTGAAGTTTGTCTTGGCTTTGGTTTGAATCATTTATCACATGTCATCTCTGTTTTAGGATTGCCTTAAGTTGATGTATCAATTTGTGCTTCCTTTGAGCTTGTTTATGCTTACCATGACTTGATGAATTTGATTTCCATGCTTATACTTGTCGAAATGCCTTGATTTTTGGTGTGTTGATCATTTGATGAGTTCTGTTTAGCCATGATTTTTCTTGAGATTTGTTGAGCCATTTTGGAATTAATATGCCTTTGATCATTCTGTTGCTTCTATGTGATTCCAATGTGCTTGCTTTGACATGATTTGTTTATGAAATGAAATTGGTTGATGCTTTTGATATGAGACCACTTGGATATTGTGCTTGATTGATTAATCTTGATTCTTGTAAATTTTCATGTTCTGTTTTAAATTTTTTCTCCTTCTTTGAACCTAGGCCTTGTCCTAGTGGTTTGCTTCTCATGTTTGAGTTTGTTTTCAGGTTAAGAAGTATATGGCTTAAGGAGATTAATTCACATTGCTTGAGTTGGTTTATTTGATATTAACTAACCATGGCTTGTTTTGTAGGATGCTATTAGCTCCTTTGAGTTGAGCTTGTGCCTTGCACATTGTAGCCTTACTTGTTGATTGTGTATTGTCTGTTGACTGTTGGATTATCTGTTTGACTCTTTTAGAGTTGTATACTGATTTGTTTGATGTTTCCACAGGTACCTTAGTTGCTGTTCATTGTGAACTTGCTTTTGCTTTGCTTGATAGCTTAAGCATTGAGGTATAACATCTCTTCTTCATGTAGTCTGGAAGACCTGGCTTGTTATGTGGCCAGGCACCTGTCTGAAGTCCTCCTTAAGAGGCAATGCTTGTGATTGTTTATCTTTGTCCCCAAGTAGGAAAAGTCCTTTTGATAAGGCAATTGGTAGATAAAATAGATGTGTAGTCCATCTCCTACTATTCTGTGTGTCTTCCCTTTGCTCACATTACATGTTGTAGCATTGTGGATCTTAACCCAAGATCTATAGAGTCATTAACTTGTGGAGAGAGTTCCAACTTTCTGAACTCCCACACCTTTTGATATTCAATGCTCTCCCTGACCAGGGATAAGAGCCATGAGGCACACCCCTCATATCCTTTCATCTGCTTCACCTTAACTCTCAATGTTAAGGTTAAGAGCACCACTTACCCCATTCCAGTTGACTTTCAAGTCTAACCCTTGCTTGAGCCTAATTGCTTGTATATAGAGTGTGCTAAATGACTTTGTTTGATTGATGGCTTGATTCATTTGTATATGTTTGCTTGTTTGCCTTTGTGCATTTATCATCATTAATTGCTCATTATTGCATGATCATCATTTCATATCTTTGTGACCATCTTTGATTGCCCATTGAGGAATCAACAGTAAGTCCATTAATTGGCCATTGTTCCTATGATTTGGAAGGGATTGAGTATAAGACCATTTCATTGGCCACTTATGTCCTCTTTGCTTAGTGCTTCCGTTTGTTTGTTGTGTGTGACGATACAATTGTAAGTCCATGTTGTTGGCATTTGTACTCCCATGATCATCCTTTGGAGATTAGAGTAAGTCCAGATAGATTGGCATCTGACATCCATGTTTTGTTCTTGCTTTGTGAGATTGGTATAAGTCCATTTATTGGCATCCGGTATCATTGTTTTGTTTTAGGAGATTGGTGTAAATCCATTTATTGGTATCCGGTATCCGTATTTGTTTTGTGAGATTGGAATAAGTCCATTTATTGGCATCCGGTATCATTGTTTTGTTTTAAGAGATTGGTGTAAATCCATTGATTGGTATCCGGTATCCGTGTTTGTTTGTGAGATTGGTATAAGTCCATTGATGGCATCCGGTATCACCTTGCTTTTTATTTGCTTGCTTGTTTTGTTGCCTCATTCCAAAGGACACACTTGAATCATCTTCTATATGATCTCAAGAGGTGAACTTCTAGGAAGTTTTACACTCCTTCATCCATACCCTCTTTGTCCTAAACCTTTTCACACTTTGCTTTCAAACTTGTAAATAC
This sequence comes from Lathyrus oleraceus, assembly GCF_024323335.1. Lineage (NCBI taxonomy): Eukaryota > Viridiplantae > Streptophyta > Magnoliopsida > Fabales > Fabaceae > Lathyrus > Lathyrus oleraceus. Next base: position 83,823,431 of record NC_066579.1, on the reverse strand, counting down.
ATATTGTGCAAACATCTTCATATCTTTTCAAATTAGAAACCTGGACCTTAAGTTCCTGACTTTTCAAACTTCATTTTTATAACACTTCTTTCTGAATCGAATACTAATCATACTTTGACCATATTTTGTGAATACTCATAATCAATTAACCTCACTCATTCAATTGTTTTGTGGCTTTGTCCATTGTTAATATGTTTTCATACATTAGCCATAGGTTTCAATTACCATAGTGGTTGATGTAAATCTTACCTTGTCCTTAGTGAGTTGATTGTAAGTCTTCCATACTTATTATAGGGTTAACCCCTCACTAGTATGTTGAAGCCGTCCTCGCATGGTGGATTGTTGATTCAGGTTGAGTTTTCTCCCATTGGTAATGAAAAGCCTTAGTGCTCTTGTTTTAAAATGAACCCATAAATTTTGGAAATCTTTTAGCCGAACTACGGCGTTTTGATCCTTACCTTCCATGGAGAGGTACGTAGGCAACGGGTTCATCCGTTCAAACACAAAAATAATAAATTGTATATTCTTTTCTCATCATCCCATTCATGTTTGCACAATATGTCATAAACAAATAAACTTTTTATACAACAAGTGTGAAAAGGGCTCCCTAGGAGTACCTAGGACGTTTTGTGTGCCTAACACCTTCCCATTGCGTAATTTACCCCTTACCCAGATTCTCTGATCTTTTCATTAGTTTTCTATGTGTAAAACTTCTTAGGCTTTTGTTCGCTTTTTAGCCAATCCTTTGGATAAATAAAAGTGCGGTGGCAACTCGATTCTTTGTATGCTTTGCTTTTGATTTAGTCAATAAATCATAAAGTGACGAATACACCGCTATAGGGCACATGGTACAAGTCTCTGAAACAGAGGAAGATCTGGTTTGGGGTTCCAGAAAGGCTCATCAACTATTAGATCTGAAGATATGCAACTCAACTTCCGTAGTGGAGGGTTCATTCATGGCAATGAACAACACTTAGCTGCTGTGCTAGAGGATAGCAAAGAGGAAGACTGCACCAACTTTGTAACACATGGAAAGACGTGCAACAATTAGACTGCTGTTGATATTCCTGTTATTTTGCATCGATCTAAGTAATTGCTTTTATATTTTTAAATCCTTCTCTTATGCCTAAGGGAGAAGTGAACATTGTTTGGGCATTTTAAATTGATCATCAATAAAATTAATTCTATTCATCCACATCTTTGATGTTTATTTTTACTTTTTGCTTTATTCTGAAAATGGTAATCACAAAAAACATAAGTAAACAATATAATTATTCATCTGCATAATATTTGGTCACAAATTCACTTCTCTAAAATCAAAATATCAAATCATTATGCAAGTTGGTTCCTAACCCCATTGAATACAATGATCCTTCTCCTTCTCCAAATTTTGAATTCCCTGTGTTTGAGGCCGAGGAGGAAAGTGATGAAGAAGTGAGTGAGGAATTGTCTCGTCTTCTTGAGCAAGATGAAATGATTATTCAGCCGTTTGAAGAACAGATTGAGCTAGTCAACTTGGGTTCCGAAGATGATGTGAAGGAAGTCAAGATTGGGTCTCGATTGTGTCCAGATGCTAAGAAGGGGTTAATTGATCTTCTTCGAGAGTATTCAGATGTGTTTGCTTGGATCTATCAAGACATGCCTGGATTAGATTCTGATATTGTGGAGCATAAATTATCGTTGAAGCCAGAATGTCCTCCAGTCAAGCAGAAGTTGAGAAGAACGCATCCTGATATGGTTGTGAAGATCAAAGAGGAAGTTCAGAAGCAGATTGATGCCGGTTTCCTTGTGACTGCTGAGTATCCGCAATGGGTGGCCAATATTATGCCTGTACCGAAGAAAGATGGAAAAGTCCGCATGTGTGTTGACTATAGAGATTTGAATAAAGCCAGTCCGAAAGATGTTTCCCTCTGCCACACATTAATATGTTGGTAGACAATACGGCTAAGTTCAAAGTCTTTTCGTTCATGGATGGATTTTCCGGATATACTCAGATCAAGATGGCACCTGAGGATATGGAGAAGACCACATTCATTACACCCTGGGGAACATTCTTTTATAGAGTGATGCCTTTTGGTTTAAGGAATGCTGATGCAACTTACCAGAGAGCAATGACTACTCTTTTTCATGATATGATGCATAAAGAGATTGAAGTTTATGTCGATGACATGATTGCTAAATCAATTGATGAAGAGGAACATGTTAAGCATTTGTTGAAGCTATTCCATCGTTTGAGGAAGTATAAACTCCGTTTGAATCCCAATAAGTGTACTTTTGGTGTTCGTTCTGGTAAGTTGTTGGGCTTTATCGTCAGCGAGAGGGGTATTGAAGTTGATACTGCCGAGGTCAAAGCAATATAAGAGATGCGTGCGCCCAAAACTGAGAAGCAAGTTAGAGGTTTTCTCGGCCGCTTGAATTATATTTCCAGATTCATTTCCCACACGACTGCCACATACGCACCTATATTCAAGCTTCTTCGGAAAGATCAGTCTTGTGATTGGACCGAAGATTGCCAGAAAGCATTTGATAGTATCAAGGAATATTTGCTTGAACCTCCGATTTTATCTTCACCTGTTGAAGGAAGACCGTTGATCATGTATTTGACTGTGCTCGAAGATAGTATGGGTTGTGTTCTTGGTCAGCAAGAGGAGAATGGGAAGAAAGAATTTTCAATTTACTACCTCAGTAAGAAGTTCATCGACTGTGAGACTCGATATTTGATCGGAAAAATAGCAAGTGTACTATTTTTACCGATGTAGTAATAAGGATTTTTATTCCCAAGTATCGATCTCAGGGATTGCGTAGGAAATACTTATTTTACTTCTGATTCTATTTGAACAAAAACACAATGGTTTGGTTGGTTTTGGGAATTTATAACAATAAACACAAAAAGATAGTAAAGAATAATTGATTAAGATGAAACATGCTAGGGTGAGTGGTTGATTTAACTAGTTATGAATTCAAGTCAAGATTTCCTCAATACACGTGAAACATTCAATTACCTAACCTCAGAATGTTCTTCCTTACGTCCTTAATGAAGAAACTATTAAACTACCAATTCTTACTCAAATGTCCATTCAACTAATCATTGGTTTTAATCATAAAGAATATCAAGGTTTATGGTGATTTACAAAAGTTCCTAGTCCTAGGTGATGCAATTATAAACCCAATTGTGTGAAAACCCTAACAATCACAATCCTGTTATTGATAGTCATAGATCTAATTGTATTTGTTCGATACAAAAGCATAATAACATCACACAATTGAATTGAAATACGTAACATAGTAATAAGGAAATCCATGGTTAGAATTCATAACATCAGATCAAATCAGGACCACCCCCTAGCATTGGGGGGTTTAGCCTCTCATAGTATTCAAAGAAATCATAGTGCGGAAATTAAACATTACAAAGAATTAAGAGATTTTGATCATCAATGGTTGATGCCCTTGAATCTCGCCGTCTTCAAATCCTCCATAGTAGCTATCTTCTCCAGTGCAATGTTTTTTTGTCGTACGTCAAAAAGTCCTCTTCTCTTTCTCTCCAAAGTCTTCTAATAGCCTCAGATGGTTTTTTCTCCCAGCAAGAAGTCCAAAATACCCTTAATGAACAGGGAAGATCCACACAACATAAAGTAAAATTTCTCAGCCGCGCCCATCAACACGAGCCGTGTGGATTCACACGGGTGCCCGTGTAGCTCTTCAAAAGTTGTGTTTTTTAAAGCAAGCTACAGAGGCATCAACACAGGCCGTGTTGATGCACACGGGTGCCCGTGTTAACCCCCTATTTTACCTCTTTGAGTGCTCCTTCCTGGAAAACAACACGGGCCATGTTGATGTACACGGGAGCCCGTGTTGACCTTCTGCATCTTCATATTTTGGCCTTCCGGAGCATCCAACACTCAACTATTAGTCCTTTTGAACCTATGGAACAACCTGCAACACTAACACTACCAAATCGAAGCATAAAAGAGACTTTTTGACACAAACATGTAACAAAATGCAATGCAATAATAAACTAACGAAACATGTTAAATGACTTTAAAACAACTAAAAACAACCACAAATCTTACCAAAGTGATGAAAATATGTCGGATAAAAGGTGGGAGTTCAATGGAAATGGTGACCGATCACAACCCCAAACTTGTCTAATTGCTTGTCCTCAAGTGATGTATTAAGTCCAAACAAAGGTCACCCATGAATTCACTTTCCACAATGCAACCTTGTCCTTCACAACTTGTGTTCTTCCTTTCCACTCAAGTTTCCGGTTTTCCCGACTCAAACTGTTCACCATATTTCCACATCAGAGGCCTCGTTACCTCTAAGCTTTTTCACATACTCACAACATCTCTCATGGTTAGGGTGTTTACACTCACAACACAACATGCAATACCAAACTCTTAAATTTGAATAAATTCTAATTTCACTACAACAACAGATTCTACACACTTTATGAGGTCTTTTCGGTTGTAACGGGACTTGGGTACGGTAGGATAGACACAGAAATGGATAACAAATGGTTTTGAACTCGGCATTCATGTTGTTTGATTTTCTTTTTTTTTCGTGCTTAACTCATAACTCTGGGGGTTTATTCACTTTTGACTCTTTTTAACTCAATTCTCTGTGAGCATTTTACAGGTGTTAGAGTCTTAAGTATCGGCAAGTGCATTTCTTTTTTTTTCTTTTAGGACATACACATGTCTCTTCTTTTTGCATTACTTTTAGATCTCTTCTTATGCACTTGCCCTTTCTTTAAAGATTACCACCCCAAACTTAGGTTTTTGCACATTTTGTAACTTACAACAATCATGCCGATTAATGGAAGAAATGAATGATTAATGGTTAATATGGGGTTTATTACGAACAAAAAGCCTAAGGCTCAACGGGGTTCACAAAGGGTAACCATACAAATAGGGATGGCTAGAAAGGCTCTGGGCTAAACAAACAACTTGCCTCAGTGTGTGTTGTCATGATGTGAAGTGTCAAAAGAATATACGCAAAGTCAGAGTGATAGAGTCATACTTGGCTGAACTCTCATGATGATATTTAGTGTTTGGCCTTTGTATTTTCACCATGTTGGTTAAACTTACAAGCTCTGAAGCCTTCTAGTGTCATGTGGTTTCTTTTCCGATTCGGTTCTACCATACCGCTCTCTTGGTCCAGTGTCACCAAATTGTGTCTGACTTTTACTTTCTCATGGTTGCATCAACTTCCGGGGTACCTTAATAGAACAAGTATGGGGAATATCTTTCATCCACTACATTCGATCCCGGATTCGTCCAACAATTTCTCATCACTCTGTACACACAGGTAAACAATAAAAACAAAATACTACGACAACAGAAGCAAAAACGAAAGCCAAAAACGATGAAGGAAAACATGAACAAAATGAAAACGAAATAAAACATGAAAGGGAACCCCCCCCCCCCCCACACCTGAACTAAACATTGACCTCAATGTTTAAATCCAGATACAAAGGGGACTCACAAAATCCATCCCGTACAAAACAACACGGGCCATGTGCATCTACACGGGTGCCCGTGTTGGTGATCTGGTTTCCTCCTCTTTGCACACACCCACTTCTTTGGTTCAGGGCAATCAACACGGGCCGTGTTGTTTAACACAGGCGCCCGTGTTGTTTAACACAGGCGCCCGTGTTGTTTAACACAGGCGCCCGTGTTGTTTAACACAGGCGCCCGTGTTGGTGATCTGGCTCCCTCAACATTTGGAAATTGTTTTGTTGTTTTACTGCACTTGTGTGGTTTCCTTCCATTTTGAGGTGTTTGTGACTTTGCCCTTCTAATTCTCCTCCTCCCCTACAACAAAATTTTAGCACACACAAAGAAAAAGAAAAACGAAATAAATTAGAAATCAAACGCGTGGGTTGCCTCCTATGAAGCGCTTTGTTTAACGTCGCATGGCTCGACGGTTCATTTCCCTTATCATGGGGGGTATTTCAGGTTTACAACCTTGTTGCACCTCTTGTCTACAACTCGGACGTTGTCTCTTTTATCAGTGTGGACTCCTTTGTGCCACGATTCCTTTTTAACCTTCCTTTCGGTGTTAGGAATCTTTCCGTTGAGGGTGGCTACTGGCAGTGGTGAGACTTTGATAGTATTCAATGTCCTGATTAAGCCTACTTGATACTGAGATTCTGTATCTTCCTCCATCTCCTGGTCTTCAATAGAATTCAATGTTATTTCCTTGTTGTGAACTTTCAAGGTTAACGTGCACTCATCCATGTCAAGCTTGCATCGAATCGTCTTCATGAAAGGTCGACCCAAAATGATGGGTGCCTCATTGTCTGCAGGTATGTCTAGGATTACAAAATCAACTGGAAAAGTCAAGTCCGTTATTGTTACCAGCACATCTTCAACTATACCATATGCATCTTTTCTTGAGTGATCCGCAAACTTTAGATTGGTCTTTATATCATTGATATTTTTAATACCCAGCATGTGATAGATCGATAATGGCATCAAATTCACACTGGCTCCAGAATCTATTAGTACCTTTTTGAAGGTTCTTTCTTTGATTGTGCATGGTACTGTGACGATACCTGGATCCTTTTATTTGTTAGGAATGTTCTGCTCCAGGGAGTTTGCATTATATTGTTCCTTACCCGATACCTGTTCTTCAGTGGTTGGTTTATTTTCAGCCATTACCTCTTCCACGAATTTCTTGTAAATGGGCATCCTTTCAAGTGCTTCAAACAAGGCCATATGACCCTCAATCCATTTAAACATTGTCATGGATTTCTCCAAGTCTGACTCACTAGGTTCCTTCTTTGTTATTCTCTGAGGGTAGGGTAACTTAATCACCGATTTAGTTCCTTTTGTAGTTTCTTCTTTAGTCGGCTCGCTCGGTGATATAATTTTTTTTTCTTTTTAGCAGCCTTTTTCTCTGTCGTCGTGACAGTATTAACATTCTCCTGACCTCTCGGATTTTGAACTATTTCACTTGGTAGGGAACCTGGTGTTCGAGAACTTTCTAGTTGTTGTGCTATCTACCCCAGCTGAACTTCGAGATTCTTTAGGGAGGCGGTGGTGTTTTTCTGATTGTTTCTAGTCTCTTCTTCAAATTGCCTATTTTGAGCTGCCAGGTTTTCAATGGCAATCTCCCAATCTGCCTTTTTAGGTGCCTGTTGTTGTTGCTGTTGCTGATACTGAGTCTGATATTGCCCTGTACCCTGTTGCGGAACGTTCCCTCTCTGATCTTTCCAGGAGAAGTTTGGATGATTCTTCCAACCTGGGTTGTAAGTGTTAGAGTAGGGATTATTCTACTTTAAAAACTTGATATCTTCTATCTGCTGTGGTGTTGCAAAGCAATGAACAGTATTGTATGGTCCATTACAAATGTCACACACATCGTTTGGTGCATGTTGCACTTGAGCCACTTTCTGAGCACCTATGTTTAGTGCCTTCAACCTTTTCTCCACCTCTGCAGCAACTGCTTCTTCAAGTTTTACCTGTTTGTTTGTTTCATGCTTCAAATCAATTACTGCAGATTTGCTTGACACCCTATCATACAACTCCAGATGCTCATTTGAGGCAATTGCTTCAATTATCTTCTTCATACCGGTGGCTGTTGCAAAGTTAGCTGAGCCACCAGCTGCTGAGTCAAGGATTTGTCTCGTTTGAATTCGAAGACCATTAACAAACATTTGCATCTGCTCAGTCTCATCCATGTTGTGAGTAGGACAAGCCACTAGAATTCTCTTGAATCTTTTATAGGCATCTCCTAGTGACTCACCCTCCTTCTGCTTGAAATTTAGGATCTCGTATCTTTTTCTCAGTGACACTGATGCAGGAAAATATTCGTGCAAGAATGCCGTTTCCATCTCCTCCCATGTAGTGATAATGCCAGTAGGTAAGGAATATAATCACTCTTCGGCTTCATCTGCTAAAGTGAATGGGAACATACGAAGCCTTATTGCTTCTTCGTTATGTCCAGGCATTTTAAGCGTTGTGCTCATAGTTAAAAACCTTTGGAGATGCTTGTTGGCATCTTCATTCACTCTTCCAAAAAAGGATTGCCTTTCGAGTTGATTAATTGTGCTGGGATGCAGTTGAAATTGTTCTACATTTACCGGTTGGTTTACAATTGTCATACGACCACCCGGAGTGTTGTTTCCACCATAGTCACCGAGAAGTCTCTCTGGTGGTGGTGGATCTACAGCCATGACCTCAGGAATTGTTTTTGCGTCTGAATCTGAATTCTCTGAGTGCACTGAAACAACTTCCTCCTCCGCTTTTTCTGCTATTTCTAGTTTTTCTCGCTTAGCTTGTCTCAGTCTAGCGCGAAGAGTTCTTTCTGGATCTGCGTCAAAAGAAAAATTCACTGAGGCCTTACCTCGCATAAACAAGTTAGACAAATATTAGAATTGAATAACAAGATTGTCACAGATAAAATTTTGGTTGACGAGCAACAAAATTTCAATAGAATAAAAATTAAAATAGGTATTTTGGCAATCCCCGGCAACGGCGCCAAAAACTTGATCGGAAAAATAGCAAGTGTACTATTTTTTCCGATGTAGTAATAAGGAGTTTTATTCCCAAGTATCGATCTCAGGGATTGCGTAGGAAATACTTATTTTACTTCTGATTCTATTTGAACAAAAACACAATGGTTTGGTTGGTTTTGGGAATTTATAACAGTAAACACAAAAAGATAGTAAAGAATAATTGATTAAGATGAAACATGCTAGGGTGAGTGGTTGATTTAACTAGTTATGAATTCAAGTCAAGATTTCCTCAATACACATGAAACATTCAATTACCTAACCTCAGAATGTTCTTCCTTAAGTCCTTAATGAAGAAACTATTAAACTACCAATTCTTACTCAAATGTCCATTCAACTAATCATTGGTTTTAATCATAAATAATATCAAGGTTTATGGTGATTTACAAAAGTTCCTAGTCCTAGGTGATGCAATTATAAACCCAATTGTGTGAAAACCCTAACAATCACAATCCTGTTATTGATAGTCATAGATCTAATTGTATTTGTCTGATAGAAAAGCATAATAACATCATACAATTGAATTGAAATACGTAACATAGTAATAAGGAAATCCATGGTTAGAATTCATAACATCAGATCAAATCAGAACCACCCCCTAGCATTGGGGGGTTTAGCCTCTCATAGTATTCAAAGAAATCATAGTGTGGAAATTAAACATTACAAAGAATTAGGAGATTCTGATCTTCAATGGTTGATGCCCTTGAATCTCGCCATCTTCAAATCCCCCGTAGTAGCTATCTTCTCCAGTGCAATGTTTTTTTCTCGTACTTCAAAAAATCTTCTTCTCTTTCTCTCCAAAGTCTTCTAATAGCCTCAGATGGTTTTTTCTCCCAGCAAGAAGTCCAAAATACCCTTAATGAACAGGGCAGATCCATACAACATAAAGTAAAATTTCTCAGCCGTGCCCATCAACACGGGCCGTGTGGATTCACACGGGTGCCCGTGTTGCTCTTCAAAAGTTGTGTTTTTTAAAGCAAGCTACAGAGGCATCAACACGAGCCGTGTTGATGCACACGGGTGCCCGGGTTAACCCCCTGTTTTACCTCTTTGAGTGCTCCTTCCTGGCAAACAACACGGGCCGTGTTGATATACACGGGAGCCTGTGTTAACCTTCTGCATCTTCATATTTTGGCCTTCCGGAGCATCCAACACTCAACTATTAGTCCTTTTGAACCTATGCAATAACCTGCAACACTAACACTACCAAATTGAAGCATAAAAGAGACTTTTTGACACAGACATGTAACAAAATGCAATGCAATAATAAACTAACGAAACATGTTAAATGACTTTAAAACAACTAAAAACAACCACAAATCTTACCAAAGTGATGAAAATATGCCGGATAAAAGGTGGGAATTCAATGGAAATGGTGACCGATCAATATTCCATGCTTGAGAAAACTTGTTGTGCATTGGCTTGGGCTGCTAAGCGTCTGCGTTAGTATATGTTGAATCATGCCACTTGGTTGATATCCAAAATGGATCCAATCAAGTATATATTTGAGAAACCTGCTTTAACTGGGAGGATTTCCAGTTGGCAGATGTTGCTATCAGAGTATGATGTCGAATACCGATCTCAGAAAGTGATCAAAGGTAGTATCTTGACTGACCATTTGGCTCACCAACCAATTGAAGATTACCAGTCAATACAATATGATTTTCCTGATGAAGAGATTTTGTACTTGAAAATGAAAGATTGTGATGAACCATTGCTTGAAGAAGGGCCAGAACCTGGTTCCCGTTGGGGCATGGTATTTGATGGAGCTGTTAATCAATATGGAAATGGCATTGGGGAAGTGATTATTACTCCTCAAGGCACGCATCTACCATTTATAGCTAGATTGACTTTCAAATGTACAAACAACATGGAAGAATATGAAGCTCGCATTATGGGGCTTGAAGAGGCCATGAATCTCAGAATCAAATATTTGGATGTCTTCGGTGATTCGACTTTGGTTGTGAATCAGATCAAAGGAGAATGGGAGACAAACCAACCCGGTTTAATACCATATAGAGATTATGCGATGAGGATTTCAACTTTCTTTACAAAGGTTGAGTTTCATCATATCCCTCGAGATGAAAACTGTATGGCAGATGCTCTTGCAACGTTGGCATCAATGATTGTAGTGAAGTATTGGAATGAAGTTCCCAATTTATCTGTGATGCGTCTTGATAGGACAACTCATGTGTTTGCTGTTGAAGAGATCAAAGACGAGAAGTCGTGGTATTACGACATCAAATGTTTCCTCCAAAGTCAGATTTACCTGCCTGGGACATCTTTGAAAGATAAGAAGACTTTGAGAAGATTAGCCGACAATTTCTACTTGAATGGTGATATGCTATACAAGAGAAACTTCGACATGGTTTTGCTCAGATGCGTGGATAGACATGAAGCAGACTTGTTGATGACTGAAGGGCATGAAGGTTCCTTTGGTACTCATTCCAATGGACATGCAATGGCGAAGAAGATGTTGCGAGCAGGTTACTATTGGCTGGCAATGGAATCTGACTGTTGCAAGTTTGTGAAGAAATGCCACAAGTGCAAGTATATGCTGATAAGATTCATGTTCCTCCGACACTATTGAATGTTATCTCTTCCCCATGGCCCTTCTCCATGTGGGCAATTAATATGATTGGGATGATTGAGCCCAAAGCTTCGAATGGACATCGTTTCATTTTAGTGGCTATTGATTATTTCACAAAATGGGTTGAAGCGGCATCGTATGCAAATTTAACCAAGCAAGTTGTTGTAAGGTTTATTAAGAATCATATCATATGCCGTTATGGTGTGCCAAGTAAGATCATTACTGATAATGGATCGAACTTGAATAACAAAATGGTGGAAGCTCTTTGCAAGGACTTCAAGATTGCACATCATAATTCTTCTCCCTATAGACCCAAGATGAATGAGGCTGTTGAAGCTGCAAATAAGAACATCAAAAAGATTATCCAGAAAATGGTTGTCACATATAAGGATTGGCACGAGATGCTCCCATTTGCTTTACATGGGTATCGTACATTCGTCCGCACTTCAACAGGGGCAACCCCTTTCTCTCTTGTTTATGGTATGGAAGCAATGCTCCCCGTAGAGGTTGGGATTCCTTCGTTGCGTGTGCTCATGGAAGCTAAGTTGACTGAGGTTGAATGGTGTCAGACCAGGTTTGATCAGCTACATTTGATTGAAGAGAAGAGATTGACTACACTGTGTCATGGTCAGTTACATCAGCAGAGAATGAAGAAAGCTTTTGATAAGAAGGTCAAACCGCGTGTATTCAGAGAAGGTGACCTTGTTCTCAAGAAGATTTTATCGTTCAAGCCAGATTCCAGAGGAAAATGGACACCTAATTATGAAGGCCCATACGTTGTTAAGAGAGCCTTTTCAGGTGGTGCATTGATTCTTACAACTATGGATGGTGCAGAGTTCACTCGTCCTGTGAACGCAGATGCAGTCAAGAAATACTTCGCCTAAAAAAAGAAAAAAACAGCTCGTTAAGTTGAAAACCCGAAAGGGCGGCTTAGGCAAAAATGAGTGTCTCAGTGGATTGAAAACTGAAAGGGCGATCCAGGCAAAAATTAGACATAAAATAGAAAGAATTTCCCGATAAGTTGAGTACCCCACCTTGGGGCAACTTATGCAAAAATTAGGGATTATGGCAAGTAACTGCATTCTGCTGATCTTCAAGGTTTTGAAGACTTGTTTGAGCACAAGGGTTGACAACAGTTCATCATCCCATCAGCGGTCAAGAACACAGTGGATATCAAGAGTTGGTAGAAGGATTAAGGATCATTTGTATTCAATGTAACCTTTTTCCATGTAAATGACCATTTTCAACTTTGTAAAATCTATGGAGTCTTGTCATTTACAGACTACCATTCTATTAAATAAAGTTGAGCTTTTATCCAATTGTTTCTACTCTTATTTACTTCAGCCAATAGTTTTAAATTTTATTATGATCATTTTTAAATTAAAATTTTAAATCAAAATCCAGTTTTCTTTAATATATAAAAGCAAGAACTTTTCCAAAGCAAGTAAAAAGAATATCAACAACATTTCAATGAAAGGAAAGTCCTTAAGTGCGAAGCATCTGAGGTTCCCCAAGCAGTTAACTCTTCGGGTATCCCTAGACATCAGTGTTGATTTAGTTCCTCGACGGAGTGATTGATCCCCGGTGGAGCTTCTTTCTTTATCCCCAGATGAGTTGGTTGATTTAGATACCCTGCGGCGTGTTCTTGTTCCCAACATAGTTTCGGCCTTCCCCAACAAAGTTCGTTTTTTCTCAGCAGGTGGATAATCATCAGAGATGTTCGATCTTCCCCAGTAAATCTCTTTGGGGTCCTCACCAATCGCCATTTATCTTTGCTCCCAGTCAGAGTTTCCTCCTGGTTCCTGAGCAGCTTCTGACTTGTTTCTGTGTAGGGTTGTCTCCCATTTTTATGGTGTTAACCTAAAATTCCCCACAGATTGGATGTTTTATCCTCAACAAGTCTCCTCCATCTTCAGCTAGGGTTGAGCCCTTGGGATGTTGATCTCTCTATTCTTTGGCTATTTGTCTCCATATTTTGTGGATTGACCGAGGATTGTACCGGTGGTTCAATTCTTTGTGACACCTTTGTATCCTTTGTGATCGTTTTGTCATCATAATTATCATATACACATATACATACACATTCATATAAATTTCATAATTTGCATATCTCGCGTCTTCATATCTGATTTGTTTGAGATTTTGATTCTCTGTTATGGCGGTATTTTATCCCCATACCAAATATGGTGTGTGTCCTCCTTCAATTATAGAGTGTCAACCCCTTAAGCAGAAAGACTTTAACCTTTATCCGTTCCCCACTGAATTTGTCTCCTCGTGGACGATTGTTATTTCAGTTTCCTCTCTAGCAAAATTTTTTGGATGGAATTACTCCCCTTGAGTTATGTCCTCATTGGGTTGAGTCTGGATTGACCGTTTTCTTTCTAGCTCTTACCTAGATAGATATTTTGGTCCCCTAAGAGTCTATTACCTAGTAACTGGTAATATCCTTCTTAGTTTGCAGTTTGTCACTTCTTGCCCAATACTCGGCGAAAGTACCCTTTTTCTCCTCAGCAGAATCCCCAGTGGATCTATTCCCTGCAGGAGTCTATCGTTGATATGTTCACTTTAACCAGTGATGGATATTCTCACTTTTGATATTCTACCCATTAAAAAGGTAGTTGTAATCCCTATTTTGTTCCTCAGAGAGTTAATCTTTGATATGTTCATCTTAATCGATGACGGGTTCTCTTCTCCTTGTTGGTTTTCTACCCAGTAACCGGTAGTCGTAAATCCTACTTTTTCCTGTGCAGAGTTAATCCTTGATATGTTCACTTTAACCAGTGACATATTTTCTCTCTTTTGGTATTCTATCCAGTAACTAATAGATGTAATCCCTATTTTTATTCCCCTTTTCAGAGTCTATCCTTGATATGTTCACTTTAACCGGTGACGAATTTTCTCTTTGATTAGTCTTCTACCCAATAACCAGTAGTTATAAATCCTACTTTATCCCCTCATAAAGTTAATCCTTGATATGTTCATCCTAACCGGTGATGGATTTTTCTCTCCGACGGTTTTGTATCCAATTTTCAATAGATGTAATTCCTCCCTTTTTGTTCAGTTGGTATATCCTTGATATGTTCATCCTAACCGATGACGGATATCCTCCTTGGCTTTCCCAGGCAAATCTGTCCTTGATATGTTCATCCTAACCGATGACGTATTTTATTCCCTATTGAGTTTATCCTTGATAGGTTCATCCTAACTGATGACAGATACTCTCACCCTTTGGTCTTCTGCCCAATAACTGGTAGTTGTAAATCCTATTTTCTGCAGTTTCCCCCAGCAAGGCTATTCTTACCCAGTAACCGGTAATGAATACTCCCTCCTGGCTTTTCCTCGGCGAGTCATCCTTGATATGTTCATCTTAACCGATGACGGATGTTCTCTCTGTCAGATCTTTATTATCTCCTTAACTAGTAATAGGTAGTAGATAGTAGATTTCTGCTCCTCCCGTGTTGGAGTTTATTCCTCCCCAGTTGAGTTGAGTGCACATTTCCTTAGTGAAATTGTTGTTCCCCTGCATGATTCGAGTACCTCAGTTTTATCCCGACTTATTCATATCCCCTGCAAATGGTGTTATTTCCCCGGCTGAGTCTCTCCATTTTTATGTAATCCCTCAAGTCCCCCAGTAGTTTTATGTCGTAGCCTGGCCTACGCATAACTCCTTTTTATCCCCCTAAGTCTCTGTCTCCCCCAGTGAGTTTTCCTTATGGAATGCATTATACTTCTGTGGATTTTCGGTCTCTCTGATTTCTTTTTCCTTTGTGGAAATATTTCCCCACAGAGCATTAGCTTTGCATTCATATAATATGCATCATGAGGTCTCTTAGGGACCAAAATTTGTTTCTCTATGTTGTTATTTAAGCCCATTCTACTGAGTCGACATGAAGATTTTAACCTTCGCCTCCTCGGTTAGAATTTCCTTAAATAGGGGCAGCTGTAAGACCCCAATTTTGACCCTAAGATCCCTCATGCAATTCCATCATAAGCATAAGCATTGAGATCATACCTTGGCATCCTCCTTACCCCTCTTTCATTGGGTTTGTTTTGGAAGAGATCACAAAGCACTTTGTGATTATATCATACTTGTATTTTATTATTTCATTAACCAAAATACCAAAAATATATCTTTGTTTTTGCCTAACTCTTTTGTAGATAGGGCATGATCTCATTGATTCATCAAGATCACATGTAGGGTTTGAGACCCTCATGAACAAAGAGTACAACCAAGAATTGATTCAAGAATGGTTATAAACATAATATATGAGTTCCAATGTTCTCGATATGTTATATGGACCAAGTTTGCTTCAAGAGTTTGAGGGTGATTTGCCTTAGAAACCCTAGTTTGACTGGGTATCTTGAGTAACTTCTCCAACAAGCTATCTCACCAATTGATCAAATTTCTCAAGGAACACTTCAAAATTCATCATATTATGCATATATGATCTACCATGAGCCAATAAAGTCAATAGAATTGGAAGTTAGCAAGTTGGTTGATGGTGGTTGGCCAGATGAATTCATCTGATCAAAACTGGGTCTCCCTAGACCCTATATCCTAGAATTTTCACCATATGAAAATGATTCCAAGAGAAATATTACTCTAAATGACATTCCAAACAACTTTTATGTTGAGACCTAGAGCTAGTTTTGCTTGGAAAATCATTTTCTATGTTGAAACATTATAGGTCATTTTGTCTAAACCCTAATTTGAAAGTCAACTTCCCAAGGCCATAACTTGCTCAATTTTTATGAGATGAAATATTTCCAAGTTGCAAAATCAAATTCAATGTGTATACTTTAAGTTTGATGTTTTGAGTGGGAACTAGTTCAACTTTTTTGAGCATGTGATATGAGGCTACATTATAGGTCACTTTTGACGTATACCATTGATCAAGTGATTTTTCCAAACTTCAAAAATGCATAACTTTATCATTTCAAATCTAAATGACATGAAATTGGTGACCATGTTGAAGGTGTTTGAGAGAGATACAAATTTAATGAATGCACTTTTCTCATTTGAAGCATCTATAAAAAGTTAAGCAAGGTGGAATATTAAGACATATGGCTTGGCACTTAGAAAAATTTTGATATGTCAAAATTTTCCAAACTTCCACCTCAAAATTCTCCAAGTTCCAAGCTCCAAATGAAAACGTGTTCAACATCAAACTTGTTCTTCTTGATCTCACCTTTCCAAAGAGCTCAAATTCATTCATTTTGGATGTGAAATGCATAGGATGCACATGGCTTAAACAGGATGATATCATTTGGCATGGATCCAACTTCAAACATCAATATATATGTGCCTTGCAATCTAAGCTAACTTCAACACATCTGATATTCAATTATGGACTTCAAGCCATCATTTCATTGGCCTATACGCACCCATGCAGCATTAAATCACATTTGACAAATTTGGAAAGTGAAAGTGAGTGTGCAAATATCACATGATTTAGCTATAAATAGAGCTTCAATTGCTCAGAATTCACAACACAATTGCGCCAACTTTGATCCCCCATTGAAAACCCTCACTTCTCATAGGATAAACCTGATAAATTCATTTGACTTTGAGCTTGAATCTCCACTGTTTTGGAATTCAATTCTCCAAGAATCCTTTGCTTCTAAACCACTTAATCCTTCTCCTGCAAGCAAGTTGAGTGAGTCAAAGCACAAGCAAGATCAAGATCTATCAAGTTCAGACCTCCATTGAAGGTAATTTTCAGAAATTTTAAACTCTTTGATTCTCTCAAATTGTTGCTCAATTCTATTGATTCTTTGGTTGTCTGAAGTCCTACCAATGTAGGCAAGAATATTGAGTTGCTTTGAGGTCAAATAGAAGCAACTCAATTCATGTACCTCAAATTTCAAATCTACATATCTCTTAATATATTTGGAATTGGAATGTATGGAGGTCAGATTCGAGCTCAGTGCCATTTTTTCTTCAAGATCATGTCTGTCATACCCGAAAATTTGCCTGTTAATTTTTATGATAAATTGATTCATGCATGCCAGTCATTTCACATTTGCATTCATTCATTAACATACATTCTCATATAAATTATAAATTTTAATTTATTTATTATGTGATACATATATAAAAAGTAATAATAATTTTGGTTATCTGTATGATATAAATAAATTATATATATATAAATAAAATAGTTTTAATTTAATGATAAATAAAAATAGATTTGAATTTTAATTGTATAATTAAAATTTTAAATTAATTTTATTTGTTAAAGCTCATTAAATTATAATAACTATTTTTTATAATTTAGTGACTCATGTAAATTATTCATTATTTATAATAATATTTGTATTTAATAAATATTTAGCAAGGTTAAACCCTAACTCTCCTAAAGTATAGGAAGGGATCCAAATATTTAGCAAGGTTAAACCCTAACTCTTCTAAAGTATAGGAAGGGATCCAAATATTTAGCAAGGTTAAACCCTAAAGTATAAGAAGGGATCCAAATATTTAGCAAGGTTAAACCCTAATCCACACCATTATAAATACCTCATATGGCTGCCGCGGGAAGAAGAAGACGAAAAAGAGGAGAGATACAGCAGAAGAAGATACACAAGGCAAGGCAGAAGCAAGAAGATTCACGGGCAGGGAAAAGAGAAGCAACCATAAAGCACTCAAATCCCCAGTAAGTGTTCATTATGGAATTTGCATCCAGCATGATTACCTTGCAATACTCCTTAATTCATGCATGAATAATATTGGGTTAATATATATATATATATATTGAGATGATGTATTCATGGTTTGGTGGATGTTGATATTACTTTATTCAAGTATGCATTTATTCTTGATATGTCATAGTATGTTGGAGAAATTCTGTTTGCATGATTAAAGAGTTATATCTGTCATTTAATTATTATTATATGAGTGTTGTTTCTAGCATGATTATGTTTATTTCACATGCTGTTATTACATAATAATGATGATGATGATATAATGGTGATAATATAAATTCTGGGTTGTCTTTAACATGTATGTGTAAGGTTTGTTTTATCATTATCACTTGCAGTAAAGAGAACTAATACATGAGTAAAATAATATAAGCTTCTTGATTTGTGCATGACTATTTTTATTATTGCATGATGATTACATATGATCTTATTTTATGTGTGTGGTTTGATATAAGATGAAGTTACAGGTTTGTTGTATTCACATGAAAGAAACAGCATGAGAAAAAATAAAGTAGCTTGCCGTAAGAGAGAAAGTTGTAACATGCATGGTGGTGTTGTGTCAAAATGGAAAAAATCCATGTAGAATAAAGTAGCTTTTCAGTTTTTTTAATATGTTTACTCCCTTTCCACTATAATTAATTCACCACTATTTTTCTATTATTAAAATAAAACCCATTAATTAATTTTCTAATTAATATATTATATTGGTTATTTAAACTAAGATATAATTTAATCTAGTTTATTAATTAAATTTTCATATATCACTTAATTAATTAAAATGGGCTATTTTGAATAATAAAAATCTAATTATATTTTTTTTCTCTTTTCTTTTAAAATTTCTATCAATTTAGTCTAAGATTTTCCATAAATTCATAAAAAAAAGTTTTTATTATTATAGACTAAAAATATTCTTAATTCATTCTTAAATTTAGTTTATTTATTTCATTTGTCATGAACTTTCTATGCCCTTTTACTTTTGTACTCGTTAATTCAGATTTAGATATTTTATATCCCCTTTTAAATTATGTACCCCCCATCCCGAAGCCATGTAATAGCGTAGTCCTATTTTTCGCACTTTAATTTTTCCATACTGTGAATATAACTGTCTAGATGTATGCTAGTAGGATTGCATGGAAAGATAAATAATCGAACTTAGATAAATTAATTCAAGATAATATATCCGAATCCAATCATTTCCACACTTGCACCTCTAGGGTAACCCTCTCTTTGTTGCCTTACGATATTACGGCCATGTCCCGCAAATGTGGGGATACCCTTAGCAAAGACCCTTTCGATTAAATCATCATCATCCCTAAACAGATAAGTCATAGTCCCTTCGGTCAAAAGGTCAATGTTCCTACAAGATAAATCATAGTCCCTCGAACGTTGCCTTCGAATATATGACCTTGTCCCTCGAACGTTGCCTTCGAATATATGACTTTGTCCCTCGATGACCCTTCGTTGTAGCCTACGATTAAATGATGATCGTCCCTTCGAATGCTAAGGTATCCTTACAAATGTTGCCTTCAATGACCAATCGACGACCCCACGATGTCCCTTTACATCCAAATGATAAGACTACTTACTTCTCAATAGTAAGGACAATTTTACCCTCCTAAGGATAGGAAATACCTATAAAGACCTTGGTTAGGTATAACTCTTAAATGCTTGCTCACAGCTTAAAATACTTTTCACACCTCACACTTTTCCAAACATCTTTTAGAAAATCACCACTTGGTATACATTCGCACCAGAATCATCGCCGAGTTATATTTTTCTAAACATCTTTCAAATCAAACGAGATAAACACTTTGTATACATTCGTACAAGAATCATTACAAAGTTAAACTCTCCTTTCAAAATATTTTCTAAACACACCATATTTCTCAAACACTTTCTCAAACAAGGAAAACATAAGTGAGTTAAGCAATTAAGAGCCCATGGATAACCATGGATACAAAGGGTGCTAACACCTTCCCTTTGTATAATGTACCTCCCGAACTCAAAATCTAATCAAGGTCTTTCCTGTCCTTTTCCGCCTTTCCTTATTGGATAAAAGAAAAGTCGGTGGCGACTCTTGCTATCCGCAACATAGCTTTTCAAAGCAAAAAGACAAAGTCAGTTCACCGTATCACAGAACTGACGACTCTGCTGGGGACTCTTAAAAAGAGAGGTTACCTTAAAGATAAGATCACTTATGTTTTCGAATTGTTTCTTTGTCTGATTTACTTTTAAGGGATTGTTTGGGTATTCTATGCTTGAGTGAAAGATCCTACACCCGGATCTAGTGTACCTTAGGTAAGTAGCAAGAGATCATCGCGACTGTCCGACATATACTGGAATGGTTAAAATGATGGCTACGGTTAATGTGACACTTTGGATGTCCTGATGTTCCTCATGTTTACTTGAGGAAAAATTTGGCGTCTGCGTGGTGTTATCAAAGCATTAACCAGACCTTTAGAACCCTAATTGACTCATCCTAGCCATTAGAAAGTAGTGAGATAACTGACTTCGGTTCCGACTGGGGTTGGTTGATACTCGATACTACACTCTTTGAGATTGGACTTTAGGGAAATTTTGGTCAACCGCTTGGTGTTGCACTGAAGTGGACTTAAGGAAAGGTCAATGATTTGAGATCCTTCTAGAACCCGGTTACTATTCTAGGACAGGTTGAACCAACCAAACTTCAGTGGGGAGGGTACTTACCTATGGAACTCATGCAAGCCTTAAAACCTAGGAATGATTGTGGTGTGACTTGTTTGTGCTTGTTACTTACTTGACATCATAACATCATAACATCATAACATCATGACATCATGGCATTGTACTAACCATTTCGAGGACTTAGGGATTTAACTTTGCTCTGTTTTGTAGGGCTATGGCTTCCAGGAAGACCATCCAGATCAATTTTGTAGCGACCTCTCCTCAACTCAAGGATTTAGTGTCGGAACTTCCCGATCATGCTCAGTTCATCAAGAAACATGGTTATCTCCTCAATTTAGTTACCACCGATTTCAAGGAAGATATGATGAGAGTTCTATTCCAGTTCTTCGATCCTAAACATCATTGCTTCACCTTCCCAGATTATCAGTTGGTACCCACATTAGAAGAATTTTCCAGGTTGCTGGGGATACCTATCCTTGATCAAACACCTTTCAGTGGTTTAGAAAAGATTCCGAGGTCTGAAGAGGTGGCCGCTGTAACACCCTTCTAAATACCCCAAATATTTAATTAAAACAACAGCATATAAATCAATATCAGAGTAATCATGCACCAAGGGTGTCACATAATACTTCACATAATTCACCGTAAAAATCAGTCATGCTCATTATTTAATCCAACATAAACACTTCTTTAAAAATTCGCAGCGGATAGAAACATTCAACATCTGTAATATCTTAAAATTAACATTTATTCAACAAATAAAACATCCCGTCCCGATGTTACATCTATCAGAGCATGACCCACTAAAACCACTCTAGACTTCAAGCACTAGCTTCTACTCAACTCACTGCTCGTTACCTGAAAAATATAACTGTAAGGGTGAGTTCCTCAATCGATATAACAAATATTATAAATCATCATGTTATGTTAAGTAACTTTACACGTTAATCACCCACATCATATCATGCATTCGGTAGCAGCATATTCAACTCAACATCATATTCAAACACAACGTAAATGCAACTCAAATGAGACTCGACTCTTCATGCATGTGGTACCATTTGGAGTAAAACTCCCAACTTAAAATCATTGCCAGTTTAGTGGGCATCAAGGCATAAGCCTTCAACTTTCAACTTAAAATTTTTGCCAATCCAGGCCAACGTGGTGTGAGCAAAAGCCCCATAATTTTTGCCAATCCAGGCCAACGTGGTGTGAGCAAAAGCCCCGACTTAATGCATATGAATGTATATGGCATGTACGACTTGAAAGTTCAATAACATAATAACAACGACAACATAACAGCTTTTTCAGCAACAACAACTTAAAAATCAACTTTGGCTCATCAGCCTACAACTCAGCATTTTCAACAAAACAACTTATATTCAACTTTGGCTCATCAGCCTACAACTTAATATTTTCCACAAAACAACTTATCAACATATTTGCATCAACATTTCACAACATAGACTCCACGAATTTATTTATCACAATTGGATACAATAGGCCAATCACCAATTACACTTACATCATAAAAATCAACCATTTTTACATACTGCAACAGTGTTAACCGGTTAACGCTATAGGTTAACCGGTTAACGCAGGAAAATTACACTTCCAGGCAAAACGCAACAGGGTTAACCGGTTAACGCTATAGGTTAACCGGTTAACGCAGGCAAAACTCAACATTTTTCACAATTTATAACAGTGTTAACCGGTTAACACCCTGGGTTAACCGGTTAACGCAGGCGAAACAGCAGTTCCTGCGCTAACACAAGGCAGAATGCAGAGTTTCCGCATTTTCCGCCGTTGGAGGACTTCCGGACCTACGATTCGACTTCCGTAAAAAGCTATACGCTCAGAAATTCACAATACACTCAAACACAAATTCAATTTCAGCTTTAATACAACTTATTCAACATAATTTCTCAGCATTCTAAATCCCAATTAGGGTCAATCGACGGCTTATCACTACCCATTACATGTTAATCGATAATACCCATTAAACGACGATAAACCCCCCTTACCTTAACAATCCGGCAACTCTTCGAGCTTCAAGCTTTTCCGTTCTCCAACCTTTGCTCTACAGCTCTTTGCCCTTTTCCTCTTCTCTGCAGCTTCTCAGTTTTCACGTAAAAACCTTTTCCAAAAATGAAAACCTTTTCTCTTATTCCACTTATATATTTTCCAATAATAATTATTATTCCAAAATAATAATAATAATAATCCAATAATTCAATTTATTTAATTAAATTATTAAATATATTATTAACTTAATTAAATAATTCTTTTACTTTATTTGGGGTGTTACAACTCTCCCCCACTAAAAGAGTTTTCGTCCTCGAAAACATACCTCAAACAAATAACTCTGGATAGGACTCCTTCATCTGACTCTCCAGTTCCCAAGTCACATTGCCACCTGCTGGTCCTCCCCAAGCTACCTTCACTAAGGCAATCTCTTTACCCCGCAACTGCTTCAACTCCCGATCCTCGATCCTCATAGGCGATGTTTCAACAGTCAGGTTATCTCTCACCTGT
The DNA here is from genome assembly GCF_024323335.1 of Lathyrus oleraceus. Classification (NCBI taxonomy): domain Eukaryota; kingdom Viridiplantae; phylum Streptophyta; class Magnoliopsida; order Fabales; family Fabaceae; genus Lathyrus; species Lathyrus oleraceus. Next base: position 83,800,425 of record NC_066579.1, on the reverse strand, counting down.
ACATCATCCACTTGGACTACATGCGACGGATCATGAATGTACCTCCTCAACTGAGACACATGAAAAACCTCATGCAAATTCGCAAGTGACGGCGGTAAAGCGATACGATAGGCTACCTCTCCTATCCTCTCTAAAATCTGATAAGGACCAATAAATCGAGGTGTCAACTTCTTCGACTTCAAAGCCCGACCAACACCTGTTATCGGAGTAACACGAAGAAACACATGATCTCCCTCTTGAAATTCAAGTGACTTCCTCCTCTTGTCATGATAACTCTTCTGACGACTCTGAGCCATCCTCATCTTCTCCTGAATCATCTTAATCTTTTCTGTAGTCTGTTGAACAATTTCCGGTCCGACCACAGCACTCTCACCGGACTCACACCAACATAACGGTGTCCGACATCTCCTACCATACAAAGCTTCAAACGGCGCCATACCAATGCTCGAATGAAAACTATTGTTGTAGGTGAACTCAATCAACGGTAAATAACAATCCCAACCACCTCCTTTTTCCAAAACACAAGCTCTCAAAAGATCTTCTAATGACTGAATCGTCCTCTCAGTCTGACCGTCAGTCTGCGGATGATATGCAGAACTCAATCTCAGCTTAGTTCCCAAAGCTCTCTGCAAACCTTCCCAGAACTTCGATGTAAATCTAGGATCTCTGTCCGAAACAATACTCGACGGAATACCATGCAAACTTACAATCTTCTCAATATACAACTCAGCCAATTTTTCTAACGGATAATCCATTCTAATCGGAATGAAATGAGCCGACTTTGTTAATCTGTCAACAATCACCCAAATAGCTTCAAAATTCTTACTTGTCCTCGGTAAACCAGAAACAAAATCCATACTGATACTATCCCACTTCCACTCTGGAATAGCCAACGGTTGCATTAGCCCAGACGGCTTCTGATGCTCAATCTTTGACTTCTGACAAGTCAAACAAGAATAGACAAAACTCGCAATTTCTCTTTTCATTCCCGGCCACCAAAATAACTTCTTCAAATCATGATACATCTTCGTAGCTCCAGGATGAATACTCAGACCACTACGATGTCCTTCCTCAAGAATACTCTTCTTAAGCTCGGTAACATCCGGAATACACACCCGACTACCAAACTTCAAAATACCATTCTCATCAACTCTGAATTCGCCACCTTGACCTTGATTCACTAGAGTCAACTTATCAACCAAAAGCATATCAGATTTCTGACCCCCTCTGATCTCATCCAGAATACCACTTGTCAATTTTAACATTCCCAATTTAACACTATTGTGAGTACTCTCACACACCAAACTCAAGTCTCTAAACTGCTCAATTAAATCCAATTCCTTAACCATTAACATAGACATATGTAATGATTTCCGACTCAATGCATCAGCCACTACGTTTGCTTTACCCGGATGGTAATTCAACCCAAAGTCATAATCCTTCAGAAACTCTAACCATCTTCTCTGCCTCATATTCAGCTCTTTCTGATCAAACAAATACTTTAAACTTTTGTGGTCACTGAAAACCTCAAATCTCGACCCGTACAAGTAATGTCTCCATAACTTCAGAACAAACACCACAGCTGCCAACTCTAAATCGTGCGTCGGATAGTTCCTCTCATGAACCCTCAGCTGTCTTGAAGCATAAGCTATAACCTGCTTATTCTGCATCAACACGCCACCCAAACCCAACAATGAAGCATCGCAATAAACTTCAAATGATTCCGACGAACTCGGTAATATCAGAATAGGAGCAGTAGTCAACCTTCTCTTTAGCTCTTGGAAACCTTCTTCACATTTTGAGTCCCAAACAAACGCTTGCCCCTTTCTAGTCAACATCGTCAACGGTAACGCCAACTTAGAAAATCCCTCAATGAACTTCCTATAATAACCAGCCAAACCAAGAAAACTTCGAATCTCAGCAACAGACTTCGGAGCTTCCCACTTAGATACCGCTTCTATCTTAGAAGGATCAACAGCCACACCACCTCTTGAAATCACATGACCAAGAAAACTTACCTCTCCTAACCAAAATTCGCACTTGGACAATTTAGCAAATAACTTCTTTTCTCGTAGGACTTCTAAAACCACTCTCAAATGTTCAACATGCTCTTCTTCAGATTTCGAATACACCAAAATATCATCAATAAACACCACAACAAACTTGTCTAGGTACGGATGGAAAATCCTATTCATATACTCCATAAATACTCCAGGTGCATTAGTCACACCAAAAGGCATTACAGAATACTCATAATGTCCATACCTTGTTCTGAAAGCAGTCTTCTGAATATCTTCTGTTTTCACACGGATCTGATGATACCCAGATCTCAAATCTATTTTACTGAACACACTTGCACCAACCAACTGATCCATCAAATCATCAATCCTCGGCAAAGGATACCGATTCTTGATCGTCACTTTATTCAGTTGCCTGTAGTCCACACACAACCTCATAGTACCTTCTTTCTTCTTAACCAATAGCACTGGTGCACCCCACGGTGACACACTCGGACGAATAAATTTCTTATCCAATAGATCTTCCAACTGACTCTTCAATTCAGTTAACTCAACAGCAGACATACGGTACGGAGCCATCGATATCGGCCTAGTACCAGGTACCAAGTCAATAGAGAACTCCACTTCACGCTCTGGCGGCAATTCATTCACTTCTTCCGGAAACACATCAGGAAAATCACACACCACAGCTAGATCGCAAATCATCAGTTTATCTTTAGCCTCCAAAGTCGCTAACAGCATAAACAACTCTGCCCCATCAGCTACTTCCTCATCCACTTGTCTCGCTGATAGAAACAAACTCTTTCCTTCCTCACTCTCAGGAAATATCACAGTCTTATCAAAACAATTGATAGAAACTCGGTTAAACACTAACCAGTTCATACCCAGAATAACATCAATCTGCACTAGTGGAAGACACACTAGGTCCATCCCAAAGTCCCTACCAAAAATACTCAAAGGACAATTTAAACAAACCGAAGTAGTAGTCACTGAACCCTTCGCAGGAGTATCAATTACCATACTACCAAACATCTCAGATATCTCTAACTTAAGTTTCACAGCACAATCCAAAGATATAAAGGAATGAGTCGCACCTGTGTCAATAATAGCTACAAGAGGAAAGCCATTAATATAACACGTACCTCGGATCAAACGATCATCTGCAGAAGTCTCAGAACCCGATAAAGCAAAGACCTTGCCTCCTGACTGATTCCCTATCTTCGGCTTCTGACACTGACTTCCAATATGCCCTTCTTCTCCGCAATTAAAACAAATCACTTCCTTGTGCTTGCAATCAGCTATTGCATGACCAGTCTTACCACAACGAAAACATCTCTTTACTTCAGCAGTGCATACATTACTCTTATGACCAGCCTGACCACACTTGAAGCAAACTATACCAGTAGGAGCACCTCCCCCACTAGCTCTCTGAGCCGGAGCAGCTCTTTGTCTCCCTTTCCCAGCTGGAACATCATACGGCTTGCCACGGTTTTGATGTTGCTTGCCTCTGCGGTCACTGACAATCTTGTAATGAGCATTATTGTCTTCTTCAAATATCCTGCAGCTATCAACCAAATCAGTAAAAATGCGTATCTTCTGATACCCAACAGCCTTCTTAATTTCAGGGCGCAATCCGTTCTCAAACTTGATGCACTTCGAAAATTCAGCACCACCACCAGTGTAATGAGGATAAAATTTGGACAACTCCACAAATTTCGCAGCATAATCAGTGACAGACATGTTTCCTTGCTTCAGCTCAAGGAATTCAATTTCCTTCTTACCACGGACATCTTCCGGATAATACTTCCTCAGAAATTCCCTACGGAATACATCCCAAGTAATGACTTCACCTGCCACGGTCAACCTCTCGTGAGTCTCTAGCCACCAGTCATCAGCTTCGACTGCTAGCATGTGAGTACCATACCGAACCTTCTGAGCTGGAGTGCAATCCATAACACGGAAGATTCTCTCAATCTCTTTCAACCATCCCAAGGCTGCATCTGGATCATGCTTCCCTTTAAACACCGGCGGATTCTCTCTCTGAAAAGTCGCCAAGCTACGTGACCCAGCATCACCACCAGCATTTGGCAAGTTCTGCACCGCTTGTGCCATTGCTTGCATTGCGGCAGCCATTGCAGCGTCATTCCTTCCAGCCATTTCAACTTACCAATACAACACAACTTAACGTTAGATTAATAACAATTACACAATTGTTAGACAGTAACGACACGACAACTGGCCGGACAGACCGACCTGCTCTGATACCACTAATGTAACACCCTTCTAAATACCCCAAATATTTAATTAAAACAACAGCATATAAATCAATATCAGAGTAATCATGCACCAAGGGTGTCACATAATACTTCACATAATTCACCGTAAAAATCAGTCATGCTCATTATTTAATCCAACATAAACACTTCTTTAAAAATTCGCAGCGGATAGAAACATTCAACATCTGTAATATCTTAAAATTAACATTTATTCAACAAATAAAACATCCCGTCCCGATGTTACATCTATCAGAGCATGACCCACTAAAACCACTCTAGACTTCAAGCACTAGCTTCTACTCAACTCACTGCTCGTTACCTGAAAAATATAACTGTAAGGGTGAGTTCCTCAATCGATATAACAAATATTATAAATCATCATGTTATGTTAAGTAACTTTACACGTTAATCACCCACATCATATCATGCATTCGGTAGCAGCATATTCAACTCAACATCATATTCAAACACAACGTAAATGCAACTCAAATGAGACTCGACTCTTCATGCATGTGGTACCATTTGGAGTAAAACTCCCAACTTAAAATCATTGCCAGTTTAGTGGGCATCAAGGCATAAGCCTTCAACTTTCAACTTAAAATTTTTGCCAATCCAGGCCAACGTGGTGTGAGCAAAAGCCCCATAATTTTTGCCAATCCAGGCCAACGTGGTGTGAGCAAAAGCCCCGACTTAATGCATATGAATGTATATGGCATGTACGACTTGAAAGTTCAATAACATAATAACAACGACAACATAACAGCTTTTTCAGCAACAACAACTTAAAAATCAACTTTGGCTCATCAGCCTACAACTCAGCATTTTCAACAAAACAACTTATATTCAACTTTGGCTCATCAGCCTACAACTTAATATTTTCCACAAAACAACTTATCAACATATTTGCATCAACATTTCACAACATAGACTCCACGAATTTATTTATCACAATTGGATACAATAGGCCAATCACCAATTACACTTACATCATAAAAATCAACCATTTTTACATACTGCAACAGTGTTAACCGGTTAACGCTATAGGTTAACCGGTTAACGCAGGAAAATTACACTTCCAGGCAAAACGCAACAGGGTTAACCGGTTAACGCTATAGGTTAACCGGTTAACGCAGGCAAAACTCAACATTTTTCACAATTTATAACAGTGTTAACCGGTTAACACCCTGGGTTAACCGGTTAACGCAGGCGAAACAGCAGTTCCTGCGCTAACACAAGGCAGAATGCAGAGTTTCCGCATTTTCCGCCGTTGGAGGACTTCCGGACCTACGATTCGACTTCCGTAAAAAGCTATACGCTCAGAAATTCACAATACACTCAAACACAAATTCAATTTCAGCTTTAATACAACTTATTCAACATAATTTCTCAGCATTCTAAATCCCAATTAGGGTCAATCGACGGCTTATCACTACCCATTACATGTTAATCGATAATACCCATTAAACGACGATAAACCCCCCTTACCTTAACAATCCGGCAACTCTTCGAGCTTCAAGCTTTTCCGTTCTCCAACCTTTGCTCTACAGCTCTTTGCCCTTTTCCTCTTCTCTGCAGCTTCTCAGTTTTCACGTAAAAACCTTTTCCAAAAATGAAAACCTTTTCTCTTATTCCACTTATATATTTTCCAATAATAATTATTATTCCAAAATAATAATAATAATAATCCAATAATTCAATTTATTTAATTAAATTATTAAATATATTATTAACTTAATTAAATAATTCTTTTACTTTATTTGGGGTGTTACAGCCGCGGCTTTACATATGACAAAGTCCGACATTGAAACTAATTGGGTAACAAGAAGTGAAGTTAAGGGTTTACTTGCCAAATTTCTGATAAATAAGGCCCGAGAATTCCTAAAAGCTATGAGTGTCCACGCTTTCGAAGATGTTCTAGCATTACTAGTCTATGGTTTGGTGCTATTTCCTAATCCGGATCAATTCATATACATGAATGCTGTTAAGATATTTCTCACTCATAACCATGTGCCCACCTTGCTTGGAGACATTTTGCATTCCCTTCACACTCGTACTATGAAAAGGCAAGGGACTCTCATGTGCTGCGTACCTTTATTATCTAGGTGGTTTATTTCGCACCTTCCTCAATCAGTCTTGAAGAATGAGCAAAATTTGAAATGGTCTCAAAGGATAATGTCGCTCTCCCATTCAGACATCTCAGATGGGTACATGCCAGAGCTCGTGAGCTTATCATGCCATATCTTGCAATCGGACCTCTGATTGTTGAACCAAAAGTTGAAGGAGGTACCCCTCAGATCATTCCTTATCCAGATATGCCTACCAATGTTGAAGAATTGAAGAAATCTTGGATCCAGTTGAGAGAGGAAAGGGATACTTTTGAAGCTCAGTTTTGTGCTGAAAGGAAGAAAGTATTAGAGCTCACCAGCCAGCTTAATGAGGAACGAAGTCTCAATGCATATCTCCGCCCAAAAAGACGTCGTCCCTGGGAGACTTGAGCTTTCATTTTTTCTTGTAATGAACATTGATTAAAGAAATTATTAATAAAAGTTCCCCTTTTTGGTGGTTCACGCAAACTTAAATTCCAAAAGTCCTTGAAAATATTTCATACATTGCATAGCATAACATAACATTGCATAACAGGTACTCTAAAGGATCAATGTTCTCACGGTCTTCCTCTCAAACAGAAAAGTGGCCCTCGAACAAACTGTCAAGGATCTCCAGGCTCAGAATGCTCAATTCCAGGAGATGATCTTGAACTTATCCAAGGGGCAGGAGGAACTGAAGACTCTATTGCTTGAGAAGAAGAAGGACAAGAAATCTGTGAGTTACATTAACCCGGGAAGAAGGCTTAAAGGACAGGCTCCAGGAGTCAAGATTGGAATTCCGAAGGATAAAGAAGATGAGACAGAAAACGATTCGGAAGATGAGAATGCTGATCCCTTCAACCCTGAGGACGACTTTGAAAATTATGAAAATGAACAGTACTCTCCGAAAGATGATAAGTATAAGGTGCTGGAAGAATGTATGCTAGCTATGGAGGGTCAGAAGGCGCCCGATCTGGATTTTGAAAGCTTAGGTCTGGTCTCTGATGTGGTCATTCCTCGCAAATTCAAGGTCCCCGCTTTCACTAAGTATGATGGTGCGTCTTGTCCTCAGATGCATCTGAGAGCTTATGTGAGAAAGATCCAGTCGTATACCACTGATAGGAAGCTATGGATCCATTTCTTCCAAGAGAGTCTGTCTGGCACACAGTTAGAGTGGTATTATCAGCTCGAGAGCTCTAACATCCGCACCTGGACTGATTTAGCGACAACTTTCTACAACCACTACCAGTATAATTCTGAATTAGCGCCTACTCGGCTACAGCTGCAGAATATGACTATGGGCTCTAAAGAAAGCTTCATAGAATATGCTAAAAAATGGAGAGACTTGGCTGGCAGAGTCAAAACCCCTATGACTGATCGAGAATTAGTGGACATGTTCATGGGTACACTGACTGGCCCATTCTACAGCCATCTATTGGGAAGTTCCTCATCGGGTTTCACTGAACTAATATTGACGGGTGAACGTGTTGAAAGCGGAATTCGAAGTGGAAAGATACAGGCGGCTACCTCTGCAAGCACCAAAAAGTCCTATCAGAGGAAGAATGAATCAAATGCTGTGTACGGTCAAAGGGGTCATAACAAGAAAAATCGTGACCATACTGTTGGAGCAGTTACGATTGCATCACCGCCATCTCAAAACTTCAAACACAGACAAGACAGACCAAGAAGGCAGTTTACCAAGATCAATATGACTTTAGCACAAGCACTGCAGGGTATGCTAAAAGCAAATTTAATTACCCTCAGAGATCCTCCTGCAAATCCCAACATACTTCTCCTCGTTATAATCCCAATGCCAGGTGTGCATATCACTCCGATAGCCCCGGACATGATACAAACGATTGTTGGTTGTTGAAGAATAAGATTCAGGATATGATCGACGTTGTAGAAATTGAATTTGATCCTCCGGAGACTCCTAATGTCATCACTGCTCTTATGCCTAATCATGACAAGACTGTTAATATTGTGGATGACAATTCTCACATTACTAATGTAGCTGACTTAGCATCTCCTCTCCTGATCATCAAGAAGAATTTATTGCAAGCTGGTTTATTTCAAGGTTGTGCTGAAAATTGCGATCTCTGTATACTCCGACCCAATGATTGCTTGAAGTTGAGGAATGGTATTCAACGGCTGATGGATGATCGTACAATTCTCTTTGAAAAGATTCCTAAGGTGGAAAACCCTATTGAAGAAATATATGTGATTGTTAGGTCCAAAGTTCCAGTGAAGATTACCGCAACTAGAGTGCCTGTGAAGATTACTGCTGAGTCCAAGGTAGCTCCCCTAATTATTATTGCACCTGGCCCAGTACCGTATTCCTCAAGCAAAGCCATTCCGTGGAATTATGGAGGTGATGTTTACATCCACGGCATAAAACAAGATGATAATTCTGCTAATCCTAATGACGTTGACATTGTTGGGACTAGTAAAATTACTCGAAGTGGAAGGATCTTCTCTCCAGAAATCTCACCTCCCGCCCCTGAAACTCGAGGAAAGGGACCAGTAATCAATCCTTCTCAGTCAAAGACACCAGTCGAAGTTACTACCGAAGATGTTGCCAAGAAGGAAATGGAAGAAATGCTGAAAATCATCCGTCAGAGTGATTTTTATATGGTAGAACAGTTGGGGCATACTTCGTCTAAAATTTCGAAGTTATCCTTGTTGTTATCTTCTGAATCTCATGCCAATGCGTTGATAAAATTCTTGAAGACCGCTCATGTACCTCAGGAGACATCTGCCGATCAGTTAGAAAATTATGTTGCTAACTTGGCTGTTGATAATGGCATAGGCTTTTCTGATGCTGACCTGACACCAGCAGGAAAGAATCACAATAAAGCTCTGCATATCTCCATTGAGTGTAAGGGGATCACCTTGTCTCATGTGTTGATCGACAATGGCTCTTCTTTGAATGTGCTACCGAAAGCTGTGCTCGATAAGCTTGTCTGTAAAAGCATTGAACTGAAACCTAGTGGCGTTGTGGTGCGTGCTTACGATGGTGCGAAGAGTGTTGTCCATGGTGAAGTGGTTCTCCCTATCAAGATAGGACCTCAAGTCTTCAACACTACCTGTTACGTAATGAACATTCGTCCTGCCTATTCCTGCTTGCTGGGACGCCCTTGGATCCATGGGGCAAGTGTTGTAGCTTCGTCTCTCCATCAAAAGCTGAGGTATCCAATAGAGGGCAAGATTGTCACTGTGTGTGGAGAAGAAGAGTATATTGTCAGTAGTGTGCATACCTTCAGATACATCGAGATGGATGGTGAATTCTTTGAGACTCCTTCTCAGTCATTTGAAGTAGTTCCTCCGACCAGTCCTGTCCTTAAGCCAACTTCCCGTGTGCCCAAAGTTATTCGTGGTCCTCCTGCTATGATTTCTCTGAAAGATTCTCAAGTCGTGGTTGAAGATGGTGGTCGTACTGGCTGGGGTCAACTGATCGATGTACCGTACAAGTCTAATAAATTTGGCCTGGGGTGTAGCTCTGAAAAGATAGTCAAAGATCAGATTAATGCTGTAGAAGATGCTGATAGCGATTGCGACTTGGATAGCTGGATTTTCCCAACAATTGGTGACAGACTCAATAATTGGAAGGCTGAAGACACTATCCCGATTTCCTTTAGTCAGGAGTAATTGTTATTGCTTATTTTAGTGTTTCAAATTTTGTAATTTTTATTATGAACAATTGAACTTCTTAAAGCATTGTGTCTTTGCCCGGGGCACAATAGCTAACTTGTTAAGGGTTTTGTCATTTTCATAAGCATATTCACATTCAATAAATCAATGGACTTTTTGCATTCAAATATTGCGCTCTTTATCTTTCCTGTCATCTTTCAAATAAGCTATGTTTTCTTACACACACTCACGTAACAAATTACATATCCATATCCACTCTGGATCCTGTTGATAATAATTCTTCTACTGTTAATTATAGCTTTAAAAATCCGATCTACCAAGCCGAGGATGGAAGTGAGGAAGATTGCGAAGTGCCTGGAGAGCTTTCCAGACTGTTACTGCAAGAAGAAAAGACTATACAGCCGCATGAGGAATCAATTGGAATTGTAAATCTAGGTACTGAAGTAGACAAGAAAGAAGTCAAAATAGGAGCAGGCTTGGAAAACAGTGTCAAAGAAAGATTGATTCAGATGTTACATGACTATGTAGAGATTTTTGCTTGGTCTTATGAAGACATGCCCGGACTGGATACTGATATAGTAGTACATCGTTTGCCGATGAAGGAAGATTGTCATCCTGTTAAGCAAAAGGTTCATCGCATGCGTCCTAAAATATCTGAGAAAATTAAAGTCGAGGTTATGAAACAATTTAATGCAGGTTTTCTAGCTGTTACTTCTTATCCTCAATGGGTTGCTAATGTGGTACCAGTGCCAAAGAAGGATGGTAAGGTGCGAATGTGTGTAGATTACAGAGATTTGAATAAAGCAAGACCCAAAGATGACTTTCCACTTTCGCACATTGATGTTCTGGTAGATAACACCGCTCAACACAAGGTATTCTCATTCATGGATGGATTGTCAGGTTATAACCAGATTAAGATGGCACCTGAAGACATGGAGAAAACTACGTTTGTGACGCAATGGGGCCCTTTCTGTTACAAAGTAATGCCATTCGGTTTAAAGAATGCAGGGGCAACATACCAGCGTGCTATGGTGGTTTTGTTCCATGATATGATCCATCATTAAATAGAGATATATGTGGATGACATGATAGCCAGATCTCATAATGAAGAAGAACATCTCGATCATTTATACAAACTGTTTGAGAGGTTGAAGAAATACAAGTTGAGATTGAACCCGAACAAATGCACCTTTGGAGTAAGATCCGGTAAACTCTTGGGCTTTATTGTCAGTGGTAAAGGAATTGAGGTTGACCCGGCTAAGGTGAGAGCTATTCAAGAAATGCCAGTTCCCCGTACAGATAAAGAAGTCAGAGGTTTCTTGGGACGCTTGAATTACATTGCCCGATTTATCTCCCATTTGACTGCTACTTGCAAACCCATCTTCAAATTACTGAGGAAAAATCAAGAGATAATATGGAATTATGGATGTCAAGAAGCTTTTGACAAAATCAAGAAGTATCTCAAAGAACCTCCAATTCTGATGCCACCAGTTAAAGGAAGACCTCTAATCATGTATTTGACCGTGTTAGAAAATTCAATGGGGTGCGTGCTGGGCCAACATGACGAGTCTGGCCGAAAAGAGCATGCAATATACTACCTTAGCAAAAAGTTTACCGACTGTGAAACAAGATACTCACTGCTTGAGAAAACTTGTTGTGCTTTGGCTTGGGCTGCTCGTCGACTAAGACAGTATATGTTGAGTCATACCATTTTATTGATTTCTAAGATGGATCCTATCAAATATATATTTGAGAAATCTGCTCTCTCCGGAAGAATAGCAAGATGGCAAATGATTTTAACAGAGTATGATATCCAGTATACTACCCAGAAAGCAATCAAAGGAAGCGTGTTAGCTGATCATTTGGCTCATCAAGCGGTTGATGATTACCAATCTATGAATTTTGAGTTCCCTGATGAGGATGTTATGCTTGTTACTGATTATGAAGAACCTGGACCGGATGAAGGACCCGAACTGGGATCCCGATGGACTATGGTTTTTGATGGATCTTCTAATGCATTGGGCAATGGTGTTGGTGTTGTAATTATTTCTCCCAAGGGTTGCCATACGCCTTTCACTGCTAGACTATGTTTTGATTGTACCAATAATATGGTTGAGTATGAAGCATGTATTTTGGGACTCAGAGCTGCTATAGACTTGAGAATCAAGTTGTTGAGTGTGTACGGAGACTCAGCCTTAGTAATCAGTCAGATCAAAGGAGAATGGGACACTAAACATCCGAATCTCATCCCTTATCGAGAGCGGGTGTTGACATTAATCCCATACTTTGAAGAGATTACATTCGAACATATTCCACGAGAAGAGAATCAGTTGGCATACGCATTGGCTACCATGTCATCTATGTTCAGAGTCAGATGGGACAATGAAGCTCCCATGATCACCATTGAACGATTAGATAAACTAGCATATTGTTATGAACTTAATGCTGATGAAGTAGAAGAGAAACCTTGGTTCCACGAAGTAAAAAGATATTTAGAAACTCAGGAATACCATGAAGGGGCATCCATCAATGACAGAAAATTTCTGAGGAAGTTCTCCGCTAAATTCTTTTTGAGTAATGGAGTATTATACAAACGTAATCATGATTCAACTTTGCTTCGCTGTGTGGATAAAAAGGAAGCAGAAAAGATTATGGAAGACATGCATGACGGTATTTTTGGGACTCATTCTAGTGGACATACGATGGCCAAGAAGATTCTGAGATCAGGGTATTATTGGTCTACCATGGAAGCTGATTGCCACCATCACTCCAGAACTTGTCACAAGTGCCAGATCTATGCGGATAAAGTACATGTACCTCCGGCTCCATTGAACGTTTTGACAACCCCTTGGCCCTTTGCAATGTGGGGCATTGATATGATTGGAGAGATTAAACCTACTGCTTCTAATGGACATCGTTTCATTCTTGTTGCTATTGATTACTTTACAAAGTGGGTAGAGGCAGCCTCATTTGCTTCTGTCACCAAGAATGTGGTGGCACGATTCATCAAGAATAGTCTTATTTGTCAGTATGGCATCCCTGAAAGAGTTATCACTGATAATGGTACTAATTTGAACAATAAGATGATTACTGAACTCTGCACGCAGTTCAAAATAAAACACCATAACTCTTCTCCGTACCGGCCAAAGATGAATGGTGCCGTAGAAGCTGCTAATAAGAATATTAAGAATATTATACAAAAGATGACAGTAACATACAAAGAATGGCATGAGATGTTACCATTTGCTCTTCATGGTTATCGCACTTCAGTACGCACTTCGATAGGGGAAACTCCTTTCTCTTTAGTCTACGGAATGGAAGCCGTTTTACCAGTGGAAGTTCAGATTCCCTCTCTAAGAATTATGAAAGATGCAGGTTTAGATGAAGATGAATGGATTCAGGCTCGACTCGATCAGATAAATTTGATTGATGAAAAGAGACTTGCGGCTGTTTGTCATGGACAGATATATCAGAAGCGCATGACCCAGGCATTTAATAAAAAATTCAAGAGACAGGTGTATCAAATTGGCAACTTGGTGATAAAGCGTATCATTCTACCACAAGGTAATCCTAGAGGCAAATGGACTCCCACATACGAAGGGCCATTTGTAGTTAAGAAGGTATTCTTTGGTGGAGCCATGATGCTTGCTACTATGGATGTCGAAGATTTCCCGCGTCCCGTGAACGCGGACATAGTTAAAAAATACTACGCATAAAAGAGACCCGCTAGGTCGACATGTCTAGGCAAAAGTAAGGGCGTCCCGGCGAACCAAAAGGGTTCGGGCAAAAATTAGGGATAAACATATAAAAATGTACACCCGGCAAGTCGAAAACCTGAAAAGGCGGCTTGGGCAAAAAAGGGTATCCTGGTGGATTGAAAACCTGAAAAGGCGGTCCAGGTAAAAATTAGGGATTAAAGCGTATGACTATGTCCCATTCTCGGTCAGCTTCACCAAAGTCAAAGAGACTGAACAAGCCAATCACTTCTATCCGACAGCAAGAGATGAGATGCTTGAAGACATAATAGCAGTAGTAGAATTAAAATCAATAGGACTTTTTTTTCATAGCTGTTTTTTCTTTGCTTTCTTGACAATTTCCTCTTACTAGGATTTTTGTCTCCTTGTATTAAAATTGCTTGTTTATAGGCCCTCTTTCAAAATCAATACAATTTTATTTTCAAAAAGATACTTTTGTTTTACTTTCTCCATTTTGTTTGCATAAACTTCCATTGATTTAATTCGAATTAATATATGCATTTGAATATGATTGATGTTTACCGAAAATACATGCATAAAATAGAAATAACAATTACTAAAAGACTTTAGTGTTGGTGTAAGCCCTAGAGGCCAATACTTTTGGTACTTGTGTCGAATTATTTATTAATAATAAAAGGCATTTTTCTTTATTATGTTTGTTTAATAAAGTCCCTGGAATAGATAGTCCATTTAATGTATCAAGTATGACTTAATCATGAGATCACATTAAACATAAGGACACTATTCTTAAAATGTCCGTAGTCAAGCTTTATTATGAAATGGGATAACATTAAAGCATGGAGACTATTATGTTTGTAGACTGATGATCACGTCTCATGGATCATGGATAAAGAGTTATCAAGTCTTAAACATAGGTATGAATATTAAGAGTAATATTCATACTGGATTGACCCGCTATGAGAATACTATATAGAAAGTTATGCAAAGTGTCATAAGTTATTCTCATGGTGATAATAGTGTATACCACTCTTCGACCTGAAACCACTATGGATCCTAGATGTAGAGTCGAGTGCTTTATTGCTGATCCAACGTTGTCCATAACTGGATAACCATAAAGGCAGTTGATAGGTACTCCACGAAGCATGCTGAGGGACATGAGTGTCCTAGATGGAATTTGTCAATCCTGCTTAACAGGATAAATGTCTATGGGCCCAATATTGAACTGGACAAGGGTGACATGGTCTATACCTTGTGTTCAATATAGACATAAGGGCAAAGGGGTAATTATACACATAATTATTATCACAGGAGGTTTTGTCAGATCACATGACATTTTCGTGACTTGGGTAGCAGTGATGTGTTGCTAGATACCGCTCACTGTTTATTATGTTAAATGCATGATTTAATATAATTGCCAACGCCGCGAAAACCTATAGGGTCACACACAAAGGACGGATTGATGAGAGATAGAATAATTAAGGAACATCGTAAGGTACGGTGTACTTAAGAAGAATACGAAATATGGTAAAGTACCAAATACTTAAGTGATTTTGGCATATTCTGAGATATGGGCCAAAATACACTTAAGTGGGCTTTTTGGCTTGAAGCCCACACAAGTGGTTCTATAAATAGAACCCCTTGGGTAGAAGCATTTACACTCCAGACAACACAACTGAAGAGTTGGAATTTCGTATCTCTCTCTCTCACTCAAAGCCTTCACTCACAAATAGCTAGCACTGCGATTGAAGGAATCCGTTCGTGTGGACTGAGTAGAGACGTTGTCATCGTTCAACGTTCGTGATCGCCCCGTGGATCTGTATCAAAGGTTGATCATTGTCAAAGATCTGCACCAAAGTTTTGAATCTCCACAAGAGGTAACGATTCTATCACTGATCATGCTCATTCGTAAGGATCATTAAAGGAGAAATTTTTATATTCCGCTGCGCCTTGGATGGCAATTCTCCTTCAGTGGTATCAGAGCCACTTACGAAACCATGAATCTGATAACTGTTTTTGTTCTGTAATAATATGATTAAAACAGAATGAATCAAAGGTTAAATTGAGATCGATCAAGTTACATATATGTGATATATGTGATCCTGATGCAAAATACATTATATATGATATAGTGTTCTCGTTTCGTTCATTCAAAAACCTCGATGATTGTTTTCCTTTGAGCGATCAATGGTCGTTTGCTTCTTGATCCGACATTAGTATGGTGAAGCAATGACGTGTTGATCAATCATACTGAATTAACAATCGAGACGTGTTTGACGGTCTGAAATTGGTGCATCAGGGTTAGTGACGACACAAGGGTTGTGTTGTTAGAGAGTTATGCGATTGGGGTTTGATTGCACAAGAGTTGTGCGTCCTAAACACTTTTCCGAACAGTGTTAACCGGTTAACGCGTATGGTTAACCGGTTAACGTAATACGAAATAATTTTTTTTAATTTTGGAACAGTGTTAACCGGTTAACGCATATGGTTAACCGGTTAACGGAATGCGAAATAAAATTTTTGAGATATTCAAACAGTGTTAACCGGTTAACGCATTTGGTTAACCGGTTAACGCAAGGCAGAAAAGAGTTTTCTAAATGTTTTCAAACAGTGTTAACCGGTTAACGCATATGGTTAACCGGTTAACGCAAGGAAAAATTCACCGGTTCGGCTAGAAAAGGTGCTTTGAAGTATCAAGTGTTGATACGAAAAACGACGTCAATTTTTAAATGAATTGTTCATTAAAATTTTCGAGCAGCGGTTGATACGAACACCCGTTCCCGCTGTCCGGGCAGCGGACCCCCGGCTAACTCTGCGTAGTGTGATCGGTTGTCGAAATTTAATTTGATTAATTAAAGGAATTAATAATAATAATAAAGTTTTTATTATTGTGGTGATCGGTTATGGCCTTAGTTTTCCTTTGTTTTGTTTTGGATTTTAAAATACGACCTGCGTGTCGTGCCTCTCTCTTAATCTCCCAAATGTAACTTCTTTTCTCATCTCACTCCCTCGTATGTAAAACGAGTTTCTTTCATGTAATGTAATGATATGAAGAAAGCAAAGAAGTCAGTGCCAAAGGAAGACAACCTTGAAGATCTTGCTTGGAGAAGCTTAGATCGTTATAGGTTAGCTTAGGTTCTCTCATTGGCTTGGGAGAACAATTGCGCTAGGGGCCATAACTGTTTCATTTTGTTTATATGTATGTTGATGCATGTGTATGTATGTTGATGCATGTGAGAGACGATTTATATGATAAACAAGCCGGTGAGATCAGTAAAATTGCAATTCCCTCAAAAACTAAATATTAAGTTTTAAGCTTTCCAAGTTTTAACACTCATCAAGACTAGTAATGGAAATTGTAGGTTTCGCCTACGCGAGGTGCATGATCTATATATTAGTAAGGTGCGATGGGATAATTGTAATATCCAACTGTTAAAATAATGGGTCAAACTTAACTAAACAAATTATAATAAGATTATATATGTTTAGAAGCAAGAGTTGGGAATAATCCATATGATGGATTAGAATAAGGAGTTATTCACCCAATTGAAATTTTCGAGAGTTGTATGAGATACAATTGGAAGGAGTTCCTACCTAAATAACCTAGTTTTGTGTAATCCGCCTACGCGGACTTAGAACGAAGTGAAATATGGATCTCGACCCACTAGAAAATCTTCCAACGGGATTTTCCGAATCAGATGATGAGGGTCATTTGTTTTGAGTAAAATAGTGGGAGCATGTTTAATTAAAGGCCTAATTAAATATGCCAATGATACTTATATTTTCATTATTTCTTATGTAGATTACCATGACAACAAATACCTCTAACAACATTTTGCGATCGATCCTTGACAAGGAAAAATTGTCTGGGACAAATTTTCTGGATTGGCACCGAAACCTGAGGATTGTCCTCAAACATGATAAAAAGCTGTATGTCTTGGAGACACCTGTTCCTGAAGAGGAACCTCCTAGTTCTGCACCTAAGGCAGAAAGAGATGCTTATAAGAAGCATGTCGATGATGCCAATGAAACTGCTTGTCTCATGCTAGCTACCATGAACTCAGAATTGCAAAAGCAACATGAGAACATGTCAGCATTCGATATGATCGAACACCTGAAGCTGCTCTATCAAGAGCAAGCAAGGCATGAGAGGTTTGAAGTTTCAAAAGCCCTTTTTCAAGGCAAGTTAGCTGAGGGAGCCTCTGTAGGTCCCCATGTACTCAAGATGATTGGGTATGTGGAAAACCTTGACAGACTGGGTTTTCCCTCGGAAAGGAACTTGCGACTGATTTGATCTTGCAATCGTTGCCAGATAGATTCAGTCAGTTTGTCCTAAATTTCAATATGAATGATATGGACAAATCGCTTCCTGAGCTGCTAGCCATGTTAAGAACGGCTGAGCAGAATCTGAAGTCAAAAGGGAAGTCCATTCTGATGATCGGAAATGGAAAGAGACAGAACAAAAGGTCCATCAAGCAGGGTGATAAAGGGAAAGGCAAGGAAGTTGTCAAACCCAAACCCACCGTTGCTGCTTTGAAGCCTAGTGGAGGCATAGCAAAAGCAGGCACCTGCTTCCATTGCGGTAAAACCGGACACTGGAAGAGAAACTGCCCAAAGTACCTGGAAGATAAGAAGAATGGAGTAGAGACTTCAACTTCAGGTATTTTTGTTATTGAAATTAATTTATCTACTTCTGTGACATGGGTATTAGATACTGGATGTGGTTCTCACATTTGTACAAATGTGCAGGGACTAAAAAGGAGTAGAAAATTGGCAAAAGGTGAAGTCGACCTACGAGTTGGCAATGGAGCAAAGGTTGCTGCTTTAGCCGTAGGAACTTATGGATTGACTTTACCTAGTGGTTTAATAATTCAGTTAGAGAACTGTTATTATGTACCTGCAATTAGCAGGAATATTATTTCCGTTTCTTGTTTGGACAAGTTTGGTTTTTCATTTATAATAAAGAACAATTGTTGCTCAATTTATTTGAATGATATATTCTATGCTACTGCACAGATGAACAATGGACTATATGTCCTTGATCTTGAAATGCCTATTTATAACATTAATACTAAAAGGATGAAACCAAATGAGTTAAATCCAACTTACCTTTGGCATTGTCGGTTAGGCCACATAAATGAGAAACGCATTTCCAAACTCCATAAAGATGGACTCTTGGACTCTTTTGATTATGAATCATATGAGACATGCAGATCTTGTTTAATTGGAAAGATGACAAAGTCCCCATTCACAGGAAAAGGTGAAAGGGCTAATGATCTTTTGGCCCTCATACATACTGATGTATGCGGACCACTGAACATACCAGCCAGAGGAGGTTTTCAATACTTCATCACATTTACTGATGATTTCAGTAGATATGGTTATGTGTATTTAATGAAACACAAATCAGAGTCCTTTGAAAAGTTCAAGGAATTCAAGAATGAAGTACAAAACCAACTAGGTAAGAATATTAAAACTCTTCGATCAGATCGAGGTGGTGAGTATTTAAGCCTAGAGTTTGATGACCATCTAAAAGAGTGTGGGATACTATCCCAACTTACTCCTCCTGGAACACCCCAATGGAATGGTGTATCTGAGAGAAGAAATCGAACCCTGTTGGACATGGTCCGATCCATGATGAGTCACGCCGATCTTCCAAACTCCTTTTGGGGACATGCGCTATTGACAGCAGCTTACACACTTAACCGTGTTCCATCCAAAAAGGTTGATAAAACACCATATGAGATATGGAGTGGTAAGAGACCACATATGTCTTACATGAAGATTTGGGGTTGCGAAGTTTATGTGAAACGACAAATTTCAACTAAGCTTGAGCCCAAATCTGACCAATGCTTATTTGTGGGGTATCCTAAAGAAACAAGAGGATATTACTTCTACAATCCTTCTGAGGGCAAAGTGTTTGTCGCTCGAACTGGAGTTTTCCTAGAAAAGGATTTTATTTCCAAAGGAACCAGTGGGAGGAAAGTAGAGCTTGAAGAAATTCAAGAATCGCAAAGCATTGATACACCTATGGAGGAATTAGAGCAGGAAACACAAGTAGTTGTGGAAGAACAACCTGCTCAAGTAGAACAAGACCAGCGTAGGTCAAGCAGGATACGTCACCTACCTGAAAGATATGGATATCTCATAACAGATCAAGGTGATGTATTACTCATGGATCAAGATGAGCCTGTGACCTACCAAGAGGCCATAACTGGTCCCGAGTCTGAGAAGTGGCTAGAGGCCATGAAATCCGAAATAGATTCCATGTACACGAACCAAGTTTGGAACTTGGTAGAGCCTCCTGTAGGAGTTAATCCTATAGGATGCAAGTGGGTCTTCAAAAAGAAGACTGACATGGATGGTAAGGTACATACCTATAAGGCAAGACTGGTTGCAAAAGGATATAAACAAATTCATGGCGTTGACTATGATGAAACCTTTTCACCAGTTGCAATGCTTAAATCTATTCGAATTTTACTTGCTATCGCTGCATATCATGATTATGAAATATGGCAAATGGATGTCAAAACTGCTTTCCTTAATGGGAATCTTCTTGAGGATGTGTACATGACACAGCCTGAAGGATTTGACATACCAGAAGAAGCCCATAAGATATGTAAGCTACAAAGATCAATCTATGGATTGAAGCAAGCTTCCAGAAGCTGGAATCTTCGTTTTGATGAAACGGTAAAACAATATGGATTCATTAAGAACGAAGATGAGCCTTGTGTCTACAAGAAGGTTAGTGGGAGCATGATCGTGTTCCTGGTATTATATGTAGATGACATATTACTCATTGGAAACGATGTCCCTACCCTGCAACAAGTAAAGACTTGGTTGGGGAAATGCTTTTCTATGAAGGACCTAGGTGAAGCAGCCTATATATTAGGAATCAGAATCTATAGAGATAGATCACAAAAACTGCTTGGCCTAAGTCAGAGTACATACATAGACAAAGTGCTGAGACGCTTTAATATGCATGATTCCAAGAAAGGATTCATACCTATGCAACATGGCATGTGTCTATCAAAAACACAATCCCCTTCAACTAAGGAAGAAAGGGAACGCATGAATAAGATTCCATATGCATCTGCAATAGGATCTATCATGTATGCCATGTTATGTACTCGACCAGATGTCTCGTATGCTTTAAGTGCAACGAGTAAATACCAATCTGATCCTGGTGATGCCCATTGGGTAGCTGTTAAGAATATCCTTAAGTACTTGAGAAGGACTAAGGACTCATTCTTGATATATGGAGGTCAGGAAGAATTGGCTGTAATTGGTTACACCGATGCTAGCTTCCAGACAGACAAGGATGACTTTAAATCGCAATCTGGTTATGTGTTTTGCTTAAACGGTGGCGCTGTGAGCTGGAAAAGTTCAAAGCAAGATACAGTTGCTGATTCTACAACCGAGGCCGAGTATATTGCTGCCTCAACTACAGCAAAGGAAGTTGTTTGGATCAAAAAGTTCGTTAGTGAACTTGACATAGTTCCTAGCATTGTGGATCCCATTGGTCTCTATTGTGATAACAATGGTGCTATCGCACAAGCTAAGGAGCCTAGATCTCACCAACGATCCAAACACATACTTAGGCGTTATCACCTCATTCGAGAGATAATAGATAGAGGAGATGTGAAAATATGTAGAGTACCTACACTCGACAATATTGCTGACCCACTGACAAAGCCTCTTGCGCAGCAGAAGCATGATGGCCATACTAGATCTATGGGCATTAGGGATATGTCTAATTGGCTCTAGTGCTAGTGGGAGATTGTTGGTGTAAGCCCTAGAGGCCAATACTTTTGGTACTTGTGTCGAATTATTTATTAATAATAAAAGGCATTTTTCTTTATTATGTTTGTTTAATAAAGTCCCTGGAATAGATAGTCCATTTAATGTATCAAGTATGACTTAATCATGAGATCACATTAAACATAAGGACACTATTCTTAAAATGTCCGTAGTCAAGCTTTATTATGAAATGGGATAACATTAAAGCATGGAGACTATTATGTTTGTAGACTGATGATCACGTCTCATGGATCATGGATAAAGAGTTATCAAGTCTTAAACATAGGTATGAATATTAAGAGTAATATTCATACTGGATTGACCCGCTATGAGAATACTATATAGAAAGTTATGCAAAGTGTCATAAGTTATTCTCATGGTGATAATAGTGTATACCACTCTTCGACCTGAAACCACTATGGATCCTAGATGTAGAGTCGAGTGCTTTATTGCTGATCCAACGTTGTCCGTAACTGGATAACCATAAAGGCAGTTGATAGGTACTCCACGAAGCATGCTGAGGGACATGAGTGTCCTAGATGGAATTTGTCAATCCTGCTTAACAGGATAAATGTCTATGGGCCCAATATTGAACTGGACAAGGGTGACATGGTCTATACCTTGTGTTCAATATAGACATAAGGGCAAAGGGGTAATTATACACATAATTATTATCACAGGAGGTTTTGTCAGATCACATGACATTTTCGTGACTTGGGTAGCAGTGATGTGTTGCTAGATACCGCTCACTGTTTATTATGTTAAATGCATGATTTAATATAATTGCCAACGCCGCGAAAACCTATAGGGTCACACACAAAGGACGGATTGATGAGAGATAGAATAATTAAGGAACATCGTAAGGTACGGTGTACTTAAGAAGAATACGAAATATGGTAAAGTACCAAATACTTAAGTGATTTTGGCATATTCTGAGATATGGGCCAAAATACACTTAAGTGGGCTTTTTGGCTTGAAGCCCACACAAGTGGTTCTATAAATAGAACCCCTTGGGTAGAAGCATTTACACTCCAGACAACACAACTGAAGAGTTGGAATTTCGTATCTCTCTCTCTCACTCAAAGCCTTCACTCACAAATAGCTAGCACTGCGATTGAAGGAATCCGTTCGTGTGGACTGAGTAGAGACGTTGTCATCGTTCAACGTTCGTGATCGCCCCGTGGATCTGTATCAAAGGTTGATCATTGTCAAAGATCTGCACCAAAGTTTTGAATCTCCACAAGAGGTAACGATTCTATCACTGATCATGCTCATTCGTAAGGATCATTAAAGGAGAAATTTTTATATTCCGCTGCGCCTTGGATGGCAATTCTCCTTCATTTAGGATCAAGGATAAGGTTTAACCATGCGTTCTAACAAATCCGGTTGCAAATCCTATTCCCCAGCAAAACCAGTTATTCCCAGAAGAAATTGGCACTACTAGACAGACTGGTCATCTCTTTTATCCCCAGTCAGGTTTTGTTGAATCTTTCTACCATCAGACAGAAATCAAATATCCCCAGCTAAGAAAGGGTCATCAATACAAATATCTCCAAC
Organism: Lathyrus oleraceus; assembly: GCF_024323335.1. Lineage (NCBI taxonomy): Eukaryota > Viridiplantae > Streptophyta > Magnoliopsida > Fabales > Fabaceae > Lathyrus > Lathyrus oleraceus. The sequence goes on along the minus strand of NC_066579.1, from coordinate 83,777,326 downwards.
CAGAATATCGGGATTTATTTTCCCATGGCAAAAAATTTCATACGCATAATTCATTCATGCATCATTTCACAGCATATACATGCATGCAATGTTCGCATTTATTTTCAAGAGCATAAAACATCTCAAGCATCATGACATGGCATGAGGCTAACTTTTTTTTCCAGGTTAATTATCCTCCTGATACAGTCAAAATAAAGATTCATTCAGACGGATATCTTTATCGATTACATTCAAGATTCAGATACATCTTTCAGATATAATCCATATGAATATTCATTCTGACAAGCATTCTGATATCCTCCTAATGATGGCATCTTTAAGCCCATCCCAGACATTTATTGCAAATACAACATATACAAATATTATCAGATATAGCCTAACGTACGGCTCATTCTGATTCAGCCTAACGTATGGTTCCTTCAACTGTTCCAATAAGGTCTAGCGTACGACCCATTTGGATATTCATCCCCTCAGATACTACCTAGCATACGGTACATTCTGAAATGTAGTCTAGCGTATGACTACCCCTTTTATCATCGGATACAACCTAATGGACGGCTCATTCTGCTACTCAGATACGATCTAGCGTATGATCCATTCTGATCATTTATCCTCAGATACAGCCTAATGGACGGCTCATTCTGCAACTCAGATACGGTCTAGTGTACGACCCAGTCTGGCTCTTCTCATCAGATACTACCTAGCGTACGATACATTCTGAAATGTAGTCTAGCGTACGACTACTTTTATCGCCAGATACAGCCTAACGGACGGCTCATTCTACTACTCAGATACAATCTAGCGTACGATCCATTCTGATCTTTATTTCTCCAGATACAGCCTAACGGACGGCTAACTCTGCTACTCAGATACGGTCTAGCGTATGACCCATTCTGATCCTTATCTCATCAGGTTCAGCTCACCCTAATATCACCTAATGGATGACTCATTATACGGTCTAGCGTACGACCCAGTGTGACACCCATGTTTTCAGATATGGTCTAATGTACGACGCACTCTATAGCTCTCATCATCAAACTTTCTGGATGGTATCTTTAAGCCCATCTCCATCAAGACTATCTTTTAATTAACAAGTGCAAATTTTTGGGGCATTCTAAGTGTTCAATAATCTTCCACCTCCAGATCACGAATGGCGTACATACCATTCTAATTCTCTCGGTTTAAGAATATTGAACAGGGGCAGCTGTCATACCCCAAAATTTGCTTGTTAATTTTTATGATAAATTGATTCATGCATGCCATTCATTTCACATTTGCATTCATTCATTAGCATACATTCTCATGTAAGTTATAAATTTTAATTTATTTATTATGTGATACAGATATAAAAAATAATAATAATTTTGGTTATCTGTATGATATAAATAAATTATATATATATAAATAAAATAGTTTTAATTTAATGATAAATAAAAATAGATTTGAATTTTAATTGTATAATTAAAATTTTAAATTAATTTTATTTGTTAAAGCTCATTAAATTATAATAACTATTTTTTATAATTTAGTGACTCATGTAAATTATTCATTATTTAAAATAATACTTGTATTTAATAAATATTTAGCAAGTTGGTTGATTGTGGTTGGCCAAATGAATTCATCTGATCAAAACTGGGTCTTCCTAGACCCTATGTCCTACAATTTTCACCATATGAAAATGATTCCAAGAGAAAAATTACTCTAAATGACATTCTAAACAACTTTTATGTTGAGACCTAGAGCTAGTTTTGCTTGGAAAATCATTTTCTATGTTGAAACATTATAGGTCATTTTGTCTAAACCCTAATTTGAAAGTCAACTTCCCAAGGCCATAACTTGCTCAATTTTTATGAGATGAAATATTTCCAAGTTGCAAAATCAAATTCAATGCGTATACTTTAAGTTTGATGTTTTGAGTGGGAACTAGTTCAACTTTTTTGAGCATGTGATATGAGGCTACATTATAGGTCACTTTTGACCTATACCATTGATCAAGTGATTTTTCCAAACTTCAAAAATGCATAACTTTATCATTTCAAATCTAAATGACATGAAATTGGTGACCATGTTGAAGGTCTTTGAGAGAGCTACAACTTTAATGAATGCACTTTTCTCATTTGAAGCTTCTATAAAAAGTTAAGCAAGGTGGAATATTAAGACATATGGCTTGGCACTTAGAAAAATTTTGATATGTCAAAATTTTCCAAACTTCCACCTCAAATTTCTCCAAGTTCCAAGCTCCAAATGAAAAAGTGTTCAACATCAAACTTGTTCTTCTTGATCTCACCTTTCCAAATAGCTCAAATTCATTCATTTTGGATGTGAAATGCATAGGATGTGCATGGCTTAAACAGGCTGATATCATTTGGCATGGATCCAACTTCAAACATCAATATATATGTGCCTTGCAATCTAAGCTAACTTCAACACATCTGATCTTCAATTATGGACTTCAAGCCATCATTTCATTGGCCTATGCGCACCCATGCAGCATTAAATCACATTTGACAAATTTGGAAAGTGAAAGTGAGTGTGCAAATATCACATGATTTAGCTATAAATAGAGCTTCAATTGCTCAGAATTCACAACACAATTGCGCCAGCTTTGATCCCCCATTGAAAACCCTCACTTCTCATAGGATAAACCTGATAAATTCATTTGACTTTGAGCTTGAATCTCCACTGTTTTGGAATTCAATTCTCCAAGAATCCATTGCTTCTAAACCACTTAATCCTTCTCCTGCAAGCAAGTTGAGTGAGTCAAAGCACAAGCAAGATCAAGATCTATCAAGTTCAGACCTCCATTGAAGGTAATTTTCAGAAATTTTAAACTCTTTGATTCTCTCAAATTGTTGCTCAAATCTATTGATTCTTTGGTTGTCTGAAGTCTTACCAATGTAGGCAAGAAGATTGAGTTGCTTTGAGGTCAAATAGAAGCAACTCAGTTCATGTACCTCAAATTTCAAATCCACATATCTCTTAGTATATTTGGAATTGGAATGTATGGAAGGTCAGATTCGAGCTCAGTGCCATTTTTTCTTCAAGATCATGTCTGTCATACCCCAAAATTTGCTTGTTAATTTTTATGATAAATTGATTCATGCATGTCATTCGTTTCACATTTGCATTCATTCATTAACATACATTCTCATATAAATTATAAATTTTAATTTATTTATTATGTGATACAGATATAAAAAATAATAATAATTTTGGTTATCTGTATGATATAAATAAATTTTATATATATAAATAAAATAGTTTTAATTTAATGATAAATAAAAATAGATTTGAATTTTAATTGTATAATTAAAATTTTAAATTAATTTTATTTGTTAAAGCTCATTAAATTATAATAACTATTTTTTATAATTTAGTGACTCATGTAAATTATTCATTATTTATAATAATATTTGTATTTAATAAATATTTAGCAAGGTTAAACCCTAACTCTCCTAAAGTATAGGAAGGGATCCAAATATTTAGCAATGTTAAACCCTAACTCTCCTAAAGTATAGGAAGGGATCCAAATATTTAGCAAGGTTAAACCCTAAAGTATAGGAAGGGATCCAAATATTTAGCAAGGTTAAACCCTAATCCACACCATTATAAATACCTCATATAACTGCCGCGGGAAGAAGAAGACGAAAAAGAGGAGAGATACAGCAGAAGAAGATACACAAGGCAAGGCAGAAGCAAGAAGATTCACGGGCATGGAAAAGAGAAGCAACCATAAAACACTCAAATCCCCAGTAAGTGTTCATTATGGAATTTGCATCCAGCATGATTACCTTGCAATACTCCTTAATTCATGCATGAATAATATTGGTTTAATATATATATTGAGATGATGTATTCATGGTTTGGTGGATGTTGATATTGCTTTATTCAAGTATGCATCTGTTCTTGATATGTCATAGTATGTTGGAGAAATTCTGTTTGCATGATTAAAGAATTATATCTGCCATTTAATTATTATTATATGAGTGTTGTTTCTAGCAGGATTATGTTTATTTCACATGCTGTTATTACATAATAATGATGATGATGATATAATGATGATAATATAAATCCTTGGTTATCTTTAACATGTATGTGTAAGGTTTGTTTTATCATTATCACTTGCAGTAAAGAGAACTAATAAATGAGTAAAATAATATAAGCTTCTTGATTTGTGCATGGCTACTTTTATTATTGCATGATGATTACATATGATCTTATTTTATATGTGTGGTTTGATATAAGATGAAGTTACAGGTTTGTTGTATTCACATGAAAGAAACAGCATGAGAAAAAATAAAGTAGCTTGCCGTAAGAGAGAAAGTTGTATCATGCATGGTGGTGTTGTGTCAAAATGGAAAAAATCCATGTAGAATAAAGTAGCTTTTCAGTTTTTTTACTATGTTTACTCCCTTTCCACTATAATTAATTCACCACTATTTTTCTATTATTAAAATAAAACCCATTAATTAATTTTCTAATTAATATATTATATTGGTTATTTAAACTAGGATATAATTTAATCTAGTTTATTAATTAAATTTTCATATATCACTTAATTAATTAAAATGGGCTATTTTGAATAATAAAAATCTAATTATATTTTTTTTCTCTTTTCTTTTAAAATTTCTATCAATTTAGTCTAAGTTTTTCCATAAATTCATAAAAAAAAGTTTCTATTATTATAGACTAAAAATATTCTTAATTCATTCTTAAATTTAGTTTATTTATTTCATTTGTCATGAACTTTCTATGCCATTTTAATTTTGTACTCGTTAATTCAGATTTAGATATTTTATATCCACTTTTAAATTATGTACCCCCATCCCGAAGCCATGTAATAGCGTAGTCTTATTTTTCGCACTTTAATTTTTCCATACTGTGAATATAACTGTCTAGATGTATGCTAATAGGATTGCATAGAAAGATAAATAATCGAACTTAGATAAATTAATTCAAGATAATATATCTGAATCCAATCATTTCCACACTTGCACCTCTAGGGTAACCCTCTCTTTGTTGCCTTACGATATTACGGCCATGTCCCGCGAATGTGGGGATACCCTTAGCAAAGACCCTTTCGATTAAATCATCATCGTCCCTAAACAGATAAGTCATAGTCCCTTCGATCAAAAGGTCAATGTCCCTACAAGATAAATCATAGTCCCTCGAACGTTGCCTTCGAATATATGACCTTGTCCCTCGAACGTTGGCTTCGAATATATGACTTTGTCCCTCGATGACCCTTCGTTGTAGCCTACGATTAAATGATGATCGTCCCTTCGAATGCTAAGGTATCCTTACAAATGTTGCCTTCAATGACCAATCGACGACCCCACGGTGTCCCTTTACATCCAAAGGATAAGACTACTTACTTCTCAATAGTAAGGACAGTTTTACCCTCCTAAGGATAGGAAATACCTATAAAGACCTTGGTTAGGTATAACTCTTAAATGCTTGCTCACAGCTTAAAATACTTTTCACACCTCACACTTTTCCAAACATCTTTTAGAAAATCACCACTTGGTATACATTCGCACCAGAATCATCGCCGAGTTATATTTTTCTAAACATCTTTCAAAATCAAACGAGATAAACACTTTGTATACATTCGTACAAGAATCATTACAAAGTTAAACTCTCCTTTCAAAATATTTTCTAAACACACCATATTTCTCAAACACTTTCTCAAACAAGGAAAACATAAGTGAGTTAAGCAATTAAGAGCCCATGGATAACCATGGATACAAAGGGTGCTAACACCTTCCCTTTGTATAATGTACCTCCCGAACTCAAAATCTAATCAAAGTCTTTCCTGTCCTTTTCCGCCTTTTCTTATTGGATAAAAGAAAAGTCGATGGCGACTCTTGCTATCCGCAACATAGCTTTTCAAAGCAAAAACACAAAGTCAGTTCACCGTATCACAGAACTGGCGACTCTGCTGGGGACTCTTAAAAAGAGAGGTTACCTTAAAGATAAGATCACTTATGTTTTCGAATTGTTTCTTTGTCTGATTTACTTTTAAGGGATTGTTTGGGTATTCTATGCTTGAGTGAAAGATCCTACACCCGGATCTAGTGTACCTTAGGTAAGTAGCAAGAGATCATCGCAACTGTCCGGCATATACTGGAATGGTTAAAATGATGGCTACGGTTAATGTGACACTTTGGATGTCCTGATGTTCCTCATGTTTACTTGAGGAAAAATTTGGCGTCTGCGTGGTGTCATCAAAGCATTAACCAGACCTTTAGAACCCTAATTGACTCATCCTAGCCATTAGAAAGTAGTGAGATAACTGACTTCGGTTCCGACTGGGGTTGGTTGATACTCGATACTACACTCTTTGAGATTGGACTTTAGGGAAATTTTGGTCAACCGCTTGGTGTTACACTGAAGTGGACTTAAGGAAAGGTCAATGATTTGAGATCCTTCTAGAACCCGGTTATTATTCTAGGACAGGTTGAACCAACCAAACTTCAGTGGGGAGGGTACTTACCTATGGAACTCATGCAAGCCTTAAAACCTAGGAATGATTGTGGTGTGACTTGTTTGTGCTTGTTACTTACTTGACATCATAACATCATAACATCATGACATCATGGCATTGTACTAACCATTTCGAGGACTTAGGGATTTAACTTTGCTCTGTTTTGTAGGGCTATGGCTTCCAGGAAGACCATCCGGATCAATTTTGTAGCGACCTCTCCTCAACTCAAGGATTTAGTGTCGGAACTTCCCGATCATGCTCAGCTCATCAAGAAACATGGTTATCTCCTCAAAGGATATGTCGCTCTCCCATTCAGACATCTCAGATGGGTACACACCAGAGCTCGTGAGCTTATCATGCCATATCTTGCAATCGGACCTCTGATTGTTGAACCAAAAGTTGAAGGAGGTACCCCTCAGATCATTCCTTATCCAGATATGCCTACCAATGTTGAAGAATTGAAGAAATCTTGGATCCAGTTGAGAGAGGAAAGGGATACTTTTGAAGCTCAGTTCTGTGCTGAAAGGAAGAAAGTATTAGAGCTCACCAGCCAGCTTAATGAGGAACGAAGTCTCAATGCATATCTCCGCCCAAAAAGACGCCGTCCCTGGGAGACTTGAGCTTTCATTTTTTCTTGTAATGAACATTGATTAAAGAAATTATTAATAAAAGTTCCCCTTTTTGGTGGTTCACGCAAAGTTAAATTCCAAAAGTCCTTGAAAACATTTTATACATTGCATAGCATAACATAACATTGCATAACAGGTACTCTAAAGGATCAATGTTCTCACGGTCTTCCTCTCAAACAGAAACGTGGCCCTCGAACAAACTGTCAAGGATCTCCAGGCTCAGAATGCTCAATTCCAGGAGATGATCTTGAGCTTATCCAAGGGGCAGGAGGAACTGAAGACTCTATTGCTTAAGAAGAAGAAGGACAAGAAATCTGTGAGTTACATTAACCCAGGAAGAAGGCTTAAAGGACAGGCTCCAGGAGTCAAGATTGGAATTCCGAAGGATAAAGAAGATGAGACAGAAAATGATTCGGAAGATGAGAATGCTGATCCCTTCAACCTTGAGGACGACTATGAAAATTATGAAAATGAACAGTACTCTCCGAAAGATGATAAGTATAAGGTGCTGGAAGAACGTATGCTAGCTATGGAGGGTCAGAAGGCGCCCGGTCTGGATTTTGAAAGCTTAGGTTTGGTCTCTGATGTGGTCATTCCTCGCTAATTCAAGGTCCCCGCTTTCACTAAGTATGATGGTGCGTCTTGTCCTCAGCTGCATCTGAGAGCTTATGTGAGAAAGATCCAGCCGTATACCACTGATAGGAAGCTATGGATCCATTTCTTCCAAGAGAGTCTGTCTGGCACACAATTAGAGTGGTATTATCAGCTCGAGAGCTCTAACATCCGCACCTGGACTAATTTAGCGACAACTTTCTACAACCACTACCAGTATAATTCTGAATTAGCGCCTACTCGGCTACAGCTGCAGAATATGATTATGGGCTCTAAAGAAAGCTTCATAGAATATGCTCAAAAATGGAGAGACTTGGCTGGCAGAGTCAAAACCCCTATGACTGATCGAGAATTAGTGGACATGTTCATGGGTACACTGACTGGCCCATTCTACAGCCATTTATTGGGAAGTTCCTCATCGGGTTTCACTGAACTTATATTGACGGGTGAACGTGTTGAAAGCGGCACTCGAAGTGGAAAGATACAGGCGGCTACCTCTGCAAGCACCAAAAAGTCCTATCAGGGGAAGAATGAATCAAATGTTGTGTACGGTCAAAGGGGTCATAACAAGAAAAATCGTGACCATACTGTTAGAGCAGTTACGATTGCATCACCGCCATCTCAAAACTTCCAACACAGACAAGACAGACCAAGAAGGCAGTTTACCAAGATCAATATGACTTTAGCATAAGCACTGCAGGGTATGCTAAAAGCAAATTAAATTACCCTCAGAGATCCTCCTGCAAATCCCAACACTACTTCTCCTCGTTATAATCCCAATGCCAGGTGTGCATATCACTCCGATAGCCCTGGGCATGATACAAACGATTGTTGGTTGTTGAAGAATAAGATTCAGGATATGATCGACGCTGGAGAAATTAAATTTGATCCTCCGGAGACTCCTAATGTCATCACTGCTCCTATGCCTAATCATGACAAGACTGTTAATGCTGTGGATGACAATTCTCACATTACTAATATTGCTGACTTAGCATCTCCTCTCCTAATCATCAAAAAGAATTTATTGCAAGCTGGTTTATTTCCAGGTTGTGCTGAAAATTACGATCTCTGTATACTCCGACCCAATGATTGCTTGAAGTTGAGGAATGGTATTCAACGGCTGATGGATGATCGTACAATTCTCTTTGAAAAGATTCCTAAGGTGGAAAACCCTATTGAAGAAATATCTGTGATTGCTAGGTCCAAAGTTCCAGTGAAGATTACCGCAACTAGAGTGCCTGTGAAGATTATTGCTGAGTCCAAGGTAGCTCCCCTAATTATTATTGCACCTGGCCCAGTACCGTATTCCTCAAGCAAAGCCATTCCGTGGAATTATGGAGGTGATGTTTACATCCACGGCATAAAACAAGATGATAATTCTGCCTATCCTAATGACGTTGACATTGTTGGGACTAGTAAAATTACTCGAAGTGGAAGGATCTTCTCTCCAGAAATCTCACCTCCCGCCCCTGAAACTCGAGGAAAGGGACCAGTAATCAATCCTTCTCAGTCAAAGACACCATTCGAAGTTACTACCGAAGATGCTGAAAATCATCCGTAACAGTTGGGGCATACTCCGTCTAAAATTTCGATGTTATCCTTGTTGTTATCTTCTGAATCTCATGCCAATGCGTTGATAAAATTCTTGAAGACCGCTCATGTACCTCAGGAGACATCTGTCGATCAGTTAGAAAATTATGTTGCTAACTTGGCTGTTGATAATGGCATAGGCTTTTCTAATGCTGACCTGACACCAGCAGGAAAGAATCATAATAAAGCTCTGCATATCTCCATTGAGTGTAAGGGGATCACCTTATCTCATGTGTTGATCGACAATGGCTCTTCTTTGAATGTGCTACCGAAAGCTGTGCTCGATAAGCTTGACTGTAAAAGCATTGAACTGAAACCTAGTGGCGTTGTGGTGCGTGCTTACGATGGTGCGAAGAGTGTTGTCCATGGTGAAGTGGTTCTGCCTATCAAGATAGGACCTCAAGTCTTCAACACTACCTGTTACGTAATGAACATTCGTCCTGCCTATTCCTGCTTGCTGGGACGCCCTTGGATCCATGGGGCAAGTGTTGTACCTTCGTCTCTCCATCAAAAGTTGAGGTATCCAATAGAGGGCAAGATTGTCACTGTGTGTGGAGAAGAAGAGTATATTGTCAGTAGTGTGCATACCTTCAGATACGTCGAGATGGATGGTGAATTCTTTGAGACTCTTTCTCAGTCATTTGAAGAAGTTCCTCCAACCAGTCCTGTCCTTAAGCCAACTTCCTGTATGCCCAAGGTTATTCGTGGTCCTCCTGCTATGATTTCTCTGAAAGATGCTCAAGCCGTGGTTGAAGATGGTGGTCGTACTGGCTGGGGTCAACTGATCGATGTACCGTACAAGTCTGATAAATTTGGCCTGGGGTGTAGCTCTGAAAAGATAGTCAAATATCATATTAATGCTGTAGAAGATGCTGATAGCGATTGCGACTTGGATAGCTGGATTTTCCCAACAATTGGTGACAGACTCAATAATTGGAAGGCTGAAGACACTATCCCGATTTCCTTTAGTCAGGAGTAATTGTTATTGCTTATTTTAGTGTTTCAAATTTTGTAATTTTGATTATGAACAATTGAACTTCTTAAAGCATTGTGTCTTTGCCCGGGGCACAATAGCTAATTTGTTAAGGGTTTTGTCATTTTCATAAGCATATTCACATTCAATAAATCAATGGACTTTTTGCATTCAAATATTGCGCTCTTTATCTTTCCTGTCATCTTTCAAATAAGCTATGTTTTCTTACACACACTCACGTAACAAATTGCAGATCCATATCCACTCTGGATCCTGTTGATAATAATTCTGCTACTGTTAATTATGGCTTTAAAAATCCGATCTACCAAGCCGAGGATGGAAGTGAGGAAGATTGCGAAGTGCCTAGAGAGCTTGCCAGACTGTTACTGCAAGAAGAAAAGACTATACAGCCGCATGAGGAATCAGTTGAAATTGTAAATCTGGGTACTGAAGTAGACTAGAAAGAAGTCAAAATAGGAGCAAGCTTGGAAAACAGTGTCAAAGAAAGATTGATTCAGATGTTACATGACTATGTAGAGATTTTTGCTTGGTCTTATGAAGACATGCCCGGACTGGATACTGATATAGTAGTACATCGTTTGCCGATGAAGGAAGATTGTCATCCTGTTAAGCAAAAGGTTCATCGCATGCGTCCTGAAATGTCTGAGAAAATCAAAGTCGAGGTTATGAAACAATTTAATGCAGGTTTTCTAGCTGTTACTTCTTATCCTCAATGGGTTGCTAATGTGGTACCAGTGCCAAAGAAGGATGGTAAGGTGCGAATGTGTGTAGATTACAGAGATTTGAATAAAGCAAGACCCAAAGATGACTTTCCACTTTCGCACATTGATGTTCTGGTAGATAACACCGCTCAACACAAGGTATTCTCATTCATGGATGGATTCTCAGGTTATAACCAGATTAAGATGGCACCTGAAGACATGGAGAAAACTACGTTTGTGACGCAATGGGGCACTTTCTGTTACAAAGTAATGCCATTCGGTTTAAAGAATGCAGGGGCAACATACCAGTGTGCTATGGTGGTTTTGTTCCATGATATGATCCATCATGAAATAGAGGTATATGTGGATGACATGATAGCCAGATCTCATACTGAAGAAGAACATCTCGATCATTTATACAAACTGTTTGAGAGGTTGAAGAAATACAAGTTGAGATTGAACCCGAACAAATGCACCTTTGGAGTAAGATCCAGTAAACTCTTGGGTTTTTTTGTCAGTGGTAAAGGAATTGAGGTTGACCCGTCTAAGGTGAGAGCTATTCAAGAAATGCCAGTTCCCCGTACAGATAAAGAAGTCAGAGGTTTCTTGGGACGCTTGAATTACATTGCCCGATTTATCTCCCATTTGACTGCTACTTGCAAACCCATCTTCAAATTACTGAGGAAAAATCAAGAGATAATATGGAATTATGGATGTCAAGAAGCTTTTGACAAAATCAAGAAGTATCTCAAAGAACCTCCAATTCTGATGCCACCAGTTAAAGGAAGACCTCTAATCATGTATTTGACCGTGTTAGAAAATTCAATGGGGTGTGTGCTAGGGCAACATGACGAGTCTGGTCGAAAAGAGCATGCAATATACTACCTTAGCAAAAAGTTTACCGACTGTGAAACAAGATACTCACTGCTTGAGAAAACTTGTTGTGCTTTGGCTTGGGCTACTCGCCGACTAAGACAGTATATGTTGAGTCATACCACTTTATTGATTTCTAAGATGGATCCTATCAAATATATATTTGAGAAATCTGCTCTCTCCGGAAGAATAGCAAGATGGCAGATGATTTTAACAGAGTATGATATCCAGTATACTACCCAGAAAGCAATCAAAGGAAGCGTGTTAGCTGATCATTTGGCTCATCAAGCGGTTGATGATTACCAATCTATGAATTTTGAGTTCCCTGATGAGGATGTTATGCTTGTTACTGATTATGAAGAACCTGGACCGGATGAAGGACCCGAACCGGGATCCCGATGGACTATGGTTTTTGATGGATCTTCTAATGCATTGGGCAATGGTGTTGGTGTTGTAATTATTTCTCCCAAGGGTTGCCATACGCCTTTCACTGCTAGACTATGTTTTGATTGTACCAATAATATGGTTGAGTATGAAGCATGTATTTTGGGACTCAGAGCTGCTATAGACTTGAGAATCAAGTTGTTGAGTGTGTACGGAGACTCAACCCTAGTAATCAGTCAGATCAAAGGAGAATGGGACACTAAACATCCGAATCTCATCCCTTATCGAGAGCGGGTGTTGACATTAATCCCATACTTTGAAGAGATTACATTCGAACATATTCCACGAGAAGAGAATCAGTTGGCAGACGCATTGGCTACCATGTCATCTATGTTCAGAGTCAGATGGGACAATGAAGCTCCCATGATCACCATTGAACGATTAGATGAACTAGCATATTGTTATGAACTTAATGCTGATGAAGTAGAAGAGAAACCTTGGTTCAATGAAGTAAAAAGATATTTAGAAACTCAGGAATACCCTGAAGGGGCATCCATCAATGACATAAAATTTCTGAGGAAGTTCTCCGCTAAATTCTTTTTGAGTAATGGAGTATTATACAAACGTAATCATGATTCGACTTTGCTTCGCTGTGTGGATAAAAAGGAAGCAGAAAAGATTATGGAAGACATGCATGACGGTATTTTTGGGACTCATTCTAGTGGACATACGATGGCCAAGAAGATTCTGAGATCAGGGTATTATTGGTCTACCATGGAAGTTGATTGCCACCATCACTCCAGAACTTGTCACAAGTGCCAGTTCTATGCGAATAAAGTACATGTACCTCCGACTCCATTGAACGTTTTGACAACCCCTTGGCCCTTTTCAATGTGGGGCATTGATATGATTGGAGAGATTAAACCTACTGCTTCTAATGGACATCGTTTCATTCTTGTTGCTATTGATTACTTTACCAATTTGTGATCTCATTCATCCCCTTCCCACTTCATCTCTTTCCTCTTCTTCATTCATTCATTACCATTTGGCCTATGACATATCAAAGTCTTAATGCTAGTTGATTGAAAAATTGACATGAGTATCGATGAGATTAGGCCACACCTTTTGCATATTTTTGTGTGTGGTATGTTTCATGAGCATAGTTCATAATACTATGTCTCCAACATGCATTAACACCAAAAGTCTATTGCCCGGTCTCAAATAGTTGTGACTTCTACATAAGTCAAATTACGATTTCTTAACATAACGCTAAATTTGTGACATAAAAGGCATAAGAATTCTAGTTAGTGAGATTGTAAGTCTCCCCTCTTTCATGGTATTGTATGGAAACTTGGCCTTCTTTCCTTCCTTCGGAAGATGTTTTGGTTCAAGGATCCATGCTTGTGATAAGTGGTTTGAGTGTTCTCCAAAGAATGTCTTGAAATCAAAAGAAAAACAAAACTAACTTCTAACCTACTAACTACTAACTTTTAACTTTAAGTCAATACTTTAATGCAATTTACTTTTAGCACTTTATATCATTTGCCATTATACATATCATTTTAATTGTTTATGTTAATGTAATTTTTACTTTGTCCATTTGGACCATATTGTGTGATATATTTGTTTGTGTTACTTTGCTTGTTTGTGTGGTCTTTGACCATTAATGCATATAACAATCATAAAAACCCTAAAAAACTTTTGAGTGGACTGTTGGTTTGATCTTGGACAAATGGACTTAGAACTTAGGCAACATTCCTTTGCTAATGGACTTGGCCAATGCCAACTTGTTGAAGCACCAAGTACTTGCAATTTGAACTTCATCTGATACATCTTTGAAGATCTCTCTAAGATTCATCTGCAACCTTGATCATTGTTAAACTGTTATTTTAAACTTGTGACTTGTGGAATTCATCTGTTGCATGGGCTATTTTGAAGAAGATCACGGAATGGATAAGCTTGGGATGAGGCCATCTTTATTTGATGCCTTGCTCTTCAAGATAATATAATTGTGCATTTGTGCGTTGCTGGTTCCTAAAAGTCCAAGGGAATTCTGGGTTTCTATTGACATACTTGTCTATTGGATTGCAACCCATTTGGTCAGATCTTTTCAATTCTAAACTTTTAATTTTTGTTCATAGGATAGTATCTTCATCTTCTCCCCATTTCTTTAATTTCAAAATCTCTCCTTCCATTTCCAAAATCTTCTTTTTGTGAACTATTTTTGTTCTAAACTTTGACTACTTTTTGCAAAAAGATAGAAACTTTGGCCTTATGCCATTGCATTTTCAAACTTATTTTCTTAAATCAAACTTGTAAATAAACTTAACTATACTTGACTTAAACTTTCAAAAAGCCAAAAATAACTAACCCATTCAAACCATTTTTAGGCCTTTATGCCTTTCAAAACTTAAAATTTGTTTAAATCAATGCATCCACTTTGAAATTTGTAGCACGAACTACGAGGTTTTGATCCCTCATTTTTATGTTGGTACGTAGGCACAAGACCGAAGGTCTTGTCAAACACAAAAATATAATTAATGAATTCTTTTCTCATCCCCCCATTCTATTTGTTTGTAAACGTCACTTTGTACAAAATACATATGCACACAAAAAGGGCCCCCTAGGAGTACCTAGGACAATTTGGGTGCTAACACCTTCCCTCTGTGTAACCAACCCCCTTACCTGTGATCTCTGAATTTTATTAGTTTTTATTTGAAAACTTCTTACTATTTGGGTTTTGTTCGTACTTTTTCCCTTTTCCCTTGGAAACAATAAAAGCGTGGTGGCGACTTTTGTTAATTGATCTCTAGCTTGTCAATAGCTTGATGATCATTAATTTCCCGCTACAAGATGGACTGGAAGACAAGATTAAATGTCAAGAACAAGTCATTTGACATCAACAAAAATCAGGATTTTGGGAGAAGGCCCAAAGCTGAAGAAAAGAACAGCCAAGGAAAAGGAATTTAATGTCATGGATGTGAAGGGTTTGGACACATAAAAGCTGAGTGTCCCACTTATCTCAAGAAGCAGAAGAAACGTTTGTCTTTGTCATGGTCAGAAGATGATTCTAAAAGTGATCCTAAAGTGGAATATGCCAAATAGGTTACTACCTTGACTAGAATTTGTGATTCTGATGTAGAATCAGATTGTGAAGAACTTGCTGATTCATACAAGGAGTTGTGCCTCATAAGTGAAGAAGTGTGTCAACTAGGAGAAGATCAAAAGAAGGTAATTTCCCAACTACAGGCTGAAAATTTGGAGCATATGTCTATCACCTCTTATCTGAAGGATGAAGTTGTATTGCTCAATTCAAAACTTGATAATATGACTAAGTTTGTAAGAATGCTTAGTAGTAGTTCTGATGTGCTGGATGAGATTCTTCAAACTGGTAAGAATGATGGAAATGTTAAAGGTCTTGGTTATGATAATCAAGTTGTAATGAACAAAGGAAAAGGGTTTGCAATGAATTTTGTTCATCCTAAAAGAAAACAGGAACAAAATATGTCAAATCAAATATCCCAACATCAACAAAGACATCATGATGATTACACAGGAAGAAAGCCCCAACGATGGAGATGTCATTATTATGGAAGGTTTGGTCACATAAAACCCTAATGTTACAAAATATATGACTATCCCAAACCAATTTTACAACCCAGAAGAAAACAGATTATGGTTAAAGCAAAGAAAAAGGGGATTCTCAGAAATGGCACTTCTAGACTTATAGCTCACACCTCCCTTAGAGCCTCTTCTATAGAGGATTGGTATTTTGATAGTGATTGTTCTAGACACATGAGTGGTGTCAAGAAATTCTTGGTGGATATTAAATCATATTCCACTAGCTATGTCACTTTTAGAGATGGATCAAAAGGTGAAATAAAGGGTGTTGGAAAACTGGACTATATTGGACTACCTAGTCTTGATGATGTATTGTTTATTAAAGGGATGACTGACAATTTGATAAGTATTAGTCAACTATGTGACCAAGGTCTCAAAGTTAACTTTACTAAATCTAAATGCCTAGTAACAAATGAGAAGAATGAAGTTATCATGAAGGGATCCATATCAAAAGATAAATGCTATCTGTGAACTCCTCAAGAAACAGATTGTTTCTCCACATGCTTGATGTCAAAAGAAGATGAATTTAAGTTATGGCATCAAAAGCTTGGTCACTTACATCTCAAAGGTATGTAGAAATTTTGTCAAAGGAAGCAGTCAGAGGTATTCCCAAGCTGAAAATTGATGAAGGAAAAATCTTGGGTGAATGTCAAATTGGGAAGCAAACAAAGATGTCACTTAAAAAGCTCCAACATCTGACCACTTCAAAAGTTATGGAGCTACTTCATATGGACTTGATGGGACCTATGCAAGTTGAAATTATTGGAGGAAAAAGGTATGCATATGTTGTTGTTGATGACTTCTCAAGGTTCACCTGGGTGAATTTCACCAAAGAGAAGTCAGAAGTGTTTGAAGTATTTAAAGAAATTTGTCAAAAGATTCAAAGAAAGAAGGATTTTGGTATTGTCAGATTTAGAAGTGTCCATGGGAAGGAATTTGAAAATAGCAAGTTTGATGAAGTTTGCACTTCTGGAGGGATTAATCATGAGTTCTCTTCACCCATCACCCCTCAACAGAATGGTGTGGTTGAGCGCAAGAATAAGACTATTCAAGAATGTGTCAGGGTCATGCTTCATGCTAAGAAACTAACAAAATCATTTTTGGGCTAAAGCCATGAACACTAACTGTTATATCCTTAACAAAGTGACTATCAGACCTGGTACATCTGCTACACTTTATGAACCATGGAAAGGAAGAAATCCAACTGTGAAGTATTTCCATGTATTTGGAAGTAAATGTTATATTTTGGCAGATCATGAGCAGACGAGAAAAATGGATCTTAAAAGTGATGATGGGATTTTTCAGGGATACTTTACAAACAGTAGAGCATATAGAGTATTCAACTCCAGAACTAAGGTGATGATGGAATCCATAAATATTGTTGTTGATGACTCAACTAAAGAAGTTGATGCCACATATGATGTTGAAATATATATGAATGATGTTCCTGAAGATGTTGAAGACTCAAGTGTTAATACTAAACCTGCAGAGACTGAATCAACTGATAAAGGACCTTCCATCGGGAGCTTCCATCCTAAGGAGCTTATAATAGGAAATATAAATGAAGGGATAATTACCAGATCAAGGGAAGCTGTGTCAAATTCCTGTTTTGTTTCTAAATTTGAACCCAAGAATATCAAGGAGGCCTTGAGTGATGAGTTCTGGGTTAATTCTATGCAAGATGAACTTGGCCAATTCAAAAGAAATAAGGTTTGGGATTTGGAACCAAGACCTGAAGGGAAAAATGTTATTGGTACTAAATGGCTGTATAAGAACAAGTAAGATGAACAAGGTGTTGGTACCAGAAACAATGCCAGACTTGTTTCTCAAGGATACACCCAAATGGAAGGAGTGGACTTTGATGAAACATTTGCTTTTGTGGCTCGCTTGGAATCTATCAGACTGTTGCATGGAATGACATGTCTTTTAAAGTTCAAGTTATTCCAAATGGATGTTAAAAGTGCCTTTTTAAATGGCTATTTAAATGAAGAAGTGTATGTTGAACAACCAAAAGGATTTGTTGATCCTACTTTCCCAAATCATGTGTTAAAACTAAAGAAGGCATTTTATGGTTTAAAACAAGCTCCAAGAGCTTGGTATGAAAGGTTGACTGAGTTTCTCATCAACCATGGATATAGAAAGGGTGGAATTGATAAGACTCTCTTTGTCAAAGAGAAGGATGGATAACTTATAAGAGATCAGATCTATGTGGATGATATTGTATTTGAAGGGATTTCAGATGAGATGGTCCAACATTTTGTTAAGAAAATGCAATCTGAGTTTGAAATGAGTTTGGTAGGTGAATTAACTTACTTTCTTGGACTCCAAGTAAAACATATGGAAGACTCCATCTTTCTTTGTCAAAGCAAATATGCAAAGAATACTGTGAAGAAATTTGGATTAGAGAATGCTAGTCACAAAAGAACTCCTGCTCCTACACACTTGAAGTTATCTAAAGATGAAAATGGCATTAGTGTTGATCAGAGTTTATATAGAAGCATGATTGGTAGTCTTCTATACCTTATATCAAGCAGACCAGATATAACTTTTACTGTTGGAGTTTATGCTAGATATCAAGTAGAACCCAAAGTGAGTCACATCAATCAAGTAAAAAGGATTATGAAGTATGTGAATGGTATATGTGATTATGGAATGTTGTATTCTCATGATTCAAATTCCATGTTAGTGGGGTATTGTGATGCTGATTGGGTTGTAGTGCTGATGACAGGAAGAGTACCTCTGGAGGATGTTTCTTTTTGGGAAACAATTCGATTTCATGGTTCAACATGAAACATTATTGTGTATCCCTATCTACTGCTGAAGCTCAGTACATAGTCGCAGGTAGCAACTGCTCTCAACTAATATGGATGAAATAAATGCTAACTGAATATAATGTCACACAAGATGTCATGACATTATTCTGTGACAACTTGAGTGCTATTAATATCTCCAAAAATCCTATTCAACACAGTATGACTAAACACATCGACATCATGCATCATTTTATTAGAGAACTTGTTGAAGACAAAGTCATAACACTTGAGCATGTTAGAACTGAATATCAACTTGCTGACATTTTTACCAAAACCTTGGATGCAGTTCAGTTTGAAAAATTAAGAGGAAAACTTGGTATTTGTGTTTATGAGGAGTTATAGCAATTACAACTATTTATGTGTGTCAGAATTTTTTTTCACTTCCATCATTACACACGACACGCTTGTCTAAGCGCATTACTCCACTGTGTATCTTTTTGGACGGAAACACGCTACCCATTTCTTTCAAACGTTTCGTTTCCTTCCAGAAATTTGTGCTCACCTTCTCTCATGTGTCTTTCCCCATTCCATATGTGTCAAGTGTTACCAAAGATGTCAAAAAGTCTTTACCCAAGCACATGCATGTCTCGATTGAAAACATTAGGTCATCTTCTCTAACTGTCACGGCAGATGAACCATTCCAAATGATCAATCTGTTTGATCTTGTCTCGGATGTTGCACCCTTATCCATGATTCCCTCACCCACTCAGAAGAAAAAAATGCCATTTGTTTCAAAGAATGTCAAGACATCTGGTAAGTTTTCTATTTATGAGCCTACAATCCCTAGTGAAGATAAGACTGTTGTTGAAGAGGGTTCTAGGTCTAGAGGTTATGAGATAAGAAACCCTACTAAGCGTACTGGTGTCACTAAGAATCAAACCGAAGTGGAAAGTATTTTCATTGATAAGGAACTTTGAAAGTTTGCTACCTCTGTGTTGAAGGAAGTGGATTCAGATGTTTTTCTAGATGTTCAAACATATTTGGAAAAAGAAACTAGCCCTGATGGTGATTCTAGTGAAAATGATGATGAATGTGTCCATGAGCAAGCTGCTCATGAAAGAAGGAGTACGAAGAATACTGATTATGTTATCAATGTTGATGACCTAACATCTGATGAGGGACCTCTTACAAACATCTTGGCTCCTGGAATAGCCAAGAGACTTCAGAGAAGGAAAGGAAAGGTTATGATATTTGAAGATTCTCCTTCTAAGGAGATAAAAAGAAAATCTGGTGGTATGAAAATCACTCCCTCTAGAAGTTCCAAAGGAAAATCTCTTGCTGGTCCTGCTAGATCATGGAGTAAAGTTGGTATTCCTACGAGGAAGAGGAAAGTTGTTTCTTCAAGTGATTCTGAGTTTGAGGTCGAAGAGGATGTCTAGGACATCAGTCTTGTGAGAAGATCTGCAACAAAGAAGCCATATGATGTTATGCCTGAGGCTCTATTGGACAATGTGTCTTTATATTATGTGAACAATGCTGAAAGATGGAAGTATGTTATTTAAAGAAGGATGGATTTGAAGAGGGAATTGGGTTAGGATGCCCTAAAATGTAAGGAGATTGTGGAGCTTATAGAGGCTGCTGGTTTGATGAAGACTGTCATAAAATTTGGTCCTTGCTATGAAGGTATAATCAAGGAGTCTGTGGTGACCATTTCTGATGGGTATGATGATGTCAAGAGTGAAGATTATAGAAAGGTGTATGTTAGAGGACATGACATTTTCTCCTACTGTAATCAATAAGTTTCCGTGAAGGACTAAAGAACCTCAGGTTGATCTAGTGGTTATAGATGACCAAGTGTGCAAGGAGATAACTGCCAAGCAAGTGAAACACTGGCCAAACAGAGGAAATTTGTCAGCAGGGAAGCTGAGTGTCAAGTATGCAATCCTTCATAGAATTGGGACTGTCAACTAGGTCCCTACAAATCATACTTCAACCATATCTACTGGGATTGAGAAGTTTATATATGCTATTGGAACAAGAGGAACTTTTGATTTTGGGAAGTACATTTTTGAACAAGTTTTGAAGCAGGCCTTCTTAACTGCTCTGAAGATGCATAACGGCTTTCCCTCACTCATCCGTGGGATAATCCTGAACCAACATCCTTGAATATTATTGCCTATTGATAGCGTGAAGAAAAGGAAATATCCTTTATCCCTCAATTACAAAATGTTTACTGAAACACATGTTCCAAATATTGTCATGACATCTTCTCAAGTACCTGGCCCTGCCACTTCCAAGAAGAGCGTTATTGCACAGCTGAAGGCGACATGTAAATAGTTGGATGATTCCATCCTATCTAGCACTGCTTCAAAGATAAGGCTTAAAAATTGATCAAGGATTTGATGGATGAAGAGAAAAAAGAAGTTGAACATGTTAGTGATGATAATGTTGGAGATAATGTAGAGGACTCTGCTGGTAGCAATAATGTTGAGAATGATGAAGATAAAGAAGCTGAAGGAGAGGAGTATGCTACTACTGACTTAGATAGTCAGAAAGATATCTATTTGTAGTGTTGTTATTTTTTTATTTTTTTTGTGGTCTCTGACCAGGATTTCAAGCATCCTTATGTGCACTTTTGTTTGTGCTACTTAACTTTATGTGCTAATGTGGTTTCTATGTTTTGGTTAGCTGCTTACCTTTGTCATATTATGGCTATAAAGGGGGAGTAATGTCTATGAAAGGGGAGTAATGTATATGTGCTTTAACCACTAACCATTAATTGTTGGTTGCTTTTGAGGGGGGGGGGGTTCCTATTCTGGAACATTTGGACTGCTGTGAAGAGATGTCCTAACATCAATTTGTCTGAGAATTTATTTTCTTTAAGAGGTTGTGTTTTTGCTGCTGATGCCTATGATAGTTTGATATCTCTAATGAAATTTCTTCCTACTGTGCTTCTGATATGTGTGTGTTTTATGTTTTTCAAACCTATGTAGTTCTGCTGTAACCTGGATTGTGGTGTTTGTGTGCAAAGGTTATTTGGTTGTTTTAGCCAAAATTTGCCAAAAAGGGAGATTGTTAATTCTCTATATTTTTTATTGGCATTAATTTTGGTAAAACTAACTTAGCAGCAACATGTTGAACAAGATGTCCTAACATGTGGATCCGACATCTTGTCTATTGCAGGTTTACATCTTGGTAACAGTTTGTTTGATTAACAGATTACTGAATATTCTGGGAATATTAAGTAATTTATGTAGCGTCCAAGTTTGAGGAATCAGAGATTCTGTTTGAGTTTAAAGTTATTATGTTTTTCTAAATGTTAAGACATTTTAGGAAACCCTTTATTGAAGACCTATTTTTATGAAGAATATTCTACAGACTTTTAGCAGCTGCCTTGCTGCATTTTTGAAGCCCAAATCCAATCCAGACTTTGTATATAAATAGAATGCCACAAACCTAATTGGAAGACGGATCAAATATTGTTTCAATGAGTTTTTAGGGTTTGTGTGTTCATGTTAATTGTGAGCCTCTCTAATATCATCTTGGTATACGAGTAGGACTGTCTCTATTGAGTTGTAAGTTCTGTCAATCACTCTTAAGCTTTTAAGCATTGAGTGATTGTGTGTCGTTGTAGTGTAACTTATGAAACTTTCAAAATAGTATTGTTTCATTACTATTGTGATTGAAAGGGAAGTGAGAGGGGTCTCATACCTAGGTGGTTCTTAGGTAGAAGTTAAGCATGGGTAGTGATTAGGGAGTAGATTGTAAACTGGAGATAGTTTGTTGAAGGTCTACATACTGATATTATTTAGTGGATTTCCTCCCTAGCTTGGTAGCCCCCAAATATAGGTGTTGTTGTACACAAAACTGGGTTAACAACTTTGTGTGTTATGTTATTTTCTGTACTCTTAACTGTATGTTATATTGTCATTGTGTTTTGATCAGATATCAGTGTCTCGACATCTCTTAGGACATCTTATATCTGCATACCAGAATTTCAAATACAAATCATTAGTGTACAAAATTATTCTCTAAGAAATAATGCATTGTTATCATCTAAACTAAAGGTCAGATGCATAACCAAATCTTGTTCTTACAATCTCCCCCCTTTTTGATGATTACAAAACCATGTATTTTTATGAACAATTTTTACTTGGTTTAATTACATAACAAAATTAGAGCGAGGTTTATAAGCTCCCCCTGAAATTTATACAGTTAAAATTTATTTTTCAGCTTAGAATATCAGAGTTAAGTTTGTAAGCTCCCCATGAATTTAAGACTTAAAATAATCTTCACACATATAAAAATTTCAATTAACATGAAAGAAATAACTTCCCATAAGGCAGAAGCCTGGTTGTTACTATCTTCCTGATCAGTATATTTTGATGTACATTCTTCTACTATTTTATTTAGACAAATCTATAGTTTATTCTATTATTTTACTATTTTAGTGTGTTTTTATATTTAAGTTTATTTTTGGTTTTGTTTTAATTTCGTACTTTATTTTCAGCATAAATAGTTATTTGATACCTACTCACTATGCATATCATAACTTGAGCTACAAAAATCAGATTGACGCATTCTAATAGGCGTTGGAAACCTGAGAGAATAAACTAAAGGTTTCATGTTAAAGTCAGATGCTGATTCGGAGTGAAGAAGGATTGAATAATTCATTTTATTTATAGACTTAAGATACTTTACTTTGGGGCCGATTTTGTATTTTTTTCATGTCGGTTTCTATGAGGCCTGAATTCCCTTGCTCTATTTAAACAACTTACTAGTTTTAGGATTGAAGGATCCAACATTCATGAAATAGAGAATATGGCATATGAATACCATGGAGAGCTAATTCCCAAAGAGTTGATATGTTGTATTCGAATTCCACTTTGAGGTTTTTATTAATTTCATTTTAATTTAGATTTCTTTTCAATTCTTCCTATAGACTCGTTTTCTTAATTCGATTACTTTCATTTGCTTAGTTCGATTGTTTCTTATAGGATATAATTGATTAAATTTGATTCTTTATATGATCCTTAACTATAATCACGTTAGCGTAACTTTTTCATTATCATGTTTGATTAAGTCGTGTTTGCTTAATTTGCGTCTGCTTAACTCCGTTTGATTAATTCAGAAATTAGGAACATATATCATATAATACCAATTGTGCTAGTCAGTGGGTATTGTAATCGAATGGTATTGAATCTGGTAGGGAATTGAAATTATAAGAATTGATGATAAGCCGGAAATTGATTCAGTAGATTAGCTTATTTATCAATTTTGCTTTTACCTTTAATCATCTTCGATTTAAGTTTTGAACCTTAAAACCCCCTTCTTTTCATTCGTTTGGTTGTAACGTTCAAGAGTCATTGTGATACGACATTCAAGTGTCGCTTTTGTTTTACTACACTTTTAAACTCGTTTTTGACCTATGTGCGACAGTGGATCAAATTGGCGTTGTTGTCGGGGACTCTTGTAGATTTTAACAATTATTATAGTCACAGGTGTTGTGTTTCAGCATTCTTGCCACAACGTTTTTGCGTTCTGGCCTTTTCATGTTTTAGCATAAAAAAATATGTTTTTAAGAAAATCGTCTCAGATTATTCTGATTATTTGTGGATTCATTAGAAAAAAATCAAGGATCGAAAACTTTTATTTAGAAACTAAATAGTGGAAGTCGCCCTAAAAATCCAAAATTCCTTATTTTTCTATTTTTTATGATTTCTTTTCTGTTTTGGTAGTTTTAAAAAATTCCGCAAAAAATCTCAAAATTCCTAATTAACTTTATTAGATAAATTTTCGTGTTTTTGTATTTTTTATTTTATTTTAATCATTTTTTCCGTATTTCAATTATTTTTACTTAATAGAGACATTGCTAGTATTTTCCTATTCGTTGCCGCATTGCTGAATTAGTTATATGTTTTCTCATTGTTTGCTGATTTTTTTTCTTTTCTATTGAGTTTAAAATGGCTGACCAAAGAAGCGTAAGAGAACTTGTTGCCCCTGATGTTAATTATAATGCTTTGTGTCTGTCAGCATCATCGGCGTCAAACTGATTGAACAATTCATCCAAGGGTGTATGACAAATGTTGGTTTTAGAAGATGTTTGGTCAGAGTAGGGTTGAGGGGTTCTTTTTGGTAGGGCTATGAGCTCAACATCTAAGTTAGTATCAGAATCAACATCTGATTCGACAACGGGGGCATCAGGATGAGTGGGGTTAGATGGTTAAGGGGTTTTAGAAGGAATTAGAGAGGGAGAGTTTTCTGGTTGGAATAAGAGAAAAAATGGAAATATTGGTTGAGTTATAGGTGTGATGGTGGAGGTTAAGATTTCAGAAATAGTTGGTGAGGGTGGTGGAATAAGGACATTTGGATTTTTAGATTGGGGAGCAGAAATAGGCATGAGTTCCAGAACATATGGAACATTGTATGGAAGTGTGGTTGGGATGGATGAAGTGATGGTAGAGGTTGGGATGGATGAGCTGTTAACAATAATAATCAAAAGAATATAAGAAGGAACAGAAGTTCAAGCAGAACTAGCTCCAAAATATATGGGTTCTTTAGCAGAAGTATCTCGTTGTTCCACAAAAGCCTTCAACTTCTTAGTCATCCTTTCAGAATGCTTCTAAGAAGTCTTCCTCTTCTTCTTCTTCTTCGAAATAGCTTCAGAAGCTTTCAAAAGAGCACCAACATGACACTTCTCTAGAAACTCTACCACCTCTTTCATAGGATAGGGCTTTGAAAAGATAGGGAAAATTTCAAAGGAATCCTTCTGTAGAGGATGGTATCCTTGGGAAACTAAGAAGGAGGACTTACCATTTCATTAATAATCCCCATATTCTTCAGACCTTTGGTGTTAAGAAACTTTCAAGCTGTAGGTTTCATACCTTATGTAAATTGATCATTTGTTAGAGAGTAAATCAGCTGGCTCCCTGTCAAAATGTTTGAAATCAGCCTACCCAGAGGGATGTGACTCTTTGTCCTTTTGCTACCATCTCTGGTGTCTCTTATAGTATCCCTTAGATATAGAAATAGAAGTGCAGGAAGATTAACCTTCTTTCCAGATTCAATGTAGTAAGGGATATATTGTTGATCATCGTTGATGTAGTCAGAGGAGTTAGTTGCTGGTCTAGGATTAATGCATCCAAGAAGAATTCTAGCCCCAAACCTTCTATGAGAATGAAGATCCTTGATCTTTCTAGAGTGTTTTCTAGAGGAGGAAATCACTTTAGACATCTCAGTCAAGTTGGATTCCTTTTCTACCATTTGTTCACACCATATACTAGACCCATCATGTCTAATGAGTTTCGCTATAAGCTTATCAGATATCACTTCTTTCCAAATAAGAAGGAGGTAACTTGGAAAGGAGATGACTCAACATGAATCCAGAATTCTCTCACCAAGTTGAAGAAAACTAGGGCTTACAGACAGTTGAAGAAATTTTCCCAACCTTGAAATTTTACAACAGGAAGAAGGTCAATTCCATTGTCCTTCATGTTGTTAAACTCCACCAAGATTTCTCTCAGTACTTCCAGTTTCTCTGCATGAAAATTCAAGGAAACCTCAGGAACATCATATGCATCTTCAGTACAAACAAGTTCTCCTGAAGAAGAACTTGATGTAACAATATCTAACAGATGAGGAAGTTGAGGTTGTAGTTGTGATGATAAAGAAGAACCATGACCAGTATGTTAAGTTATAGTAACACTTTGTTGTTGAACTTGTTGCTATTCTTGAGTTTGTTGAGAAAATTATTGTGAAGATGCCATTGTTGAAGAGCAAAAAGGGTTTTAGGATTTGCTGAGAATTTGGCTTAAAGAGTGAAAGTGTAGGCTGTGATAGTAGAGAAAGCGTGTGAAGTGAGTGAGGTGAGTTTAAATAAAAATTTTGCACTCATGACAAATATAAAGCAAACAGAAAAAATATGACAAGGGGGTAGAATGTGAAAGATTTTTCCTAATCCCAAGGTATATTCACCCAACGTGTCACATGAGACGTAAAAAACGGTTCAGTTTTCTAAGACAGTTGTCTCAAAAACTATTCCACTATTCGAGATTCATTGACAACTATTTAATGGAAAACTATTAATTATCCATAAAGAAAATTTATTTAACCAAAAAAATTCTGACCGGATACATTTGAACTTATAAAACCTTCTCACTTCAGAAGACTCACACGTTTAGAACAATCAACAAATCTCAGAGTCTTATTTTTCAATTCCGAGAGATTAAAATTCTGAGAAAAACATTTTTTTCATTATGGACATAAGTCCATTTTTAAATTTTTCAGAATGAAAACGAATCTATCTTCAACAAGGGGTTTTGTAAAGATATCATCCCATTGATGGTCCATATCAATAAATTTTAGAATTAAAATTTCCTTCTAAACATAGTCACATATAAGTGATGTTTTATCTCAAAATGTTTTGCTCTAGAATTCAAAATGGGATTCTTAGATAAACAAATAGCAGAAGTATTATCATAGAGTATAGGAATCTTAATCTCATATATCTAGAAATCTTCTAGTTAATTTTTCATCTAGAGCATCTGAGTGCTGCATCCAAAGGCTTCTATATATTCAACTTCAACAGTTGAAACTACTATTGTTGATTGCCTTTTGATGGACCATGAGATTAAATTATCTCTTAGAAACTTACAGCTTCCAAAAGTGCTTTTCCTCTCAAGTTTGTCTCTAGTGTAATCCACATCACAATAAACCACTAGCTTGTAATCTATAGATTTTCTAAAGCACAAACCAAGGTTAATCGTACCTTTCAGATACCTAAAGATCCTTTTTACAACTGTTAAGTGGGACTCTCTAGAATATGATTGGAAGCAAGCACACAAACAGACACTAAACAAAATGTCAGGTCTAGAAGCAGTCAATTATAGAAGAGATCTAATCATACATCTGTATACCTTTTGTTCTATATTAGAACTTACCTCATCCTTCTCAAGGATGCATGTAGGATGCATATGAGTCTTTGACATCATTCATTCTGACATGTCAAACTTCTTCAGAAGTTCTTCGGTGTATTTGCTCTGATTGATGTATGTTCCTTATGGACTTTGATTGATCTGAATCCCCAAAAAGAACTTGAGTTCTCCCATCATACTTATCTCAAACTCTTCCTGGATAGACTTAGCAAATTCCTTGCACAAAGTAGCATTAGAAGAACCAAATATGATATCATCAATGTAAATTTGAACAACAAGAATTTCATTTTTGAATGACTTAAGGAATAATGTTGTATCAACTTTCCCTTTGGTGAGATCATTTTCTAACAGAATTTTGCTCAATCTTTCATACCATGCTCTAGGGGCTTGTTTCAGACCATACAATGATTTCTTCAGTTTGAAAACGAAATATGGGTTTTTAAGATTTTCAAAACCAGGGGGTTGGTGTACATACACTTCTTCAGTAATGTAACCATTCATAAATTCACTCTTAACATACATATGATATAAGATGATGTTTTTATTAACTACAAAGGAAATTAAGATATGAATAGACTCTAACCTGGAAACTAGTGCGAAGGTTTCTGTATAGTCAATCTTTTCTTGCTGACTATAACCTTGTGCTACCAGTCGAACCTTGTTTCTTACTACCTCTCCTTGTTCGTTCAACTTGTTTCTGAAGACCCCCTTTATTCCAATAACGTGAGTTCCCTTGGGTCTTGGCACCAGATCCCATACGTTATTCTTGGAGGATTGATTTAGTTCCTCTTTCATATCCAAAGTCTATTATGTGTCTAGAAGTGTTTCATCAATTGATGAAGGTTCTATAAGAGACATTAAACCCATAAGAATCTCTTCAGAAGGTTTGAAAGAGTATATGGTTTTCATAGGTTTAGACTTGTCTCCCATAATTAATTCTTTAGAATGTGAATATCTATGTTTGTGCCTTATCATAGGAGTCTAAGCTTCAATAACTTCTGGTTGAAGAGCTTTAGAGTCTTTTGCTTCAGCTTCTTTGGCTTTGAAATCTTTCTTTCAGAACTTGGATAAGTGATCTCTAGATCTGCAAATTTCTCAACTAGCTTTGAATTTTTAGAGTCGAGCTTATCATCGAATCTGACATGTATTGATTCTTCAATAATCTGTGTCTCAGTATTGTATACTCTATAGCTTTTTGAGCATTCAAAGTATCCTAACATGATGCACTTTTTTGCCTTAGAATCAAACTTGCTCATATTCTCCTTAGTGTTTAGCATAAAACAAGAACATCCAAAAGGATGAAAATATGAAATGTCGGGCTTTAGATTATTCCATAATTTATAAGGAGTCTTACCCCGAGTAGGTCTTATATATATGTTATTCTAAATATCACATGATGAGTCGAATGCCTCATCCAAAAAGTGATTAGCCACATTTGTCTCGTTGATCATGGTTCTGGACATTTCTTGCAGAGTCTTATTCTTCCTCTAACTCCATTTTGTTGCAGAATTTTAGGGCAGGAGAAATCATGGGAAATGCCATTAGCATCAAACAGATTTTCAAAGTCTTTCTTTTCAAATTCTCGACCATGATCACTTATGAATTTTACCATTATGAGATCCTTCTCATCTTACACTTGGGAGTAGAAGGTAGAAAACACAGAATGTGACTCATCCTTGTGTCTGAAAATTTTCACCCATGTCCATCTGTTGTAGTCATCAACAATGACTAGTCCATACTTCTTACCATTGGCAGAGGCAATTTCCACTAGACCAAACAAGTCAATATGAAGAAGCTCCAATGGTCTGGAGGTTGAAACAATATTTTTAGCCTTGAAAGAAGTTTTAGAAAACCTGCCTTTATGACATGCTTCATAAAGAGCATCTAAAGCAAAATTCAGATTTAGCAGGCCTTTGACTAAATTAAGCTTATTTAGCTGAGAAATCCTCCTCATGCTAGCATGACCCAATTGTATATGCCACATTCGTTGCTCTTCATTTATAAACATAAGAGATTTTACATTTTGATTGTTCAAATCAGAAAGTATTATCTTATAAATGTTTTTCTTCCAATTTCCATTAAAAAGAACTGAGCCATCCTTTTGACTGACAACTTTACATGACTTTTGATTGAAAATAATGTCATAACCATTGTCACTTAATTGCCTTATGAACAACAAATGATGCATTATTCCTTCAACTAAAATAACATTAGTAATGGAAGTAATTTTACTGTTACCTATTGTTCCAGAGCCAATGATATTTCCTTTCTGATCACCTTCGAAACCGATGATGCCTCCAGGCTTAAGTTCCAGGCTTTGGAACATATGCATTCTTCCTGCCATGTGCATCGAGCATCTAGAGTCCAGGTAACATGACTGGTGTCTCAACTCCACTGCTAAGGAAATCTACAACATATGTTCTCTTATCCTTAGGTACCCATATATTTTTGGGTCCTTTTGAGTTATTCTTCCCAGAGTTCTTAACGAACTTGGGTTTCTGTGCGGGATATCTATACATGAATTCATGATTAGAACGGGCATGCTGTTTTGCTTTAGCCTTAGGTTTAGAAATAGTTCTACCTTTAGGCCCAACATCATTTTGTTTCCCAAACGTAACAAAATGTGACTGAAGAGTATTTGGCTTGTCATCTTTTTCAGAATCAGATTTGTCATCAGAATTATAGCCAATACCCCATTGTCCCGTTTCTGATAACACCATAAACCATGGAAGCCATCAAGCTTCTATACAGGCTTTTAGAAAGAAATTTTTGGAAAGATTTATCATATTTCTTTATGATATCACTAGAACCTGTAGAGGTTTTAGAAAGAATTTTCCTTTCAAGTTTGAGACTCTTGCATTGAGGCACATAATTATTGTTTTTCAAAATGAGATTTTCTTCACTCAAACTTGAAAAATCTTTCTGAAGCTTACAGTAAGCTGCTGATTTAGATACATGAATCTTTTTAAGATCCTTGTATTTATCTAGAAGATTCTAAATTTTTTCCAGAACTTCTGATAAACTAGATTCAAGCTCAGAACGAGAAAGTTTAGAAAATACCTCTTTAGAATATGACTCAGTTTCTGATTCAAGTTGAATCGTTTATGCAGAAGCTTATGTGCAAGCCATCAACGCTATGTTAGCTTGCTCTTCTTCAGATTCATCTTCTGAAGACTGTGAATTATCCCATGTAGCCATCATACACTTCTTTTTTCCTCCGGAGTTCTTCCCGGGCCTTTCTTTCTTTAACTTGAGACATTCATTCTTGAAGTGGCCATGCTCCTTGCACTCAAAGCGCGTGAGTTCTTTTCCATCTCCAACCTTCTTGGATCCAAAAGTGGACTCAAAACGACCATTTATCCTTCTTTATCCTTTGATGATATTTTTAACATGATCAACAATAGAATACCCTTTGTCTAGAACCTTAAGTCTTGCAATAAGAGTCTGAAACCTTGAAAGCATGTTCTCAATCGTTTCTTCATCCTCCATCGTGAATACTTCATATTTTTTAATTAAGGCAAGAGCCTTGATTTCTTTTACTTATGCATTCCCTTTATGTATCATCCTCAGAGAATCAAATATATATTTGGCAGTATCTCTGTTGGTTATATTTTCATACTTAGTGTGTGAAATAACATTTAGCAAGATGGTTCTTGCTTTATCATGATTCTTATAATGTTTATTTTGTTGATCATTCATCACTCTTCTTTCAACTTTATTTCCACTTGCATATACTGGGTGTACGTAACCATCAACTACCATATCCCATAGATCAACATCATGACCTAAAAAGAAGCTCTTTATTCTATCCTTCCAATAGTCAAATCTATATTCATAAAAAATGGAGGTTTATCATTGTAATGATCTCTATCATTTGTTTGAGTAGGTGGTGGTGGAGGGGCAGCCATTGTGTTTCACGCTGGATCTTTATCTGACACTATTAAGTGTTTGATAATCTTATAAGGACCAGAACCGGAGCTCTGATACCAATTGAAGGTGGCAAGAAACACAAGAAAGAGGGGTTTGAATTGGGTTTCTAAAACAAAAGCTTTTTCAAAACCAACTTAATAAAATAATAACACGAATAAGAAAAATAACAAAGCTATTTTTATACTGGTTAATTTTTAACGAAGCTACCTCCGGTCCATCCTACCAAGGTGATTTCTCCTTCTCATAAGGAATCAATCCATTATAATCAAAATATGATTACATACACCACAACGAAAAACTGTCTTTGTCTTCTTGAGTCTATTTGACTAAAACCTAGTCACTCAAGGAAAACCACTCAAACAACTTTGAGATTTACTAGTGTGTTTACGAAGAATGCTTCTAAAAAAGAAGATTAACACAAGATTAAAACAAAGAATATCTCACACAATAACAAGAAACAACTCTTACGTGTTTACAAAGAATATCCCACATAATAACGAGCAACAACTCTTGTGTGTTTACAAAGACTATACACATAAAATATTTACTATATCAGAGAGCGTGTGTATGTTCAATAGTGTGAGCAGAATAAGTGTTAGCAACTTCTTCAATTCTTCCAACTCTTCTTTATATAGGAAATTAAAAAGATCCGTTGGAGGGTAGAATTGGAATAGCAAATTGCAGTTGTCTCTTTGTGGAACAATTTGCATATAAGAGACAAAATGGTACGAGAGTACTATCCTTAGCCAACAAAATCAGCGTAGTGGAGGGAAGGGTAATCTTGTACTCGTACTATTTTTATGATGCAAAACCTTTTGATCTTATATTCTAATCTTCAGAGGCTTCTGGTGGAATGTTATTGAAGTATACTTAGAAGGATCATGAGACTAGTTGACAGAATCTTCAGAACCTCGGTCTTTATAGTCTTGTCATAGTTCCTCAGAACCTGGTCTTCAAAGTCTTCAGATCTTGTTCTTCAGAATCTTCAGAACTTGAGCACAAAATCTTGAAGGATGACAATCCTTTAGAGGCTCTTCAATCAGAGTCATAGTCAAAAGCTTTAGTATAAATGTTCATTAGAACCGTTATCTAAGAGTTTTATGAACTTGACAACATATTGTAAAGCACTTGTATCTCTTTAGATTCAGAGTGTGTTGATTCCAGAATCTGATGACATCACACGTCAATTCTTCAGAGTCAGAACCTGTTAGAAAAAGCTACACATTGGATACAAATCATCAATGTATAAAATTGTTCTCTAAGAAACAATACTTTGTTATCATCAAAACTAAAGGCCAGATGGATAACCAAATCTTATTCTTACAACATATACCAATATAACACACATAGGCATTTGCAAAGATAAGATCATCAATAAAACAACACTCACGTACAATGATGTAAATATTGAAAATGCCTAAACATAAATAAAAGCATTTAAAGCAACAATAGAACTTAATTGCCACAAATCAAGCCAAATAACATATACAATACACATGAAAGATGAAGGATATAATGCAAAAAAAAAACTCTTGATTTGCTTTAAAAGCGACACGTTTACGTGGCATATGCCTTTGGTGCTCCCGAATGCCGGACATGCATGTGCTCTAGCAAGGCGATATATAGATTTATCACAACTCAAACCAAAAACAGAGAGGTTATCATAAAAATGACACTCTACAAGAATTTTGTTGACATTATACCATGTTCAAACATATTTCATGTCAGAATAGATAACATGCTTATACACCAAGAACATATTTCAAGTATGGAAGCAAAACAACATGAAGTCACTGTAAGGATATAAATTGAAATACATCAATTGAGATTTTTGGAAGTGGACGTTCATGAATTACTTCATACATCAAGAATATCAAGCATTTGGAACATAGATAACATGAAAAAGTAAAAGGCTTACTTTCAAAGATGGAAAATAGAACAATATTACCTCGCTTATTGATTGATGAAGGATGCTCTCATATGTGATTGAACTTCCAATGAAAGTTAAAGAAAAAGTATATAAAGTGCATGCAAAAAAATCATATTTAAGCAAGAATTGAGATTTCAAGTATGCATAATTCCCTTCGAATGATGAAAAAAGGTTCTGTCGCAAGAGGTTTTGCAAAGATATTAGTAAGTTGATTTTTGCTATCAACATGCTCAAATACGATGTCTCCTTTTTCAACATGGTCATGTAGGAAATAGTGACGTATCTCTATATGTTTAGTAAGAGAGTGTAACACCAGATTTTTGGTTAGATTAATAGCACTAGCCTTGTCACACATAATAGGAATACATTGCAGTTTAATATCAAAATCAAGTAGTTGTTATTTGGGCCATAAAATTTGAGCACAACAACTACTGACTGCTACGTATTCCGCCTTGCAGTTGACAAAGCAATGAAAACCTGTTTCTTGCTATGCCAACTTACTAAGGAGTTTGAAAACATGTGGTAAGTTCCACTAGTACTTTTCCCATCCGATTTGCAACCGGAAAAATTATAATTGATATAACCAACCAAATTACAATATCTTCCCTTGGAATACCAAAGCCCATACTTAGATGTACCATGAAGGTATCTAATAATGAACTTTACGGATTTTAAATGTGATTCCTTAGGAACCGATAGATAACGAGTGTAAATACACACGCTAAATATAATGTCCGACCTAGACGCAGTAAGATATAGAAGAGAACCAATCGTACCTCTATACTTATTGATATTAGCATCCTTACCATTTTCATTTCTTTCGAAGTTTCCATTTATGAGAATTGAAGTGTCAATCAATTTTGCATCTTCCATACCAAAGCTCTTTAGCAATTCATTGCAATATTTTGTTTGATAAACGAATGTCCTTTTGTTGAGTTGCTTGATTTGAAGACCAATAAAGTAATTCAAACTCCCATATGAGACTCATCTCAAACTCACCCTTCATAAGCTTAGAAAAATCCTTGACAAGTTGCATGTTAATAGAACCAAAGATGATATCATCGACATAAACTTGAACTCTTTGAAGAAAGCATAAAATATTAACAATATAGAATACATGTGAAAATATTAAGACGAGACTACTAAGAACATGTAAACTGAAACACACCATGGTTATCAATTGAACTTTTTGAAATGACCACTTATAACATGTATCATACATAAATTATATCATATACCTTTGAAGAATAAATAGGTAAAAGAAAGAACTTACTTACAAAGTGAAAATTGAAACAATATTACCTCACTATATGAATGACGGAGGATGCACCTGCATTCCACAAGGAACTCTCGAATGAAAGTTAGAATAAATACAAGACGTGCCACAAAACCTTTTGACATCAAACATTCTTACCACGTTTCTCTTTGCAAAAGTACCCGAAAGTATGATTAACAAGGTACCCAAGAAGGTTATTAACTTGACGATCATCCTTTATGATTGGACTATCGTTCTTGTCCTTATCATGATACTTATCTTGCTCCTCCTCAGGTTTCATCGTCTTAAGTTGATAAATCCCTTGTTCGATATACTTGATTATCTCTTATTGAAGATACACTTGCATCATGAAATAAAATACCTTTTCCGACATTTCTCATATAGGAAATATTAAACGCAGTCTACATATCTTTTACCAATTAATGAACACTAGTTGTTGACACCTTTGGCCACACAAACCTTTTTCCTTGTCAAAAATTCAATAAAATGGTGAGATGTCACCCGTCATATATCTTGAACATCCACAAACGAGATCCCATACTCTCTTCATAGAGCCAAAACATTTATCTTACAAAATCAATAAAAAGTGCTAGGTATCCAATCTTCATTGGTTCCTTGAGGGTGAGTGATATCAAGGTTGCATTTGGGAAACCACTGAAAAACACCTTTAGGAAGAAAGAGTCTCCTAAACTTGCATTTTTCAATAGTGTGACCTTTCTTGCAACAATAATGACAAGATAAGTTGTGATGAGATGCAGTTTTCCATTTGAATCTTTTTGAACATATTTATACTTTTTATATGAAGGGTTCAATGATTGTTCATACTTTGATGGATCAATAGCAAATGCAATATTTGGTTTTAATGCTTTGTCCAATTTAGCTTGAAGAGTATTTACCTCTTTTTGCCAAATGTGACAAGTTTGACAACCAAACCATGAAGGTTCTTCATCCACATTCTTGTCTTTTTGAATATCTACCATAGATTGCTTAAGAGCTTACATCTTCTTTTCGATTTCTAAAACTTTATCTTCTAAGTGTGAAAAGATTCTTTTGCGTGAAGCTAACTTTTTAAAAGCGCCTACGGCTTATCTATGTAGATTTTCAAAAACTTCTTGTAATTGAGAATAAGATAATTTATTAGTAGATTCAAGCTTAGAATGACTTACATTCTTCTTCTTCTTTTTGTTTGTCATGAAGCAAAGCCTGATCGATTCTACAATTGAACTTGAGCTTTCATCACTTGAATAATCACTTTCACTCGCCCAAGAAACATAGGCTCTTCTAGACTTGCTAGATTTCTTGTGGTCGCCTTTCTCTTTGTCTTTCTTGATCATAGGACAATATGACCTATAATGACCAACTTCTCCATAATTGCAGCATGAACTTATAAGTCTACCCTTTTTATTCTCGTATTCCTTTGAGGAGTTAGATAACCTTCTAAATTTGATTAGGTTCTTGTCGGAGTGCTTGACTCCATTTTTCCTTTATATATATATATATATATATATATATATATATATATATATATATATATATATATATATATATATATATATATATATATATATATATATATATATATATATATATATATATATATATATATATATATATATATATATATATATATATATATATATATATATATATATATATATATATATATGGTACCTTTTGACGAACAAACTCATCTCTTCATCATCAGAATTCTTGTCATATCTTATTTCACAATCCCTTTGCTCATTTGTTGAGGACTTTGAGCTTGAATGCTTAGAGAAATAAACTTCTTCTTTACCTCCCTGTCTTTACCTTTCTCCCTATTTACCTTATTTTCATGTTGTTTTTATATTTTTCCAAGCAAGTGAGTTCTTGCTCATGTTTCTAGTTTGCCAAATAAAATAGTGAAATCAAGTGTTTTAAGATCATTCGCCTCTTTGATTGTGGTGACCTTGGGTTACGATTCCCTATTAAGACACCTCAAAACTATATTAGTAGCAATATCATTAGAAATAGTCTTACCTATAGCATTTAATCGATCTATAAGATGCGTGAACCTATTTTGCATGTCGGCAATGGATTCACCATGCTTCATGTGAAATAGTTCAAACTCTTGGTTTAAGGTATTGATCCTAGCTTGTTTGACTTCATTAGTTCCCTCATGGGAAACTTCTAATGCGTCCCATATAGCTTTAGCGGTTTCACAATGGGAAACACGATAATATACATCAACATCGAGTGCGAATATGAGAATATTTTATGCCTTTCAATCATGTGACCACAATTTCTTATCATTATCATTACATAGATCTTCCGGTTTTTGTACGATGACGCATTCACCATTGGTCATTGAAATTTGATTTGGATAATTGAAGATGACGTCCCATACACCCTTATCAACCGAGTTGATATGAATACGCATACAAGCTTTCCAATAACCATAATTTTCACTGGTGAAAATGGATGCTCTATTGTACGCCCCTTTAGGTTCGGTAGCCATTTTCTAATAAGAAAATATTGAAGCACGAAATTAATTGGAGCTCGTGATACCACTTGTTATACGATAGGCTTCGATCTAGGGGGTGAATAGATCACAAGTTAAAAACATTAACAAAAGTGTTTTGAAAAATTTATGACAAGCGGAAGTAACCCAGATCGGATCGTCTAACTGAACCCCTATAAAAAAGGTCGGATGTGAGTAATTGAAATCAAGATGTGATAATGAACACAAATTAGATCAGCAAACTATCAACCATAATCAATTGAATGCAATGCTAAAAATAAAGACTATTCCCAATGATAAATCACACAAAAGTACTATTGAGACAAATTATTGAACACCTTGTGTGCAATCAATTTTGTTTTAAAATTTGTATTGTTTTGTTGATCTTCAAATCCAATCACAATCTAAAGGATTGTGTTTAACTCAACAAAACCTCTTTCAAAAGGTTATAAATTTTTTTGGCCAAGCATAATGATTGCACAATTGATGAATTCAATAATTTGCAATTGAAAAATAAAAAAATAAAAAAATATATATATATATATATATATATATATATATATATATATATATATATATATATATATATATATATATATATATATATATATATATATATATATATATATATATATATATAGAGAGAGAGAGAGAGAGAGAGAGAGAGAGAGAGAGAGAGAGATAGATAGATAGATAGATAGATAGATAGTTAGAGAGAGAGAGAGAGAGAGAGAGAGAGAGAGATAGATAGTTAGATAGATAGATAGTTAGATAGATAGATAGAGAGAGAGAGAGAGAGAGAGAGAGAGTACACAATCATTTGTTTAGGCAATTCCCCAATCGACCTCGCTATGGGTACGTTTGCCCTTAATTCGAACTCGAATTGAGATAATAAAATTAACCTTGCTTCGCAAAAGTATGTATACAAGAGAAATGTAGTAATCCATCCCTAGAAACCCTAAGTTTGATGTTGATTTTGTCACTTTCTCTTCCATTGATATGAGCTTGATCAAGTAATCCAACAATACCAATTTGATCCACCGTCCCATGCTACTCATTTGCAAGAAACTCCCGTGCTTCAAAGCCTTCACTCGATCGGATCCAAATTGCGAATTGTTGTAACCCAAGATTTACCAATATGATCCACCGTCCCACACAACTCCTTTATAAGAACCTTCCGTTCTTCAAAGCCTTCACTCGATCATATCCAAATTGTGTAATCTTGTCGAAAACCTTTAAATTCCTAATTGATCTTGGAAAAAACCTCATCTTGGTTTTCTTATTTGAAACCCTCAAAGATCTCAACCCAATTTACAATTCAACAACCTAATTTAGACATTATCAACTCTAATTCTAGATGACACCCAAACAAAGAACGATTATGTGTAGTTTGTTTGTGTGTATGCATAGGATATAGGTTGAAGATGATGAGAACTCTTTGAAATCCCGATTTCATGTAGGTTTACTCTAGAACCTTACTAAAAATGATGCGTGTATGAAGCATTTATATGCATGCATGTTGGAGGCAAAAGGAATGCAAAAGATTTGAAAAAGTCATGAATTTTTAGAAAAATACGTTGCATGAGTCGACCTATGTAAGTCATGTGTCGACCTGTTCGATGTATGTGTCGACCTGTATAAGTCTTAGGTCGACCTGTATAGCTCATGTGTCGACAGATGCAGTCATCACATCAAACAGAAGCTACAGACTTTAAAGATGACTTACATGTGTCGACCTATATCTGTCAACTTGTATAGGACACTGTCAACCTTTGCAGTCACATCAAACAAAAGCTACAAACTTTAAAAATGACTTACATGTGTCGACCTATAACTCGTATGCATCGACCTGCATAGGTCATACGTCAACCTGTATAGGTCATGTGTCGACACATAGAATTTTTTTTCTCAAAAAAACCTATTTTTAATACATGAAACATTTTTTAACTCATTTCAAAATATTTTTATACTTTCTAATGCTAAGATTCAAATTAAAACTCAAATAATACTATCCAATATACATAAACGTTAAAATATCATAATTTTAACATCATACAAAAATATATCTAACAAAAAATTACACTCATATGGGATATCTTATAAATAAAATAATGTGTATATTTTCATCTTCAATTATAATTCTCTCTCGCCACTCATTTCACCATTTTTCCACGAACATTGTTTTCTCAAGTTCTAACAATATGAATATATATAATTCACAAGTCCGATATTCATAAACTTTTTCAGTAGGTTGGCATTTATCAAGTCATGTACTTTTGCCGACGATTGATACACCCATTATTAAATTATGTTTCCTGTTTTTTTGTTAAATCTGAATGGAAAATTTTGAGTACACGAGTACACAAAAACTACAACCACACATCAAAATTAGCATGCAATATCTAGAATAAAGACATTAACAGATCTCCCCTTGCTACCTCACAATACATATACCCCTGCTATAAACCTTAAAAAGCATCTTAAATAGACTGGGACATGTACCCCTAAAATGATGAACATAGGACCCTGGTCTAAGGGGCTGAAAAAAAAATTCAGGATCTCTTAGATTTGTGGTGAAAATAAAAAATAAAAAATCCAGTATGTTTAAAATATAAAATACATAAAAAATCATATACAATTGTTTTTAAATTTAAGGGATTCAGTTGAATTATATATATCCGAGCACATGACTAAACCAATAGGTTCTGTCTGGAGATGTTAATTACAGAATCAAATCTTATATCTTAGGGTTTTTAATTAAAAAATTAGTTAGTTTGTTATTCCTTCCTCAATAAAGAATCATATATAAAGAATCATATCAACGAAAATGGTTGAAGTGAATTAATATACGAAGGCTCTCTCTAGAGATAAAACTTACAGAGGGATTGACATTTAAAATATGAGAGCTTATATAGTATTTTGCTCATATTCTTTGTACTCATGATGTGATAATTTTGTGTAGAGGAATCATATCTTAACATTTATATCTACCATATTTAATATATGTATTGAACAAATATTGTTAAACTTAGTTTTATTTTTAATAAGAAAAATTAAATGCAATTTTTATTTGTATTTTAAAGTTTTGATTTTCCATTTTAAAAATTAGTATTTTGATCACACATTTTAACTTTTGAGATTTTTTTCTGTTATTCTATTTGAATGTTAAATTAATGTTCCCACATGATTTAACTGGTAAATTTGAAATTTTATGTCATTTTTTATTTAAATAATATTATAAAATATTATATTTATAAAAAAAACCAAATTTCGAATAAAATTACTATAAAATTTAAATTTAATTTAATTTTTTAAAAGAATAAATTGTTTCAATCATATGTAAACTATTTTAATAGGATTAGTTAATTATAAATCATAAAATTTGATAATTGGGGGTGAGGGTAGGGATGAGAATAGGCTGAACCGAATTAGGTTTTGTCAAACATGAGTCTGACCTGCTAAAATATTCAAAGTCTAAATTTGCTATGTAGCTTATCATAGGCTTTTTTTTAGGTATGAGTCTAATATTTTCGATGACCTGATTGACCTACTAGTGTATTAAAAACCTACTTCATTTGAACATTTATAAATAAGAAATTCAACTAATGTTACATAGATTAGCAAATTACAAAATCAATGAGACTAAATGTTTGTTTTCATTTACTTATTCAAGTTTACCTATTAGCATAAGTTTGATGATACTATTTGTTAGAGGAAACTTACGAAAACAACTTATGACATTGTTCATATTGTTTTTTCAACTTATTTTCATAAGTTCTTCAAGATAACTAAACTTTATTTTTGTATTTTAATTCAAAGTAAAAAATATAATAGAATAATAATAAAATTTTTCAGTTTTTTTTAAATAGATCGTCTGATAGACTTAAAAGACTTTTCTTACGGCCAGTGACATAACCTCTTTAGTTAAATAGGCTTATAAAAAGGTTTAGGGGAGTTATGAAATTATAAATTAATAAATTAATAAATAAAATTGATGGTTAAAATTATGAAAAAACTATAAATGGAGAATTAAAGTACCAGTCAAAACTCTAAAAATACGATGATCAATATTCTTGTTGTTTTTAATTAAAATGTGTTTTTATGTGTAAGAGAACTTGTATTAAAATGAGTAAAAGGGATACTCAATCCTAATACAGCGAAAGCCACAACAATCTTTTGACTTTCTTTGAAAAGAATCTCATTTCTTCACAACCAAATTGACAAAACCAACGAAAGCCAAAACAAAAGATGAAGATTCTTTTAAACCCCTCCATATTCCCACAAATAAGATTCTTATAAACTAACAAATAAAATTGATGATTAAAATCATGAAATTAAAAATAAAATTGAGAATCAAAATATCAATAAATTTTTTTAAAAAACGAGGATCAAAATTCTTGTTGTTTTTAATTTAAATGGTCTTTTTATAAGCAACATAACTTGTATTAAAAGGAGCAAAAGGGATACTCAATCCTAGTACAAGACAAGAAACACACCAAACCAAGGAAAAAAGTGAAAGAAACCCCAAAAGGAAAAAGAACCATCTCCACTACATAGAAATACAAGCCAAAGGATTTGAACATCATTCCTTCCAGCAATAGACAATCAACCCTTTGTACCTAGTCACAAACCAATATCAAGATTTTTTTGTTGCCAATTTCACTATTTCCACAACAACCTTTTGATTACCTTTTAAAAGAATCTCATTTCTTCATAACGACCAACCCAACAAAAGTCAAAACAAAAGATGAAGATTCTTCTTAACCCCTCACTTTATGAGATTCCAAAACTCCCTCAAATATTGCACCACAGAGACACAACCAGAGTTCCTGAAGAAGTCGGTCCATCTCAAAAGTTCCTGCCAAACCTGATCTGCTATGGGACAACAAAGAAATAAATGGAGATATGATTCTCCAAGACAAAACAGAGAGGACACATTAAGTTATGGCTATAAATTAGAACCCATCTCTTAGCTAGTTCATCCTTAGTTGGGCGCTTATTTTGGAGGAGTCTCCAAACAAACACCTAAATTTTACTATAAATATTATTCTTCCTTAAGACCGCCAATTTTTTCAGCAAGCTAATGTCCAAATGGGGCCTTGTGAGCATAGTGTCTTTCATCTAGGAAAAGAAGGCTCTGAGAGAAAAATTGGAACCGTTGTACCACCAAACAAATACATTTTCCTTATATCCTTCATAAGTCGCGCATTATGAAGAATGCTCAATAAATCATCCAACTCTTTGCTACCAGAACCTAAAAGTTGGCTATGATGAAAACCCACATTCTAGCATCACCCTCATTCCTGCACCAATCCATCTATACAACTTTGTACCTAGATTATTCCATAAAAATAAATAAATTAGGAATCATCAAGCACAAAGGATCTGGCCCAATCCACCTATCCCTCCAGAAATCAATGGACAGACCATTGGCCAATTTGTTAGACACACTATTTCCAAACCAATTTGATTTCTCCTTCCAATTACCGCTTACTACCCTTAAGTCTCACCACCAAATAGAAGACTTCATATTGTTATCAATCCAACTATAATCCAAAAGCTTTGCCTTGATATCCCAATATTTGAAGGATAAGAGGGATGACCAAATAAAACAATTTCCAGCAAGAATCCTCCAAACCCATTTTCTTAGCAAAGCCAAATTAAAAATTTCACAACATTTGACCCCTAAACCACCTTCGTCCTTAGATATTCAAACCTTGGACCAATCAACCCTATTAATTCTCCTCTTATTTTCTCTCCACCCCATAAGAAAACATGTTGAATATTCATGATTTCTTGAATCACAACCTTAGGAGATCTATAAAAATAGAAGAGGTATATATGTTAGAACTTAAAATTGAATTTAGAAGCATAAAAAGACCTCTTATAAATACACTCCTGCCTTTCCATCCTGAAAGTCTATTTTATAGATTTGCCAAAATGGGAGCCCATGTTGTCATTCTTAGAGGATTCACACTAGTACTAATGCCTAAGAAGTTGAAAGGGATGGAACTCATAACACATGAGAAAAAAAGTTGAGGCAGTTTCTGTTGGAACATAATTGGTTTGTACCATATCTCTCAGGTTTTGATGATAACGAAGTATATAAAGAACATTTGAGTATACTAATGTTTCTTCAAGTGTGGATAAGCATATACTAATATTTCATGTAGAATCCAAGTACTGATTCTGACTCTGAACATTCAAAGACAAGCTTAGGATCAAAATTTGATGGATCAAAAGCTGAAGACCAGACTCTGAAGAAGTCAACTTCTGAAGAGGTTAGCATCCTAAGTTTAGAGTCTGAATGAGTCATCCTCTAAAGACCAAATTTTAGAGAAGTCTGCTTCTGATGATCAAAACTTGAGCTATTTAAAGCACAAGGACCAAGGTGACACTGATAGGTTACTATTCATCTCTGAACATACTTTGTCACGTGAAGACATAAGCTTTATCTTCTTCATAGAGTCTACTGGGATGCAACTATTAATTCCTTTTATAGCAAAGGTTTTTCAAACTAGCCTTCACCTAACCTGACAATTTGGTGAAACATCTCAACATCTCTTTTGAAGCTTCTTAAAGGACTTTATTATGCTGCATCTTCAACGAATATTTTCTTCTCTATTTAA
Organism: Lathyrus oleraceus; assembly: GCF_024323335.1. Classification (NCBI taxonomy): domain Eukaryota; kingdom Viridiplantae; phylum Streptophyta; class Magnoliopsida; order Fabales; family Fabaceae; genus Lathyrus; species Lathyrus oleraceus. The sequence goes on along the minus strand of NC_066579.1, from coordinate 83,733,484 downwards.
GGAGGTAAAAAAATTGAAGAAAAATGCTAATGAAGCTAATGAACATTAATTGAAAAAAAGAGAAGCTACTCTATCAAAGTAAAAACACAAGCTAATAATTAGGATTTCTTATCCTTATGTATCTTAGAAATCCTTAAGTTTAAAAATATTCTTATGTGTTGTATTATTTATACACCTCTGATTTTATATCAAGTGTATTAACCCAACAATCATTTATGTGCTAGGTAGATTGTTAAAAGTCTCTTACTAATTGTTTGAGCATTTTAAGTCCCTTGCTTGTGTGCTTGAGCAAATGAAATTTCTTACTAGTGTGTTTGAGAAAAGTAAGTCTCTTGCTTGTGTGCTTGAGCAAAGAAGTATCTTACTTGTGTGTTTGAGAAAATGAAGTATCTTTATTGTGTTCTGGAGAAAATTGTAATCTTGTCTGATTATAGTGAAATTATATTGTAAGTACAAGGGGACTAGATTATTCTCGAGTTGTGAGAGAAACCAGGATAACTCTGTGTGTTACTTTTCTTTCTTGTAGTTTATATTCGTTACCTACCTCTGACTAAATCAAATTCTATAACTTTGTGTTTAGAATCTGCCTTAAGATTTTAAAAAGGAAGAAAAGGTCAATCCAATTCAACCCTCATTCTTGTGTTTTTCTCACCTTCAGTTTGCATCAGAGCACGGTCTGTGCTTAACACTTAACAATGGTGCATAAAAGATCCTGAGAAAAACATATTGAATCATGTCTGGAGTTTTTGAATCTGGGAGTGGTACTCCTACTCCACATGTTGCTATAAATCATGATGATAGAAATCCAGAAAAGAAAAATGATATAGCTAGACCTCCAACTTTTAATGGAGATTCTAAAGATGTGTGAATGGTGGAAGAGCAAGATGTATACTCATATCATATGTATTGATGATGATTTGTGGGACATTTTAGAAGATATCATTGATATTCTAGTCAATGGAGTAGGAATGGTGTACGATAGAAAAGCTATGAAACCAACTCATAAAAAAGTCTATAGAAAACATCATAGAGTTAGAGGCATCTTGGTTTATGCTCTACCTCATTCAGAGTACATCAAAATCATTGATAAATCTACTGATAAGACCATTTTCAATTTCCTTTGCGCTACTTAAGAAAGGAATCAACAAGTTCATGCAGCTAAGGCTAACCTTTTGGTTCAACATTATGAGTTGTTCATAATGAAGGAGGATGAAGACATTGAAACTATCGCGGCTGGGAAAATGACAGAGTTGCCTCATCCTTTATTCGTTCCTAAGGAACAGGGAAATAATAAATAAATTAAGGGTAAGATGTTAGGTTCGAGAGTCGGTTAAGTAAGGGGAAGGTGTTAGACACCCCTTATCTCCATTGCACTCAATGAAATCCTCCTTTAATTCTAGGGTTCGTGTATTTCTAAGGAATGTTCGCTTTAATATTTATTAATTGTTTAATTATTTATTTATTTACAAACAATGTTTTATTATTAACAAAAAGAAAATTATTAAGAGGAAAAGACCTAAAAAAGTTTTTGATTATTGAACTCGCTAGAGTTTACAACTCTATGCCTACGTACCCCCATGTTGGATGAAGGATCAGAGCGTCATAGCTCTTGTAAAAATAAATTGATTTTTTTTATCCCTTGAAAAGTTCTCACGCATCAGGGGCGGAGAAATAATTGATTTTGGAAAAATACCCCAATGCACTAGGACAAAGGACTTATGATTTTAGGTGTGTTAGATTGATTTTATCCCATTTGATTGATTACAAAAATATAATAATTAATTTATTTAAGAAAATAAATTAATAATGATATTATATATTTATTTAATAAAAATATTAAACGGATAATTATATAAACCCAAGTATTATATCCCTTATCCCTGATTTTTTTTAATTCCTGAAACCCTAAAATTTCCTTAGAGATTTATCTCATGATTATCCCCATTATTGATTACAAAAAAAATATAATACTTAGTTTATTTCTGAAAATAAATATTATATATTTATATGATATATTCCTTAGCCTAAAAATGTCATGAAGGATTCAGGGAGAATCTTATGTGAAGAACCAGTAAGTGAAGTTGAAAGAGAAGTTTGATAAGAAGAAGTTAGAGGTCAAACAAGTACAAGTAGACCTCCAAGAACAAGATATATGTCTGCAAGGTTACAAGAATGTATGATTACATCAGATGATGTGGTTGATGATGAAGGTGATCTGGTACACTATGATTTCTATGCATATGTCGAACCAACCAATGCAGTTGAAGCATTGAAGGATTCAAAATGGGTGAAAGCAATGAATGAGGAACTAGAGTCCATCAAATTCAATAACACTTGGTCACTTGTAGAATTTACTCAAGGTAAGAAGGCAATCAATGTGAAGTGGGTATACAAGGTGAAGTTAAATCCAAAAGGATAAGTAACTCGACACAAGGGAAGGCTTGTGGCAAAAGGATTCCTTTAGAAGGAAGGAATCAAATTCGATAGTTTTTCCACATGTTGCTAGGATCAAAACAATCAGGTTGGTTGTTGATCTAGCAAACATGAACAACTAACACATATGTAAGATGGATGTGAAATGTGAATTCCATGACCCCTTAAGATAAAGAAGTTTATGTTGCACAATCAACTGGTTTTTTGAAACATGGCGAAGAAAGCAAGGTATACAGGATGCATAAAGCCTTGTATGGACTCAAGCTCCAAAATCTTGAAATAAGAAGATAGATAGTTTCCTAAGGGAGAAGGAATTTGTGAAGTGCACAACTGAGCATGTAGTATATGCAAGAATAAGCAATAGTGAGTTGCTTATACTATGTCTCTATATCGATGACCTGTTGATAACAGGAAGTTATAAGAAGGAGATTGAAGATTTCAAACATGGCCTAAGTGAGGAGTTTGAAATGTCAGACTTGGGAAATATCTCATACTTCATTGGCATCAAATTCTACAAGAGTAGTAGAGGCTTGATGTTGCACCAAAGAAGATATGCAAGAAAAATACTCAAGAGATTTGATATGCAAGATTGCAAGCCAACTTCGACTCCAGTTGAGCCCAGATTGCAACTGTCGAAAGACACATATGAAGATGATGTCAATCTAAAGAAATACAAAAGACTTGTTGGATCACTTCAATACCTTTGTCACACAAGGCCTGATCTAACATATAGTGTAGGTATGATGAGTATATTCATACATAAGCCAAAGGTATCACACTTAGCAGCGACGAAGAAGATACTAAGGTATCTGAAAGGAACTCTCGACTATGTGAAGCTAGCAGAATATGTACCGAACGTATCGCACGCTCGAACATACAACAGAGTCGCCGTCAAACTTTATTTATCCCTAAAGGGAAGAGAAAACATTGATAAAACCCGGGGGAAAGAGATATGCTGGGTAAGGAAGTCGGTTATGCAAGGGGAAGGTATTAGCACCCTAAACATCCGTGGTACTCCATGGGAACCGTTTTGATTATTCTCGCTCGAATATGTGATATATCAAAGATTACTCGCAAAAGAATGGGAAAAGGAAAAGAATAAATAAAGTGCTTGGTGAGGATTGGGGCCTTCATGCCTACGTATCCTCATAGTGTAATGAGGAATTCAGAGCTTCGTAGTTCAAGGAACTAGAGGCGGGAGATAGAAAGAAGTGTGATAGAAATATGGTCTGAACCAAAGAATAGTGTTTTGAGATCTAACAAGGGTGAAAATATGAACCCAAGAGTAAGGTGGCTATTACCAATACGTGGACCATCAGGCCGCCACTATAAGGTAGAGCCAAAAAGGAAGGAGTTAGGTGTTTGAGGTTGTAGCCCAAACATATCTTGGTTCACAAGGTGATGCAAGAAGGAGCATAAAGGGGTAGTATATTCGGCAGAAAGATAACTGGTATATCAAATGGAGTGAATGAAGGTAGAATATGAGTGTATTGTGGAGATGAACGGGATGAAGTGACCGAAGTCACAGAATTGAATATTTGGTAATAAGTGACTGAAGAAGTATTGTTTGAAATCGAAAGGTGAAAGTTTATTAGAATCCATAAGAGAAATGAGATTTCTATCATAGAGGGAAATAGCTTTAACCGATACGTGGACCAGTAGGCCGCCACTATAGGGTGTTTATCCAAAAAGGGAAGGAATTAAATGTTTAAGGTTGTAGCCCAAACAAATATAGGTAGAAAGGCGGACTACATTAGGTCTCCTAAAAGGATGTGTATGGAGTTCCAAAGAAAATGTACTTCGATGTCAAAGGAATAGTATGTCACTGGGTGAACGATTTATGATCGAAGGTAGATAATAGATTGTGAAAGATATGAATGATGCCCTAAGGCGAAGGAGGAATAATTAGAAGTATGCTCGCCGAGGATTCGTATCCTCGTGCCTACGTATTCTCATTAGGCAATGAGAAAGTCAGAGTAATCGTAGTTCGGAACCACGAGAATAGAGAGGGATATTTGTCTAAGCAACGGGGGCTCACAAGATAAACACCACTTCAAGGAATGATTATAGTACAAAGAAAAGTATCACTTGGTGGGGAAAAAAACTATTTGAGATCGAATAAGAATGGTATCTTGGGTCCAAGAAGGAGATAGACTCTTAATCGAAGAGTAAGGTAGGCATTTACCAATACGTGGACTAGCAGGCCGCCACTATAAGATAAAGCCAAAAAAAGAAAGACTGAATTAAGTGTTTGAGGTTGTAGCCCAAACAACTATCGATGGAGGAGACAGACTGTCATTAAGACGTCCTAAAAGGATAGACAAGGAGTCCAAGGAGAAATATGATTAATCTCAAAAGATGGTATAAATTTAATGAATGGAGAATGATTGATTGATAACTAGGGTAGCAATAGATAAGGTAGGTTGATAAATAAGATAGCTCACGAAGAAACTGGGTTCTTATGCCTACGTATCCTTATAGTGCAATAAGGAAATTAGAGTGTTCGTAGTTCAGCCCACTAGGGCTGAAAGCAAGGTGATTGGAGGCAAAAGAAGGGATGATTGAATGATTGAATTGAAATGATTAGAATGGAGAATGGAAAGAGGGGAATAGACTTGATAGTTATTTGATAATAATCACACTAAAGTCTATGAGTAAAGGTGGATACGATAAGCAACGAGCCAAACGTCTCGCACCCAAAGATATCCAGAATGAGTGTAGGAAAGCTCCAGTCTCATTCCTTCTTCACTACTTAAGGCTCATGGCATGTAATTCTCGTCTTAACTTTCAAATGGATAGAGAAGAATCTTTGTTGTTGTTTCTTATGTTGATGAAGGCCTTATGAATCGTTTGATTCGAATTGCACTAAAGTTTATGAATAGAGGTGAATACGATGAGTGCTGGGTCATACGTCCCATTCCCAAAGATACTCAGAATGAGGGTAGGAATACTCCAGTTCCACTCCTTCTCTATTGCTTAAGGCTCGTGTCATACAACTCGATTCATGATTGATAAGTTGTTGATGTAGTCCTTGCTTGTAGTATTGCTTTGTGAAGATAGATAGATAGAGAGATAGAGAGAGAGAGAGAGAGAGAGAGAGAGAGAGAGAGACTTGTCATTCGTATGGTTTGAATTATGCTAAAGTCTATGAATAAAGGTGAATACTGATCGAAAAAATAGCAAGTGTACTATTTTGCATTTTATAGTAATAATGGGGAAATTCCCCGAATGTCGATCTCAAGGACTGCACGTTAATATCGAGTTTAAATTATCATTCAATTAAACAAAAAGTATTAATTTGGTTTTTGAGTGTAAAAATATAATAATAAAAGTGAAGGTAAAGAAATATGAAAATAAGGGTTTATAGAGGAAAAGGAACAATGTCAGGGAAGGTGTATCATTTATCCCTGTAACAACTCTGAGTCACTAATGCATCAACAAATATCAATTACTACCAGTTCTCAAGGGTATTTTCTCCCAAGTCCTTGGTGAGAAAACCTTTAATCAATCTACCCTAATTCATATGTCCATAGCCAATTAGGGTGAAGTTAAGTTGTATAATATCAAGAATGCTCTGGTTCATACAGGGTATCCCTAGTCCTAGGTGATATCTACTGTAGAGTAACCTTATGAAAACCTTATCAATGGAGGTCCAGCCTAATTGATAACCACAATTCAATCTCAATTGGTTCGAAAGAGAAAGCAATAAACACATCAAAAGGTTACTATAAAAACAATATTATAAATGCAAATGTAAACTCAAATTCATTACAATTCTAAATCAAGAACACCCCTAGCATTGGGGGGTTTAGCTACTCATATCGTTTAAAACAAATTCAAGATAAAAATTACACATTACAAGTAATTAGATGACTTTGATCTTCAATTGCTCCCGCTCATGAATATCTTCAGCTCTCCAAATGCCTTGATCTCTGTAATACTTGATTGCTTCACAATACTGTGTTTTGTCGTATTCCAAGATGCTTTTTCCTTTGGCAGAAGACCTCTTTTATAGTGAAAACTCCCAGCAGCAGTTGGATAGGTCAAAAGATGTCTCTAAAAAGCCCGACGAATGAAAAGCTCGAGAAAACTGGAATTTTTGGGCTTGGGCTGACACGGGTGGTCGTGTCAGCCTACTGTTTAAGCTGACACGCCCATGACAGGGGTGACATGGTTGAGGGTTCTGCCTGACACGGGTGGCCGTGTCAGGTTACTGTTTTGTTCACTTGTCTTCCCTTGCCCTGACACGGCCCGTGTTAGGTGACACGGGTGGCCGTGTCAGGCCTCCTGTACCGGGGTTTTCTGCTCCTTTGCATGCCGGAATCTCGCACTGTCTTGTTCTGAGTCCTTTGGTTCCTCTACTTGGATCTGTCGGACAAAAACACAGCTATCCCACGCATAAAATCATGATAATAAAAGATAAAACATAACAAAGATTAAAAACGCGTAAATAAAATGACGCAAGTAAAACTAACTCGAAATGTACCATAAATGCTTGCCCCTCGTGTCAAATGCCTCTGTTTTGGGTCGGATCAGTAATGAAAATTCAATATAAATGGTGACTGATCACAACCCCAAACTTAGCTCATTGCTTGTCCCAAGTAATGTTTCATGATCACTCCCCGAAATTCTTCATGTTTTCCACCACTGCTGAGATCATTCGCTAACGTCTTCCCTTTTCCTTCCACAAGTCCTGCCTATCCTCGTAAGTCATTATTCACACTTCCATTTCAAAGCACCGTTTCACCTGTCAGCTTATATCAAATTCTCACCAATTCTCTCGGGGTAAGCTGTTTACACTCATAATTCAAAGTATGCAATATCACTCACAAGTTTGAATAATCTCTCTTTTCTCATCACCTACACATAACACACACACTTTTGAGGTCTTTCGGGTTGTAGCTTGGCTTAGGTTAAGGTATGGATTAAAATAGGAAAACAAGGGGATTTTGGTTCAGAGTCGATGTTACGTCCTGTGTTTATTTCTTTTATTTCCTCGGTTTTCTTTTCTTATTTCTTTTTCACCGATTGCCCTTTTCCGTGCTTCTTTCTTTTGAATCTTCGAGTTGTCGAATTTTTATTTTTCTTTATTTTTCTCGATTCATCGTTTTTTCTTTTTTTCTCTTGTTTTTGCACTTTCTTGGGCTTTGAGAGCTTTTGGGATTTTTTTACCCCAAACTTAGCTTTTCAACACAGCTTTGAATGCATTATCATGATTTTGAACAGGGTGAGGAAGTGTTTAGCCAATGGTTACATTTATGGTGTTTAAACAAAAAAATGGATATAGGCTCAAAGGGGGTTAACGAGGGATATAATTATTCGGGATGGCTAGAAAGGCTCGGGGATAATTACAAACAACGTGCCTCAGTGTGTGTATCATGCAGTGACAGTCCCAGAGAGTCTACGCAAATTTAGAGTGATAAAGACAAACCTGAATGACGCTCATGATGATTAATGTGTTTGGCTTTTTATGACTCACTTGGTTTGGTTCAGCTTTGACAAGATCCATAATGCTCATTAATTTGGTGCGATTTCTTTCTTACTTTGGAATGTGCAGGATACTCGTGTCGGTTAAGCTGTATACATTGCGTCTGATCTTTACTTCAGCAATGTCACTTTCTGGGGAGATCCTTCACAATAATCCATGATGAGTGGTGTGATCCTTTCATCCACTCTCAATCGTGATCATTACTTTTTCCAACCTCTCAACACAGACTTGACACACTTGCAGCATAATGTACCTTCAACAGACAACTTAAATCTAGACTACAAAAGTAAAAAGTAAAAATAACACAATAACCAAATACTAAGAAAAGACATAAAATCTCCCCCACACTTGAACTCAACATTGTCCATAATGTTTTTGAACAAGCGCGGAGGAGGGTACTCACAGGGTCCTACTGAGGAGGTGGTTATGGGAAATGAAACCTCAAGTGTCGCATCATGTTTCTCATCTCATCCAACATCGCTCCTTGACGGGCTTGCTCGATGCCTTGTCGTTGTTGTTCAGTCCCCAAGTCACCTATCTCGGTCTGTACCCAGCTCCATTGGTCAGTTGACCAAGATGATGAACCCGCCGCCTGCTGGGTGGGTTCCTGATGCTGTGGGACAAACTGCTCAGGAGGTGCTTGAGGATCTTCTTCTTCTATTTTCGTTCCTTCTGCCTGGTCATCCACAAATTGCTCACCTGCAGTAAAATGGTCAGTTTCGCGGCCTTCATCCGCATCGGGATCGGCGCTCACATACAACTAATTAGCACAGTCAGTAATAGCAACTCTGTCCGGATCCGGCAGAGCGATGATAAACCTCTTATGGATGAGTACAAAATAGTAAGTAGGGGCAACAACAATCATACCTTGGGAAATTAGAGCAGACATGTCAATTTTTGTGTTACCTGCAATTGGCGTGTCCTCGAGTAAAACAGCTTGATACCCGAAATGCAATGCAATTTGGGTGATCATTCCTCCCACGGATATGCCTCCGGAGTTTTCCCGGCCGACTTCTGCCCAGGTAGAGTGCTCCAAAGGCAACTACATTGATGGTTTTGGTTTGAGCCATCGAGTACATAAAGAATAGCTCTCTTTGAGTAGCTACCCCAGTGCTATCGCCTTTTCCAAACAGGGTATAGGCTAAACCTTTTTGGGCGTACCTGAAACATGGATTCTGGATGCCCGAGGATTTCACACCTTTGGAGGAGTAATCCGTTCTCCCGGTGATGGAGATCCAGAAATCCTTAGGTGAGAACCCGTCTGGGACCGCTCCAGGTCCGTTTAGAGGGATTCGGAGTATTGCAGCTAACTCCTCAACAGACAATTCATGATAATTGTTAAACAACCGGAAACGTAAGGTACCGAAATAATACCTGGAATTCCAACGTGCTGAGGAACTCGAGAGTAATACGCTCGTAGGTCAACGCTTCCAAACTCATAAACTCGAGGATTCCCAAAACATGGAACATTCAGTCTACCTCAATTTTCAGCCCTAGAGCGTTTAGAGTATGCTCACACATATACCTTGTCGGCGTGAGTTTGCGCTTCCGGTGAATTGGTATTGTCGTTCTTCTTCCGGATTGTCAAACACGATGTTGTGTGAATTAGGATTCCAACTCGGGCGCTTCCGTGACTTCGTCATCTCTGCAAGTTGTTGCTTTCTGGTGAGGATTCTCCGCGGGGGCATTTTGGACCTGCAAAAAAATAGAAATATTCTGAACTTTCGAGTTAGGAAAATCTGAAACCGTGGTTAGGACCGGGACGACGAGTGGAGTAATATTTGTAAAGGGTGTTTTGGCGATAGGTGAGTGGAAATTGGGGTTATGGAAGGTTTTGTGTGGTGAGGTTAGTAAGGTTTAATGGAAGTTGAAAGAGTGTGAGAGAAGGAGATGAAGAATGATGAGAGAGAGTAATGATGTGTGGGATGAAAATCAGATAATGATTAGGTAATTGGGGAAAAGGTGTGGTTAAGAGTGGATTAAGTGGGTGGGCCCCACGAAAAATAAAAAATTTCAAAAAAATTTCAAAAATTCCGCCTGCCTGACACGGCTGTGTCAACTGACACGGGTGGCCGTGTCAGGCTACTGTTTTACCATGTTCCAGAAATTTCTTACAGTGCTCCTGACACGGGCCGTGTCAGCTGACACGGCCGCCCGTGTCAGGCCACTATTTACAAAATCCAAACATTCCAATTTCTTACAGTGCTCTTGACACTGACTGTGTCAGGCCACTGTTTTTCAAAATCCTTCATACATTTTTCCTCTCCTGACACGGCTCGTGTCAGCTGACACGGGTGGCCGTGTCAGGCTGTCCTTTTGGTCGTTTTTTTTGTTTTCTTGTCAATTCAACTGCTGGTTCCTCTGGCTATGAGATGTTCCCTCCTTGTTGAGCTCCTGTATAAACCTACAGACACACACAACTGATTAGAAATAAAAAGCGTGGGTTACCTCCCACGAAGCGCTTCGTTTAATGTCGCATGGCTCGACGGTTCATTCCTCTTGTTATGGGGGGTATTACAGGTTCCAAACCTTGTTGCACCTTTTGTCCAAAACTAGGACGTTGTCTCTTTTCTCAGTCTGGATTCCTTTGTGCCACAATTCCTTTTTAACCTTCCTCTTCTTACCTTGTTTTCGTTTTCTTTTATTTCTCTTGGTTTTTGGAATAGAGATGGAAGTCTTTCCGTTCAGGGTGGCTAATGGCAGCGGTGAGATTCTGATAGCTTTCAATGTCCTGATTAAGCCTACTTGATAATGAGATTTTGTATCTTCCTCCAGCTCCTGGTCTTCAATAGCATTCAATTTTATTTCCTTGTTGTGCACTTTCAAGGTTAACGTGCATTGATCCATGTCGAGATTGCATCGACTTGTCTGCATGAAAGGTCGACCCAGAATGATGGGTTCCTCATCATCTTCAGGTATGTCTAGGATTACAAAATCAACTGGAAAAATCAAGTTCGCTATTGTTACCAGCACATCTTCAGCTATACCATATGCATCTTTTCTTGAGTGATCCGCAAACTTCAGATTGGTCTTTATATCACTGATATTTTTAATACCCAGCCTGTGGTAGATCGATAATGGCATCTGATTCACACTAGCTCCAGAATCTATTAGTACCTTTTTGAAGGTTCTTTCTTTAATTGTGCATGGTACTGTTACCGTTCCCGGATCCTTTTGTTTGTTGGGAATTTTTGCCCATACTTTTCCTTCCAGGATATCTGTTCTTCGGTGGTTGGTTTCTTTTCTGCCATTACCTCTTCCATGAATTTCTTGTACATGGGCATCCTTTGAAGTGCTTCATACAAAGGCATATGACCCTCAACCTTTTTAAACATTGTCATGAATTTCTCCAAGTCTGACTCACTTGGGGCCTTCTTTGTCACTCTCTGAGGGTAGGGCAACTTAATCACCGGTTGAGTCTCTTTTGTAGTTTCCTCTTTAGTCGGCTCGCTCGGTGATGTAATTTTTTTCTTTTTAGCAGCCTTTTTCTCTGTCGTCGTGACAGTATTAACATTGTCCTGGCCTCTCGAATTTTGAACTGTTTCACTTGGTAAGGAACCTGGTGTTCGAGAACTTGCTAGTTGTTGTGCTATCTGCCCTAGCTGAACTTCAAGATTCTTTAGGGAGGCGGTGGTGTTTTTCGGATTATTTCTAGTCTCTTCTTCAAATTGCCTATTTTGAGCTTCCATGTTTTCAATGGCAATTTCCCAGTCTGCTTTCCTTGGAGCTTGCTGTTGTTGATATTGAGTCTGATATTGACCTTAAACCTGTTGTGGCACATTCCCTTTTTGATCTTTCAAGGAAAAGTTTTGATGATTCTTCCAACCTGGGTTGTAAGTGTTAGAATAGGGATTATTCTGCTTCAAGAATTTGATCTCTTCAATTTGTTGGGGAGTCGCAAAGCAATAAACTGTGTGATGAGGTCCATTACAGATTTCACAAGTGCTCGCCTGAGCTGGCTGAACCTGCACTATCTGTTGAGTACCTATATTCATAACTTTCAGCTTTTTGTCTACTTCGGCAGCAACAATGTCTTCTAGACGGATTTTATTTGTCTCTAATTTTAGATCAATCACCCCATCTGGCTTACTGATACATCTGTCATATAGCTCTAGATGCTCATTGGCAGCTATTGCTTCAATAATCCTCTTGATACCAATGGTTGTTGAGAAATTTGTTGAGCCACCGGCTGCTGTATCAATCAACTGTTTTGTTTTTATTTTCAGCCTATTAACGAACATCTGCATTTGTGAGTGGGACACGCGACTAATATCCATATTGTGAGTGGGACACGCGACTAATATCCTTTTGAATCTTTTGTAAGTGTCTCCCAATGATTCACCATCCTTCTGTTTGAAATTAAGAATTTCATACCTTTTTCTCAGGAATACTGATGTTGGAAAGTACTCATTTAAGAATGCAGTTTCCATCTCCTCCCAGGAAGTGATACAACCGGCAGGGAGAGAATAGAACCATTCTTCCGCGTCTTCAGCTAAAGTGAACGGGAACATTCTTAATTTTTTTGCTTCATCAGTATGACCATCAATTTTCAAGGTGGTGTTTATGGTCAGAAATCTTTGCAGGTGTTTGTTGGCATCTTCATTAACCTTTCTGGTGAAAGGTTTTCTTTCTAATTGATTGATCGTCTAGGATGCAGTTGAAAATTCGTCACATTCACCGGTTGGTTAACAATGGTCAGTCTACCACCCGGTGCATTTGTAACTCCATAGTCACCCAGGAGTTTTTTCGGAGGTGGAGGAGGTGGAATTGGAGGAACTTCAGCCATTGGTTCCTTGACGTCTGAGTGATCAAAGGTGCTTTCTTTTGTAGAATCCACTCTTTGTTCTCTGCGTCTTCGGTGAAGGGTTCTCTCGATCTCTGCGTCAAAAAGAAATTCAGTTGAGGGTTCTCTTTGCATACACAGATTAGCAAATTATAAATGACAGAAAAATAATTTTATTGCAGAGCAACAAAATTTTAATTGAAATAAAATTAAACTCTATATTTTTGGCAGTCCCCGGCAACGGCGCCAAAAACTTGATCGGAAAAATAGTAAGTGTACTATTTTACCTTTTATAGTAATAATGGGAAATTCCCCGAATGGCGATCTCAAGGACTGCACGTTAATATCGAGTTTAAATTATCATTCAATTAAACAAAAAGTATTAATTTGGTTTTTTAGTGTAAAAATATAATAATAAAAGTGAAGGTAAAGAAATATGAAAATAAGGGTTTATAGAGGAAAAGGAACAATGCCAGGGAAGGTGTATGATTTATCCCTGTAATAATTCTGAGTCACTATTGCATCAACAAATATCAATTACTACCAGTTCTCAAGGTATTTTCTCCCAAGTCCTTGGTGAGAAAACCTTTAATCAATCTACCCTAATTCATATGTCCGTAGCCAATTAGGGTGAAGTTAAGTTGTATAATATCAAGAAAGCTCTGGTTCATACAGGGTATCCCTAGTCCTAGGTGATATCTACTATAGAGTAACCTTATGAAAACCTTATCAATGGCGGTTCAGCCTAATTGATAACCACAATTCAATCTCAATTGGTCCGAAAGAGAAAGCAATAAACACATCAAAAGGTTACCATAAAAACAATATTATAAATGCAAATGTAAACTCAAATTCATTACAATTCTAAATCAGGGACACCCCCCTAGCATTGGGGGGTTTAGCTACTCATATTGTTTAAAACAAATTCAAGATAAAAATTACACATTACAAGTAATTGGATGACTTTGATCTTCAATTGCTCCCGCTCATGAATATCTTCAGCTCTCCAAATGCCTTGATCTCTGTAATACTTGATTGCTTCACAACACTGTGTTTTGCCATATTCCAAGATGCTTTTTCCTTTGGCATAAGACCTCTTTTTATAGGGAAAATTCCCAGCAGCAGTTGGACAGGTCCAAAGATGTCTCTAAAAAGCCCGACGAATGAAAAGCCTGAGAAAACTGGAATTTTTGGGCTTGGGCTGACACGGGTGGCCGTGTCAGCCTACTGGTTAAGCTGACACGTCCATGGCAGGGGTGACACGGTTGAGGGCTCTTCCTGACACAGCCCGTGTCAGCTGACACGGATGGCCGTGTCAGGCTGACACGGATGGCCGTGTCAGGCTGACACAGATGGTCGTGTCAGGCTACTGTTTTCTTCACTTGTCTTCCCTTGCCCTGACACGGCCCATGTCAGGTGACATGGGTGGTCGTGTTACGCCTCCTGTACCGGGGTTTTCTGCTCCTTTGCGTGTTGGAATCCCGCATTGTCTTGTTCTGAGTCCTTCGGTTCCTCTACCTGGATCTATCGGACAAAAACACAGCTATCCCACGCATAAAATCATGATAATAAAAGGTAAAACATAACAAAGATTAAAAACATGTAAATAAAATGACGGAAGTAAAACTAACTCGAAATGTACCATAAATGCTTGCACAACGTGTCAAATGCCTCTGCTTTGCGTCGGATCTGTAATGAAAATTCAATGTAAATGGTGACTTATCATATACGATGAGTGTTGGGTCATACGTCCCATACCCAAAGATATTTTGAATAGGGGTAGGAATACTCCAATCCCACTCCTTCTCCATTACTTAAGGCTCATGCCACACAATCCCAATTTTGATTTTACAAACCTTTGTAGTTTCCACCTTTTATTGCTTGTATAATTCGCTGCTTGGTATGACTGAGGATGCCTTGATTGAAGATCTTGACTTGAGGCCTTGGGCTCCACAGCTTAGAAGAAAAGTCTTATTAAGGGACCAAGGGTCTTTTGGTCACTCAAATTAGACTGTGGGATTGCACAAGTTCAAAGGATTTAATTGATCAAAATTGATTTTGATCAACTTGAATCATGAGTTTGATTTGAATGGGAATTAGGTTAATCCTAATCTAGAAGTTAGTAATGGTTATAAACAATCCTAAGGGATCATGCATTGGTTGATTAAAGGTGAAAAAAACCTATGTTAAAATCCTAGGGGAGCATGTGCATGTTAGTCAAAGTCTTGATCAAAAGTTCTAGGTACAAGCCCTAAGGGAGCATACAATTATTAGGAACTGATTAAATCCTAATGTCAAGTTCTAGTCCTAAGGGATCATGTTATCAAATGGATAAAATGCCTAATATTTCCCCTAAAGGGCAAAATGGTCATTTACAAAATATGTCCAAATATTAGCACAAATCAAATTCTAGTCAATGTCTAACCATGTCCTAAAATTCTTAAATCCTAAAGATTGATTTTTATCCAGTTGTATAGAAATTACACTAAGTTCTAAATTTAATCAAAATCCAATTACTTCTAATTAAACCTAATTTTTTATCTAACTAAAACTATATCAACCTAATGTTTTAAAAATCAAGATTTTAAAACCCTATTACAAAATTAATCTAATTAACCTAATCTAGCTAATTAAGCTAATTACAAAGGTTAAAAATCGATTAAAAAAATAAAACAACATTGATCTAGGAGGTGTAACACATGAAAGGGGTTAGAAAATCTAAATTTTGGTTTGTGGGCTTAAGCCAAGCCCAAATGCTGAATTATTGACTACATGGGGTGTACCCAGGAAACAGGGTGAGAAGCAAAACGACGTGTGGGCTTTCTGTTAAGCCCACAACCATATTGCTCAGTATTCACAAGGGGTGTATAAGGGATATAGGCGTGTGAATCAAAATTCAGTGGGCCTGGATGGCAACGAGCCCATTAAGAGTAAACCCAAAGCTCAATGTTGACTCAGGCAAGTCAACCAGAATTTTGAACCATGTTCAGCCACGCGCGCTAATTCTCTCTCTCTCTCTCTCTCTCTCTCTCTCTCTCATCACCTATTTCACCGGCCGGCTGCCGTAGGACACCGCGTCAGCGGTTGCCGCCGGCGACGGTGGTGCCCTAAACTAAGGTTGAGGTCACCATCAGACGTGCAAATACTGCGCTGGTGACAAATTTGGGAGTAGATTGGCGAGATTCCCTCTAGCTAAGCTAAATTGAAGGATTTCGTATGAAGAACACTAAGTCAATATAAGAAAATTAAATGGAAATCATGAAGCATCAATGCCTACAACCTTAGGGCTTGGATTCCTCTCCCTAAACTCTACACTCTGGTAACCTAAAAACGCGAAAAAGTAATGGTTAGAGATTTACTCACCGAAGAAGGAGGTCAGAGATATGTCAGGTGAGTTTCTGATTCTTCTTCTTTGCTTTCTTTGACACAATTTGTCCTTTTCTCTTCCTTCTTTCTCCTTCTTCTTCTTCTTCTGGAAATTTGGAGTCATGAACAGTGAGGGATGGGGTTTAGCTCAAGCGATTTGAAGCTTCAATGTGAAGCTTTAATGGCTTATGGGAGAAAAGAGCTTTGAGTGAGTGGTGAGGGAGAAAAGAGCTTTGAGAGTGTGAATTCGAAGGTGATGACCAAAAGTGTTAGAATGATGATGATGATCGTGTTTAAATAGGGACGAGGTTTGGATTAGAGATAGTTGAACTTGGCTCACTGAGTTAGCAGTTAACTCAGTTAGTTAGTCGCTTTAGACTCAGTCAGTTAATGAATTATTTAGTTGGCTTATTGAGTGTTAAATCCACTTATATTTATGACTGGTTATTGCAGGTCACATTAGGATTAGGAGTATCCTTGCAACCTGGTTGGTGACTTGTAGAAAAGGTTCCCCCTTTGATTAGTGAAATAGGCAAGTGTTATGTTGTTATGCTTTGCTTGATTTTGGAATGTTGTACTTGCCTACTGTAGGTTTGGCAATGTCAAATTGGATTAGTCATTTGGTATGCTGCATGTTCATGATCATGGCCTTGGTTCATGTTGATGTAGGACATTTTCTCATGGTTGATTGGATGAATGAATGTGTTGCAAATGGTTTTGTTGCTGACTTGTGGGGCATTGCAGACTTGGTTGGTGTGCATCTCATGATGGTGTGGCTGCTGAGAGGTCAATACATGTTGCTGTATGTGAATGTCCTTATTGTATTACAAACACTTTCCATGATTTTTCCTTGAACTGTAATGGACCGTGTGTTATTCAAATGCATATTTTTAAGGTTGAGTTGAAGACCTCACATGGACTTCTCTTGGCTTCAGCAGGTTTCTCCATTGATGTTGGTTTTTTATTATGTTGCAATTAGGACTATTAGCTTTGTTGGTATAATAAGCTTCTATTGTTGGTTTGGATGACAAAGTTAGAAAGGTTGTTAGGTTGAATTAGTTGGAGCCTGGTTTTGGTAAGTTGGTCTGCTAGCATATGACATGTCCCTGCTGCAATGGGCCTGCTGCTTGTTGGTGTTGATGCAGTTAGATGTTAGTGTTGGTGTAAGCCCTAGAGCCCAATACATTTTGGTACTTGTATCGAATAATAAAAGGCATTTTCTTTATTATGGTTGATTAATAAAGTCCCTGGAATAGATAGTCCGTTTGATGTATTAAGTGTGACTTAATCATGAGAACACATTAAACATAAGGACACTATTCCTAAAGTATCCGTAGTCGAGCTTTAGTGTGAAGTGGGATAACATTAAAGCATTAAGACTATTATGTTTGTAGACTGATGATCACATCTCATGGATCATGGATAAAGAGTTATCAAGTCTTAAACATAGGTATGAATATTAGGAGTAATATTTATACCGGATTGACCCTCTATGAGAATACTATATAGAAAGTTATGCAAGGTGTCATAAGTTATTCTCATGGTGATAATAGTGTATTCCACTCTTCGACCTGAAACCACTATGGATCCTAGATGTAGAGTCGAGTGCTTTATTGCTGATCCAACGTTGTCCGTAACTGGATAACCATAAAGACAGTTGATGGGTACTCCACAAAGCATGTTGAGGGACATGAGTGACCTAGATGGAATTTGCCCATCCTGCATAACAGGATAAATGTCTATGGGCCCAATATTGAACTGGACAAGGATGACACGGTCTATGCCTTGTGTTCAATATAGACATAAGGGCAAAAGGGTAATTATACACATAAGTATTATCACAGAAGGAATTGTCAGATCACATGACATTTTCGTGTCTTGGGTAGCAGTGATGTGTTGCTAGATACCGCTCACTGTTTATTATGTTAAATGTGTGATTTAATATAATTGCCAACGTCACGAAAACCTACAGGGTCACACACAAAGGACGGATTGATGAGAGATAGAGTAACTAAGGAATACCGTAAGGTACGGTGCCCTTAAGTGAATTATAGAACATCGTAAGGTACGATGTACTTGAGTAGAATACGAAATATGGTAAGGTACCATGAGCTTAAGTGATTTTGGGCATATTATAAGATATGGGCCAAAATACACTTAAGTGGGCTTTTAGCTTGAAGCCCACACAAGTGGTTCTATAAATAGAACCCTTGTGCAGAAGCAAAAATTCGCGGTTGCATTATTTTCGTTTTCTCACTCTCTCTCTCTCTCACTCAAAGCCTTCATTCGTACCAGCTAGCACTGAGATTGAAGGAATCCGTTCGTGTGGACTGAGTAGAGACGTTGTCATCGTTCAACGTTCGTGATCGCTTCGTGGATTTGCATCAAAGGTTTTGATCGTCACAAGAGATTTGCACCAAAGGTTTCAATCGTCACAAGAGGTAAATATTCTATCACTGATCATGACCATTCGTAAGGATCTCTAAAGGAGAAAATTTTAATTTCCGCTGCGTTTTGGACCGCAATTCTCCTTCAGTGGTATCAGAGCCACTTACGAAACCATGACTCGGATAGCTGTTTATTTTCAGTATTAATATGATTAAAAGACAGAATGAATCAATTAATTAAACGAGTAATTAAATTTGGCATCATGAGTGTACGAGTTGGATGATTGATGTTGACTATGCTTCGGAACCGACATTAGTATGGTGAAGCAGCGATACATCGATCGTCCATAGGTTACGCAATTGAGACCGATCAACTTATATATGATATAAGTAATCCTAATGCAAAATACGGTATATGTGATATACTGTTTCTGTTTCGTTCATTCGAACACTAAATGATTGTTTTCCTTGGAGCGATCAATGGTCATTTGCTTCGGAATCCGACATTAGTATGGTGAAGCAATGACCTGTTGATCAATCATACTGAATCAACAATCGAGGTGTGTTTGACGGTCTGAAATTGGCGTATTAGGGTTGGTGACGGCGCAAGGGTTGTGCCGTCAAGGAGTTGTGAATTTAGGGTTTTTGGAAGAGGTCCGTAGACTGTTTCAAAGTCCTATTAGTTTGGCCGCGTGAAGCTCGTGTGACGAGCGTAACAGGCGTAACAAACTGGATACGTGACGGTCGTAACACGCCCATGACGGTCGTCACACTCACATTGCCTGTGACGGTCGTCACACGCCTGTGACGGTCGTCACACTCCCGACTAACTCTGCGTAGTGTGATCGTTGCCGAAATTTAATTTGGTTTTAATTAATTAAAGGAATTAAAATTTAATAATAACAATGTGTTTATTATTATTGCCTTGTGGTGATCAGTTATGGCCTTAGTTGTCCTTTATTTTGTTTTGGGTTTTTAAATACGACCTGCGTGTCGTGCCTCTCCTTTTGATCTCTTAATGTAACTTCTTTTCTCATCTCAAACCCTCGTATGTAAAACGAGTTTCTTCTGGAATGTAATGTTATGAATAAAGAGAAGAAGACAATGTTATGAAGAAATAGAAGATTTCAATATCAAAACAGGACAATCTTGAAGATCTTGCTTGGAGAAGCTTAGAGAAGAATTCAATATTAAAGGAGGACAACCTTGAAGATCTTGCTTGGAGAAGCTTAGATCGTTGTAGGTTAGCTTAGGTTCTCTCATTGGCTTGGGAGAACAATTGCGCTAGGGGACATAACTGTTTCATTTTGTTTGTATGTATGTTGATGCATGTGAATGTATGTTGATGCATGTGAGAGACGATTTATATGATAAATAATCCGGTGAGATCATAACAATTGCAATTCCCTCAAACTAAAATATTAAGTTTATGCTTTCCAAGTTTTAGCACTCATCAAGACTAGTATCGGATAATGTAGGTTTCGCCAAAGCGAGGTGCATGTTCTATATTAGTAAGGTGCGATGGGATAATTGTAATATCCAACTGCTAAAACAATGGGTCAAACTTAACTAAACAAATTATGATGATATTATATATGTTTGCTTTCCAAGTTTTAGCACTCATCAAGACTAGTATCGGATAATGTAGGTTTCGCCAAAGCGAGGTGCATGTTCTATATTAGTAAGGTGCGATGGGATAATTGTAATATCCAACTGCTAAGACAATGGGTCAAACTTAATTATAATAATATCATATATGTTTTAGAAGCAAGAGTTGGGAATGATCCATATGATGGATTCGAATAAGGAGTTATTCACCCAACTGAAATTTTCGAGAGTTGTATGAGATACAATTGGAAGGAGTTCCTACCTAAATAACCTAGTTTTGTGTAATCCGCCTACGCGGACTTAGAACGAAGTGAAATATGGATCTCGACCCACTAGAAAATCTTCCAACGGGATTTTCCGAATCAAATGATGAGGGTCATTTGTTTTGAGTAAAATAGTGGGAGCATATTTGATTAAAGGCCTAATTAAATATGTCAATGATACTTATATTTTCTTAATCCTTATGTAGATAACCATGACAGCAAACACCTCTAACAACATCTTGCGATCAATCCTTGACAAGGAAAAATTGTCTGGGACAAATTTTCTGGATTGGCACCGAAACCTGAGGATTGTCCTCAAACATGATAAAAAGCTGTATGTCTTGGAGACACCTGTTCCTGAAGAGGAACCTCCTAGTTCTGCACCTAAGGCAGAAAGAGATGCTTATAAGAAGCATGTCGATGATGCCAATGAAACTGCTTGTCTCATGCTGGCTACCATGAACTCAGAATTGCAAAAGCAACATGAGAACATGTCAGCGTTCGATATGATCGAACACCTGAAGCTGCTCTATCAAGAGCAAGCAAGGCATGAGAGGTTTGAAGTTTCAAAAGCCCTTTTCCAAAGCAAGTTAGCTGAGGGAGCCCCTGTAGGTCCCCATGTACTCAAGATGATTGGGTATGTGGAAAACCTTGAGAGATTGGGTTTTCCCCTCGAAAAGGAACTTGCGACTGATTTGATCTTGCAATCGTTGCCAGATAGTTTCAGTCAATTTGTCCTAAATTTCAATATGATTGATATGGACAAATCTCTTCCTGAACTGCTCGCTATGTTAAGAACTGCCGAGCAGAATCTGAAGTCAAAAGGGAAGTCCATTCTGATGATCGGAGTTGGAAAGAGACAGAACAAAAGGCCCATCAAGCAGGGTGATAAAGGGAAA
Organism: Lathyrus oleraceus; assembly: GCF_024323335.1. Lineage (NCBI taxonomy): Eukaryota > Viridiplantae > Streptophyta > Magnoliopsida > Fabales > Fabaceae > Lathyrus > Lathyrus oleraceus. The sequence continues at coordinate 83,712,257 of NC_066579.1, read as the reverse complement.
GGCAAGGAAGTTGCCAAACCCAGACCCACCGTTGCTGCTTTGAAGCCTAGTGGAGGCATAGCAAAAGAAGGCACCTGCTTCCATTGCGGTAAGACCGGACACTGGAAGAGGAACTGCCCAAAGTACCTGGAAGATAAGAAGAATGGAGTAGAGACTTCAACTTCAGGTATTTTTGTTATTAATTCATCTACTTCTGCATCATGGGTATTAGATACTGGATGCGGTTCTCACACTTGTACAAATGTGCAGGGGCTGAAAGGGAGTAGAGATTTGGCAAAAGGTGAAGTGGACCTACGAGTTGGCAATGGAGCAAAGGTTGCTACTTTAGCTGTAGGATCTTATTAACTTTACCTGGTGGTTTTATAATTCAGTTAGAGAACTGTTATTATGTATCTGCAATTAGCAGGAATATTATTTCCATTTCTTGTTTGGACAAGTTTGGTTTTTTCATTTATAATAAAGAATAATTGTTGCTCAATTTATTTGAATGATATATTCTATGCTATTGCACAAGTGAGCAATGGACTATATGTCCTTGATCTCATAATGCCAACTTATAACATTAATACTAAAAGGATGAAACCTAATGAGTTAAATCCATGATGAGTCACGTTGATCTTCCAAACTCCTTTTGGGGACATTGACAGCAGCTTACACACTTTAACTGTGTTCCATCCAAAAAGGTTGAGAAGACACCATATGAGATATGGAGTGGTAAGAAACCACATATGTCTTACATAAAGATTTGGGGTTGCGAGGTTTATGTGAAACGACAAATTTCAACTAAGCTTGAGCCCAAATCTGACAAATGCTTATTTGTGGGGTATCCTAAAGAAACAAGAGGGTATTACTTCTACAATCCTTCTGAGGGCAAAGTGTTTGTCGCTCGAACTGGAGTTTTCCTAGAAAATAATTTTATTTCCAAAGGAACCAGTGGGAGGAAAGTAGAGCTTGAAGAAATTCAAGAATCACAAAGCATCGACACACCTATGGAGGAATTGGAGCAGGAAACACAAGTAGTTGTGTAAGAGCAACCTGCTCAAGTAGAATAAGACCAGCGTAGGTCAGGCAGGATACGTCACCTACCTGAGATATATGGATATCTGATCAAGGTGATGTATTACTCATGGATCAAGATGAGCTTGTGACCTACTCATGGAATCTTCGTTTTGATGAAACAGTAAAATAATATGGATTCATCAAGAACGAAGATGAGCCTTGTGTCTACAAGAAGGTTAGTGGGAGCATGATCGTATTCCTGGTATTATATGTAGATGACATATTACTTATTGGAAACGATATCCCTACCCTGCAACAAGCAAAGTCTTGGGTGGGGAAATGCTTATCTATGAAGGACCTAGGTGAAGCAGCCTATATATTAGGAATCAGAATCTATAGAGATAGATCATAAAATGCTTGGCCTAAGTCAGAGCACATAGACAAGGTGCTGAGACGCTTTAATATGAATGATTCCAATGGTTATGTGTTTTGCTGAAATGGTGGCGTTGTGAGCTTGAAAAGTTCAAAGCAAGATACAGTTGCTGATTCTACAACCGAGGCCGAGTATATTGCTGCCTCAAATGAAGAAAAGGGAGGTGTTTGGATCAAAAAGTTCATTAGTGAACTTGGCATAGTCCCTAGCATTGTGGATCCCATTGGTCTCTACTATGATAACAATGGTGCTATCGCACAAGCCAAGGAGCCTAGATCTCACCAACGATCCAAACACATACTTAGGCGTTATCATCTCATTCGAGAGATAATAGATAGAGGAGATGTGAAAATATGTAAAGTACCTACACTTGACAATATAGTTGACCCACTGATAAAGCCTCTTGCGCAGCAGAAGCATGATGGCCATACTAGATCAATGGGCATACGGGGTATGCCTGATTGGCTCTAGTGCTAGTGGGAGATTGTTGGTGTAAGCCCTAGAGGCCAATACATTTTGGTACTTGTATCGAATAATAAAAGGCATTTTCTTTATTATGGTTGATTAATAAAGTCCCTGGAGTAGATAGTCCGTTTGATGTATTAAGTGTGACTTAATCATGAGAACACATTAAACATAAGGACACTATTCCTAAAGTATCCGTAGTCGAGCTTTAGTGCGAAGTGGGATAACATTAAAGCATTAAGACTATTATGTTTGTAGACTGATGATCACATCTCATGGATCATGGATAAAGAGTTATCAAGTCTTAAACATAGGTATGAATATTAGGAGTAATATTTATACCGGATTGACCCGCTATGAGAATACTATATATAAAGTTATGCAAGGTGTCATAAGTTATTCTCATGGTGATAATAGTGTATTCCACTCTTCGACCTGAAACCACTATGGATCCTAGATGTAGAGTCGAGTGCTTTATTGCTGATCCAACGTTGTCCGTAACTGGATAACCATAAAGACAGTTGATGGGTACTCCACAAAGCATGCTGAGGGACATGAGTGACCTAGATGGAATTTGCCCATCCTGCATAACAGGATAAATGTCTATGGGCCCAATATTGAACTGGACAAGGATGACACGGTCTATGCCTTGTGTTCAATATAGACATAAGGGCAAAAGGGTAATTATACACATAAGTATTATCACAGAAGGAATTGTCAGATCACATGACATTTTCGTGTCTTGGGTAGCAGTGATGTGTTGCTAGATACCGCTCACTGTTTATTATGTTAAATGTGTGATTTAATATAATTGCCAACGTCACGAAAACCTACAGGGTCACACACAAAGGACGGATTGATGAGAGATAGAGTAACTAAGGAATACCGTAAGGTACGGTGCCCTTAAGTGAGTTATAGAACATCGTAAGGTACGATGTACTTGAGTAGAATACGAAATATGGTAAGGTACCATGAGCTTAAGTGATTTTGGGCATATTATAAGATATGGGCCAAAATACACTTAAGTGGGCTTTTAGCTTGAAGCCCACACAAGTGGTTCTATAAATAGAACCCTTGTGCAGAAGCAAAAATTCGCGGTTGCATTATTTTCGTTTTCTCACTCTCTCTCTCTCACTCAAAGCCTTCATTCGTACCAGCTAGCACTGAGATTGAAGGAATCCGTTCGTGTGGACTGAGTAGAGACGTTGTCATCGTTCAACGTTCGTGATCGCTTCGTGGATTTGCATCAAAGGATTTGATCGTCACAAGAGATCTGCACCAAAGGTTTCAATCGTCACAAGAGGTAAATATTATATCACTGATCATGACCATTCGTAAGGATCTCTAAAGGAGAAAATTTTAATTTCCGCTGAGTTTTGGACCGTAATTCTCCTTCAGTTAGCTCAAAAGTTATTATGTGCATGGCTAAATGATTGAATGGTTATGGCTTGCTGATGATTTTCCAAGGCATGTTATTGCTTGTTGTACATGACGAACATGATTATGGGATGCTTACTAAACTTCCAGTGTTGTTGTTTGCAGGTCCACTATTTGCTTTGCAACTTGGTGTCATGGTGTAACATTCATATGTGGATAACCCTCTCCATTTTGAACTCAATGCATTAAAATACCTTGATATTGGTAAGGATTATGTTAGGTTAAAATGCCTCCATATGTACTGCCAAGGTTTACAACAGTTGACCACAATTCAACATTGTTTTGGCTTGGTCTGTCATGAGCCCTATTAATTATTTTGCAGCATGGCATCATGGTTCTTCAACATGTAGCAGCAGGTCTTGTTGGTGTTGGTGTAAGCCCTAGAGGCCAATGCTTTTGGTACTTGTATCGAATTATTTATTAATAATAGAAGGCTTTTTCTTTATTATGGTTGTTTAATAAAGTCCCTAGAATAGCTAGTACATTTAATGTATCGAGTGTGACTTAATCATGAGATCATATTAAACATAAGGACACTATTCTTAAAGTATCCGTAGTCGAGCCTTATTGTGAAGTGGGATAACATTAAACCATTAAGACTATTATGTATATAGACTGATGATCACATCTCATGGATCATGGATAAGGAGTTATCAAGTCTTAAACATAGGTATGAATATTAAGAGTAATATTTATACTGGATTGACCCGCTATGAGAATACTATATAGAATGTTATGCAAAGTGTCATAAATTATTCTCATGGTGATAATGGTGTATACCACCCTTCGACCTGAAACCACTATGGACCCTAGATGTAGAGTCGAGTGCCTTATTGCTGATCTAACATTGTCCGTAACTGGATGACCATAAAGACAGTTGATGGGTACTCCACGAAGCATGCTAAGGGAGATGAGTGACCTAGATGGAATTTTCCCATCCTACGTAACAGGATAAATGTCTATGGGCCCAATATTGAACTGGACAAGGATGACATAGTCTATGCCTTGTGTTCAATATAGACATAAGGGAAAAAGGGTAATTGTACACATAAGTATTATCACAAAAGGATTTGTCAGATCACATGACATTTTCGTGTCTTGGATAGTAGTGATGTGTTGCTAGATACCACTCACTATTTATTATGTTAAATACGTGATTTAATATGATTGTCAATGCCGCGAAAACCTACAAGGTCACACACAAAAGGACGGATTGATGAGAGATAGAGTAACTAAGGAACACCGTAAGGAACGGTGCACTTAAGTGAATTGTAGAACATCGTAAGGTACGGTGTACTTAAGTAGAATATGAAATATGGTAAGGTACCACATGCTTAAGTGATTTTGTCATATTATAAGATACGGGCCACATATACTTAAGTGAGCTTTTTTAGTTTGCAGCCCACACAAGTGGTTCTATAAATAGAACCCTTGTGCAGAAGCATTTATGCAGTTGCAATTTCGTTTCTCTCTCTCTCTCTCTCACTCAAAGCCTTCATTCGTAGCAGCTAGCACTGAGATTGAAGGAATTTGTTCGTATGGATTGGGTAGAGGCGTTGTCATCATTCAGCATTCGTGGTCGCTCCGTAGATCTGCATCAAAGGTTTCGATCGTCACAAAAGGTAACGATTCTATCACTGATCATGCCCATCCGTAAGGATCACTAAAGGAGAATTTTTTTAAATTATGTTGCGTTTTGGATCGCCTTTCTCCTTCAGTTGGCTCATGGTTCATGGTTCTGCGACTGGATGACACATGAGTGTTGCTTAGTCCTGGCAGTTTTGCATTTCTCATTTTGCTGTAGGTAAATCCCTTGCAACCTTGGTCTTGGTTTGTTGCCTTGAGTTCATGCAGGTCATGGTTTTTGCTTCATAATTTTACTAAGTTTTTGGTCATGATTTGGCATTTTTCCTTGTAGGTCATGTGTACATGAAGTGTAGTTATACAAGGCAACAAGACATCAAACTTGGCATTTGGATTATCATGTGCAAAAGGCAAATTCCATGACCAAAGATTCAAAGATTCAAGATTAGGAATGTAGTTAGGATATGGGTTTAGGTTTTATGGCTTTTTGGAAGAAAAAGTTATGTTGACTTTGGTCAAAGTTGACCAAAAAGTCAACTATTGATCAAAGTCAACGCTTTGTCATAGTTGTAAAAAAATGTATTTTTCATGTAATGACTAATGTGATGGATCGTAATGGATTGAAAGAAATTAGTTTGAAATGGATTGACAATGGTTTGAAAATGGATTGAAAATGGTTTTCTCCTTGTACATTTATGCTTGATTTTGAAATGAAATGAACATGACATGACTTATAACATGGAATGATCAAATTACATGGATCAATAACAAGGTTATGACTTGATGAAACAAGACTAAGGCTTGAACATGAATCAATAGATTTGACCACCATTTGGATTTTGGTACAATAGGTTTTAGTGTTTTGGATAGATAAAGCCATAAATGCACCAAAAACAAGACATAGATTAAATTCAAGACCAATGACCTAAAATGCAAGCCAACCAAAGGTGGGCCAAGTATTTGAGGTGACCAGATGAAATGGCATGGATGAAGTCAAGTATGGGAACTGTGACACCAAGGTTTGAGCCAAGATAGATGGATAAAGATCAAAGTGGGCACCAATCATCCAATGGGTGAAAGGTGGATGAAGTTGGGGTTTTGGATGTCACCAGATGGAAAGTCAAGCAACAAAGTTCAACAAGATCAACCCCTCCTTGATTAGGGTTTTGGTGAGGCCCACCTCCTTAATCAAGTCCTTTGAATCAAGCTAGATGCTTTAACAACCAGTCTTCCAATGTATGAACCCTTACCAAGGCCCAAAGAAGCTTCAAGAGACCCTCTCCTCATATCATCCAGGATTAGGGTTTTTGAGACCTCTGAAGGTTGATGGGATAACACCAAGTTGGATCTATACCTCCATCATCAAGAAATTAGGGTTTTATATCCCCTACTTTGATGAAAGTCCGAGTCATACCTTTGAAATGATTCCTCATACAAATCCTAGCTCCACCAACCAAGAGTTTTGAATCTATGGTAATCCCGTAATGGAATAAATGATGCAAATGCATGAGTTATTAATGTATGCAACTGGTCCCCGAGTCAAGTGGTTGGATAAAAAACCATGAAAAAAGGAGGGGAAATTTTGGGGTACAACACTATGGCATTTTGTTTTCTGCAGTTGATAAAGGATAAGAATGCAAGCTAGCTGGATACACCAACTCAAGTTAGTGTAGTGATGTTAAGGATATAAAATCCACATTTGGGTATGTGTTTATGTTAGGTGGTGCACTAGTTGCTTGAAGTTCAAGAAAGGAACCAATAGTAGCAATATCGTCGTGTGAATTAAAGTATATAATTGCTTCTCTCTGTGTATGTCAAGCAACATGGATGGTGAATTTGGTCTAAAAGATTATAGGGAAGAATCATGGAGTGCTTACCATGAAGATCGACAACATGTATGCTATCAATCTGGCGAAGAATTCGGTAGCACATGGACGAAGTAAGCACATCAAAATGAGGTTCCATTATCTTCGAGAGAAAGTAGCATAAGCGAAACTGAACTTGGAACACTACAGATCTGGAAATCAGGTTGCAGACATCATGACGAAAGGAATGCATGTCGAAATATTTAAGAATTTAAGGTCTATGATGAATGTAGATAGCTTAAACACAATGAATTTGGTGGTGTGTTGTGAATGTAGTTCATGGTGTCGAAGCATGTTGTTATCTAAACACCTAGGCGTCAAAGTGTCTAGGTATCGAAGTGTCGAAGTGTTGAGGAGTTAGCCTCAACATGGATTTTTACTTAGGCTCAATTTTGTAGTGTTAGCAGAATTTGGTATTCTGTCATTTGCTTGAGGAGCAAGCAAACCCAACTCTATAAATAGGGAGTAACTCTTATTGATTGTTATAACACAACAGAAATGCAGTTGCCCAGTTGAATACAATCTCAGTTTGAGAGTAGAGAGTTACTCTACAAAAATTCTTTTTCTTCTTCCTTATTCGAAAACCCTAATCTCTCTTTCTTTCCCAATTCAATTTTGTTTCTTTTCATTACCATTGTGCAGCGAAATCTTACAACCAATGTTGATTGATTCACTCGAGTGAATAGTGAAAAATAAGAGGAGTAATCAATCAAAAATATTGATTTTTGTTCATCAAAATTCGGTTCGAAATTCTCCATAAAATTTGGTGAATTTCTTGAAAGAAAATTGATGAATTTACAATAATAATTGGATATAAAAATATATGTAAGTTGTCTTAAAAACATATTCTAAAATATATGTGATTTGTCCAAACAAAATGAACAAAACAAAACTTTGTTGCTTACATTATACAAAATTCTACCACACCTATCTTTCCATTTTATGAAAGATATCTAATTTGGTCGGCAAGCATATCATAATTAGATACGAAAATATATGGAAGTTGTTTAAAAACAAAACAACTTACTTTGTAAGATGTATTGTGAATGCTTTCCGTAGTTTAGATAGCTTGAATGTGGACTATTTAGAAAGTTTGCAATATAACCATTTGTCATCATAAAGAGTTTGTCTTATATATTGTTTTAGATTCTACTAAATCATAATTAAGGTCATGGTTCAAAATAAATATTAAACAATATTTCACAATTAGGATGATAATTGGTAGTCATGAACACGAACGCTATTCTTACTCGTTTCGTACTCGTGTATGTCAGATTGGATATCCGTACATTTTAAGATATCTACAAGTTTTTATAATTATCCATATTATTTAAAATTTTAAAAAATAATATAATTAATTAATTGTTTATTCCTTTTAAACAAAAAATTATTTTAAAATTTGAAATAATAATAATAATAATAATAATAATTATTATTATTATTATTATTATTATCTTCTTTTTTAAATAATTATACTAAATTAAATAAATAACATTAATTTCATATTCAACATAATAATAATAATAATAATAACAAAAATAATAATAATAGTTTCATATCTAATAACATAATAATAATAATGTTAGATTAAACAAATTAATATTTAATTAAATTTTAATAATTAATATAGATACTCGCGGATACGGATACTATTAAATTCATATTCGTTTCTGTAAAAACATAGATAACTAAATATCCATTTATTTTATCCGTAAATATTTATAAAACTATCTAACTTGTGTTGGTAATGGAATTTACCCACTAATACCCATGGATATGCTTTTTTTTCCATCCCTATTCACAACTAATATTTAGCCAAACAAAGGCTAAATTCCAAATAAAACTATATAATGAACATTTCATAACCTAATGTTGAGAATTTTCAAGTAAATCACATCTACTAGCACAACCAAAATATATAGAAGACGTTTCATGGCATGAAAAATTTCAACCAAAAATTTGCAATGGTCTCGACATTATTATCTAATAACCTCCTTTGATTGAAAAACTTGCAATCAAAATATGAAATGTGTCTTTATTTAAAACAATATTAATGGTCAAACTATATAATGTATTAAAGTGATACCTTAAAACGACACCTTCCAGATTAAACAATGAGCTCCTCCCACAACAATCACATATGTCAAATAAAACCTTAATTTCTAAGATCAAATATCCAGTTCAGTGAATTTTAGGTCTATTTTTTTTATTGTTTTCTGATACAAGTTAGTTTCTAAATTTTTAACTTATAGATTAGGAGAGGTCATAGAAAAACTTAGTTCCCCAAAATCAGTCTACCTTTTTAAAAGGAAGATTATAGGTGGATGATGTGAGGGTTAAAGTGATTAACCTAACTTAAAAATCTTGGAAGCTTTGTTTTATTTCTGTGTGTTTTGGACAAGTCAAAGGCTTAAATGGTTAAAGCCCAATTCATTTCAAATCCATTTTATTTTATTTAAAATATAAAATCATTTCATACGCAAATAGTAAGGTGTACTATTTGATCTCCATTTTTCACTATACTTATCTTGAATTTTGAACTAATTTGAGCGTTGAAGTGCTAATCATGCAAGATCATCCCGCATCGCTGTGACAATGATTAACACCACCGTTCAAGATCATCAGTATTAGTCATTTTGGGATTGACTGCATTAACAACACAGAGGTTGCTCAAGTTGATTCTGGTGCAAAAGTGACACATGTTGAACAAGATGTTCCAACATGTGGGCTGCAACATCTAGTCTCTTGGAAATAGACAGATGGAAATTGTGATTGGTTCATATTTCATCTATCCATGATTCTCTCCATAATTGAAGATCTGCAAGTCAAGTAGAAGAGTTGATTTGGATGTACTGGTGCAACATGCTGGACTCGATGTTCTAGAATGTGTTGTACAACATCTCGCCTTGACAGCAGAACATGTTGGATGTTGTTTGATGCGTTTTTTCTGATTGGTTTTAATCATATTTGATGCAGTTATTTTAGAAATGTTTGGTTGATTTGTTTGACAGTTGGAGTTGTTCAAATCAAATTTAAATGTGATTTAAATTTGAATTTAAAATACAAAAAAAACATATCTTTTGGAGAGATTTGAGGAGCAAACTATATCCAACTAATTCAGGTATTTTCTGGACGGATTAAATGCAGATCCACAAGGCCCATTAGACATTTCTATATAAGGAGACTCAACTCTCATTGTTTGTTAAGATTTTTGGTGCGCAAGAACTAGGTTCTTTGTGCTAGGGTTTGAGTGTTTGTTTCTTGTATTCCAAGCTAATGCCATAACTGGATTAGGATGGAATCAAATTATTGTACACCACTATGATTCATTAACTTGAAATTGTTGGTTTGTCTTAGTTGAGTTGTAACATTCAACATTGTTCATTGAGTTGTAAACACCAATCACAAGTTGTGTGATTGAGAAGAAAGTGAGTAGGTTATCATATTTAGGGGGAGACCTTAGATAAAAAGTCACTAGGATTAAGAAGAGGATTTGAGCAACATATGGTTTGTTGGTTATTGTAAGACAAAGTGTACTTATTTAAATAATATATTTCCTTTCTTGGGTAGAGTGCCCCCTAGACGTAGGTGTGGTTTCACCGAACTAGGTTATCAATCTCTTATGTTATTTTACTACTTTCTGTTCTGGTTTATTATTGTCATATTACTATCATTCCGGGTCACAAAGTTGGACAAGCTATCCCAGCATCCAGTCCAACATCTATCCCATGTGGAACAAAAATTGAATTAGAACCAGAGCAAGCATGTTGTTCTATTTGGGTGAGCTCTATAGAGGATATTTTCCATTCAAATGGACTACACTAAGGATGCAGGGTCTGTCAATAGACTGTCTGTTTTGGATGACACCAATTATGACTATTGGAAAGCTAAAATGTCTTCCTTTCTTAAATTCTTAAACAACAAAACTTGGAAGGTTGTGTTTAAAGGTTTGAAACATCTTGTGATCACTTCTGAAGATGGTTCTACAAGTTTGAAGCCTGAAGCTGAATGGACTGATGCAGAAGATATGAAGCTTTTGGAAACTCCAAGGCTTTGAATTCTATTTTTAATGGTGTTTACAAGAACGTGTTTAGATTGATCATCACATGTATTAAAGCTAAAGATGCTTTGGATATTCTCAAGACTACTCATGAAGGAACATCCAAGGTTCGGATGTCAAGGTTGCAACTCTTCTCTACAAATTTTGAAAATCTGAGAATGAATGAAGATGAATTTATCTCTGATTTCAACATCAGACTTAGAGATATTGCCATCAATTCTTTTGCAATAGGATAAAAAATGTATGAAGAAATATTGGTTAAAAATATTCTCAGATCCTTTACTCAGAAGTTTGACATGAAGGTTGCAACAATCAAAGAAGCTCAAGACCTAAGCACCTTGAAGGTAGATGAACTCATTGGTTCTCTACAAAGTTTTAAAGTCTCTATAAATGAAAGATTTGAAAAGAAGAACAAAGGTGTTGCTTTTGTATCCAACACTCAGGAGGATAAATATCAAAGTAATAGGGATACTAAAGAACACTTGTTAGAGGCTATATCTTATGTTGGAATAAATTTCAATAATTTCTTAAGAAGACTGGATAGATATTGAAGGAAGAATGTGCATGACATCAAGTCCGAAATTTGTTCCCAGAGAAAGAGATTATAAGAAGACACATGTAAGGGAGTTATATGTTTTAAATGTGAAGGCTTTGGTCAAATAAAAATTGAATGTCATGCTTTCCTAAAGAAACATAAAAGGGCTTGTCAATCACATAGTCTCATTCTGATGATGAGAATGAAGGAGAAGTTATTGATAAACTAGTCTCTTTTACTGGGAAATATGACTCTTGTGGTGAGTCTAGTGATGAAGAAATGTCAATAGCAGATCTTGCTGAAACATATAGAGAGATACTCATTGAATGGAAGGAATTTTTATTAAGAGAAGAGAAACAAAAGAAGACCATTAGTGCTCCACTTCTTGAAAAAGAGAAGACGGGATCAACCATTGCGGTACTGGAAGAGGGAGTCACATTGTTAAAGTACAAAATTGAAAATATGACAAAATTTGTTTGTATGTTGAACAATGGTTCTGATATGCTAGATGAGAGCACGCCTACCAAGGTACCATTTCCAAACAAGGAACATCTTCTTATCTTCCACATGCTTCAAATTAATCGACATACTTTAAAAAACAACACAGTTCCAATATTTCTAAATAGATCACAGAACAAAGTGACAATCATGGAAAGAACACCTCGAATCCTAAACACCTGTATCCATCCCACGAGATAACCATCATGGAAAGTAATGTAAGATCTCTAGGAAGAAAAAAAGTTCACCCTAACCACTGATAAGGGGTAAATGTATCATATTTTTATCTTGTTTTACTTTTGATTTCATGCGTGCTTTCATAATTCCTTTTCAATTTTATGCATTTTTTATTCCCTTTTGTGTTTTCAGGTAATAAAAACTTAATAGAGCGAATCGGGACGAAACAAGCCTAAGATTGAACAACACGGAGCCTTCCAATGCAAATTTTCTGAGGACAACACGGCCTGGTCGTGTCCAATGATACGGGCCATGATGCCCCCTTGAAGGCCCTTCATACATCAAACCTGAGGCTGACATGACTAACCCATGTTCCCTGACACGACTCGTGTCAGTAGCTCAGGCAGTTACCAATTCTTGACTTATTGGCTAAGTTTGTGACCTTTTGACATCTATAACTTCTAATTCTTTTATGGTTAGTGATAAGTGACAATTAAGCTCGAAATTAGTGCAAATACTGGGCACCTTGTGACTTGGATTAGTATAAATAGATGCTTAGGCATCAAGAAAAATGGGGAGACACCTAAGGGTGTGTAACACCTCAAAATTTGCCCTCCTCTCTTGGGACTAGCATTAACATATTTGCATTTCATTTTAGGACATTAGGCATTTCATGTTGCATATCATGTGGTTACATTATGCAAGCCATTCTCCCAAGTCTTGATCAGAAGATGAGGAAGTCAGGTGCAAGCCAGGGTTTTATTGATTGATCATGGGCCATCTGAGGATTGGGCTGTGGATTAGGGTTTCATGATTCTCAAGGGATATTGGTCTTCATATTGATTGAATTGATACATCATCATCATGGTTGGTGTCATCAGGAGATTGAAGCAGATTCTTTGAGATTAGGGTTTTGACCACTGGTCAACCCTAATCAGTTGTATTGGGCCAATCAGGGCTGGATCAGGAGATGGGGTTTAAGATGGAGATGAGGTTCATTTTGTGATTATATGGTGATTATTGAGGCTAGGGTGTCACCCTTGAGCTATTTCAGTTGAAGATTGGAGCTCAATTTGATCTATGCATGGCCAAATTCATCTGTCAGATGAAAAGTCAACTGTGGTCAACTGTACATGATCTGATGGATTTGGAGGTGGAAATGAGTTGAAGACACTTCATTCATGTTGGAACAAGTGTTAAATGACATCTCAAAGCTTAAAAATGAAGAAAATCAAGTCAGGACAAAAACTGCCAAAAATGGAAAGTGACTTGTAGCTGAAGTTTCCAAAAATGGAAAGTTTTTGACCTCAAAAACAGAAGTCCAAGGAAGCTTCAAATGAAAAATTGTTCAACATGACAGATGTAGATCTTGTTCTCACCTTTCCAAAAAGTCCAAGAACTTGAAAATCCAATGTGTGGTTTGCAAGATATGGCTCATTGAATTTCAGAAAAGATCCGTAATCAGGAGGCCATAACTTCCACATGGTTTGTCCAAATTGCAAGTTCTTTATATGCACAAACTCCATTTGACATGTACTTTGAGGGTGCATCATTGGATTTGCCCAAAGATGGCCAAGGCAAAAAGTCACTTTTCAACTGGACAGCTGAATTGGACCAGGGGCAAAATCGTCCAAATGTCAAAATAATTGGAATTTTTGAATGGGACTTTTTCCAACACCTCAGGAATGACATTTAGAGTGTGTTTGAATATTCATTTCATGGCTAAGGCATGAGAATTGGATTTTGGCTTGAAAAGTGAAATGATGAAAATTGGTCATTTTGCATACACATAGTGATTTTGAGTTTTAAGCAACCAATGGGCATGGGACAAGTTTCCACAGTTCATATATGATATTTAGAAGTTGTGTGTGCTGTCAACAGGTGTCAATGAGCTGTCTAAGTGAATTGACCATTTTGCCCTCACTTGTTAATAACCAATTTCACTAATTAAGCCAAAATGCTAATTAACATGATTAAGCTACAATTAAGCTACCATATATATTCATAATCACTCCATAATCATAACAGAACCTCACAATTACCAAGATTGGATCTAGAAACTCCTCATTCTCTCAAGATTTCATCAAGAACACAAATCTTCAACTCCAAAATTCTTCACCAAATCTCAACCATTTTTCGAAATTTCTTTTGATCTGAACTCACATCATCATCAACATCAACTGTTTTTGGAATTCGAAGGTGGAGAAGGCTTGAATCGTGGCTGTCATAGGAAGGTGCTCCAATGGTAAATCGAGAATTCGCATGCTAGGAGTGGAGTTGTTCGAACCTGAGCGCATCATTCCATTCCCTGGAGCTTCTAGTTGGACTGTTTGGAGCAAAAACTCACGAATTCGTCCGTTTCCCTTGCTGCCATACCAGGTACGTGAGTTTTCGAACGTCACGGTTTTCCAAATCGTTATATGCTTCGTGTAGTTTGTTGATTGTAGAGCATCATGATACTCTTAGATTTGTGAATGGTGAACTATAACATGCGAAATCTGGAATTGAAGTTTCAATGTCAAACCCTAGGTTGCTCGATTCAGGAATTTTAGGAACCTTTAGGCAAAATTGAGTTGATATTTGGAATGTGCTTGGTGAGACGGTTCAAATGCATATTCGCATGTCAATTTTGGTGTTGGTTTGAAATTTCGTGTTCTTGGCATGGCTGATGAAGAAGAGAACGAATTCTGGAAATAGGAGCTGTTTGATCTTGTTTTCCATTTGAATTTTCAAATATGCAGTTTCCCGCTCCCGCCAATTAATTACAGAAATGCCACTGAAATTTCATTCTATTTAATTTAATTAATTCAAAAAAAATTCTAACAAATATCTTAACACCTTAAAAAATGCATAAAAAATAGTAAAAAAATCAGAAAAATATGGAGATTTTTTCCTTGACTTTGTTGACTTGTGTAGGATTTTTTTGACCTATTGGTCAAAGTTGTGCTTGGCAAATATTTTATTTGGCATAGGCTTTTCTAATGTATGTCACATTTTGATACATTTTGGCAATTTGATCATGAAATACTCACATCATAAAATAAATGGCTGAAAATTTTTGTGGTGGTTCTTGACTCATTGAGGATTATTTATATGTAAATTTCATGAATTTTTGATACCTGGTTAGAGAGCAGCAAATTCTGGAACATAGGTGTGACAATTTGTGTCACACCTCTTGATGTCAACTTGTTGAATTTAATTGGATAACCTATGCATGTTAGAATTGAATGAAATTTGGCATGGTGAATTGTTGATATGTTAGGATGTTGTATGAATTTTTGTAGAATTTTTCACTGCCTTTTCTAATTGATCATGATTTTTCATTTCTGGTGATTGAAATTGCAAGCTCATGTGATACATGTTGGTAGATTGATTGGGAAATCCTCATATTGTATTATATGGCCATGAAATTTGATATGCATGAACTAGACACATTGTGTGACCTCCCTGTTTTGGTCCCATCCATTTCTTTTTAGTTTTCATTGAGTTATGAATTTTTGAAGTGGATGTATGCATTGATGTTGTGAATTGAAGCATGTGATTGTGTCTGTTTTTGTTGATTTTCATTGCCATGGTTCCATTTGCCCAATTGAGCTCAAATTTGACATGGTAGACCTTGATTGACCCCTGTTTAGGTGTATTTAATTTGAGAATTTTTGGATTTATTTTGATAGGGATTTGAATGCAATACTTCTGTTTGTATGCTTGGTGGTTCATTTGACCTCATATGGATTGTTTTGTGTATGAATTGAACATGATGGATGATATAAACATGAGACCAATGATGTTTGTTCTTGTTTGATGTTAATTTGATGTTGGATGGTGGATACCTTGCTGTTTAGGAGTTTTTATTGCCTTTGGACCCTAGGCTTGGCCTAGTGGTCTAGTTGCTAATGTTTGCTTGATTTTTCAGGATCAAAAGCATAATGTACATGGAGAATGATACAAGTTGATTTTAATTGATGTTGTGGATGTTTGTACACTAACATAACATTGTTTTGTAGGTGTTGGAGCTTGGGCTTAAGCCTTGAGCTTGCTTTGTGTTATATTGTTTAAACTGTTTGATTGTTTGCTGTATAGTTTGTCTAATTGAGTACTGACTGAGTTTGATTGTTTCCAGGTACTTTAGTTGCTCAGTTCCTTGTGAACTATTGCTTTGCTTTGCTTTGCATAAGCAACTTGCATAGAGGTATAACCTTCTTACTTCATGTAGTCTGGAGACCCGGCTGTTACCGGGCCGGGCAAATTGACTGAAGTCCTCCTTAAGAGGCAATGCTTGTGTATGTTTATTTTTAAGCCCAAGCAGGAAAAGTCCTTCAAGTAAGGCAATTGGTGGAAGGTAGGGGCAAGCAACCTGTCCCCCACTATTCAGTTGAGTCTTCTCCTTGCTCCCATTACATGGTTGTAGCATTGAGATCAAAAGCCCAAGATCTTGTGCAGTGCACATTGAGTCAGAGTCATCGAGTATAGAAGGGTTCCCCTATTCTGGACCCATGCTCATTTGTCAGACGCTCTCCCTGGTTAGGGATATGAGCTGTGAGGTCTGATCCTCACTTCATCCCATCATCTGCTTCACCTTAGCCTCGTAATGGCAAGGTTAAGAGCAAACACAGCCTGTACAGACGATTGCTTAGGCAGTCAAACCTGATTGATTGAGCCCCCTTGTTTGGCTATAGTGCGTGTTATGTGGATATCTGATTGACATGCTTGTTTGAGATACATGTTCTCATTTGATGATATATGATTGTATGCTTGTGTGCTAGCTTCTTTCCTGGTTAGGTTAGTTTGCTTATGCAAGTAGGATAGAAAACCGAACTTAGGGTGACTTTGCATGACAACATTAGCCTCGAGTCTCAGCTCCCTAGTGTCGTGTTTTCCCCGGTTTCTGGTTAGCAATTTAGTCCCTTTCAGGGGAACTACATCGCCCTGATCCTTGTTCCAGACAAGGTATGTAGGCAGGTGGTCGTACGAGACCACTCCGGGCGCCTTTTTCTTTTTTGCGTGTGTTTGTTTGTATTTGTTGTTATCTGATTGTATGTTTGGGTTCGGATGCCGACGTAAGCCCAGGATTGGCAGTCGGGCTCCACGTTTGCCCCTTTGTGCGTGTTTTGGTTCGGATGCCGACGTAATTCCATCTAGTGGTTGTCGGGCTCCATGTTTGCCACCTTTGCTTGTTTGTATGTTTTGTGTTGTTTGGCGTGCGTAAGCCGAACTACAGTGGCTCTGATTCTTGTTCCAGACAAGATATGTAGGCATAAGGTGCGACGCCTTATCGAGCCCGTTTCTCCTAACCCCACCTGCGTTCCCCGTGTGTGTGTGTGATGTTTAGCAACCTTTTCTTTATTCTAGGACGTGGATCCCGTCGAGTACGACGGACGTGAGGGGTGCTAATACCTTCCCCTCGCGTAACCGACTCCCGAACCCATTCTCTTGGTCGCGAGACCATGTCTTTCCAGGTTTCTCTGAGCGTTTCCTTTCCCTATCTTGGGATAAATAACGTTTAGTGGCGGCTCTGTGTGTTTTTATTTTTAGGCTCGCCGGTTGATTTTTCGCAGGATGCGACAGCTGGCGACTCTGCTGGGGAATTGCGATGTAGACCTATGCTGGTCCATCGTCCCTAAGCGAGTCCTTCCTAGCGTTCTAGGATTAGTTTAGGTTGCTTGTTTGTGTTATTTATTGCATTTATTATTCTAACCAGTGTGTATATATTTGCATTAAATGTTTGCATGCATCATACTATCATGTTGTTGCTGTCCTCTGCAGGTGGTTCTGTTGTGTGGGGTGGGTGTTCTGAGTGGGGCTAAAACCCAGGCCCGAGTATACACCTAGGACTAGTGTGGTCTCACGTTGCCTCTTTCATGTTAAGTCAACATGTGCCTGGCGGCGTGATGTGCCACAAGCCGGACGAGGCTCACTTGATAGTGCTCATCTCTGTGGATATTCCGCTTTGTTTGAGTCACTCCATTTGAGTTGTTGACTCTGGTGACCGATCATTCCCGGATCTTTGGTTTAGACGATTTTAAGGGAGCTACAATGGCACACCCGAAAGGGCAAACCCATTGAGTATCTCCGCCCGATTGTCGAGACCATTATCCGCCTTAGGATGACTTGATTAGAACTTACCTGTGAGGGGAGGGTTGTTCTGTCAGATGTTTGTTCAGATAGCCTTCAGATGGTGACTTTTGATCTGTGATTCAGAGACATAATTATAAGTCGGATTTATGGTCATTTATTGCCGTGACGCCGGAGTGCTGTCCGTGACTTATCAGTGGGGATCCGTTTATTTCGGGTTCCCCGGGCCGATTCAGATAAGGGTGATGTGTCTACTCGGATATGGTTTGGTGATGATGGTGATGATGATGTATCTGTCTTCCGTTTATTTCGGAACCCGTGGGTCAGAATTGGGATTGTACATTCCTCAGATGGTTATGATCAGTTCAGAGCCCAGATTCAGTGCAAATGATCAGATGGCTTGGAGGATGGCAACGCATTGCATTCATTCATCAGCATCATTACATTTTGCATTAATTGCATCTAACCCATGTTTACCCATATGCAGGGACACTTTTGATCGAGATTCTGGTTGAGAGATTTTCTGCTCCAATATGAGGACCGGTTTGAAGAACAACATTGCTTACAGTTTCTTTGATCCAGAGATTGGTGTGCTCAAGGATATGATAGCATTGATTACTCCTGACCATGTGGGAATGTTTAGAGAGTCATACGGCGGTATTCTGAAGATGGTTTTCAGACTCACTGACTGCGACAGGAGCGCCATCCACACTCTTCTTCAGTTCTATGACCCTGGGTTGAGGTGTTTCGTTTTTCCAGACTATCTGTTGGGACCTCTGATGGAGGATTATGTCAGCATCCTGGGTATTCAGATCCGTGATCAGATTCCTTTTCATGTCACCAGAGCAGAGCCAGATGTCCTTGGAATTTCACGTGCTCTTTATTTGAGTCCGGAAATGGTCAAGGAAGGTTTGAAGGAAAAAGGAAAGCTACCCGGGTTTCATTTGAGTTTCTTGGAGGCCAATGCCAAGGAACATGCTGCTGTGGGTAACTGGAAGACGGTCTGTGCTCTGATTGCTGTGAGCATTTATGGGATTGTGCTGTTTCCTAACCAGAAGAATTTTGTGGACCATAATGCTATCAGATTGTTTATGCAGAGAAACCCTATTCCTACCCTGATTGGAGATGTCTACTATTCAGTGCATAACAGGAATGAGAAGAGGCGTGGGGGTCTGGTCAGATGCTGCTCTCAGTTGCTCTTTAGATGGTTCATGGGGTATTTGCCTTCCCGAGGTGCTTTTGTTCAGATTGACCCTAGTGTCAAGTGGTCCTTCCGATTGATGGGTCTGCGGGCTGATGACATTGCTTGGACTCATAATGGTTTAGCTGGTCAGGACTTCATATGCAGTTGTGGGAGTTTACCTAATGTGCCTTTGGTGGGAGTTCAGGGTTGCATTAATTACAACCCGATGCTTCTCCGGAGACAGATGGGGTTTGCTATAGAGGGTCCTCCTCTCGGGCGAGAGATTCAGGAGTCCTTCTATTTCCCGATTGATGGTAACCAGACCAAGCTGAGGCAGGTATTGGACGAATGGAGAGATATCCAGAGGAGGGGTAAGGTTCCTTATGGCAAAGTCAACTGCCGGTATTTTCCACTATTTGAGGATTGGTTGCGGAAGAGGATTGAGTCTACATTTCTACCGTTCCCTGGAGGTGACTCAGTGTGTCCTAGGATTGAGGGTCCAAGTTCTTCTGTCAGCATGGAGGAGTTCCTTGAGATGAAGAGGGCCAGAGATCAGTTACTTGCAGAGAAAGCGGAGTTGGAGAGAAGTGTTGCTCATTTTCAGGCAGCTAATCAGGAAATCAAAGTGAAGATGGAAGATCAAGACAAGCGACATGCTTTGGAGGCCAAACGCTTCGAGATGGATACAGCCTACTATGGGAAGATCAGCCAAGCTTTAGCATCGTCCAACAGGGAACATGACATCACAAAGGAGAAGCTGTTCAGAGCATCGAAGGTGATTGAAGATGAAAAGAGGAGGCAGATCATTGTCCGGGATCAGAGAGATGACAGAGTCAGGGGTCTCATTGCTGAGTGGGAGGCAAAGTTGCAAGTCAAGGAGTCAGAGAAGCTAAAGATCATTGCAGAGAGAGATCACTATATGGCTGAGAGAGACCACTACTTCAGGCAGATGAAGATTCATCAGAAGGAAGTTGGAAGACTACAGCAGGAGAATACCGAGCTCAGGTTCGCCGCAGAGTTCGCGAGGATGGAAGATGAGATAGGGCCATCTGTGGGACCCTCATCTAGCTAGATCTTTCATTTGTGTTGGATTACCGTCAGGCTTGTTGACGGAATTCACTTGTCTGTATTTCTTTCCAATTTTGGAGGATTGTATTTGACTTTGTCTGGTTGATGTATGACTATGGCACTGTTTGTGCACTTTTTGGTTATGTAATGATGGTTTCTATTCAGTGATTGGTTGACAAGCTTTATTTGCTTTACCGTATGCACTTACACAAGCACACACATGGTTGGGGGGAATCATGCTAAATCACATATCTCCGATCTGCACGATAAAATCAAACACTGCTAATCAGAATGTTAATGCCGGCTTATTATTTGTCTCGATGATGCCAGGGTCGAGAGACAAAGTGTCCTTCATATGGATAGACACTGCATACATGCATTAATCATGATAACTTGTGTTTTATTTTGCAGGTGACTATTACTAACGTGCTTGTTTGTAAACAGGAACCATTGCTCGCGCTCGAAGAGTAGTACCCCTGCACTCAACTCGCCCTCACAGATATTACACAAGAAGAAACACTCCCAGACTCATGGAGCTTCCCAGTGCTGATGTGCTGGAATTGAAGGAGAAAATGACCGAACTGATCAATATAATGCAAGGTTTTGCCATTGGTCAGAAGGCTCTCGCAGATAAAGTTGAGAAACTCGAGCGGGTTTCTGCTCAGAACAGTGGGGTCAACCTGGATGGAGTCTCCAACCAGGGGCAGGGATCTCGTGATGGTGGAAAGAGGACAACAGTTGGTCTGGTGAATAACGCTGGTGCTGCTGGTCAACCTGGGCCAAGTCAAAATCTGAAGGACAACTTTGTGCCTCCGTTTTATGGTTTTGACGAAGATCAGGAGGAAGATAGAGAGGCTGACCAGTTCTCTATGCGAAATGAGCCTTTTGTGCCTTATGACATTCCTCCTCAGAACAAGGAAATTCAGCTGCTGGCTGAAAAGATAAAAGTGCTTGAGAGCTATGCCACTCCTGGGGTGGTAAATATGTCCAACATGGGACTGGTGGAGGGGATTGTGATTCCTCAGAAATTCAAAGCGCCTGCGTTCGATAAATACAACGGTAGTTCCTGCCCGGAAACTCATCTCCAGGCATTTGTCCGTAAAATCTCAGCATACACCGCGGATCAAAAACTGTGGATGTACTTTTTCCAGGACAGCCTGTCTGGAGGCTCCTTGGAATGGTACACCAAGTTGAGATCGTCCGATATCAAAAGCTGGCAAGATTTGGGAGATGCTTTCTTTAAGCAATACCAATTTAATGCTGATATGGCTCCGAGTCGTACCCAGCTGCAGGGTATGTCTCAAAAGCATAACGAAGGATTCAAGGAGTATGCTCAGCGATGGAGAGAACTGGCTGCGAGGGTGCAACCTCCTCTGGTGGACAGGGAGATGTCGGATTTGTTTATGGGGACCCTGCAGGGGCCGTTTGCAGAACGAATGGTGGGGTGTCCTGTTACCAACTTCTCTGATATCGTGGTAGCTGGAGAAAGAATAGAGAGTTGGTTAAAGCTGGGCAAAATTCAGGGTGCGTCTTCTTCTTCTTCAGGGTCGAAAAAGCCGTTTGGTAACAATGGTGGACAGAGGAAGAGAGAGGGAGATACCAGTGCAGTGTACGCTCAACGCGGACCCAATAGGGACCGTTACTTCCAGCACAATGCTGCAGTAACAATTCCTGCTGAGTCTCATTCAGCACAACCGCAACAACAACAACAGCAGCAACAGCAACAAAGACAACAACCCTTTCAGCAGAGACAACAAAGGGGTGGTTATCAGATCCGAGGCAGAGCGCAGGATCGTCAATTTGATAGGCCTCCAGTGAGTTATGCTTTCTTGTTTAAGAAGCTGCAGGATTTGGGCCTTGTGCAGACCAGAACTCTGGCACCTTTGAGACCTGATCAAAGGCCAGCCAGTTATGATGAGAATGCTAAATGTGAATTCCACTCGGGTGCGCCCGGGCACAACATTGAGAACTGTAAAGCTTTTAAGCACACAGTTCAAGACCTGGTGGATTCCAAAGCCATTAATTTTGCGCCATCTCCCAATGTCAACGCAAATCCCATGCCTGCGCATGGTCAGAGGGGGGTGAATGCAATTTCTGAGGAAAGTCGAGTTGGGCTATTTGATGTTGATCAGCTGAAGACGCCTTTGGCTGAGGTCAAGAGGCAGTTGTTAAGAAATGGGGTTTACCCGGGCTGCGGGTTTGAGTGTGCTGAGTGCACTATTTCTACAAATGGTTGTGAGCTTCTGAGGAAGCATGTCCAGGGGCTGATGGACGATGGGGAGATTGTGATCGAGAAGTCTGAAGGGAAGAAGGAGGAGGTCTCCACCATAACCATTTTCTATGACCCGGTTGATTTGTCTAACCTGGTGGAGGAGGCTCCAGTTACCATCACGGTACCTGGGCCAATTCCATATGACAAAGATGATGCCGTACCTTGGCATTATGGTGGGGAGGTATATTGTAATGGTGAGAGGTTGGAGGAACAATCCGCTAGTGAAACCACCGTGCTAAAGGTGGATAATGCCGGTCCCAGCGGTTTCACTCGCAGCGGTAGGTTGTTTGCTCCCGACGCATTGAGGAGGGGGGAGGAAGAAAAAGATAAAAAAGAAAAGGCCGAGGCTTTAGCCAGGGCGAAGGGGAAGGCTGTGGCAGATAGTGGTAATACTCCTGTGATGACACCGGCGCCTGCGGGGTTGGATAACAAATTTGATGATGAGGCTGAAGAGTTTCTGAGAATCATCAAAAAGTCGGAGTATAAATTGGTGGATCACTTGCAGCAAACACCTTCTAAGATCTCGATTCTTTCGCTGCTGTTGAGTTCTGAGGGTCATAGGGAGGCTTTATTGAAAATTCTGAAGAAAGCCTATGTGCCTCAGGAAATCACAATCAACCAATTGGAGACGGTCGTATCCAACGTGCATGCTAGCCATGGGTTGGGCTTTACTGATATGGATTTGACCGTAGATGGAAGGAACCATAATCGGGCGCTACACATTGCGATGGAATGCAAGGGAGCCGTGCTTTCGCATGTGCTGGTTGATACCGGCTCCTCATTGAATGTGTTGCCAAAGAAGGCCTTGGCGAAGCTGAACTGTGATGGGCTGATTTTGACCCCGACTGATCTGATTGTGCGAGCTTTTGATGGGTCAAAACGGGCCGTGTTTGGGGAGGTGGAATTGCCAGTGAAGATTGGCCCAGAAGTGTTTAAGTCGACCTTCTATGTTATGGACATCCAGCCGGCTTACAGTTGCTTGTTGGGTCGCCCATGGATCCATGCTGCGGGAGCAGTTACATCGACTTTGCACCAGAAGCTGAAATATATCTGGGGAGGCCAAGTCGTTACTGTTTGCGGAGAGGAGGACATCTTTGTCAGCCACCTGTCTTCGTTTAAGTATGTGGAGATGGATGGAGAAATATGGGAGACGCCTAGCCAGGCATTTGAAACCGTTAAGGTGGAGAATGCTCTGTTCGCTAAGCAGGAGGAAGAGAAACCATCCATCGCTTCATACAAGCAGGCTGCTGAGGTGGTCAAGAGCGGTGAGGCTCCTGGTTGGGGCAAAATGATGGAAGTCCCTGAGAAGAAGGACCGGTTTGGGGTTGGATATAAGCCGAGCCGAGGCTCTGGGCCGAACAGAGGGGGTCGTACGTCTGTAACTTTCACGAGTGCCGGAATGCTGGATCCGGACCACATCTGCATGATGGGTGAAGATACTGACAGCGACTGTGACATGGACCGATGGATAACGCCGTGCGTGCCAGGGATGGAAATCCACAACTGGAAGGCCGAGGAAATCATCCGGGTCACTCTCCTCGAAGAGTAATATTTTTCCTGTTTTCTTTCTTATTTGCATGCAAACCATGCGTGTTGCCCGACACGTAATGGTTCATTGTAAGGGCCTCCTCATGTCATAAAATTGCAAAATTTTGCATCATTAATAAAGGATGTTTTTCAATCAAAAGAGCGGTGTTCTCTGTTTTTCATTTATCTTTGCAGTTTAAAAAATAAAAACAAATAAAAATGGCAATGTTTTTCATTTTGTTTTCCTTTTGCAATTTCTCACACCGGTTCTAAAGCAGTGCATGAATCAACATTCATGCAGATGCGATTCTTCTCCGGATCTCATTGATAACAATCCTGTTACACCCTTGTATGACTTCGACAATCCGATCTATCTTGCTGAAGAAGAAGACGAAGAAGATTGTGAACTGCCAGGGGAATTAGCCAGGTTGTTAAGACAAGAGGAGAAGGTGATTCAGCCGCATGAAGAGCCGATTGAGGTCGTGAACTTGGGTACTGACGAGGTTAAGAAAGAAGTGAAAATCGGGGCTGCTTTGGAGGAAAGTGTAAAGAGCAGAATGGTGGCATTGTTGAAAGAGTATGTCGATATCTTTGCCTGGTCTTATCAAGATATGCCAGGGTTGGATACCGATATCGTTGTGCACAAGCTACCGTTGAGAACAGATTGTCCTCCAGTGAAGCAGAAGTTGCGCAGAACTCGACCTGACATGGCAATGAAAATTAAAGAGGAAGTGCAGAAGCAGTGGGATGCTGGTTTCCTTGCTGTCACTAACTATCCGCCATGGGTTGCGAACATTGTGCCAGTCCCGAAGAAAGATGGGAAAGTAAGAATGTGTGTGGACTACCGGGATCTGAATAGAGCTAGTCCGAAAGATGATTTTCCATTACCTCACATTGACGTGTTGGTAGATAATACAGCTCAATTCTCGGTGTTTTCCTTCATGGATGGCTTTTCTGGCTATAATCAAATCAAAATGTCGCCAGATGATATGGAGAAAACAACGTTCATTACACCGTGGGGTACCTTTTGTTACAAGGTAATGCCATTTGGTCTCAAAAACGCCGGTGCTACTTATCAGAGAGCCATGGTGACTTTGTTTCATGATATGATTCATCATGAAATTGAATGCTATGTTGATGACATGATAGCAAAGTCCCAGACAGAAGAGGGGCATTTGGTAGATCTGGCCAAGTTGTTTGACCGGCTGAGACAATTCAGACTGAGGTTGAATCCGAACAAGTGCACTTTCGGAGTGCGGTCCGGTAAATTGCTGGGGTTCATTGTAAGTGAGAAAGGAATTGAGGTTGATCCTGCAAAAGTAAAAGCAATAAAAGAAATGCCTGAACCGAGAACAGAGAAGGAGGTTCGTGGTTTCTTAGGTAGATTGAACTACATTTCACGGTTCATATCTCACTTAACAGCCACGTGTGAACCGATATTCAAATTATTGAGAAAAGATCAAACGGTCAGGTGGAATGATGATTGCCAAGCGGCATTTGAAAAGATAAAAGAATATTTGCAGGAGCCTCCGATTTTGATGCCTCCTGTGGAGGGAAGACCGTTAATTCTGTACCTGACAGTCCTCGAGGGGTCTATGGGGTGTGTATTGGGGCAGCATGACGAGTCTGGTCGAAAAGAGCATGCCATATACTACCTTAGCAAAAAGTTTACCGACTGTGAAACAAGATATTCACTGCTCGAGAAAACTTGCTGTGCTTTGGTTTGGGCTGCTCGCCGACTAAGGCAGTACATGCTGGTTCATACCACTTTATTGATTTCCAAGATGGATCCAATCAAGTACATTTTTGAAAAGCCAGCATTGACCGGAAGGGTTGCGAGGTGGCAAATGATTTTGACTGAATATGATATACAGTATACCTCTCAGAAGGCGATTAAGGGGAGCGTATTGTCTGATTACCTCGCCCAGCAACCCATTGATGATTATCAACCGATGAAGTTTGAATTCCCTGATGAGGACATCATGTTTCTCAAATCGAAAGATTGCGAGGAACCGATCCCGGAGGAGGGGCCTGACCCTGAATCCGAATGGGTTCTGATGTTTGATGGGGCCGTTAACGTGAATGGAAGCGGTGTTGGTGCTGTTTTGGTTACGCCGAAAGGATCTCATATTCCTTTTGCTGCCCGGCTAACATTTGAGTGTACCAACAACGTAGCTGAATATGAAGCTTGCATACTGGGAATTGAAGAGGCGATTGATTTGAGAATCAAGAACCTTGTCATATATGGAGATTCAGCTCTGGTGATAAATCAGGTTAACGGAAAATGGTATACGCATCAATCTCATTTGGTTCCGTATCGAGATTATACGAGGAGATTGTTGACGTTTTTCACCAAGGTGAAGATGCATCATGTGCCCAGAGAGGAGAATCCTTTGGCAGATGCTTTGGCTACTCTGGCTGCCTTGATTAAGGTGCAGAGGTGGAATCAGTTCCCCAGTGTTGAAGTAGGTCGTCTGGATAGACCGGCTTATGTGTTTGCTGTTGATACAGCGCCTGACGATGATAAGCCGTGGTATCACGATATCAAGCGCTATCTTGAGACGCAAGAATATCCTGAGGGAGCGTCAAAGAAAGATAGAAAGACTCTGCGGAGGTTAGCCATGGTATTCTACCTAAATAAGGATGGGGTTTTGTATAAGCGGAATTTCGATTGGGTCTTGCTCAGATGTGTTGATGATGCAGAGGCAAGCCAATTGATGAAAGAGGTTCATGAAGGCTCGTTCGGTACCCATGCCAGTGGGAATGCAATGGTAAAGAAGCTGCTGAGAGCAGGTTATTACTGGATGACTATGGAGGCCCAATGTTTTAATTTCGTGCGGAAGTGTCATAAATGCCAGATTTATGCTGATAAGGTGCACGTGCCTCCGAATCCATTGAGTTTGATGTCGTCTCCATGGCCGTTTGCTATGTGGGGCATTGATATGATTGGAAAGATAGAACCTACAGCTTCGAACGGACACAGATTCATATTAGTGGCTATTGATTACTTCACCAAGTGGGTTGAAGCAGCCTCTTATACGAATGTGACGAAGCAAATTGTTGCTAGATTTCTCAAGAGAGACATCATTTGCAGATATGGGGTTCCCGAGAGGATCATTACTGATAATGGTTCTAATTTGAACAATAAGATGATGGCAGAGCTGTGCCGGGAATTCAAGATTGAGCATCACAATTCTTCTCCCTATCGTCCGAAGATGAATGGGGCGGTTGAGGCAGCCAACAAGAATATAAAGAAGATTGTGCAGAAAATGGTGGTGACCTACAAGGATTGGCATGAGATGTTGCCGTTTGCATTGCATGGGTATCGAACGTCGGTGCGCACATCTACTGGGGCAACTCCTTTCTCATTGGTATATGGGATGGAGGCGGTATTACCTGTGGAGGTTCAGATTCCTTCTTTGAGAGTCCTGATGGACGTGAAATTGCAAGAGGCTGAATGGGTAAGGACCCGGTACGAAGAATTGAGCCTGATAGAGGAAAAGAGGCTTGCAGCCATCTGTCATGGGCAGTTGTACCAGCAAAGGATGAAGCGTGCTTTTGACAGAAAGGTGCGACCTCGGGTATATCACGTAGGTGATATGGTGTTGAAAAGGATCCTTCCTCCTCAAAACGATCGAAGGGGCAAGTGGACGCCGAATTATGAGGGTCCATTCGTGGTCAAGAAGGTTTTCTCTGGTGGAGCCTTGTTGTTGACGACCATGGATGGTGAGGATTTTCCATCCCCTGTGAATGCGGACGCAGTTAAAAAATACTTCGTATAAATTGACCCGCTGGACGAAAAGAACAAAATAGTCCAGGCAGAAATGGGCATCCCGGCGAACCAAAAACAGAAGAAAGGTTCGGGCAAAAATTAGGAATATAAAATGAAAAAATTGTACACCCGGCAAGTCGAAAACCTGAAAAGGCGACTTGGGCAAAAATGGGTATCCCGGTGGACTGAAAACCCGAAAGGGCGGTCCAGGCAAAAGAGGGATTGAAACGAACAACTGCGTCCAGCATGATCGTTTGCGCTTTGGTTGAAGCATCATGGATAATACCCGGTAGGGATCGGTTGGAATCGTCTTGTTCAGAAGGCAGAAAGTACGGAGAGTCTGAGGACATATGGGGTGTAACTGAGTTGGAACTCGATGAGATCACGGGTCTCACATTGCCATTAGGATAGATTTTTCCTTTTGTGCAATTACCTCTTTTCAGGAATTGCTTCCTTGTGTATTGCTCATTTGAGCCACACTTTTCTAATCAATAAAATGCACATTCAGTCAAATAATTTTGTTTTTGTCTTTCATTACCGCTTTGATTGCAAAAACATCCGATTATTTTTGATAAAGAATCTTGCATTTTAAAACATACAGGTTTCCTTCCAATGCATGCTTATAAGATTGAAACTGGAAATCTTATTTGGAAGGTTGAGTGACCCAAGTGTTGAAATCTTGACACGCCTGGGGCACGGTTTTATCTAACGATCTGTTTTGCAGGAACTGTTAGATTCTTCACTCACTTGCAGGTTGTGATGTGGAAGCTTTGTAACAGATCCCCAGAGAGTTCGCTCAGGGACGAATGAATACGAAAGAATGACGAAGACGTTGAGACGTACGACGATCCTTGATGATAATCAAGAAGACTCTTCAAAATCGGAAGATTGGAAAGTATGTAATTCCCCGCAGAGTTCGATCAGGGACGAGTGCACGAAGAAGGGTGACAAAGAGACGACGAGAGACGTCCGACGACCTTTGAAATTAACCAAGAAGACTCTTCAAAATCGGAAAATCGAATTTCTGTATAATCCCAGGAGTACGTTTCTCGTCGAGCGCGGGGCGACTTGGAATACAAGATGATGGAGCAGAAAAGGTCCAGACGAGTCTGGGAATTCTCAAAAGTGGAAAGCTGATATGAGTATTGGAGGTAGATACCATGGTTCGACGAGTCGACGGGTGTTTTTGTACCAACTTTTCTCATTTCCCAGCTAAGTCCCCAAGCAGAGCGGTGAGGGCTAGCTCCCCAGCAGATCCAAGGTCTGTAACTTCTCCAGCCGAGTCAGGATGGTTATACCGGCAGAGGTAAAGCGGTGTTTCCTCAGCAGCCAGGTCAGAAGGTTGCTATTCCCCGAGTGGAGCGGGTTTCAATGAAATATATCTCCAACAGTGTCCATCCTACCAGTGGATTGGACAAGTTCCTGTAGCGGACGAATTTCTGCATCCCCAGCTGAGTTGATGCTACCTATGGATTGCATGGGTAATCCCCAGCGGAGTAGTATGCGGTTCCCTAGCAGGGTCAAGATGGTTATCTCCAGCAGGTGATGGTTTAGTGCTTCCCCAGTTGAGCCTGGAGGTTGCTATTCCCCTAGCAGAGTCTCTGTGAGTGTTTCCCCAGCGAAGTCCACGGGTATCTGTGAGGGTTTTCCCGAAGCGGAGTCAGGATTGGTATCCCCAACAAGTCAAGATTGGTGTATCCCTACAGAGTGTTGGTGGTGCTTATCCCCAGCAGTTTCTCAAGCGGATTGGGTGCAAAGGAGGTTCTTCCCCAGCAAGGGTTGCCTTATTCCCAGCAGCAGTGTTATTCCCCAGCAGGGTGGAATTGGAGCAGTGACGAGTTCCTCAACAGAGTGTCTCGTATTCCCCAGAAGAGTCCCTTGAGGGGGATGTTTTCATTTTTATGCATTCATCATGAAAAAATAACATGGCATATTGCATAGAAAAATAAATAATCGCGTAGCATTTCCATGATTATGGAGCATTACGCAGAAAAATCAATCATGCATCATTGCAAGCATCAGCTAGTCTCAAGTCGTGGTTACCGTTTGAGAAGTGGTTTTTGCCAGACAGCGAAGGTGTTATTCAGAGGAGTTTTAGCCTCAGGATTCGATCAAAGATTCCCCAGTAGTGCGATACTGGAGGGTACTTTTTCCGTCGGGCAGAGATGGAAAGGTTACGCGATCAGCGCGATTCGAGCCGTGGTTACCGCTTGAGGATTGGTTTTGCCGGATAGTGAAGACGATACTCCGAGGAGTTCAGCATTGTGAGTTTGGAACAACAGTACTTCCCAGACATCAGTAAGTGTCTGGTCGAGCTTTCTTTGGTGTCAGTAAACATCATCATTCGATGTCCAGTAAACGTCGAGTTATTTCCCAGTCATTGTTTAATGTCTGGTCGGTCATTGTTTGATGTCCTGTCAACATCCTTGTTTGATGTCCTGTCAACATCATTGTTTGATGTCCTGTCAACATCCTTGTTTGATGTCCTGTCAACATCCTTGTTTGATGTCCTGTCAACATCCTTGTTTGATGTCCTGTCAACATCCTTGTTTGATGTCCTGTGAACATCCTTGTTTGATGTCCTGTCAACATCCTTGTTTGATGTCCTGTCAACATCCTTGTTTGATGTCCTGTCAACATCATTGTTCGATGTCCTGTAAACATCATTGTTCGATGTCCAGTAAAACGTCAAGTTTCTTCCCAGTCATCAGTCAGTGTCTGGTTGAAAGTGTTACTCTGAGGAGTGTGGTACCATGACGTCAGATCAGCAGTGTTCCCCAGTAGTGCGATATTGGAGGAAATGTTTCCGTCGGACAGAGATGGAAATGATATCAGAAGACGTTACGCGATCAGCGCGATTCCGGGGTTCAAATGGAGAAAAGGAGATGTTGCGACATTTTCTAGAGATCGGGGTTCAATCAGAGAAGAGCATATGCTGAGGCATGTTCCGGGGTTCAAATGGAGAAAAGGAAATGTGGAGACATTTTCTGGAGAGCGGGGTCCAAATGGAGAAAAGGAAATGTGGAGACATTTTCTGGGGAGCGGGGTTCAAATGGAGATGGAGTTGAAGATTATATCCAGGATGAGGTCCTTGGGATTATCTTCTGTTCATGTGTCACCTTAGACTTTGGCGGATGCCAGTGGAGGTCGTTACGGGTGTCTTCGGAAGAAGAGATGCACATGTTACCTTCCTTTTGTGAAGGTGTACCCTCTGATATGTCGCCCTCAGAGTGGTGTTTGGTGTTATTTCCGGCGTTGCCAGCGGAATTATCACGAGAGATTGGAGAACGGGGTTCAAATGGAGAAAAGGAAATGTGGAGACATTTTCTGGAGATGGGGTTCAAATGGAGAAAGGGAGATGTTGCGACATTTTCTGGAGAATGGGGTTCATATTGGCGATCGCGGGTTATCGTCAGGCGACTGGGGTTCAAACTGGAGATGGGGTTCATTATTTTGGCAAAGAAGGAGTGCTGAGGCATTTTCTGGGGTTCAAATGCAGAGATCTGAGGATCGTTTGCGCAGAGAAAAATTTGCGGGGTTCAAGAAAAGCATAAAAAGAAGAAAGAATAATAATCCCGAGCGGATAAGTGGTGTTCAGACCATGGTTATCCCTGTGTTACCATTTATTTTGGTATCCAGGTCGACGTTGTTCAGAGTTTGTTTCTTCGCCGATGCTGACAAGCGCTGTTAATTATTCATCCCATCAGAGTGCAAATTGTTCGTCTGTTTCTTGGTATTCAATCACTCTTCATCCTGATCATCTGAAAGCCGAGGCTATTCATATCGACAGGTTCACAGTGGATTGAATAGGGGCAGCTGTAACACCTCAAAATTTGCCCTCCTCTCTTGGGACTAGCATTAACATATTTGCATTTCATTTTAGGACATTAGGCATTTCATGTTGCATATCATGTGGTTACATTATGCAAGCCATTCTCCCAAGTCTTGATCAGAAGATGAGGAAGTCAGGTGCAAGCCAGGGTTTTATTGATTGATCATGGGCCATCTGAGGATTGGGCTGTGGATTAGGGTTTCATGATTCTCAAGGGATATTGGTCTTCATATTGATTGAATTGATACATCATCATCATGGTTGGTGTCATCAGGAGATTGAAGCAGATTCTTTGAGATTAGGGTTTTGACCACTGGTCAACCCTAATCAGTTGTATTGGGCCAATCAGGGCTGGATCAGGAGATGGGGTTTAAGATGGAGATGAGGTTCATTTTGTGATTATATGGTGATTATTGAGGCTAGGGTGTCACCCTTGAGCTATTTCAGTTGAAGATTGGAGCTCAATTTGATCTATGCATGGTCAAATTCATCTGTCAGATGAAAAGTCAATTGTGGTCAACTGTACATGATCTGATGGATTTGGAGGTGGAAATGAGTTGAAGACACTTCATTCATGTTGGAACAAGTGTTAAATGACATCTCAAAGCTTAAAAATGAAGAAAATCAAGTCAGGACAAAAACTGCCAAAAATGGAAAGTGACTTGTAGCTGAAGTTTCCAAAAATGGAAAGTTTTTGACCTCAAAAACAGAAGTCCAAGGAAGCTTCAAATGAAAAATTGTTCAACATGACAGATGTAGATCTTGTTCTCACCTTTCCAAAAAGTCCAAGAACTTGAAAATCCAATGTGTGGTTTGCAAGATATGGCTCATTGAATTTCAGAAAAGATCCATAATCAGGAGGCCATAACTTCCACATGGTTTGTCCAAATTGCAAGTTCTTTATATGCACAAACTCCATTTGACATGTACTTTGAGGGTGCATCATTGGATTTGCCCAAAGATGGCCAAGGCAAAAAGTCACTTTTCAACTGGACAGCTGAATTGGACCAGGGGCAAAATCGTCCAAATGTCAAAATAATTGGAATTTTTGAATGGGACTTTTTCCAACACCTCAGGAATGACATTTAGAGTGTGTTTGAATATTCATTTCATGGCTAAGGCATGAGAATTGGATTTTGGCTTGAAAAGTGAAATGATGAAAATTGGTCATTTTGCATACACATAGTGATTTTGAGTTTTAAGCAACCAATGGGCATGGGACAAGTTTCCACAGTTCATATATGATATTTAGAAGTTGTGTGTGCTGTCAACAGGTGTCAATGAGCTGTCTAAGTGAATTGACCATTTTGCCCTCACTTGTTAATAACCAATTTCACTAATTAAGCCAAAATGCTAATTAACATGATTAAGCTACAATTAAGCTACCATATATATTCATAATCACTCCATAATCATAACAGAACCTCACAATTACCAAGATTGGATCTAGAAACTCCTCATTCTCTCAAGATTTCATCAAGAACACAAATCTTCAACTCCAAAATTCTTCACCAAATCTCAACCATTTTTCGAAATTTCTTTTGATCTGAACTCACATCATCATCAACATCAACTGTTTTTGGAATTCGAAGGTGGAGAAGGCTTGAATCGTGGCTGTCATAGGAAGGTGCTCCAATGGTAAATCGAGAATTCGCATGCTAGGAGTGGAGTTGTTCGAACCTGAGCGCATCATTCCATTCCCTGGAGCTTCTAGTTGGACTGTTTGGAGCAAAAACTCACGAATTCGTCCGTTTCCCTTGCTGCCATACCAGGTACGTGAGTTTTCGAACGTCACGGTTTTCCAAATCGTTATATGCTTCGTGTAGTTTGTTGATTGTAGAGCATCATGATACTCTTAGATTTGTGAATGGTGAACTATAACATGCGAAATCTGGAATTGAAGTTTCAATGTCAAACCCTAGGTTGCTCGATTCAGGAATTTTAGGAACCTTTAGGCAAAATTGAGTTGATATTTGGAATGTGCTTGGTGAGACGGTTCGAATGCATATTCGCATGTCAATTTTGGTGTTGGTTTGAAATTTCGTGTTCTTGGCATGGCTGATGAAGAAGAGAACGAATTCTGGAAATAGGAGCTGTTTGATCTTGTTTTCCATTTGAATTTTCAAATATGCAGTTTCCCGCTCCCGCCAATTAATTACAGAAATGCCACTGAAATTTCATTCTATTTAATTTAATTAATTCAAAAAAAATTCTAACAAATATCTTAACACCTTAAAAAATGCATAAAAAATAGTAAAAAAATCAGAAAAATATGGAGATTTTTTCCTTGACTTTGTTGACTTGTGTAGGATTTTTTTGACCTATTGGTCAAAGTTGTGCTTGGCAAATATTTTATTTGGCATAGGCTTTTCTAATGTATGTCACATTTTGATACATTTTGGCAATTTGATCATGAAATACTCACATCATAAAATAAATGGCTGAAAATTTTTGTGGTGGTTCTTGACTCATTGAGGATTATTTATATGTAAATTTCATGAATTTTTGATACCTGGTTAGAGAGCAGCAAATTCTGGAACATAGGTGTGACAATTTGTGTCACACCTCTTGATGTCAACTTGTTGAATTTAATTGGATAACCTATGCATGTTAGAATTGAATGAAATTTGGCATGGTGAATTGTTGATATGTTAGGATGTTGTATGAATTTTTGTAGAATTTTTCACTGCCTTTTCTAATTGATCATGATTTTTCATTTCTGGTGATTGAAATTGCAAGCTCATGTGATACATGTTGGTAGATTGATTGGGAAATCCTCATATTGTATTATATGGCCATGAAATTTGATATGCATGAACTAGACACATTGTGTGACCTCCCTGTTTTGGTCCCATCCATTTCTTTTTAGTTTTCATTGAGTTATGAATTTTTGAAGTGGATGTATGCATTGATGTTGTGAATTGAAGCATGTGATTGTGTCTGTTTTTGTTGATTTTCATTGCCATGGTTCCATTTGCCCAATTGAGCTCAAATTTGACATGGTAGACCTTGATTGACCCCTGTTTAGGTGTATTTAATTTGAGAATTTTTGGATTTATTTTGATAGGGATTTGAATGCAATACTTCTGTTTGTATGCTTGGTGGTTCATTTGACCTCATATGGATTGTTTTGTGTATGAATTGAACATGATGGATGATATAAACATGAGACCAATGATGTTTGTTCTTGTTTGATGTTAATTTGATGTTGGATGGTGGATACCTTGCTGTTTAGGAGTTTTTATTGCCTTTGGACCCTAGGCTTGGCCTAGTGGTCTAGTTGCTAATGTTTGCTTGATTTTTCAGGATCAAAAGCATAATGTACATGGAGAATGATACAAGTTGATTTTAATTGATGTTGTGGATGTTTGTACACTAACATAACATTGTTTTGTAGGTGTTGGAGCTTGGGCTTAAGCCTTGAGCTTGCTTTGTGTTATATTGTTTAAACTGTTTGATTGTTTGCTGTATAGTTTGTCTAATTGAGTACTGACTGAGTTTGATTGTTTCCAGGTACTTTAGTTGCTCAGTTCCTTGTGAACTATTGCTTTGCTTTGCTTTGCATAAGCAACTTGCATAGAGGTATAACCTTCTTACTTCATGTAGTCTGGAGACCCGGCTGTTACCGGGCCGGGCAAATTGACTGAAGTCCTCCTTAAGAGGCAATGCTTGTGTATGTTTATTTTTAAGCCCAAGCAGGAAAAGTCCTTCAAGTAAGGCAATTGGTGGAAGGTAGGGGCAAGCAACCTGTCCCCCACTATTCAGTTGAGTCTTCTCCTTGCTCCCATTACATGGTTGTAGCATTGAGATCAAAAGCCCAAGATCTTGTGCAGTGCACATTGAGTCAGAGTCATCGAGTATAGAAGGGTTCCCCTATTCTGGACCCATGCTCATTTGTCAGACGCTCTCCCTGGTTAGGGATATGAGCTGTGAGGTCTGATCCTCACTTCATCCCATCATCTGCTTCACCTTAGCCTCGTAATGGCAAGGTTAAGAGC
Source organism: Lathyrus oleraceus (assembly GCF_024323335.1). Lineage (NCBI taxonomy): Eukaryota > Viridiplantae > Streptophyta > Magnoliopsida > Fabales > Fabaceae > Lathyrus > Lathyrus oleraceus. The sequence goes on along the minus strand of NC_066579.1, from coordinate 83,676,480 downwards.
AAACACAGCCTGTACAGACGATTGCTTAGGCAGTCAAACCTGATTGATTGAGCCCCCTTGTTTGGCTATAGTGCGTGTTATGTGGATATCTGATTGACATGCTTGTTTGAGATACCTGTTCTCATTTGATGATATATGATTGTATGCTTGTGTGCTAGCTTCTTTCCTGGTTAGGTTAGTTTGCTTATGCAAGTAGGATAGAAAACCGAACTTAGGGTGACTTTGCATGACAACATTAGGCTCGAGTCTCAGCTCCCTAGTGTCGTGTTTTCCCCGGTTTCTGGTTAGCAATTTAGTCCCTTTCAGGGGAACTACATCGCCCTGATCCTTGTTCCAGACAAGGTATGTAGGCAGGTGGTCGTACGAGACCACTCCGGGCGCCTTTTTCTTTTTTGCGTGTGTTTGTTTGTATTTGTTGTTATCTGATTGTATGTTTGGGTTCGGATGCCGACGTAAGCCCAGGATTGGCAATCGGGCTCCACGTTTGCCCCTTTGTGCGTGTTTTGGTTCGGATGCCGACGTAATTCCATCTAGTGGTTGTCGGGCTCCATGTTTGCCACCTTTGCTTGTTTGTATGTTTTGTGTTGTTTGGCGTGCGTAAGCCGAACTACAGTGGCTCTGATTCTTGTTCCAGACAAGATATGTAGGCATAAGGTGCGACGCCTTATCGAGCCCGTTTCTCCTAACCCCACCTGCGTTCCCCGTGTGTGTGTGTGATGTTTAGCAACCTTTTCTTTATTCTAGGACGTGGATCCCGTCGAGTACGACGGACGTGAGGGGTGCTAATACCTTCCCCTCGCGTAACCGACTCCCGAACCCATTCTCTTGGTTGCGAGACCATGTCTTTCCAGGTTTCTCTGAGCGTTTCCTTTCCCTATCTTGGGATAAATAACGTTTAGTGGCGGCTCTGTGTGTTTTTATTTTTAGGCTCGCCGGTTGATTTTTCGCAGGATGCGACAGGGTGACACTTAGGGATGATCCATCACTCTTATTATAAATTCTTGAAACACTTGTTATTTCTCTTTAAGTCTTTGCTTTAAGTTTTTTGTCATTTGTAATTTCCAGAATTTTATTATCAATCTTGCCTTCATCTTTACTTTATATTTTGTTATTTCTTTACTTATTTCATTTACTTTCTTTTCTTGTAATTCTCTTCTCACTAGGAGTGAGTAGATTTTTAGAGATAAGGGGTTATGTGAGCCCATCTTATGACGAGTCTCTATAAAATTTATGTTTTTCAAATTACGAGAAGTTTAGGCCTTGTTTATTTTAGAACTAAAGTAACTTTTGACGTCTATGACGATTGCGAAAGCAAAGTCAATAGATATTTTGTTCATGCATCGAAATATAATGAATCGACATCCGAAAGTGAGTTACTAAACAACTTAGTTTGAGGCACTACTAACAAGGCGACTTCATTTCAATTAAGAGATAATCAAAATGTGTCGTCACGTGACAAGACGTAGCGCTCTTGATTATTTATTTAGGTGTGTCTAAAACACGTTTAGATGCGCACACCACGAAAATGGTGACACATATTTATCTTATTTTCTACAAAAATTGCTTAGAACTTCTAGTAATTCAAAACGTACATAAATTGTAGAGATGAGTCTAGATGGACGAATCATAATTCCTAGTCCTATTTTGTATTAACAGTTAAAATTTTATTCTTCATTCTGCAAACAAACAAACCACTTGGGATTGAAGGTGGAAAGAAACACAAGAAAGAGGGGTTTGAATTGGGTTTCTAAAAACAAAAGCTTTTTCAAAACCAACTCAACAAAGCAATAGTACGAATAATAAAAATAACAAAGTTATTTTTATACTAGTTCGTGTAATACCCCAAAATTTACCCTTCATTTTTCTTGAAAGCATGGGATTATGTTTCACACTTCATTAGCATCATACTAGGTCATACTCATTGCATACTGCATTAGTGACTTGGAAATCAGATTTTGATTGATCACTCCTTAACAGAGGGAGCCCACACAAAGCAAGATTGAGAATTGGACTTCATTCTCCAAGTATACAAGTCTCAAGGGTCTCAGGGGGGTCCAAGTATCTTATTATGGTCCTCAGTTCATCAATGAAGGATTCAAAGCTATCAGAGTGTTCATTTGGATTTAATCAGAAATTAGGGTTTCATGGCTACCTGCAACAAACAATGTTTGGTTGGAAGTAGAGGAGCTAATCCGTGTCATGGTTAGAGAGGCATCTTGGCCTAGGAAGATTCACAATTATCTCAGAAAGATCCATTGGCAATCAGTGCAATCAGTTCCTGATCATTTTACCCTAAAACTAGGGTTTGGTATAAAATCAGTTTATTTATGATTCTTTGGGTGAAAATCTTTTCCATGGCCCTCCATATATCCACAAGGGTCTACATACAAAAAATCAGCTCTTTATTTGAGCTAGAAGTGCTTCAATTGATCAATGGAATCGGGAATCAGACAGTTTGGGAAACGTCAACTGTGGGGCCAGAAAAGTCAACTCCTGACATTTTGAGAGTGGAATCTCAAAATCCATGCCTAGGGGATCCTACATGTGAAATTTGATCAAGGTTGGATCATGGATTCATCATTTAATCAGGAATTGGAAAAGTTACTTAATTTGGAAATGGTTGACTTTCCATTTAGGGCAAGTTTTCATGATCGTTGCACTCACTTTAAGCCCATTTTGCATCAAGATAAAAGCTCCATTTGAACATTTCTCCAACATGCAAGTTGTTCCTCTTGTTCTAAGCTTTCTATAGATATAAATTTTTCTCCATTTGGATTAGAATTGAGAAAGTTATGCTTAGTCAAAGTGAGACATTTTTTTAGGACACTTAGAAAAATTTCTAAGTCCAAAATCTTCAAAATTTGTCAAGACTTCTTGGCCAGTTTTCTTGCACTTCAAGGAATTATTTGAAAATACTTTATTCACAACAATTGTACCTTTTCATGTCCTCTTTCACATCCTTTTGGAATCATCTCATTTGGAGCCATGGTTTGAGAGATACATTCATTTAAAGTGGGCATCATGACTTGATTTTCTAGGCAGATTTTGGGTCTGGCTGGCCCAATCAAATTTTCTAAGCATGCTGCACAAACCAGTCACGTTTTTTTTACCTCTTTTGGCCATGCATTGGACATCCATTCACTTAAGTTTGGCCCAAAATAACAATATTTTATACCTCACTTCACACTTTTATTCTTATGGATAAATCACTTATTAAAAAGCCCATGAGAACACCTAATCCACCCTATTTAAGAAGCTGAAACCCTAACCCTAAAGGAGCATTGGAATTTCGTGGCAAGGAGGCAAAGCTTCATCACATATCAGATTCCATTCCACTTCTATTTTCCATTAGGTAATCATCTCTTCCATGGCCATGTTTTGATATATCTACGCTTGCTTACCATGTTCATCACCATTAATCCTTCCATTTTCATATTTCTTTTTCTTATTTAAAATATTTTCTTCGTCCATAAAATTACCCAAAAATATTTTTCACTTTTCTTAACGTTTTATTTAATTTTATATAATTTTTATTTTCGTATTTTTTTAATATTAATATTTTATTTTAATTATTTATTCTAAATGGTCCATTTTAACACACTTTTTTTATTGATTTTATTTTTATGACTTAAAATTATTGTTAGCATTTGATTTTTGGGATGAAGATTTACTACTATCCCATGGTCAACCTGACTTTTTCTTGGAATTTTATTTCACATTCTCAATTTATTTTGGATTTATTTTTTGACCTAGTTTGGTTGGTTGACTTTTGGTTTGACCTATGTTTTGTTTTAATTAATTCACGTGCCAATTTTCATTATTTTTAAAATATTTTTGGGAGATGATGATGTCCTGACCTCACCTTATTTATTTTAATTTTTCATAATTTTCTTGATTAATTTACTATTTATTCTTGATTTATTTCTAACCTAGTCTTATTAATTGACTTTTGGTTTGACCTATGTTTTGTTTTAATTAATTCACGTGCCAATTTTCATTATTTTTAAAATCTTTTTGGGGGATGATGATGTCCTGACCCTACCTTATTTAGTTTAATTTTTCATGATTTTCTTGATTAATTTGCTATTTATTTGTTATTTTTTAAGTTGACTTGAATTTTCAGTTGACTTCTTTATGGTCGATGTTTGACTTAGGGATTGCTTATGGCAATTGAAGAGATCTTTTGATCCTCCCTCGTTCATCTCATATGCCATGTATTAAAGGCCTTTTACCTTGATTTTATTTGGTCCTTACCTCATTTCCTGATTAAATTATTCAGTGGACCCTTCGTGTGCAAATTTTCATCTGTTTGATTCATCTGTTATCTTTTATACTTGTTTCTCTCATTCATGCTTTATATTGCTTGATTATTTAACATGTTCATACTCCCATGCATTGTTTAAATGCTCCATTATTTGATTCAGCGAGCTGCGACACCTACTGCTAGGACGTTGAACACATTGCCCACTTTCCTTTGACACAGCTGGTGTCCTCTTTTGTAAGTCCATGTTCAGATGGCAATCCTTAGCCCCTAGTTAGTCGAACTACGTTTTGCTATGGTTCGCATTCCAGATGAGATACGTAGGCATAAGACGTGACGTCTTACCGATCACACTTATCTTTAACCCATAGATAGCCGAGCTACGAAGACTCTGATTCTCATACTCATATGAGATATGTAACACCCCAAATAAAGTAAAAGAATTATTTAATTAAGTTAATAATATATTTAATAATTTAATTAAATAAATTGAATTATTGGATTATTATTATTATTTTGGAATAATAATTATTATTGGAAAATATATAAGTGGAATAAGAGAAAAGGTTTCATTTTTGGAAAAGGTTTTTACGTGAAAACTGAGAAGCTGCAGAGAAGAGGAAAAGGGCAAAGAGCTGTAGAGCAAAGGTTGGAGAACGGAAAAGCTTGAAGCTCGAAGAGTTGCCGGATTGTTAAGGTAAGGGGGGTTTATCGTCGTTTAATGGGTATTATCGATTAACATGTAATGGGTAGTGATAAGCCGTCGATTGACCCTAATTGGGATTTAGAATGCTGAGAAATTATGTTGAATAAGTTGTATTAAAGCTGAAATTGAATTTGTGTTTGAGTGTATTGTGAATTTCTGAGCGTATAGCTTTTTACGGAAGTTGAATCGGAGGTCCGGAAGTCCTCCAACGGCGGAAAATGCGGGAACTCTGCATTCTGCCTTGTGTTAGCGCAGGAACTGCTGTTTCGCCTGCGTTAACCGGTTAACCCAAGGTGTTAACCGGTTAACACTGTTATAAATTGTGAAAAATGTTGAGTTTTGCCTGCGTTAACCGGTTAACCTATAGTGTTAACCGGTTAACACTGTTGCGTTTTGCCTGGAAGTGTAATTTTCCTGCGTTAACCGGTTAACCTATAGCGTTAACCGGTTAACACTGTTGCAGTATGTAAAAATGGTCGATTTTTATGATATAAGTGTAATTGGTGATTGGCCTATTGTATCCAATTGTGATAAATAAATTCGTGGAGTCTATGTTGCGAAATATTGATGCAAATATGTTGATAAGTTGTTTTTGTGGAAAATAATAAGTTGTAGGCTGATGAGCCAAAGTTGAATATAAGTTGTTTTGTTGAAAATGCTGAGTTGTAGGCTGATGAGCCAAAGTTGATTTTTAAGTTGTTGTTGCTGAAAAAGCTGTTATGTTGTCGTTGTTATTATGTTGTTGAACTTTCAAGTCGTACATGCCATATACATTCATATGCATTAAGTCGGGGCTTTTGCTCACACCACGTTGGCCTGGATTGGCAAAATTTTGGGGCTTTTGCTCACACCACGTTGGCCTGGATTGGCAAAAATTTTAAGTTGAAAGTTGAAGGCTTATGCCTTGATGCCCACTAAACTGGCAATGATTTTAAGTTGGGAGTTTTACTCCAAATGGTACCACATGCATGAAGAGTCGAGTCTCATTTGAGTTGCATTTACGTTGTGTTTGAATATGATGTTGAGTTGAATATGCTGCTACCGAATGCATGATATGATGTGGGTGATTAACGTGTAAAGTTACTTAACATAACATGATGATTTATAATATTTGTTATATCGATTGAGGAACTCACCCTTACAGTTATATTTTTCAGGTAACGAGCAGTGAGTTGAGTAGAAGCTAGTGCTTGAAGTCTAGAGTGCTTTTAGTGGGTCATGCTCTGATAGATGTAACATCGGGACGGGATGTTTTATTTGTTGAATAAATGTTAATTTTAAGATATTACAGATGTTGAATGTTTCTATCCGCTGCGAATTTTTAAAGAAGTGTTTATGTTGGATTAAATAATGAGCATGACTGATTTTTACGGTGAATTATGTGAAGTATTATGTGACACCCTTGGTGCATGATTACTCTGATATTGATTTATATGCTGTTGTTTTAATTAAATATTTGGGGTATTTTAGAAGGGTGTTACATTAGTGGTATCAGAGCAGGTTGGTCTGTCCGGCCAGTTGTCGTGTCGTTACTGTCTAACAATTGTGTAATTGTTATTAATCTAACGTTAAGTTGTGTTGCATTGTTAAGTTGAAATGGCTGGAAGGAATGACGCTGCAATGGTTGCCGCAATGCAAGCAATGGCACAAGCGGTGCAGAACTTGCCAAATGCTGGTGGGGATGCTGGATCACGTAGCTTGGCGACTTTTCAGAGAGAGAATCCGCCGGTGTTTAAGGGAAAGCATGATCCAGATGCAGCCTTGGGATGGTTGAAAGAGATTGAGAGAATCTTCCGTGTTATGGATTGCACTCCAGCTCAGAAGGTTCGGTATGGTACTCACATGCTAGCAGTCGAAGCTGATGACTGGTGGCTAGAGACTCACGAGAAGTTGACCGTGGCAGGTGAAGACATTACTTGGGATGTATTCCGTAGGGAATTTCTGAGAAAGTATTACCCGGAAGATGTCCGTGGTAAGAAGGAAATTGAGTTCCTTGAGCTGAAGCAAGGAAACATGTCTGTCACTGATTATGCTGCGAAATTTGTGGAGTTGTCCAAATTTTATCCTCATTACACTGGTGCTGGTGCTGAATTTTCAAAGTGCATCAAGTTTGAAAATGGATTGCGCTCTGAAATTAAGAAGGCTGTTGGGTATCAGAAGATACGCATTTTCACTGAATTGGTTGATAGCTGCAGGATATTTGAAGAGGACAATAATGCTCATTACAAGATTGTCAGTGATCGCAGAGGCAAGCAACATCAAAACCGTGGCAAGCCGTATGATGTTCCAGCTGGAAAAGGGAGACAAAGAGCTGCTCCGGCTCAGAGAGCTAGTGGGGGAGGTGCTTCTACTGGTATAGTTTGCTTCAAGTGTGGTCAGGCTGGTCATAAGAGTAATGTATGCAGTGCTGAAGTAAAGAGGTGTTTTCGCTGTGGTAAGATTGGCCATGCAATAGTTGATTGCAAGCACAAGGAAGTGATTTGTTTTAATTGCGGAGAAGAAGGGCATATTGGAAGTCAGTGTCAGAAGCCGAAGAAAGGGAATCAGTCAGGAGGCAAGGTCTTTGCTTTATCGGGTTCTGAGACTTCTGCAGATGATCGTTTGATCCGAGGTACGTGTTATATTAATGGCTTTCCTCTTGTAGCTATTATTGACACAGGTGCGACTCATTCCTTTATATCTTTGGATTGTGCTGTGAAACTTAAGTTAGGGATATCTGAGATGTTTGGTAGTATGGTAATTGATACTCCTGCGAAGGGTTCAGTGACTACTACTTCGGTTTGTTTAAATTGTCCTTTGAGTATTTTTGGTAGAGACTTTGGGATGGACCTAGTGTGTCTTCCACTAGTGCAGATTGATGTTATTCTGGGTATGAACTGGTTGGTGTTTAACCGAGTTTCTATCAATTGTTTTGATAAGACTGTGATATTTCCTGAGAGTGAGGAAGGAAAGAGTTTGTTTCTATCAGCGAGACAAGTGGATGAGGAAGTAGCTGATGGGGCAGAGTTGTTTATGCTGTTAGCGACTTTGGAGGCTAAAGATAAACTGATGATTTGCGATCTAGCTGTGGTGTGTGATTTTCCTGATGTGTTTCCGGAAGAAGTGAATGAATTGCCGCCAGAGCGTGAAGTGGAGTTCTCTATTGACTTGGTACCTGGTACTAGGCCGATATCGATGGCTCCGTACCGTATGTCTGCTGTTGAGTTAACTGAATTGAAGAGTCAGTTGGAAGATCTATTGGATAAGAAATTTATTCGTCCGAGTGTGTCACCGTGGGGTGCACCAGTGCTATTGGTTAAGAAGAAAGAAGGTACTATGAGGTTGTGTGTGGACTACAGGCAACTGAATAAAGTGACGATCAAGAATCGGTATCCTTTGCCGAGGATTGATGATTTGATGGATCAGTTGGTTGGTGCAAGTGTGTTCAGTAAAATAGATTTGAGATCTGGGTATCATCAGATCCGTGTGAAAACAGAGGATATTCAGAAGACTGCTTTCAGAACAAGGTATGGACATTATGAGTATTCTGTAATGCCTTTTGGTGTGACTAATGCACCTGGAGTATTTATGGAGTATATGAATAGGATTTTCCATCCGTACCTAGACAAGTTTGTTGTGGTGTTTATTGATGATATTTTGGTGTATTCGAAATCTGAAGAAGAGCATGCTGAACATTTGAGAGTGGTTTTAGAAGTCCTACGAGAAAAGAAGTTATTTGCTAAATTGTCCAAGTGCGAATTTTGGTTAGGAGAGGTAAGTTTTCTTGGTCATGTGATTTCAAGAGGTGGTGTGGCTGTTGATCCTTCTAAGATAGAAGCGGTATCTAAGTGGGAAGCTCCGAAGTCTGTTGCTGAGATTCGAAGTTTTCTTGGTTTGGCTGGTTATTATAGGAAGTTCATTGAGGGATTTTCTAAGTTGGCGTTACCGTTGACGATGTTGACTAGAAAGGGGCAAGCGTTTGTTTGGGACTCAAAATGTGAAGAAGGTTTCCAAGAGCTAAAGAGAAGGTTGACTACTGCTCCTATTCTGATATTACCGAGTTCGTCGGAATCATTTGAAGTTTATTGCGATGCTTCATTGTTGGGTTTGGGTGGCGTGTTGATGCAGAATAAGCAGGTTATAGCTTATGCTTCAAGACAGCTGAGGGTTCATGAGAGGAACTATCCGACGCACGATTTAGAGTTGGCAGCTGTGGTGTTTGTTCTGAAGTTATGGAGACATTACTTGTACGGGTCAAGATTTGAGGTTTTTAGTGACCACAAAAGTTTAAAGTATTTGTTTGATCAGAAAGAGCTGAATATGAGGCAGAGAAGATGGTTAGAGTTTCTGAAAGATTATGACTTTGGGTTGAATTACCATCCGGGTAAAGCAAACGTAGTGGCTGATGCATTGAGTCGGAAATCATTACATATGTCTATGTTAATGGTTAAGGAATTGGATTTAATTGAACAGTTTAGAGACTTGAGTTTGGTGTGTGAGAGTACTCACAATAGTGTTAAATTGGGAATGTTGAAGTTGACAAGTGGTATTCTGGATGAGATCAGAGAGGGTCAGAAATCTGATATGCTTTTGGTTGATAAGTTGACTCTAGTGAATCAAGGTCAAGGTGGCGAATTCAGAGTTGATGAGAATGGTATTTTGAAGTTTGGTAGTCGGGTGTGTATTCCGGATGTTACCGAGCTTAAGAAGAGTATTCTTGAGGAAGGACATCGTAGTGGTCTGAGTATTCATCCTGGAGCTACGAAGATGTATCATGATTTGAAGAAGTTATTTTGGTGGCCGGGAATGAAAAGAGAAATTGCGAGTTTTGTCCATTCTTGTTTGACTTGTCAGAAGTCAAAGATTGAGCATCAGAAGCCGTCTGGGCTAATGCAACCGTTGGCTATTCCAGAGTGGAAGTGGGATAGTATCAGTATGGATTTTGTTTCTGGTTTACCGAGGACAAGTAAGAATTTTGAAGCTATTTGGGTGATTGTTGACAGATTAACAAAGTCGGCTCATTTCATTCCGATTAGAATGGATTATCCGTTAGAAAAATTGGCTGAGTTGTATATTGAGAAGATTGTAAGTTTGCATGGTATTCCGTCGAGTATTGTTTCGGACAGAGATCCTAGATTTACATCGAAGTTCTGGGAAGGTTTGCAGAGAGCTTTGGGAACTAAGCTGAGATTGAGTTCTGCATATCATCCGCAGACTGACGGTCAGACTGAGAGGACGATTCAGTCATTAGAAGATCTTTTGAGAGCTTGTGTTTTGGAAAAAGGAGGTGGTTGGGATTGTTATTTACCGTTGATTGAGTTTACCTACAACAATAGTTTTCATTCGAGCATTGGTATGGCGCCGTTTGAAGCTTTGTATGGTAGGAGATGTCGGACACCGTTATGTTGGTGTGAGTCCGGTGAGAGTGCTGTGGTCGGACCGGAAATTGTTCAACAGACTACAGAAAAGATTAAGATGATTCAGGAGAAGATGAGGATTGCTCAGAGTCGTCAGAAGAGTTATCATGATAAGAGGAGGAAGTCACTTGAGTTTCAAGAGGGAGATCATGTGTTTCTTCGTGTTACTCCGATAACAGGTGTTGGTCGGGCTTTGAAGTCGAAGAAGTTGACACCTCGATTTATTGGTCCTTATCAGATTTTAGAGAGGATAGGAGAGGTAGCCTATCGTATCGCTTTACCGCCGTCACTTGCGAATTTGCATGAGGTTTTTCATGTGTCTCAGTTGAGGAGGTACATTCATGATCCGTCGCATGTAGTCCAAGTGGATGATGTACAGGTGAGAGATAACCTGACTGTCGAAACATCGCCTATGAGGATCGAGGATCGAGAGTTGAAGCAGTTGCGGGGTAAAGAGATTGCCTTAGTGAAGGTAGCTTGGGGAGGACCAGCAGGTGGCAATGTGACTTGGGAACTGGAGAGTCAGATGAAGGAGTCCTATCCAGAGTTATTTGTTTGAGGTATGTTTTCGAGGACGAAAACTCTTTTAGTGGGGGAGAGTTGTAACACCCCAAATAAAGTAAAAGAATTATTTAATTAAGTTAATAATATATTTAATAATTTAATTAAATAAATTGAATTATTGGATTATTATTATTATTTTGGAATAATAATTATTATTGGAAAATATATAAGTGGAATAAGAGAAAAGGTTTCATTTTTGGAAAAGGTTTTTACGTGAAAACTGAGAAGCTGCAGAGAAGAGGAAAAGGGCAAAGAGCTGTAGAGCAAAGGTTGGAGAACGGAAAAGCTTGAAGCTCGAAGAGTTGCCGGATTGTTAAGGTAAGGGGGGTTTATCGTCGTTTAATGGGTATTATCGATTAACATGTAATGGGTAGTGATAAGCCGTCGATTGACCCTAATTGGGATTTAGAATGCTGAGAAATTATGTTGAATAAGTTGTATTAAAGCTGAAATTGAATTTGTGTTTGAGTGTATTGTGAATTTCTGAGCGTATAGCTTTTTACGGAAGTTGAATCGGAGGTCCGGAAGTCCTCCAACGGCGGAAAATGCGGGAACTCTGCATTCTGCCTTGTGTTAGCGCAGGAACTGCTGTTTCGCCTGCGTTAACCGGTTAACCCAGGGTGTTAACCGGTTAACACTGTTATAAATTGTGAAAAATGTTGAGTTTTGCCTGCGTTAACCGGTTAACCTATAGTGTTAACCGGTTAACACTGTTGCGTTTTGCCTGGAAGTGTAATTTTCCTGCGTTAACCGGTTAACCTATAGCGTTAACCGGTTAACACTGTTGCAGTATGTAAAAATGGTCGATTTTTATGATATAAGTGTAATTGGTGATTGGCCTATTGTATCCAATTGTGATAAATAAATTCGTGGAGTCTATGTTGCGAAATGTTGATGCAAATATGTTGATAAGTTGTTTTTGTGGAAAATAATAAGTTGTAGGCTGATGAGCCAAAGTTGAATATAAGTTGTTTTGTTGAAAATGCTGAGTTGTAGGCTGATGAGCCAAAGTTGATTTTTAAGTTGTTGTTGCTGAAAAAGCTGTTATGTTGTCGTTGTTATTATGTTGTTGAACTTTCAAGTCGTACATGCCATATACATTCATATGCATTAAGTCGGGGCTTTTGCTCACACCACGTTGGCCTGGATTGGCAAAATTTTGGGGCTTTTGCTCACACCACGTTGGCCTGGATTGGCAAAAATTTTAAGTTGAAAGTTGAAGGCTTATGCCTTGATGCCCACTAAACTGGCAATGATTTTAAGTTGGGAGTTTTACTCCAAATGGTACCACATGCATGAAGAGTCGAGTCTCATTTGAGTTGCATTTACGTTGTGTTTGAATATGATGTTGAGTTGAATATGCTGCTACCGAATGCATGATATGATGTGGGTGATTAACGTGTAAAGTTACTTAACATAACATGATGATTTATAATATTTGTTATATCGATTGAGGAACTCACCCTTACAGTTATATTTTTCAGGTAACGAGCAGTGAGTTGAGTAGAAGCTAGTGCTTGAAGTCTAGAGTGCTTTTAGTGGGTCATGCTCTGATAGATGTAACATCGGGACGGGATGTTTTATTTGTTGAATAAATGTTAATTTTAAGATATTACAGATGTTGAATGTTTCTATCCGCTGCGAATTTTTAAAGAAGTGTTTATGTTGGATTAAATAATGAGCATGACTGATTTTTACGGTGAATTATGTGAAGTATTATGTGACACCCTTGGTGCATGATTACTCTGATATTGATTTATATGTTGTTGTTTTAATTAAATATTTGGGGTATTTTAGAAGGGTGTTACAAGATACGTAGGCAGTGGATGCGACATCCTTGCGAGTCATTTTCTTTTAACCTTTCTTTTAGTAAATAGTACTTTAGATATACCTACACCCTTTAGACTAGAACAACACTTATGAAAAGGGCTCCCTAGGAGTACCTAGAATGTTTTGGGTGCTTAAAACCTTCCCATTGCATAACCAACCCCCTTACCCAGATCTCTGACATTTTGACTAGTTTTTTATTCGATAAAACTTTTAGGTTTTTGTTCGCTTTCTAACCATTCCTTTGGATAAATAAAAGTGCGGTGGCGACTCGACTTGTATGGTTTACCTTAGATTTAGTCAATATCTTTAATGGTAGTGAATACCCCGCTACAGTTCGTTGTTAACGAAGCTACCTCCAGTCCACCTTACCAAGGTGATTTAACCTTCTAAAGAAGGACTTAATCCATTATAATCAAAACCTTATTACAGACACCACAAAGACAAATCGTCCTTATCTTCCTGAGTCTATCTGACTAAAACCTAGTCACTCAAGAAAACCACTCAAACATATTTGAGATTTACAAGTTGTGTTTACAAAGAATACTTCTAAGAAAACAGTTTAACACAAGTTAATACAATGTATATATCTCACACAATAACGAGGAAAAACTCTTGTGTGTTTACAAAACTATACACATAAATAATATGATTTCAGCAAGAGCGTGTGTAGTAGCGTTATCAAAGCATTAGCCCTTATTCCAATCTTCAAGTATCATTTATATAGGCATATAAAAGAACCGTTGGAGAGTAGAATTGGAATACTGAATTGCAGTTGTCTCTTTCATAACAGTTTGCATATGGGAGGGAAAATGGTACAATAGTAATGTCCTTAGCCCACAAAATCAGGGTAGTGGAGGAAAAAGTGATCTTGTACTGTGTATTATTTTCCTGACGTAAAACCTTTTGATCTTATATTCTAATATTCAGAGGCTTCTGATGAAATGATGTTGAAGCATGTTGAAAAGGATCAAGAGACAAGTTGATAGAATCTTCAAAACCTTGGTCTTCAGTCTTGATACAGTTCCTAAGAACCTGGTTTTCAGAGTCTTCAGATCTTGTTCTTCAGAATCTTCAAAACTTGATAGAAGAATCTTAAAGGTAGACAAACCTTCAGAGGCTCTTCAATCAGAGTCATAGTCAAAAGCTTTAAAACGAGCGTTCCTCAGAACCATTGTTTAAGAGCTTTTTGAAACTTGACTGCATATTATAAAGCACTTGAATCTCCTCAGAGTCAGAGTGTGTTGATTCCAGAATTTGATGATGTCACACGTCATTGCTTCATAGTCAGAGTATATTAGCAAAAGATACACACTAGGTAAAAGCTATTAGTGTGTAAAATTGTTCTCTAAGAAACAATGCATTGCTATTATCAAAACTGAAGGCCGGATGCATAACCAAATCTTGTTCTAACAATCTCCCCCTTTTTGATGACAACAAAACCATATATTTTAATGAACAATTTTTACTTGATTTAATCATATAAAAATATCAGAGTGAGGTTTGTAAGCTCCCCCTGAATTTTATAATATTAAAAATTATTTTTCAACTTAGAATGTCAGAGTAGGTTTGTAAGCTCCCCCTGAATTCAAGACTTAAAATAATCTTAACACATATAAAAGTTTCAATCTACATGAAAGAAATAACTTCCCATAAGGCAAAATCCTGGTTGTTACTCTCTTTCAGAAAGGAAGATGCCTGGTTACTATCTGGTTGCTATCTTCCCATAAGGCAGAAGCCTGGTTGTAATGGATGAAGTAGCTTCCTAGAACGAATCAGCTTGGGTTCATAATTAATTCATTCGTTTCAGAGTCCTGCTTGAGTTTCAGAAAGTCTGGTTATCAACATCATCAAAGAGTGTGATTTGTCATAGCTTTCATAGCCTTGTTGAATTGTTCATAAGAATTGATGTCTGGTTTCATATCTTGGTTGTATTCATCAGGTTTAGAACATATATACATCTGGTTCAAAACTTTCTCTGGTTATGAGCATGTATATGCCTGGTTCAACTTAAGCACCTGAAACACTTGGTTAACATGATGAACCTATTCAAAGTTCTCAGAAGGGTTACCAATGTCAGAAACATATAAAATATGTTTGGGTTTGAGAATTGGAATTAGATATATCAAAATCAATAATCTTTCTCCCCCTTTGTCATCATTCAAAAAGAATATAAAGACAAAGTAAACACAATCATTCTTACTTCCAAAAAATATATCATTTTATTCAAGAGAATCCATAGTGTAGAAGTAAAAAGAAAACACAGATAACTACAAAGTTTTTTTTTAAACTAAGGTTTAGGAGAGGTCGTAGTCTTGATAAGATCTCTCCAAGCATCCCTTCTAGCTTTGATGTCCTTTCTTTTATTTCAGAATTCTCATAGAAAGATGCTTTAAAGCTTGCAGAATGAATTCCTTAGAATTCAATCTTCTCACCAGAGATACTTCCAAATTCTATAGTAGGATCAGAAGAAACCAGAGGAGCCTGAACTGGGAAATGAGGTGGATTCACAACATGAGCAGGAAGAATAAGCGTTGGAGGAACCTTCTGAAGTAGGGGTTCAAGAATACCAAAGAGTTTAGCATGGAAGTTCCTCTTTTCTTCCTTCAGGAAAGCAATCTCCAACGCTTCAAAACTGGCTCCAATCCATCTTCTGAAGTAGTTGGTTAGAGAATACACCTTATAATGGTTTGTGTTAGAAGCACAAGCCTCATAGACAAAAAGACTAGAGTCTGTCAGCAACATCGCCTTCAAACAGAGTTAACAATTCATCAAAGAGTGTAAGGTGAATGTTAGTTTGAGAGGGTGTTTGGTCAGAATAGGGTTGAGCAATTCTATCATGAAGGGATATGTACTCAACATCAGAATCAGTGTCAGAATCAAAGTTTGATTCGACAATGGGAACATCTGAGTGAATGGGGAGAGATAATTTAAAATCTAATGGATGATTCCTTGGTAGGATGAGTTGTGATAGGAGATAAGATGGTATTATAGTGGAGGTTAGAATTTCCTATATGGATGGTGAGGGTGGTTGAATGTTGACATTTGGATTATTGGATTGGGGAGCAGAAGTAGGCACGTGTTCTAGAACAAATGGAACAATGTATGGAAATATGGTTGGGATGGATAAAGTGATAGTGGGGGTGGAATGGATGAACCATTAATAGTAGTAATCAGACAATTATCAGAAGGAACATAAGTTCTAATATAAGTAGCTTTAGAAGCTCTGGGTGCTTCAGCTGAAGTCTTCGGATGCCCTGTAGAAGCCTTAAACTTCTTAGCCATTCTTTCAAAGTGCTTCTTAGCAATGCTCTTCTTCTTCTTTAGAGAAATAGCTTCAAAATCTGCCAGAAGAACATTAGAATGACACTTCTCCAGAAACTTAACCATATCATCCAAAGAATATGGCTTAGAGAAGATAGGAAAATCATTCACATGTATCCTTTTGTTGCATATCTCTTCCTTGGACACTTCATTAGGAGGACTTATTACCTCAATAATAATCATCATATTCTTCAAACCATTGTCATTGATCCATTTTCTAGAAGTAGGTTTCATGCCTTCTATAAATTGATCAGATGCTAGTGAATTAATTAACTTGCTCTCCATTAGAATATTTGAGATCAGCCTACCTAGAGGAATGTAGCTCTTGGTCCTTTTGCTACTATTTTTGGTGTCTCTCACGGTATCCCTTAGATTATGAAATAGAAATGCATGAAGATTCACCTTCTTTCTAGATTCAATGTAGTAAAGGATATAATGTTGATCCCCGTTGATGTAGTCAGAGGAGTTGGTTGTTGGTCTGAGATTAACGCATCCAAGAAGTATCCCACCCTAAATCTTCAGATGAGGAAGCAAATCCTTGATTTTGCTAGAGTGTTTTCCATATGAGAAAATCACTTTAGGCATCTCATTAATATTTGAATCCTTTTCCACCATATGTTCACATCTTATTCCAGATCAATCATGATCTATGAGTTTGGTAATAAGATTTTCAGATATCACAATTTTCTTCCCAAACATGAAAGATGTGACTTAGAACGAAGAAGATTTAGCATGAATCCAGAAACACTTTACCAGATTTAAGTAAACTGGCCCTTGAAGATGGTTGAAGAAATTTTTTCAACCTTGAAATTTGACAGCAAAAAGAAGGTCAATCCCATTGTCCTTCAAATTGTTGAAATCAATAAGAAGTTCTCCCAAAGTTTCCAGTATATCTGTAGAGATATTCCAGGTAATATCAGAAACATGGTATGCGTCTTCAGTATGAACAAGATCACCTGAAGAAGATATTGAAGAAACAACTTGAATAACATAACGAAGTTGTTGTGGTGGTTGCGATGAAGAAGAACCACGTCCAGTTCCGTGAGTAGAAGCAACCCCTTGTTGTTGAGCTTGTTGATGTTCTTGAGTCTGTTGAACAGACTGTTGAGTATAATCCATTGTTGAAGAAAAGAGTTTTAGGGTTTCTAGAGAATATTGGCTCAAAGAGTGAAAGTGTAGGATGTGAGAGTAGCGAAAGTGTGTGAAGTGAGTCGAGTGAGTTTAAATAGAAATTTTTGCAATCATGACAAACATAAAGCAAACAACAAAAATTCTGACAGGGGGTAAAGCGTGACAAATTTTACCTAATCCCAAGGCTTATTCACCCAACGTGTCACATAATCTGTTAAAAAACGATTAAGTTTTCTAAAATAACTATCTTAAAATTGTGCCATTTATGGAGACTGATTGGTAGCTATTTAATGAAGAAACTATTCAGTATCCATAAAGCAGATTTGTTTAACCAAACGAACTATGACTGGATACACATGAGCTTATGAAACCTTCTCACTTCAGAAGTCTCACGCGTTCAGAACTACCAAAAAATCTCAGAGTCCCATTTTGTCATTCTGAGAGATAAACCTTTTGAGAAAAAAATCTTTTTCATTCTGGACATAAGTCCATTTTTAAATTTTTCAGAATGAAAATAAACATATCTTCAGCAAGGGGTTTTATAAAGATATCATCCAATTGATGGTCTGTATCAATAAATTTTATATTTAAAATACCCTTATGAACATAATCACAAATAAAGTGATGCTTTATCTCTATATGTTTTGCTCTAGAATGCAGAATGAGATTCTTAGATAAACAAATAGCAGAAGTATTATCACAGAGTATAGGAATGTTACTCTCATATATCTGGAAATCTTCTAGCTAACTTTTCATCCAAAGCATCTTAGTGTTACATCCAGAGGCTACTATGTATTCAACCTCAGCAGTTGAAAGTGCTTTTATTGATTTCCTTTTGATGGACCATGAGATTAGATTATCTCCCAGAAAATGATATCTTCCTTTAAGACCCCAATTTTGACCATAAGATCCCTCATGATATCTCATCATATGCATTAGCTTTGGGATGACACCTTGGCATCCTCTTTACCCTTCATTCATTGGGTTTACATTGGGAGAGGTCACCCAGCAGAGTTGATTGTATCATACTTTGTTTTTCATTAGTTAGTAACCAAAATGCCAAAAATATGTCAATGTATAGTTTACTTCTATTGTAGGTAGTGTGTGTGTTCACCTATGCTCCATCAAGCTCATATCTAGGGTTTGAGACCCTCAATGCAAGAAGACTAATCAAGAGATGGTGCACATTGGTTGTAGACATCATATATGGGTCCCCGTGATCTTCACATATCATTTTGATCAAGAATTCATCAAGAGTTTGAAGCTTATTTGCCTTGGAAGCCCTAATTCATCTAGGTATCTTGTGTGATTTCCTCAACAAGCTTCTCCATCATTTGATAAAATATTTCAATTTATACTTCATATTACATAATATTATGCATATATGATCCTCCATGAGTCCCAAATATCAAGATAATGTCAAGTTTGCAAGATGGTTCATGGTGGTTAACCAGAGGAAGTCAACTGGTCAAAACTGGGGTTCCCTAGACCCTATCTCCTACAATTTTTTATCATATTAAAATGATTCTAAGATAAAAGTTACTCCTTATGACATTCCAAACAACTTTTATGTTGAAGTCAATAGCTAATTTTGCTTGGAAAGTCATTTTTTATGGTGAAAGATTATAGGTAATTTTGTCTGAACCCTAGTTAGGAGGTCAACTTCCAAGGACCATAACTTGCTCAATTATTATACGATGAAATCCATTCAAGTTCCATGATCAAATTCAATATGTCCTCTCCAACTTTTTTTTGTGAAGAAGTTCAAATTAAACTTGAAAATGCATGTGCCAAGAGGAAACATTATAGGTCATTTTGGGCCATTACCATTGAACAGGTGATTTTCCTCAACTTCTAAAATGCATAACTCCTTCATGCCAAATCCAAATGAGGTAAAAATTTGTGACCACATTGAAGATAATTAAAATATATACAACTTTAATGAAGTAACTTTTTCCATTTGAAGCCCATACCAAAAGTTATTCAAGGTGGAATAAGTGAACATTTGACTTGGTACTTAGAAAATTTTCAAATATGTTTGATTTTCCAAACTTCCACCTCAAAATTCATCATTATCCAAGCTTCAAATGGAAAAGTATTCAATATGAAAGTTGTTCCCCTTGATCTCACCTTTCCAAAACGTCCAAGATAATCTCATTTGGATAAGAAATGAAGGACTTGTGCATGGGTTCTTTTCAAAGGTTCATTTGAATGGATTTCACATTCACTTTTCAATCTCCTTTGCATGACCACATGACATGATTTCAGCATTGCACATTGGTGATTTTAGACCTGATAGCATCATCTGATGGGCCTATCGCACGCCCATGCAAGCATGCAATGAAATGCTAATTTTGGTAAAGTTCAAAAGTGTGTGAAAATGAATTATAATGCCTATAAATACAACCCTCTTGGCTCAGAATTAAGGACCTCATGCCCAAGCTTTGAACCTGCAATCCAAACCCTCACCATTAAAGGATAATCTTGAAGGTTTTCATTTGAAAATCGAGCTTAAAATCTTATTCTATTTTGAGATTGAAACTCCAAGAGTCCAAGCTTTTTTTTGATCCAATTCATCTCCTACAAGCTTATGAAGCCAAGCCAAGGACAATTGGAAGCAAGATCAAGCAAGGTCGAAGCTCACTCGAAGGTGATTTTCCAGAATTTTCCTCTCTTTGGTTCTCTCTCAATTCTTTATTATTCTTTTTGATTTTTGGTTGGCTGAAGTTCTACCAATGCAGGCAACAAGATTGAGTTGCTTTGAGGTCAAATCGAAGCAACTCAATCCATGACCCTTAAAATTCAAATCCCTGTATCTTTTTATATACTTGGAATTGGAGAAAATTGAGGTCATATTCGTGATCCTGAGCATTTTCTCTTTGAAATAGTGTCCTTGTTTGTCATTTCCATCGAAATGAGTGTGGACCAGTCCGTTGAGGTCCATCGGAGAAGATGATCAGAGCCCTAGCTCCGGTGATGTGTTGGCGTGCATCCTGGCCATCTGATCTCTTTGAATTGTTTTTATCTTAGCCTTCCATACTGATTACCGCGCGCGTGTGGCCATCTGATCTGCCACCTCAATTAATGAAGGAGATTTGATGACCCTTGTTTTTTCTATTTTATTTTTAATTTCTGATTTTATGTTTAATCCACTTATTTTATTTTATTCATAGAAATTTCATTTTTAATCCAAAAAATATGGGACTTTCACCAAAAATCTTTAAATATTTTTCTCTTTCATATTCTGAATTAAAATTATTTTTTGGATTAATTTTGATATTTTTCATGAATTAAATATTTTTATGCATAATTTTAATTGTTTAAAAATACTTCTGACTTTTCAAAAATCATGATTTTTTTTGTCTAAGGTCCTTTGACCTAGGATAAATCTCTTGGCCATTTATTTGATGTTTTAAAGAGATTTTAGGTTTTAACCAAATTAAAATGTATTTTAATTCATTTTTAAATTGATTTTTAATTGATTAAATGTGTAAAAATTATGTTGAGCCACTTTTATGGTTTTGTGATGTTTGACTATTTGTTTGGACCTTGGTCAAGGTTGATTTGACTTTTGTTGGATTAAAACCATTGGATTTATGGGATCGATGAAATATACATTTTATCTCCCAAAATGAATGAATGGTTTTAATTTGATAAAATTCCTCCCATGACCAATTTTTGTTTCTCTCATTCCCCTCCCTCTTCATCTTCATCTCCATCCCTATTCTTTTCCATTCCCTCATTTGACCAATGAAATGTCTAATGTCTTAAGGCTAATTGGTTCATCAATGACCTTGTGTCAGATGAACCAATACAAGTATGACTGAGATAGGTCCATTCCTCTTGATATTTTCTTTTAATGTGTGGTATGTTTTAGGAGTTTGGTTCATTATACCAAATCTCTAACATGCATTAACACCTAAATTTTTATTGCCCGGACTCAGATAGTTGTGACTTCTACATAAGTTCAATTACGATTGCTTAACATGGAGCTAAATTTGACCCTAAAGGCATAACATTCTAGTAAGTGAGATTGTAAGTCTCTTATCCTTCATGGTATTGTTTGGAAACTTGAACTTTTTTCCTTTCCATGGAAGATGTCTTGGTTCAAGGATCCATGCTTGTGAATGGATGGTTGAGTGTTCTCCAAAGAATGACTTAACCAATTAAAAGACACCACTAACACTTGACTAACTTTTGACTAACATTTGACTAACTCTTATTAATATTGCTTTACTTTCAAGTCATTTACTTTATGCAATTTAAATTTCAGTCATTTATCATTCATTGTCATTTACATTTCATTTAACTTATTTATGTTTATGCCATTTTCACTTTGCTCCTTTGAGCCATATTTTATGATTGTATATATTGTTTGTGCATTTTGATTTTGTTTGTGGTCTTAGGACATTAAAACACTTAATAAAAAACAAAAACACTAAAAAATATTTGGTGGACTGTTAATCTTGATCTGAACTTTTGGACTTAGGATTAGGCAACATTTCCTGTGCAAAAAGGACTTGGCCAATGCCAACATTTTGAGACCAAGTTATTATGAACTGAGCTTTCATCTAATGCAAGCCTTGGACTCTATTTGAATGCATCTGTTACTTTGTCTTAATGCTAATTGTTATTTTGATCTTGTGTCTGATGCTTTGTTCTGAGTTGATCAAGGAATATTTCATCTGGTACATGGGAAGACAAAGAAGACTGCTAGTTATGGGATTTATTTGATGCCTTGATCTTCATGATGTCTGGATATTGCTAATTGCTTGTTGATTATTGCTTGATTCAAACTCCAAAGAGAAAATGGGTTTTCTATATGACATTCTTGTATGTTGGATTGCATCCCATTGGTCAGATCTTTTCAACTCTTAATTTTTAATTTTATGCTTAGGATAGCCTCTTCATCTTCTCCCACTTCTTAAATTTCAAAATCTCTCCCCTTTTCAAAAACTTTCTTTACTTGTGATTTCAAACTTAGACCTTATTTCAAATAGAAACTTTGGCCTTATGCCACTGGACTTTCAAACTTTTTTCTTAAATCAAATTTGTAAATAAACTTAATCATATTGACTCAAAATTTCAAAAGACAAAAAGAACTAATAACTTCATTCAAATTTTTGGCCCTTTATGCCCTTTTCATTCAAACTTTTGTTAAAAGCAATTCACCAACTTTGAAATTGTTACCACGAACTACGAGGTTTTTATCCCTCATTTTTATGTTGGTACATAGGCACAAGTCCGAAGGTCTTGTCAAACACAAAAATATAATCAATGAATTTTTTTCTCATCCCCATACTCTATTTTTCTCAAACATCTTTTATACCAAAAACACATACACACATAAAAAAGGGCTCCCTAAGAGTACCTAGGACACTTTGGGTGCTAACACCTTCCCTCTGTGTAACCAACCCCCTTACCTGTAATCTCTGGCATTTTATTAGTTTTGATTTGAAAACTTCTTATCTTTGGGTTTTGTTCGTACTTTTTCCTTTTCCTTTGGAAACAATAAAAGCGCGGTGGCGACTCTGGTTTTATTGACATTAAGTTTATTCATAGCTCGATGGTCATGAATTTACCGCTACACTTCCAGAAGTATTTTTCCTCTCACGTCTGTCTCCAGCCTAGTCAACATCACAATAACCCACTAGCTTGTAGTCTTAGGGTTTTCTATAGCACAAGCCCAAGTTAATCGTACCTTTCAGATACCTGAAGATCCTCTTAATAGAAGTTAAGTGGGACTCTAGTATCTGATTGGAAACGAGCACAAAAATATACATTAAACAAAATGTCGGGCCTAGAAGCAATCAAGTATAAGAGAGAACCAATCATACCTTTATATACCTTATGTTCTACCTTAGCACTTACCTCATCCTTCTCAAGGATGCATGTAGGATGCATATGAGTCTTTGACATCATGCATTCAGACATGTCAAACTTCTTTAGAAGTTCCTTGGTGTACTTTCTCTGATGGATGTAAGTTCCTTATGAACTTTGATTGATCTGAATCCCTAGAAAGAACTTAATTTCTTCCATCAGACTCATCTCAAACTCTGCCTGCATAGACTTAGCAAATTCTCTGTACAAGGTAACATTAACTTAACCAAATATTATGTCATCAACATAAATCTGAACAACAAAAATGCCATTTTTGAATGACTTGCAGAATAATGTTGTATCCACTTTCCCTCTAGTGAAATTATTTTCTAAAATAAAATTTATTAGTCTTTCAAACCATGCTCTGGGAGCTTGTTTCAGACCATACAATGATTTCTTCAGTTTGAAAATAAAATCTGGATTTTTAGGATTTTCAAAACTAGGGGGCTGGTGTACATACACTTCTTCAGAAATGTAACCATTCAAAAATGCACTATTAACAAGCATATGATATAAGATGATGTTATGATTAATTGCAAAAGAGATTAAGAGACGAATAGACTATAACTTGGCAACTGGTGCAAAGGAGTTTGAGCTTCAACAACTTCTAACTAAGGATCTTCAGAGTCTTTACCTTCAGCTTTTATGGCTTCTAAATTCTTCCCTTCAGAACCTGAGTAAGTGATCTCCATATCTACAAATTTCTCAACTAGCTTTGACTTTTCAGAGTCAAGCTTATCATCGAATCTGACATGGATTTATTCTTCAACAATCTGTGTCATAGTGTTATACACTATGTAGCCTTTTGAGCGTCCAAAGTATCCTAATATGATGCACTTTTGTGCCTTAGAATCAAACTTACTCATATTCAATTTAGTGTTCAGCATAAAACAAGAACATCCAAAAGGATGAAAGCATGAAATGTTGGGTTTCATATTCTTCCACAATTCATAGGGAGTCTTACCCAGAATAGGTCTCATTGAGATCTTGTTTTGAATATAACACACCGTGTTGACTTCCTCTGCCTAAAAGTTCTTGGCCATATTAGTCTCGTTGATCATGGTTATGGCCATCTCTTGCAGAGTCATATTCTTCCTCTCTATAACTCCATTTTGTTGTAGAGTTCTAGGGAGGGAGAAATCATGGAAAATGCCATTAGCATCAAAGAGTTTTTCAAAATCTATGTTTTCAAATTCACCACCATGATCACTTCTGACTTTTATAATTCTGAGATCTTTCTCATTTTTCACTTGAGAGCAGAAGGTAGAAAACACAAAATGTGACTCATCCGTGTGTCTGAGAAATTTAACCTATGTCCATATGTTGTAGTCCTCAACAATGACTAGTCCATACTTCTTACCATTGATAGAGGAAGTTTTCACTGGACTAAACAAGTCAATGTGAAGAAGCTCCAATGGTATGGAGGTTGGAACAACGTTTTTAGCCTTAAAATACATTTTAGAAAACTTTCCTTTATGATATGCTAAGGATATTTTTAACATATACTATTTTATCCTTAGGTACCCATATCTTTCTAGGCCCTTTAGAGTTAGTCTTCCCATAGTTCTTAACAAACTTGGGCTTCTGTGCAAGATATATATACATGAATGCATGATTAAAACGAGCATGAGGTTTTGTTTTAGCCTTAGGCTTAGAAATAGTTCGACCTTTAGGCCTAACATCATTTTGTTTCCGAAAAGGAACAAAATGTGACTTAAGAGCATTTAGCTTGTTATCTTTTCCAGAATCAGATTTGTCATCAAAATCATAACCAATACCCATTCTCTTGTTCCTGCTAATGCCATAAATCATGGAAGCCATCAGACTTCTCTTTAGGCTTCTAGCAAGGAAAGAATTTTCTTTTTCAGGTTTGAGACTCTTCCTTTGAGGCACATAGTTGTTGTTTTTCAAAAGGAGATTTTCTTCACTCAAACTTGAAAAGTCTTTCTAAAGCTTACAGTAAACTTCTGGTTCAGATACATGAATCTTCTTCAGATCCTTGTATTTTTCCAGAACTTCTGATAAACTAGATTCAGGCTCAGAACGAGATAGTTCAGAAAATACCTCTTCAGAATCTGACTCTGATTGAATTGTTTATGCAGAAGCTTCTGTGCAAGCCATTAGTGCCACGTTAGCATGTTCTTATTTAGAATCCTCTTCTGAAGACTCTGAATCGTCCCATGTAGCCATTAGACCATTCTTCTCTCCTTTAAAGTTCTTCCTTGGCCTTTCTTTCTTTAATTTGGGACATTCATTCTAGAAGTGGACATGCTACATGCACTTAAAGCACTTGAGTTCTTTTCTAGCTCCAACCTTCTTGGATCTAGAAGTGGACTAAGAATGACCACATGTCCTTATTTGTCCTATGAATTTGCCTTACCTTTTCTTCTAGAGTTAATTAACGTGTCTGGACAGAAGAGACAATTCATCTTTTTCTTCTGATTCCTCTTCAGACTCTTCACCAATTTCTGCTTGAAGAGATGTAGTCTTCTCAGATCTTCCTGAAGACTTCAGAGCAATATACTTTCTCTTTCTCTTGGGCTCATCTTTCTCGACCTCAATCTCATGACTTCTTAAAGAACTAACCAGTTCTTCAAGAGAAGTGTTGTTAAGATCCTTTGATAACTTCTGAGCTGTTACCATAGGTCTTCAACGCTTAGGTAGACTTCTGGTGATCTTTTTAACATGATCAATATTAGAATACCCTTTGTTCAAGACCTTGAGTCCAGCAACAAGAGTATGAAACCTTGAGAACATGTTCTCATTAATTTCTTCATCCTCCATCTTTAATGCTTCATATTTTTGAATCAAGGCAAGAGCCTTGGTTTCTTTAACTTGTGCATTTCATTCATACGTAATCCTCAGAGAATCAAATATAGATTTAGCAGTATCTCTGTTGGTGATTTTCTCATACCTAGTGTATGAAATAGCATTTAGCAAGATGGTTCTTGCTTTGTGATGATTCTTATAGTCTTTCTTTTGTTGATCAATCTTCACTCTTCTTTCCATTTTATTGCCACTTGCATCTACTGGGTGTACGTAGCCATCAACTACCATATCTTATAGATCAAAATAGTGACCTAGAAAGAAGCTCTCTATTCTATCCTTCCAATAGTCAAATCTATCCCCATTAAAAACTAGAGGTTTAACATTGTAATGATCTCTATCATTAGTTTGAGCAACTAGTGATGGAATGGCAACCATTGTTTTTCATGATAGATCTTTATCTAACACTTTTAAGTGTTTAATATCTTATCAAGACTAGAACCAGAGCTCTGATTCCAATTGAAGGTGGCAAGAAACACAAGAAGTAGGGGTTTGAATTGGGTTTCTAAAAACAAAAGAATTTTCAAAACCAACTCAACAAAGCAATAATACAAATAAGAAAAATAACAAAGTTATTTTTATACTGGTTCGCTGTTAATGAAGCTACCTCCAATCCACCCTACCAAGGTGATTTTTCCTTCTCAAGAAGGACATAATCCACTATAACCAAAACCTGATTACATACACCACAAAGACAAACCGTCATTGTCTTTTTCACTCTATCTGACTAAAACATAGTTGCTCAAGGAAACCACTCAAACAAATTTGAGATTTACAAGTTGTGTTTACAAATAATGCTTCTAAGAAAGCAGATTAACACAAGTTAATAGAATGAATCTATCTCATACGGTAACAAGCAAAAACTCTTGTATGTTTACAAAACTATACACATAAATAATATGATTTCAGCAAAAGCGTGTGTAGTAGCGTTATCAAAGCATTAACTCTTATTCCAATCTTCAAGTATCCTTTATATAGGCATATAAAAGAACTGTTGGAGGGTAAAATTGGAATACTAAATTGCAGTTGTCTCTTTCATAACGGTTTGCATATTGGAGGAAAAATGGTACATTAGCAACGTCCTTAGCCCACAAAATCAAAGTAGTGGAGGAAAGGGTGATCTTGTATTGTGTACTATTTTCCTGACGTAAAACCTTTTGATCTTATCTTCTAATCTTCAGAGGCTTCTGATGAAATGATGTTGAAGCATGCTTATAAGGATCAAGAGACAAGTTGGTAGAATCTTCAGAACCTTGATCTTTAGAGTCTTGACACGGTTCCTCAGAACCTGGTCTTTAGAGTCTTCAGATCTTGTTCTTTAGAATCTTCAGAACTTGAGCGCAGACCAGTAAAGGCAGACAAACCTTCAGAGGCTCTTCAATCAGAGTCACGGTTAGAAGCTTTAACATGAAAGTTCCTTAGAACCGTTGTTTAAGAGCTTTCTGAAACTTGACAACATCTTATAAAGCACTTGAATCTCCTCAGAGTTTGAGTGTGTTAATTCCAAAGTCTGATGACGTCACACATCATTTCTTCAGAGTCAGAACCTGTTAGCAAAAGCTACACACTAGATAAAAATCATTAGTGTACAAAATTGTTTTCTAAGAAATAATGCATTGTTATCATAAAAAATGAAGCCCAAATGCAGAATCAAATCTTGTTCTAACTACGATCACGTTAGATAAACATAATTGAGATAGAATTTGGTAATTACATATCTCTCTGTGGGATCAAACTTTTGTATTACTTGACACAACCATGCACTTGTGGTTTACAACACATCAAGTTTTTGACGCTGTTGTCAGGAAGATTTCTTGATACCAAAAGCTTTATTTCAACGTCGTTTAGACTACACTACTTTTATATTTTCTGCTATTTTAATTTTCGCATAAAGTCCCTTCTCTCAAAATGAATCTCGCAAGAGGATCCTTTCAAGAGATGAGAAATAAAAAGGCTAATAGGTTAATAAGCTCGTATTCCGAAGCCTATAATTCGGAATGGAGCAATCATACAATTTTTTTTTACATTGACTATTCCCAACATGTAATGGGATCGCATGGTCCCCAAGATGGCACAATCACTACCTTTGGGAAATCCAACCTTGAATTGTTAATGGAGAATTTTATGGCGACGCAAACTCTCTCTAACTTGGAATATATGATGAAGAGTTTTGTGGCGACACAAACTCTTCATAATTAAGAGTTTAGAAACCAAAATCTCCACACTAGTGAAGTCCTTAGGCATCTAAACACCATGGTCGAGTCCCTCGCGACTCACATGAAGGAGTAGGAGACCCAAATCTCCCAACTTGCACACATCCCCCTAGGACCCTTCCCTGAAGGACATGTGAATGTTGTAGCAATCAAAAGTGAAAAGCAAGTTGAAAATGATAGGGAGAGTGATGAAGAGGTTGAGGAAAGTTTTGGTGAGGAAAAGGTAGAGATTGAGAAAATTCACCGACACCACCCAAAAAGTAGGTTGTCGAAGAGATAAAGAAGGAAGCACCATATGTTGCTCCTCTTCCCTACAAAGCACCGATTCCTTTCCCGTAAAGATTGGTGGAGGCTAAGGTAGGTACCCAATCCAAAAGGTTTGCGGAAACATTAGAAAAGACTGAGGTCCTGTCTAAAAGGAGAAAATTATAGGACCATGAAATTGGGGAGATTATTGATGTTAAGAGGGGAAGATTAAAGCTTAAGGTGGGGGATGAAATGATTAAAGTCAAACCTAAAAAATTGATACTTAGGATAGAGCCAAAACCAACCCCACATGCTCAGAAGTATGAACCACCTCATAGGAAGAAGAAAAAGAAGAGTAATGGATATGAGGGATGGCTAGATAGGTGCCCATTTTTGAACAAACCATCATGAGTGCTTGCACTCATAGACCTTCGAGCTAAAACGACGTTAAACAAAGTGCTTCGTGAGCGGAAAACTCACACTTTTAATTGCTTAATGTATTTTATGTTATTTCATTTTGCAGGTATTTTCTCTAATAAAAAAAGGAAAGCTCTAGAAAATTTGCACCATAGGACTTAGATTCTGATAAGTACCTTCTAATTTGTTGATATAGACCGCCACACACACACGCATGCACGCACGCACGCGCGCGCACACACACGTTTTGAACACAACACTTAAAA
Organism: Lathyrus oleraceus; assembly: GCF_024323335.1. NCBI lineage: Eukaryota > Viridiplantae > Streptophyta > Magnoliopsida > Fabales > Fabaceae > Lathyrus > Lathyrus oleraceus. The sequence goes on along the minus strand of NC_066579.1, from coordinate 83,647,423 downwards.
ATATGCACGCACGCACGCGCGCGCACACACGTTTTGAACACAACACTTAAAAATATGGTATCCGTGCTACAGAGATTTGTAATGTAATATATTTACTATCAATTCTTTCGAACTGTAATAACTAAATGCATGTTAAGAAAATCCAAATAATGTGTTTAGAATTAGTGACACCTACATGCCACAATATTCAAAGAAATAACAATACTACCACTCACAGAGCAATAAGACAGGAATTTATTATGTCATACATTAACTTCAACCTAAAAAAAATCCATGAAGAAAGAAGATCATGTTTTAAATCCCTCAAAAAGAAGACCATTCATAATTTAGTACAAATCTATGCCGCTATTAATCTGACGATCTATTTCAACCAGTAAATCCTCAATCTGCCATAGAAAGTATTCTTCTTCATTTTCATTTTCATCTTCATTTTCATCTCCAGACCTATAATTCAAAAAAAAAAATCTATTAAATTAGAAATGAAATAATAAAACATAAATATAAAACGCCAAATAAAAAAATAAAATAAATGCATTATATAATAGTAAAAAAAATGCAGTCATATCCATCTGCAAACAAAATAAAAAGCTTCAACTACACTATCATGAATCAAAGCATGTAACATAGGTTTTAATAGGGTTGTGTCAAATCTTGTAGTAAATCTATAGATGCAATAAATCTATACAACTGTGTCACTTGCTCGTAAACCTATTTCCCATATTCCGCATTCCATTTTATTTAATTAATAAATCAATATTAGTTTCATTTGTGTTTAACTTTTCTACAATATGCAAGAGAGAATAAATCTTTTCAAACCGTTAACAATCACCAATAGATAATCAAACTAAGGCATCACATGAAATATTCACACAGCATAGTATTATAATGATTACTATAGATTCAAAAGAACTTACTTCCAAGGAATCGAAACCAAGCTTTCAACATAATCAATAGAAGAGAACAAGCATATATCATTGGAAATTCTAGTTCTCTTTACTCTCTTATCCCCTTTATTATAGATAATTGCTCCATCAACTTCATCATGTGCCAATATCAAGGTATTTCCATCCTTAGAAATGGACAATGGTAATAATGGAGTTTCAAATTTAAAGAATCCAACAAAAAACAAACCATTCTCCATTTGAGGGTTATTCACTCCAAGATGAAAGTATTCAATTCTAAATAACTGAGTCCACGACTCTGGAACTCCGAACTCCTTCATCTGCCATATAACGAATTGAGTCCTCTTAAAATCGTGCGAAAAACAAAGACAATCCATCATAACTCTGAGAGATGGCTCAACGCACGACGCCTCAATAAAACCCTCGGGAAGCAAAATCTGTGTGTATGTCTTTGTCGAAAGATCAAGCGAAACGATCATAAATTGTTTAACATCAACCATTGAAGTTCTGAATATTTCAATATCAGACATTGATATGTAAGCACCATGAATAGATAACCAGTTAACAGTTCCATTGAAATGCACACCGTCACTCCGCATAAGAGGAACAAAAGGAAAACTTTGAATCTCTTGCCAACAATTATCACCCAAACTAAAAACTCTCACCTTGCTTATCCATAGATCTTGATTTTTTCTTTCTACCCGAAGTCCCACTACCTTGTAATCTCCGGTTATATAATCACAACCGAAACAAAACTTGAAAGGATCTATTAAGGGCTCATAGTCGTAAAAAATACCTAACTTTTTAGATATTTTCCTTGTTGCAGGGTTCCAGAAACAAAATGTGAACTTGGATTTAAAACTCGAGACAGAATTGAAAAGCACGCAGATCAATCCATTGCATGAACCAACAACCTGACTAATTCCATGTGTAGGACTTTGGAAAATTTCTCCGGAAACATTTATCGATGGATTCTCTAGTAAACAACGCATTGGTAACAATACAAAATTATATAGAGAGTGTTCCTTAGCTGATAATATGAAGTGAGGGTTTCGTGACGATTTTTTTAAGTGCATTTTGATGAAAGATGAATCGGAAATGAGAAAGTTCCATAGTTTGCTTACGCACCTGAATCGCTGTATGTTTTTCACATCAAGGAGAGATAGGATTTCGATTATGAGCTCAGGGGGAAGAGACACCGGAGGCAGTGAAGCGGTTGCAATGAAGTTGAAGTTAGACAACCCTAACACCAAGCGAATAAGAAAAAGATGGAAAAACGAAGACATGGAAGCTTTGATGAGTGCAATATTGAAGATATGGAGTTCAAATTTGAAATAATCTCAACAAAAAAGAACCAGCACAAATTGAATATTATCAGAGAAATTATGTATTATTGGATATGTTTATTGGTGATTATTAACAAAGTAGTCAAACTATTTTTATTTTTTATTAATGTGATATATTATAAAAGTTAGATTTTTTATTTTTAATATTATTTTACTAATTTTAATTATTTTTTTAGTTTTATAGTATACTTTGAATATAATTGATTATTGGCATCTAGTGAATTTTTTTATAAATACTATATCTTTAGTTCTACATTAAATTTATTAGTTTATATTATTTATATAATATTAATAATAAAAAAATTATCATTTTGTATTTTGATATTTAAATAACTCACAAAAGAGAAAGTGTATTAAATTAAATTATATCAGTTTTTAAATTATATGACTAAACTGAATTGCATTACATCATAAAATAACTAAACCATTTGAATGGTTAATGAACTGAAGAATTTAAATTAACCAATTATAATTTAAAACTGGTTCAGAACCAGTTTTCTTTTATAAATTGCTTTAATTATAATTTTTTTTAATAAAAAAAAGAATTAATGAGAGTAAAAAAAATGAAAATTAAAAATATTTAAAATTATGAAAAGTAAAAAATATTTTATTAAAAATTAAAAATAAAATTATAAAAAATATATATATTTTTTTTAGAAAATAAAATATTTCGTCCATAAAATAAAAAATAATTTTTTTTCTGAATATAATTATTTTTATTCATTAAAAAAATATAATTTAATTTGAAATAAAAATAATTTTTTTCCAGAAAGATAAAAAATTATTGTTTTTTGAAATAAAAAAAAATCTGAAAGAATATTTTTTTTAAAATAAAAGTTTCAGAATAAAATAATTTTTTTAGTGAAATTTTTCCCCAAAACTTTTGAAATATAAAAATAAAATAATTTTTTTTATTTTTCCCAAAATAAAATTCGAAAAAATTTTATTCTGGATTTTTTCCCCGAAAAATTAAAATCAAAATATTTTTTTTAAATTTCTTTTTTTGCAAGAAATTTTAAAAATATTTATTCTGATTTTTTTTCAGAAAAATAAAAATTTTAGTTAATTTTTATAAATAAAAGTTTTTTTTTAAAAAATAAATATTTTCAAATGTTATTATTTTTTAAAATTAATTATTTGTTATGAAATTCAAAAAATTGATTTTAAAAGAGTTTAAATTATAAAATTGATTTATAATTGCAAACTGATTATAAACTAGTTTAAAAATAAAACCGGTTATAAACTAATTTTAAACTGAATTGAAACCATTTTAACAATTAACTGCATTTTTTTTTTAAAATGGTTATTATAAATTGAATTGAACTATAAATGTGATTTGGTTTAATGGATTTGGTTTAATGGAGTTCATGAACCATTAACACCTCTGATTGACATTGTAAAATTATTCAAATATATTTTACAACGACATTACATAATAATTAATCTTTTTAAAGAAACTCAAAATTTATTTGAATGAGATTTGGAGAGTCTATAAATTATTCAAATATATATTATATTATTATAATATTCTAAAAACTAAAAATATAATAATAATAAATATTTCTTTATCATTCTATATAAAAGTACAACTTTAAAAAATATTGGAATTTTTTAATTATTTTTCTAAAAATTCCCTTCCCTCCCTAAAGCTCTCCCTTCTAAAAAAGACAATATCATATCGGTGTGTACTACATATTAGTGTCACTATCCATAAGACACAATAAGTAGAATTTAAAAAATATATAGATATTTAAAAATATCCATGATATTTTTATTTAACTATATTTTTTTAATAAAAAATTTAATTAACTTAAAATTTCTTTATCATTTTCTAAATGTATATAAAAGTAATTCCAAAATCAGCATAAAATAATAATAATAACAAATTAAATCACATTCAATGTATTTCTTCTTTTATCATATAATTATTTTAATTTAACAAAATTATATTAATAATTATTATTATTATTATTATTGTATACTTAATAAAATAAATAATAATAATAATAATAATTTTATATTCAATAAAATAATATTTAAGTTTTTTAATTATTAATGAAATACAAAACTTTATAAAATAAATTTAAGACAAATCCATTGAAACTACTAGAAAATCATTTTTTTTTTTAAATTACTCTGCATCAAAAAGTACTTTTATATATATATATATATATATATATATATATATATATATATATATATATATATATATATATATATATATATATATATATATATATATATATATATATATATATATATATATATATATATATATATATATATATATATATATATATATATAATGTAAATGAAAAGGGTATAATTGTGATTCGTTTTTTAAAATAACCACTAATTTCAATTTAAATTCTTAAATAACCTATTTTTAAATAAAAAACACCAAAATAACCATATTTCTTAACTGATGCGTCAGTTGAACTGGTGCATTCAATTAAATTAGAGAGGATGCATCATGCCTCTTGGCGCATGCTCTCAATGGTGGACAACCTAGGCGTCATGCCTCTTGGCTAGGGGTGGCAAAATGGATGGATTTGATGGATATGGATTGGATCGTTAATGGATGGATCAAAACAATTCATTAGTCCATTAACAATCCACTAAAAGAGTTTAAAAAATATCCAATCAAATCCATCCAATAAGAATAAAATTCATTCAATCCATCCATTATCATATTTTTAGTGGATATATATCTATCTATCCTTTTTTTTTTTGAAAAAAATCACTTATTTTTTGAAAAAAAAAAAATTTTTTAAAAGTTTTTTATTTTTTTTAATAAAACAATATCAGTTTTTTTTTCGAGAAAAAACAATTTTTTTTAAAAAAAAAACATATTTTTGTATTTTCGAAAAAAATAATTTAAAAATCGTTTTTTTTTTATTTTCGAAAAAAATAATTTTTTATATTCGTAAAAAAATAAAACTTTCAAAAATAAAATCAAATTTGGGTATTTTTCAAAAAAAAGTACTTTTAAATTTTTGGAAAAAATCGATTTTTTGTATTTTCAAAATAAAATATTTTTTTTCAAAAAAACAATTTTTAATATTTGAAAAAATTTATTTTTTTAAAATTAGATAAAAAAAATCATTGGATCATTAAAATGTGTTGAATGGATTGGATCAATCCATGCTTATAAATGGATGAATTTAATTCAATCCATTAACTTGATTTTTATGCAGTGGATGGATTGGATGGATTTTTTGATGGATGAATTGAATGGATTTTGTCTTAATGGATCCAATTGCCACCCCTACTCTTGGCGCATGCATGTCTTGGTGCCACATGCATTGGTGCATGCATACACTACATAGTATATGCGCCAATGCATGTGGCGCATGCACCTATAATTTTTTTTTAAATTTAAATGTTAATTTTAAATATAAATAAAAAAATACTGAGAATAAAAATTATATATATAAAAAACAAAAAATACACGGAGTTAACAAGAAATTCAATGACCCGACCAATTGAAACGCCCCCCTTGTGCCACATCCAGGTGCTTTAGTATGTCTTCGAGGTCTCCCACGATTTTCCTGAGGTATTTGGGATCTTTGTGTGCTGACATGATCCAATGGTGACTGGTGCGAAGGTCCGGTGGAAGGTCCAACGGTATTTGATAGATGTGTCATCATTTGTTCCCAATAACTCTGGGGGTTCTCGCCAACTGTGTTTCCGTAATTGAGTTTGGTGTCCATGTTCTCGTAGTTGGGTCGTTGTGATTGGGTGAATTGCGGACGGTATGGTTGCCCAAATTGGGACATTGAATCGATTTGTACTATAGTAAAACAATGATTGGGTGTTGTGGCGATGGGGTGTTTGGGTGGTCATTGGTGGGGGCTACGATGGCATGAATTGTATGAATCATCTAGGCTATAGACTGTTGTGGTGGTTATGTATGATTGTTGGTGGATAGGGTTTGATTCTTGGTTTTGAGGTTGTGTGTGTGGCTTGAATGGGTTGTGAGACTGGGTGTTTGGTTGTTGGGTGTATATGGTAGGGTGATGGTGTGAGGTTGGTTGTTGGGTTTGGGTGGTTTGACATTGTTCTTGGACGGGGACTTGTTGTTGGGCGTATGATGACGAAGCTAGTTGGCATGGATCAATCAAATACATCGGCTCAGATACAAATTGTGGCGTTGTAACCGACCTAAACCATGCTATATACTTTTGAGTTGGTCTAACACCCTGTATGACTGGTTCGTTTAAGATGTGTTGTCGTCGATTCCTCCAATGACGACACATCTCTTTTGCGAAGTCCCTCAAGTCAGAATAATCCCATTTGACATCGACTCTTTGTTGATGCCAATCTCCCAAACACATCGGAGGTTCTGGAATTTGTTGTTGCATGTTTAACTGCAGTTTTACCCGGTCACTCTGGTGCATATTCTTTGCAGGCGCATGCTTGTAGTGTTAGGGAAGAGATTCTTTGCAGGTGCATGCTTTGCATTGTCTTGTTTATGCATGGATTATTTGTATTGTCTTGTCTTTGCAGATTAATTGCGTGATCAGTACATACACTGTTTCCCCTATTTAACTGCACGCGAATAACAAATCAATGCATTCACCATCAGTACCCATACAGATCAGTAGAAACACTAAAGTTACATTTAAAAAAATGTCTTACTCACCACATTACATGATTAGTGCCCATACCGAAGGTGAAATATTTGAGTATCAATTATTCGGTTTTTGTTTTCGCAACACAGAAGTAACTCGGTTTACAATAAATTGACGATCAAATTTTTTACATCTGAAACAAAGAATAGAAAAGAAATTGCAGTGTAGTCCTGTGGGCCAAATCATCTATAAAAATCTGGTGTGGTTTGCAGACAACCAGGTAAAGTTTTATCAATTGAAAATTTGAGATGATGACGATGTTCATCATATGTTTGTCGGTCATGAACAATATTGGTACAACGATATTGAGCATACCCAGCATTCACCATTTTTTTGTGAAGGTTCTTATCTTTGATTGCACGCATGAAGTTTTGTGCGATATGTCTAATGCAATAGACATGTGTAGAAGGAGGATCATGCCATCTGTTATCATGGTTATTATAAGCACTCTCAATGGAAGCATGTCTATCTGAAATCAAACAGAGATTGGTTTGTGGAGCGACATGTGTTCTGAGATATCGAAGAAAGAAACCCCAACCACCAGCGATTTCACCTTCAACTGGAGCAAAGGAAATGGGAAAGACATTGTTGTTGTCGTCTTATGCAATAGCCATAAGCAAAGTATCCTTGTATTTTTTGTATAACCATGTTCCATCAATTTGAATAATAGGTTTGCAGAATGTAAAACCTTTGAAGCACGGTTCAAACGCCCAAAAGAGGCAGTGAAAGATTATATTTCCAACAACACAGGTTCCTTCTGGCGTAAATGCTAGCAATGTCTCCATAATTGCAACAGTTCCTGGTACGTATGTTTTTAGGGCCCATAAAAACCATGGCAATTCTTTGTATGAATCCTCCCAGTTGTCAAATATCTGTTCAACAACCTTTGTCCTTGCAATCCACGCTTTCTTGTAAGATGGAGTATAATCATATCTTATGAAGATATGAGATATTATTATACTCACCTTCACTAATGAGTCTTTGTTAACAAGGGGCAAAATGTCTTGACATATCAATCCAGCGCTTAATTTATGGTGATCTTGTTCAACATTAGTTGCAATGCAACTGTGAGGTGGGTTTATAGAAGCTATCTCCCAAGAGTCGTTTCTCTTTTTGTGAGACGCAGCCAACCCAAACTTGCAAAGGATGTTACGACATTCGATGACATACCTTCTCGAATCAGTGTGTTTCACAATGAAATCAGCAGAGTTATTCATGTGAAATTTTTTGATAGCTCGCACACATTCTTCTTTAGTGCGGAACATGTCTCTCACTCTTAACTCACCCTCTGATCATGGATACGGGTTATAAAAAACATTATTGGATGTTTCATCGTCATGCAGATCCATGTTTGTCATATGTTGAGGCGGATTATATACATGACTTGGAGGTAATGGCGTTGGATGATCGCCATCTTCAATGTTGTTGTTCAACATATAATCGACATGTGTCTCAGTCTCTTCTTCTTCTTCATCAACGACATTGACTTCTGCTTCTGCTTCTGGGTCGGCGTCATATGATTTTTCTGAATCAAATTCATTAGATTCAACTTGATTAGTTATCTGAGATTGCTGAGATGGTATACTTGGTTGAAGAGTAATATATAACTCAATAGAGTTGCAATCAGAATGTTCATGACTAACAAACATGTATTCAACATCTTCATCATCCGACACCTTCAACGGGAAAATTTTGCATTGATTGTTCTAAAAAAATTGGATTCTGATACGTGATATGTGACACAAGACTAGATCCTATGCAGGATTCAATTCGTTTTTTCAAATGCAAGAAATTTGAATTTCTCTTGATCGTACGTCGGATAGTATCGGTGTTTCGAAAACAAAACCCATATAAATCAGACTCATATGTCTCACCATTGCAATGAGTAGTATATTTTGGTGCAAATGACATTGTAATATTTCTTGTGCAGATGAAAAGTAATTTCTGGGTGCAGATGAATTTGTGTTTATTGTTGGATGTAGATAGTAAGACACTGTTCGCTGCGTATTTTGGCGAACAACCTCTGGTTTACCAAAACTTGTAGAATTGGGTTACTTGCAGGATCAACCACACAAATCCTAGGACATGTGCAGATCTAGATGGTCTTGAAGATGTCTAGAACCACTTTCATATCTTTCATTTTTGTTCTCTAAGTGTTTTACGTCGAAATATGTTGATTAAAACGTTAAATAGATGTAAATTTAACAAGATAAAGTAAATGGCGGAAAATAACTGACAAAATGTAAAGTGTCGAAAAAGAGAAAGTGCAGAAAGATAAATGACTGGAAAACGTAAAAGGGATTTGTAAAGAACTTTAAACTTTATGAAATAAACTTTGAAGGAATTGGTGTTTGTTTACACATACATGTTCCAAATATGACTCTTTTCTCTCAGACGGGTACTTTGATTGTTTTCAGGAATTTTGTACAAGTAAATTCTCACACCTTTTTTCGATAACAACTACCCTATTTATATACAAATAACATAACTGTTACTAACGACCAAATCTTAAAACTGTGACACATGGCTTTATTCCTTTCGCCAGATGCTTCCACGCGTCTGTATACATGCGTTTTCGACGCCATGAGATTTGATATGCAGAATGGTTTTTTCGACTGATGATGATATGGGATAGACGATTTTTGTTGATAAGTGTTGTTCGACACTTCGACAAAATCGAAGCTTCGACATTTCGACAAGGTATCTGTAGATGGGAAGGCATGTTGACAGACATGGAGGATGTTGTAGTGTTTCGACAATTCGACAAAGCTTGGGAAAAAAACGTCAGTTCGACGTAAATTGTAAAGTTCAAATTCGAAAGAGTTGTGACGTTTGGCAGAAGACGCGTGGAAGCATCTGGCGAAAGGAATAAAGCCATGTGTCACAGTTTTAAGATTTGGTCGTTAGTAACAGTTATGTTATTTGTATATAAATAGGGTAGTTGTTATCGAAAAAAAGGTGTGAGAATTTACTTGTACAAAGTTCCTGAAAACACTCAAAGTACCCGTGTGAGAGAAAAGAGTCATATTTGGAACATGTATGTGTAAACAAACACCAATTCCTTCAAAGTTTATTTCATAAAGTTTAAAGTTCTTTACAAATCCCTTTTACGTTTTCTAGTCATTTATCTTTCTGCACTTTCTCTTTTTCGACACTTTACATTTCGTCAGTTATTTTCCGTCATTTACTTTATCTTGTTAAATTTACATCTATTTAACATTTTAATCAACATATTTCGACGTAAAACACTTAGAGAACAAAAATGAAAGATATGAAAGTGGTTCTAGACATCTTCAAGACCATCTAGATCTGCACATGTCCTAGGATTTGTGTGGTTGATCCTGCAAGTAACCCAATTCTACAAGTTTTGGTAAACCAGAGGTTGTTCGCCAAAATACGCAGCGAACAAATTGGCACGCCCAGTGGGACAGTGCAGAAATCTAGAAAGTTAGATAATCACTAGTCAAAGTTTGTTCTTCGTTGTATGAGACTGAGAAGCGGTAAATTAGCCGTATCCGACGTAGAAATACCTAAAAGAGCAAGAGTAAGGAAAATGGCGAACCAGCCAAATAATCCAAACGAATCCATCCCAGTATCCAACCCTACCCCTTCGACAGAAGGCAATATAGGATCGGTCCCTGTGTCAGAGGCTGTACCTTCGTCAACAGGGTCAAGGCCAGCGGTTTCGATATCGCAAAACGCGCCTAGTTCGTCCTTCAGGGCACAACAAATGCCCGTTGGGACACCCCCTCCTGTGGGGAACACTTCTAGGCCTTTTGTAACAAATTTCACCATGCCTCCGCCTGGTAGGGAACAACCCTTCGGAATGCCAACTTCGGTAATGGAAAATTTACACAATTCCCCGTTAATATATTCGGATTCGATGGCCAACGTGTCTTCACCCTTACAAGGGTCAGGATATGGTAGAAACATAAGTAGACTGAATCAACAACCACTTTATGTGCCGCCAATAACAAATAATTCTGTGCAGGTAATTAGACAACAAATGGACGAGAGTAATCATGATATGGTCCAAATGTTGACACAGCAAATGGGAGCGGTGTTTAACCCTCTAATACAAAACACCACCCAAACAAACCAATTATTGGCAGCGCAGATGACGCGCATTGCTGATTTCTTTGGAGTCCCTCAAACTCGACGCAGAGAACAAGTGATTCATAACCCAGTGGTAGCGGTCCAGGAAGAGCCTACGATAAACCAAATACCGTTGGATAATCCTCAAACAAACGTCAGAAACCAAAAGGATGTAGTCGAACAGCCTCGTGTCGAAATCCCTATTCCATAAGAGCCTAGAAGGATAGTAATCCAGAGAGGCCAAGACGCGGATGCTGTATTGCAACAACGGATACGGTATAATAATCCGCCTGTCGAAAACAATTTGGCAGCCATGGTCGAAACGATAATGGCACAAAATGGGATGAACATGGGTTTACAAAGGCCTAGTTACGCATCCCCACTATCGGAATATATTCTGCAAGAAGAACTGCCACCAAGGTGGAAAGTCTCTAAGTTCACAAAGTTCTCAGGGGACACTAGTGAGTCCACTATAGAACATGTAGCACGTTATCTGATCGAGGCAGGGGAAATAGCCCGTAATGAAAATTTGAAAATAAAATATTTCCCTAGTTCCTTAACAAAAAACGCGTTTACTTGGTTTACATCTTTGCCTGCAAACTCAGTATACACGTGGACCCAATTAGAAAGGTTGTTCCATGAACAATTCTACATGGGACAAACAAAAATAAGTCTGAAAGAATTAGCCAGTGTTAAGAGAAAACACTCAGAACCGATAGATGATTATTTAAATAGGTTCAGATTGCTAAAGGCTAGATGTTTCACCCCGGTGCCAGAACATGAGTTGGTCGAAATGGCCGCAGGAGGACTAGATTATTCTATAAGAAAGAAACTAGATACTCAGTATCTGAGGGATATGGCACAATTAGCAGATAGAGTGAGACAGGTCGAAAGGTTAAGGGACGAAAAATTCAGAGCAAATAAGAATAAAAAAGATAGGGTAGCCTACGTAGGGGTTCGCCAAGATGATGAGTACGACGAAAACGAACCAAGTAACTTCGACGAACAAGAGATTGACCTAGCAGAACTAAAGCAAGGCCCACCTTATTCGTGCAGAGTACTAACTCCGTCGAACAGAAACCCATTCGAAACCAACGATAAGTTCCCCAAAAGGACTTATACGTTCGACATCACCAAATGTGACGAAATCTTCGATCTGTTGGTTAAAGATGGTCAATTAATAAAACCGCCAGGCGCTAAAGAACCGCCTATGGAACAACAGAAAAAGAGAGGTTTTTGTAAATACCATAATTTTATGGGCCATAAGACGTCTCGTTGTTTCCTTTTCAGGGATCTCGTTCAAAATGCTATCCGTGACGGAAGGCTGAAGTTTAGTGACAAACCAAAACAACAGATGAAGATCGATTCGAATCCTATGCAGGCAGTCGAAGCCCACTACGCTGAACCATCCATCGTGAACATGGTGGAGGCCGAAGTTGCTCCTGATGGCAATTTGGAAATGGTAGAGGCCCCTGGAAGTTTCGACGCAAATGTCAACATGGTCGAGATTGCTGATGATCTCGCAAGCCAGAAAAGAATGGAAACTACTGAAGGTTTCGACAAGAAGGACGATGACAATGCTGTCGAGAATGAGGAGTTTCGACAAAAGGAGAATTGGGACCGCTTGGGACAGCCAAGTGGGAAATATGATTATCTTGTGAAGTACAATGCGCCGACAAGCTCTCAGATCGACATCAACACAATCCAACCAAGCGGTTGGGGAGATGCTTCTTCAGACGACAATGAAGAAACAGTCGAGGCAATTGAGCATTCCCCTAATACGAAAGAGAAGGTTACTGAAGACCTCATTATTGAAAACAGGGCTGCTGAAGGCCTTGATTCTGACCAAACGAAGAAAGGTGATATCGCCAACTGCGTCAACACTATGGGGCCTTTCAGTAAAAAAGTCACAAAAATCAAAGCGGAAGCCGCTAACGGCCCTTCGAAGCCCGTGATCAGTGGGATTCTGCGTAGGACAATGGAAGACCCCAGAAGAAATTGGAACAAATGCTGTTGCAAACATGGTCCCAGAACCATATCTTGGTGCTGCTGCCCAGAGAAAGAGTTCGACCAAACACCAAAAGGCGTCGAAGGCGAAGAAGAGAGACTCATTAGAAAGATGAACGAATTAAGCATCGCCGACGAACGAAATGTTGGGGTAAATATGGTAGAAATATCTCAGAAGGACCAGGCCGAAGTGGGCGAAGATCGTCGTCGGAAAGAGTACCAAAGGCTGGCGTATCCTAGAGAGGAGGAAAACTTAATAGAATTCATCAAGAGGTGCCAAAGGACGAAAACCGAAGTGATGTTGTGCCCACGCTGCAGTGCAGTCTTCGACAGGAAGGCAGCAACCAACCTGAAAGCAGTAGATAAGGCCAAGAGGAAAGAGAATTGGGGAACAGTGAGATATGACCCAAGGAGAAGTGATCACCACCAGTGGGGGCACGGAGAAAGACGCCAAAACACCTATAAACCATCTGACAAAGCAACGGACGACAAATGGGCTCAACCCATTAGAGACGCCCAGGGGCAAAAAGAGATGGGGAAAGTTTGAGGTTCAGAGAGGCGCGTCGATGGAAGGCAAGAAGGAAATGGAAAAACACAAGCCAAGACCATATCCTTCAGAGAATTACAAAGGCAAAAACCCCATGTCCAGATCCCAATGGAGGAGGTTCCAGAGGCAGAAGAGGGCAGAAATAGAGATGGCAAAAAAGAACATGAATGGAAAAGACGAAGCAGAATCTAGCAACAACCGTCAGACAAAGAGCAGAGGAGAGACTCCCCTCCAGATCAATCCTAGCAGAGCTGTCGAACCAGTGGCGTTGAAGCCGAAGATGCAGGAAGATGACGAAGTAACTGATAGTTTCATCTCTGACTCAGAATCATCCTTTAACGTGATCTGCAACGTGGTCTCTGTTCTCCCTAGAGACTATGATAGAGTCATGGAGGTCGAAGACGAAGAAGACGAGATGGAAGAGGAAACAATGGCACACAAGCCCGTCTGTTACTATGTGATGAATAACGGATGCGTCGAAGAGAGCAGAACGCTTTCTTCGAAAGACCAGACGACTCCATGAAAGCGCATTTGAAACCTTTGTTCATAAAAGGGAAGGGGGAGAATATCGGTGTGAATAAGATACTGGTGGATGGGGGAGCGGCAGTGAATTTGATGCCCCATTACATGCTGAAGAAGATTGGAAAAGACGATTCAGACGCGAAACCTCACAATATGGTGCTGTCGAATTATGAAGGAAAAGTAGGAACAACTATGGGCGTCATCCAAGTAAACTTAACTGTTGGAACCATAACAATGCCAACAATGTTCACAGTCATCGCTTCAAAGGCCAACTACAACCTACTGCTTGGAAGGGAGTGGATTCATGGTGTAGGAGCCGTACCCTCTTCGATGCATCAGCGAATAGCCATATGGAGGCCAGACGGGATCGTCGAAAACATTGAGGCAGATCAAAGCTACTTTATGACAGAGATAAACAATATCAACAGCCAAAGCTTCGACAAAAACCTGGCTCACATACCTCCATGCAGTCCAGCCGAATTCGATTTAAAGGCGACAGACAATGCCTACTGCTCCATGTACCTTCATCCTACACATGGTTTCCAGTGGGATAAAGAAGTGATTGGAGAAACCTATATGTGGGGAACTACTCACATAGCGCCAATAGGATGGGGAAGTGAATTTGACGATGACGAGTGAACAGTCAGCGCTCGAAAAGATTACGGCTTACATAGCCGAAAACAAACTCAAAGAGGCCCTTGAGGCTGAAGTAAAATACATGGCTGTCGAAGCCAGCAAAGAAAACTCCAACAAACAATGTCCCCAAGAAGACGTTGCAAAAGATCACGATAACAACCAAATGGGCGGATGGCAACACCAAAAGCTTGACGCCATTTATGACGATGAACCTCTAGGGTTCGAAAAAGATCCAGTATCGACTAACGAGAAGATGGTGGCGCAGGATCCATTAGAAGAAATAAACTTAGGAGTGGGGGCAGAGAATAGACCAACCTACATAAGCGCGAAAATGGACCCCCAGTTCAAGGTCGAGATAGTCCAGTTGCTGAAAGAGTTCAAAGACTGTTTCGCATGGGATTATGACGAGATGCCTGGTCTTGACAGAAGTTTGGTCGAAATGCAGTTGCCGATAATGGAAGGAAAGAAGCTAGTAAAGCAGACTCCGAGACGCTTCGCACCAGAAATCCTGTCGAAAATAAAAGAAGAGGTCGAAAGACTTCTAAAATGCAAGTTCATCCGCACAACCAGGTATGTCGATTGGATCGCAAATATTGTTCCAGTAATTAAGAAAAATGGCAAACTTAGGGTATGCATTGATTTTCGAGACTTAAACTCGGCTACCCCAAAGGATGAATATCCTATGCCAGTGGCAGAAATGCTCATAGATTCTGCAGCCGGCCATGAGTACTTAAGTATGTTAGACGGATACTCTGGCTATAACCAAATCTTTATCGCTGAAGAAGATGTTCCTAAAACGGCTTTCCGTTGTCCTGGAGCAATAGGAACGTACGAATGGGTAGTAATGCCTTTTGGTTTAAAGAACGCTGGAGCAACTTACCAACGTGCTATGAATTCCATCTTTCATGACTTTATCGAAACTTTCATGCAAGTGTATATTGACGACATTGTGATTAAGTCTGTTTCAGGGAAAAGTCATATAGATCATCTTCGACAATCCTTCGAAAGGATGAGGAAGTTTGGTTTGAAAAAGAACCCACTTAAATGTGCTTTTGGTGTGCAGGCGGGTGATTTCTTAGGTTTTGTGGTCCACAAGAAGGGGATCGAAATAAACGAAAACAAAGCGAAGGCCATAATGGAAGCGAAAGCGCCATCAACCAAAAAGGGTTTGCAGTCTCTGCTAGGGAAAATCAACTTTCTCAGAAGATTCATCTCCAACCTCAGTGGGAAGACACAAGCTTTCTCTCCTCTACTTCGACTAAAGAAGGAAGACTTCGCATGGGGGCAAGAACAGCAAGCGGCTTTCGACAAAATCAAGGAATACCTGGCTAGTCCCCCGATTCTGATGTCTCCTTGCAGAAAAAGAAGTATGAGATTGTACATTTCGGCATCAGACAAAACATTAGGAAGTATGTTGTGTCAAGAAGACGAGAATGGCGTCGAAAGAGCCATTTATTATCTCAATAGAGTCCTGAACGATGCTGAAACTAGATATAGCATTATAGAAAAACTATGCCTGTGTGTATATTTCTCTTGTATGAAATTGAAGCATTATATAAAACCTGTTGATGTATATATTTCCTCCCATTTCGACGTAATAAAGTATATGTTATCTAAATCTATTTTACATAGTCGAATTGGAAAATGGGCTTTAGCTTTAACAAAATACTCCTTGAAATATCTGCCTTTAAAATCTGTGAAAGGGCAAGTGGTCGCTGATTTCATAGCCGACCATTCTATAAACGAAGATGTGGAATACGTCGAATTAGAACCTTGGAAATTGTATTTCGACGGTTCCAGTCATAAAAATGGAACAGGCGTGGGGATGTTGATTATTTCGCCTGACAGAATTCCAACAAGATTCAAGTACAAAGTTGAAAGCCTGTGTTCAAACAATGAAGCAGAATATGAAGCTTTGATCGCTGGACTTGAAATCTTGTTGAAATTGGGGGCAACGAGAGTCGAAATAATGGGTGATTCCGAACTGGTGATAAAGCAGTTGACGGAAGAGTATAAGTGCGTGAAAGAAAATTTAATCATGTACTTTGTAATAGCCAATAGACTTCTCAAGGAGTTCGACAATGTCGTCTTCAGGCACATTCCCAGGTTGGAGAATCAAGAAGCGAACGATCTTGCTCAACTAGCATTCGGATATAAAGTGTCGAAGGAAAAGTTAGAATAAGCCATTGAAGTCAGAGGAAGAGTCGTATCCACCAAGTTGTCCCCATCAGATCTGGAGTCAATAAGATTAGGATACGGTGACGAAGAAAACTTTGAGATATTCAACATAGATGATTCAGGAATTACAGATTGGAGAAAGCCTATCAAGAATTATCTACAAGACCCAAATCAGAAAGCAGAAAGAAGGATAAAATACAGAGCTTTGAGTTATGTACTTTTGGGAAATGAATTGTTCAAAAAGATTGCAGAAGGAGTCTTGTTGAAATGCTTGAGTGAAGACGAAGCCTACATAGCCTTGTCGAATGTACACAGTGGAGCGTGTGGCGCACACCAAGCAGGTCACAAAATGAAGTGGTTATTATTTCGACAAGGAATGTATTGGCCAACAATGCTAAAGGACTGTGTCGAATTTGCAAAAGGGTGTCAGGAGTGTCAAATACATGCAGGCATACCTCATGTTCCTGCAAGTGAGTTGCATTCAATTATAAAGCCTTGGCCATTTAGAGGATGGGCTTTAGACTTGATTGGGGAAATTCGACCAGCCTCTTCAAAAGGACAAAGGTACATTTTGGTTGGGATAGACTATTTCACTAAATGGATTGAAGCTATACCATTGGTAAATGTGGATTAAGAAGCAGTCATAGACTTTATCCAAAAATACATAATTTACAGATTTAGGATACCTGAAACAATAACAACAGATCAAGGATCTGTGTTCACTGGTAGAAACATGCAAAAATTTGCACAAGAAACAGGTTTTAAACTCCTTACTTCGACACCTTACTATGCTCAAGCCAATGGGCAGGTTGAAGCAGCCAACAAAGTGGTGATAAATCTGATCAAGAAGCATGTAGGGAAAAAACCTAGAAATTGGCATAAGACTTTGGATCAAATTCTATGGGCTTGTCGAACGTCTCCTAAAGAAGCAACGAATTCGACTCCATTTAAGTTGACTTACGGACATGATGCAGTTTTACCAGTCGAAATATATTTGCAGTCAGTTAGGGTACAGAGGCATCATGAAATCCCATCAGATATATATTGGAATATGATAATGGATGAATTGGTTGATCTAGACGAAGAAAGACTACGTGCGCTAGATCTAATAAGAAGACAAAAAGAAAGGGTCGAAAAGTTTTACAATAAGAGAGTAAAATTCAAGACCTTCTTAATTGGTGACCTTGTGTGGAAAGTAATCCTTCCTATGGATCGAAAGGATAAGTTAATGGGAAAGTGGTCGCCTAAGTGGGAAGGACCTTTCCAGATTTTGAAAATATTTTCGAATGGCGCGTATGAGATAGAAGAAATAGGAAAGGATGAGAGAATCCTAAGGATAAATGGCAAGTATTTGAAAAAATATAAGCCAATATTGCAGGAAGTAAGAATAATAATGGAATAATTGCAAACATGATTATGATAAAATTTGCCAAATAAAAATGGCATTAAAGTCATTACAAAAGCCTTAAACGGCTGAGAATTGTTAAATCAATTCAACTACAAATTAATATTGGCAAATGTTTCCTTCAAAGTGGCGAATTTCTGCCTCTGAAATTGGAGTCGATGATCACAAAGACTTTTGTGAGTGGAAAGAGTCTCAATCTCTTGACCAAGTTGCTGGGCCTTCTCAGCATGTCGAATACCCACTCCCAATTCTTCGTCAATCTCGCTCTGCTTGGGCTGCTGTATGGATGCCTTACGTTTCTCCTCTTGAGAGATCTTTTCTTGGAGTGCTGCTATCTGTTTTTTCCATTTTTGGATATTGTCATCACAAGCAGCAACTTCTTTGACATAAGTTTCAGAAAGCTTTTGCAATTTTGAAACCTTGTCAGTCGAAGTCGAAACGGCATCCCATTCAGCAGTTTGAGTTTCAGACTTGGAGGAGATCTGATTGGTGAGATCTCTTTGACGATGAAGATCTGCAGTGGCCAAGTCAATGAGAGTCATCAGCTCCATCACAAAACTTCCAATCTCAGCAGAAGCTTCCAGGACATTCACTTGCTTCAAAATTTTCTTAAGGTCAATGTGAGCAAGGGAATTCTCTTCCAAGACTTTAAACAAATCGACATCAAGGATTTTCGTTTTAATTTTGGTCAAGATGTTGCCAAGTGATGGTGCTTCAGAAGTTGTCCCAGAAGTGGTCGAACTACTCTGCGAAGAATCCTGGAAATTAAAACGGGTGCTAAGCATGGCTTTCAGATACTCCAAAGGTCTTTGCACTTTGAGATTTTCAAGCTCCTCGCGAGAGAAGCTGGTCGAACCAGTTGATTTGCCACTCCCTTGGGTCTGGTCGAACCAGTGGATTAACTCTGGAGATTCATCACCAGACTCTTCACTAGGGACTTTATCCTCGCCTCTCTCCTCTTCACTCTTTCTCTTTTGGATTGTTGGGGGTTTTCGACTTACCTAGTCATGCAGACCAAAGCCAGTTAGTTTTGAAAAAGGGAAGAGGAATAATAAGAAGAGAAAAAGTTTTGTACCTTTGTCGAAGGCTTCTTAGCAGTACTGGGCGACGCTTCGACAGTAGCTTTCTTAGCAGGGATCTTCACGGCTAAGGAAAGAAAGGAGATTAAAAAACGAGTGTAAGAGATACATGATAATATAGTTAGAATAACAAAAAAAAAATCGTGTTTTTCTGTGAACACCTTCAGGAATGGGATCCTCCACGCGAACGTGTTCTATTCCAATATGAAGGTGTCCTGGGTATTCGCCAAGATGATACTTAGTCGGAACCACACGCTCAGCAGGTTTTTTGTACTGTTGATGGAGAATTTTCATAAAGTCCCCACAAACAAACCAATCTGGAAATGGAGGGCTAAATGCCACCCCAAATTCAGCGGTTGGCAAAGGAGGGAATTTTGGTGGATGACAGCTGAAAGCCAGGTCATAACGCGCCTCTGGTCGAAGGTTTGAAGGCAATGACAGTTTTTCAAACTTCTCCGTCAGTTTGCGTTTCAATTCTGCTGCTGCTTCGTGTATGGTTCGACTAAGATCATTAGGTCTATACGCAGTTTCGAAATACTTTTGAAATTTCTGTATTTCCCTAATGTGTCTTTGAATACCTTTTTTGGTCCGATCCTACACAAAAGCAAAAGCATTTGTCAAATGTGTAGCAAAGGCAGCTACGTCGAAAAATCTGTTGGAGTAATAATCTTTCCACCATTCGTCAAACTCAGGAGTGCATAGGAATGATGGTCGAAATATAACTGGTCGAATGTCGAGAGAATCATCAGCTAGTTTCTTCTAAAGCTCTTTGCCTTCGTCTTCAGTATGAAGGGAGTTATAAAAAATGATGGATCCTTTCTTGGGAAATATAGGTCGAGGTTTTATCTGGATTAGGCCAAACTGTCTAGAAACAAGGTTGGGTTGATAAACTATCAAAGCAATTTGGTTTTTAGTGGTGTTACGGTAAGAAAAAAGGAGCCTAGGGGTTAAGAATGATTCCCAAACATTCAGAAATATATTTTTATCCTCTTGCATCTCCAAAGGCAGTTGTTGGGTAAACCACTTAGGTCCGATCTTTCTATCAGCAAAAGGTGCCATGGTCGAAGTAAATTGATACCTTTTAGCAAACATCATAACATAACTTTTAAAAGCTTGTCGAAGGCTGATTCCTTCATCAATTGGCGTTATTAGCACTAACCTTGGCCATTCGACAGTCCTATTTTTTACTTCTTCTTCATCTATTTCTGGTGCTACGGGAAGATTGGCTTCAAATGTGGCATTGAGCCATAATTGCAAGAGCCAAAAAGGTCCTGATAAGTTGATTTTACCTTGGGTTTTGGTGTTTTTTAAAAGATGCACGCTCTCACTCAGAGACTCATAAAGGTTCGCCAGAATCATTTTGCTCAAGCATAGTTTTGTGCCTGCATGAAGCTGATTGGCTATGGTAATGAATCTCTTAGCAACCTGGAGAGAGCGAGAACAAAACACATATTTGGATAGCCACCGTGTTAGAAAAGCTATGTGTTCGATGTAACACCCTTCTACCCCAAACGACATATTTAAATAGATTATCAGAGTACAACATGTAGAAGAGTTTACATTTCTTAAAACATAACACCTATCGCATCACAACATAAATCATATTATTTATTTTAGTTAAAACTTCGCAGCGGACAACAACATAAATATTATAAAAATGTTTCAACATTATCTCAACAAATTAGTCATCATAAACAACGTAAATAATAATAATAATTTAGCTATCGAATCCCATAATCCCCGGTGTCACATGACCAGAGCATTTGACTCGACTCTGTAGAATAACTCTACACTTATTCTTCGAACCTCAACAATAGCTACTCCACTTTATCTGCACATTGCTCATCATAGATGAACATAAACACATGCAGAAGGGGTGAGAATTACATTATTAAATAATAATATAACGACAGAAATATAAACATAAATATATTTCACACATGCCAATACAATTCATCATAATCATCATAATCCATAAACTCATGAACATCAACAACACAACACATCAAATGCAATGCACGCACCCATGCATGACTCAACACGACTCGGTATACCCATTTTGTGACCAACTACAGGATCACCACTCCCAGATTCATCACCATAGAATCCGAGTTCCCCGTAAGGAACCAAGCCTCTCAACAAGCCCGGAGTCAACAACATCATTGGAACTCAGTCCGTTCATCACTAGGCATCGGCCTTTCATGAATGCATGCACACCAAGCATGCATCATAATCAACATAGCAACAACAGCATCATATAGTCATTTTATCATCATCATTAACACATTCTATCACAAAGCATATCACATCATGCCACATAATCAAACACAGTATTATCACACTCTACTAATATCTATACCACTCAAAGCAACGGGAAATGATCCCTCGTATACTATGCATCAGCTAAGTTACCTCGCTCAGCCTAAACAACCGAAACTGTACAACAACAGCCCAGGAAAGACCACAAGTCTGCCCATACGCGTATTGCCTATGATCATACGCGTATTGCCCACGCCTGACCAAATCCATACGCGTATTGGCCATTCCCATACGCGTATGCTACGCGTATCACTTCCCCATACGCGTACCACCAGAGACCATTTCACGTTCAAAATTCCATCTTCCTCCTCCATACGCGTATTGCCTAGTGCCATACGCGTACCAGGCCATCTCATACGCGTATTGCCTAGTGCCATACGCGTATGACCAGAAACCAGATTCCAGATCTGCAATGGCCTTCTCTGCTACGAGATCTATCCAAATTCATCCTTCCACAGTCCAAATTTCGCACAAACTCACTCATATCGTCTAATACAATAGTCCCCTATTCGATTTCACAAATCCTAACATCATTGCATATAATTTCTACGAATTACTTCGATTAAAATCCTAATTTCGTTCATCCAATATTTCACCATTTTCAGCATATTATTGTTTAATAAGGTTCAGACCCCTTACCTCTTTGGATTGAAGGAAGCTCCGAGAAATCTTTGGCCTTTTCCTCTTCCTTCTCTTTCTCTTCAGCGTTTCCCTTTTCCTCTGACTCTGAGACACAATACGTGAAAAACCAACTCTGAGTTCTCCTTTTGACCTTTTTCTATCCAATTTCCACTTTTACCCTTCCACTCTTCATATTCCACTTATTTTATTATTTAATTATTATTAAAATAAATAACACTTATAATAATAATAATAATAATAATAATAATTCCCAATATTATTTAATAATTCCTTTTTACCTTCAAATAATCATATTAAATAATATTTAAATTATTCTAACGATAATCGGGGTGTTACAACTCTCCCCCACTAAAAGAGTTTTCGTCCTCGAAAACATACCTCAAGCAAATAGAGCCGGATACGACTCCTTCATCTGATCTTCGCGCTCCCAAGTCAAGCTCTCACCAGCTGGACCTCCCCAAACAACTTTCACTAGAGCAATCTTCTTACCTCTCAGGGTCTTCTCTTCTCGGTCATCTATCCGAATTGGCAACACCTCAACGGTCAAATTATCCCTCACCTGGATATCATCCAACTGAACAACATGCGAAGGATCCGCAATATATTTTCTCAACTGAGATACATGAAACACATCATGCAGATTAGAAAGCGACGGCGGTAGAGCTATCCGATACGCCACTTCCCCAACCCTCTTCAAAACCTGATACGGACCCACAAACCTCGGAGTAAGCTTTTTAGACTTTAAAGCTCTACCCACACCTGTCGTCGGAGTAACTCTCAAGAACACATGATCTCCCTCTTGGAACTCAAGTGCCTTTCTCCTATTATGATGATAACTCTTCTGACGACTCTGAGAAATCTTCATTTTCTCTTGAATCATCTTAACCCTTTCAGTCGTCTGCTGCACAATCTCAGGTCCGAGTACAACGCTCTCACCTGATTCATACCAACACAATGGAGTTCTACACCTCCTACCATACAATGCTTCATATGGAGCCATACCGATACTAGCATGAAAACTATTATTATAAGTAAACTCCACCAACGGCAAATAACTATCCCAAGAACCACCCTGCTCCAACACACAAGCCCTCAACAAATCCTCCAAGGATTGGATAGTTCTTTCAGTCTGACCATCAGTCTGAGGATGATAAGCTGAACTCAACCTCAACTTAGTCCCCAACGCTTTCTGCAAACTTTCCCAAAATCTAGAAGTAAATCTGGGATCTCTATCAGACACAATACTGGATGGAATACCATGCAGCCTCACTATCTCCTCAATATACAACTCTGCCAACTTCTCCAAAGAGTGATTAATCTTCATCGGCAAGAAATGCGCCGACTTAGTCAATCGATCCACAATCACCCAAATAGAATCATTACCTTTCACCGTCCTCGGCAATCCCGTCACAAAATCCATGGAAATGCTATCCCACTTCCATTCAGGAATCTTCAAAGGTTGCATCATACCTGCCGGTTTCTGATGTTCAATCTTTGACTTCTGACAAGTCAAACAGGCATACACAAACTTAGCAACATCTCTTTTCATACCAGCCCACCAAAACAACTTCTTCAAATCTTGATACATTTTAGTTGCACCTGGATGGATACTCAATCCACTCCTATGGCCCTCTTCAAGAATACTCTTTTTCAATTCAGACACCTCAGGAACACAAACTCTACCTTTAAATCGCAGGATGCCATTCTCATCAATCTCAAAATTACCACCATTACCCTGGTTAACCATAGTAATATGATCAACTAGAGCGACATCAACTTGCTGACCATTCCGAATATCTTCCAGAATTTCACTAGTCAACTTCAGCATACCCAACTTTACACTATTGGCGGAAACTTCACAACCCAAACTCATATCACGGAACTGTTCAATTAACTCAAGCTCCCGAACCATCATCATAGACATATGTAGAGACTTTCTACTCAGCGCATCTGCAACTACATTAGCCTTACCGGGATGATAACTCAATTCAAAGTCAAAATCCTTCAGTAATTCTAACCACCTTCTCTGCCTCATATTTAACTCTTTTTGATCAAACAGATACTTCAGACTCTTGTGATCACTGAACACTTCGAATCTGGAACCATACAGATAATGCCTCCACATTTTCAACACAAATACAACAGCTGCAAGTTCTAGATCATGCGTAGGATAATTCCTCTCATGAACTTTCAACTGTCTAGAAGCATAAGCTACAACTTTACCATTCTGCATCAAAACACCACCAAGACCCATCAAAGAGGCATCACAATAAACAACGAAGGACTCACCAGGATTAGGCAAGGTCAACACTGGAGCACTGGTCAACCGCCTCTTCAACTCAACAAAACTCGCTTCACAAGCTGCATCCCACACATACACTTGACCCTTCTTAGTCAACTGCGTCAACGGCAATGCCAACTTAGAGAAGCCCTCAATAAATCTGCGATAATAACCAGCTAACCCCAGAAAACTGCGTATCTCAGTAGCAGACTTCGGAGTCTCCCACTGTAATACAGCATCAACTTTAGCCGGATCAACAGAAATCCCACCACTCGAAATCACATGGCCAAGGAAACTCACTTCCTTCAACCAGAACTCACATTTAGATAACTTTGCATATAATTTCTTTTCTCTTAACACCTGCAAAACAATTCTCAGATGTCCTGCATGCTCTTCTTCCGTCTTAGAATATATCAATATATCATCTATGAACACCACAACAAAATTATCAAGGTACGGATGAAATATACGATTCATATATTCCATAAACACACCTGGAGCATTAGACACACCGAACGGCATCACAGTGTATTCATAATGACCATACCTCGTACGGAAAGCAGTCTTCGCAATATCATCTGACTTCACTCGGATCTGATGATAACCCGACCGCAAATCAATCTTACTGAAAACATGAGCTCCAACCAACTGGTCCATCAAATCATCAATCCTCGGCAATGGATACCGATTCTTGATAGTCACCTTATTCAACTGCCGATAATCGACACACAACCTCATCGTACCTTCTTTCTTCTTCACTAACAATACTGGTGCACCCCAAGGAGAAACACTTGGACGCACAAACTTCTTCTCAAGCAATTCTTCAAGTTGCTTCTTCAATTCAACTAATTCAGTTGCCGACATTCTATAAGGAGACATCGACACCGGACTCGTACCTGGTACTAAGTCAATGGTAAATTCGACTTCCCGTTCTGGAGGTAATTCACTTACATCCCCCGGAAACACATCCTGAAATTCACAGACAACAGGCAAATCTACACTCACCACTTTCTTATCCGATTGCAGAGACGCAAATAAAGCGAATATCTGAGCTTCATCTTTCACAAATTCCCCCACCTGCCTAGCAGATAGAAATCTTGCCTCATCATTCTCACCAACTTCAGAAAACCGCACCGTCTTCCTATAGCAGTTGATAAACACGCCATAGAATTCTAGCCAATTCATTCCCAGAATAATATCAATTTGGTGCAAGGGTAAGCACACCAAATCAACCACGAACTCTCTCTCAAAGATCGTCAAATGACAACCTCGACAGATAACAGAAGTCTTCACAGAACCATTAGCAGGAGTATCTATCACCATACTTCCGCCTAGGGACGACATAATCACACCAATCCTGGTCGCACACTCATACGAAATGAACGAATGAGTAGCACCAGTGTCAACAATAGCAAGCAATTCAACATTATTAATCAAGCAAGTACCTTTAATCAGATTATCTTCTTTAGGAGTTTCAGTCCCACTCAGAGCAAACACCCTACCAGTAGTATGAGCTGCAGTAGCCGCCTTCTTCGGTTTCGAGCACTGCGAACTGATATGGCCTTTCTCGCCACAATTAAAACATGTCGGACCAGCATCCTTACATTCCGTAACTCTATGACCAGCCTGACCGCATCGGAAACATCTCAGCACTTTCTTGGTACAGCTATCAGCACGGTGGCCTGGCTCGCCACACTTGAAACATTTACCAGCTATGGAAGATCCTCCCCCACTTGGCTTCTTCTCATCTGCCACTTTCTGCTTACCTTTACCATTTGGAGATGCATAAGGACTACCACGATCCTTATTCTTCTTCTCACTAAGACTCTTGTAATGAGCAGTCCTAGCCTTGCTATCTTCATCAAATATCCTGCACTTATTAACCAGTGTAGGAAACCTACGAATCTCCTGGTAACCAATGCCTTGTTTGATTTCGGGACGCAACCCGTTCTCAAACTTGACACACTTGGATTCCTCAGCATCAGCATTATTATAATGAGGACAATACTGCACCAGCTCCTCAAACTTCGAAGCGTAATCAGCAACAGACAGGTTACCCTGCTTCAGTTCTAGAAATTCCATTTCCTTCTTACATCGCACATCCGCAGGAAAATATTTCTCCAGAAAGGCCGTCTTGAACCTTTCCCAAGTCATCTCTGGACCTGGTACTGCAATTCTCTGGCGAGTGTTATCCCACCAGTTTTCAGCCTCTTCAGATAACATATGCGTACCAAACTGCACCTTCTGTGCTTCAGTACACGTCATCACCCGGAAAATCTTCTCAATTTCCTTCAGCCAAATCTGAGCACCATCTGGATCATAGCGCCCTTTGAATGTAGGAGGGTTATTTTTCAGAAACCTTCCCAAATTCCTAAACTCGTCGACTGGCGGATTCTGCTGCGCCTGCATAGCCTGCGCCATAGCAGTCAAAGCCTCAGCAATCGCACGGTCATTTTCTCCAGCCATACTCTGCACAACACAACCACAACCGTTAAATATCGACAGTGTCATTTACACTAATCGACCAACAGGGAAAACCTCACATTATGACTCGACTGGACTGACCATGCTCTGATACCACTAATGTAACACCCTTCTACCCCAAACGACATATTTAAATAGATTATCAGAGTACAACATGTAGAAGAGTTTACATTTCTTAAAACATAACACCTATCGCATCACAACATAAATCATATTATTTATTTTAGTTAAAACTTCGCAGCGGACAACAACATAAATATTATAAAAATGTTTCAACATTATCTCAACAAATTAGTCATCATAAACAACGTAAATAATAATAATAATTTAGCTATCGAATCCCATAATCCCCGGTGTCACATGACCAGAGCATTTGACTCGACTCTGTAGAATAACTCTACACTTATTCTTCGAACCTCAACAATAGCTACTCCACTTTATCTGCACATTGCTCATCATAGATGAACATAAACACATGCAGAAGGGGTGAGAATTACATTATTAAATAATAATATAACGACAGAAATATAAACATAAATATATTTCACACATGCCAATACAATTCATCATAATCATCATAATCCATAAACTCATGAACATCAACAACACAACACATCAAATGCAATGCACGCACCCATGCATGACTCAACACGACTCGGTATACCCATTTTGTGACCAACTACAGGATCACCACTCCCAGATTCATCACCATAGAATCCGAGTTCCCCGTAAGGAACCAAGCCTCTCAACAAGCCCGGAGTCAACAACATCATTGGAACTCAGTCCGTTCATCACTAGGCATCGGCCTTTCATGAATGCATGCACACCAAGCATGCATCATAATCAACATAGCAACAACAGCATCATATAGTCATTTTATCATCATCATTAACACATTCTATCACAAAGCATATCACATCATGCCACATAATCAAACACAGTATTATCACACTCTACTAATATCTATACCACTCAAAGCAACGGGAAATGATCCCTCGTATACTATGCATCAGCTAAGTTACCTCGCTCAGCCTAAACAACCGAAACTGTACAACAACAGCCCAGGAAAGACCACAAGTCTGCCCATACGCGTATTGCCTATGATCATACGCGTATTGCCCACGCCTGACCAAATCCATACGCGTATTGGCCATTCCCATACGCGTATGCTACGCGTATCACTTCCCCATACGCGTACCACCAGAGACCATTTCACGTTCAAAATTCCATCTTCCTCCTCCATACGCGTATTGCCTAGTGCCATACGCGTACCAGGCCATCTCATACGCGTATTGCCTAGTGCCATACGCGTATGACCAGAAACCAGATTCCAGATCTGCAATGGCCTTCTCTGCTACGAGATCTATCCAAATTCATCCTTCCACAGTCCAAATTTCGCACAAACTCACTCATATCGTCTAATACAATAGTCCCCTATTCGATTTCACAAATCCTAACATCATTGCATATAATTTCTACGAATTACTTCGATTAAAATCCTAATTTCGTTCATCCAATATTTCACCATTTTCAGCATATTATTGTTTAATAAGGTTCAGACCCCTTACCTCTTTGGATTGAAGGAAGCTCCGAGAAATCTTTGGCCTTTTCCTCTTCCTTCTCTTTCTCTTCAGCGTTTCCCTTTTCCTCTGACTCTGAGACACAATACGTGAAAAACCAACTCTGAGTTCTCCTTTTGACCTTTTTCTATCCAATTTCCACTTTTACCCTTCCACTCTTCATATTCCACTTATTTTATTATTTAATTATTATTAAAATAAATAACACTTATAATAATAATAATAATAATAATAATAATAATAATTCCCAATATTATTTAATAATTCCTTTTTACCTTCAAATAATCATATTAAATAATATTTAAATTATTCTAACGATAATCGGGGTGTTACATTCGACATCTGAAACTTCAGTGGTACTCTTGTCGTGATAATAAGACATGAATAAGGAGTAGGGGGCAAGGCTAGTCTCGAAAGCAATGGTATCTTCATTTAAGACAGTAGGGTCGAAATCTATACCATTGGGATGAAGACCAACAATGGTTGCTGCGTCGAAAAGGGTAGGCGTAACCATCCCACAAGGGAGGTGAAAGGTGTTGTAAGTACTATCCCAGAAGTAGAGGGAAGTTAAAAGCATATTTGGACAAATATTGGGTCCTACTCTCGACAACTGAATAAGGTCGAAAATGCCTACCTCTTTCCAAAAAGCCCCTTTAACTTTTTCGATTTTATCTAACCAAGATACGTAGTCAGAAGGGTCTTTCGACCATGGGCAAGTTCTAAATATCCTGGGATAGTTCAAATAGGCTAAGTCCAACTCTCCAATATCCGTCGAACTCGATGAGTCTTTTTGTTTTACAACTTTCTCTTTAGGCTGTGGTTTTCTTCCAGCACCTATGGGTTTTGTGTGAAAGTAAGACGGAAAAAACTCTTTTAAGCGATCTGGTTTAATCTCTAAATTTGGAAGGGGACCTAACATGGCATGACAGTTTCCAGAAATAAGAACAGGGATTAATACCTGGGATTTATAGATGCATTCTTTCTCTTTCTCATTTGGAGGTTCTGGAACATACTGTTGATTTCCAATAGTCATTGGTCCTTTTAAATCATGCGCAGGGGAGAAAGCTGGATCTTGTTTCTTCTTGGGTTGTTTGCTGCTTGAAGGTTTTTGAGGAGCCATTGTTAGGAAGAAGTTAGAAATTTTCCTCAGAGGAGTATGAAAGCTTAAGAAATGGGTATGAAGAAATAATAATCTGAAGCGGAAAAGGGTTTAAAGAAAAGGTTTATGGGTATTTATAGGAAGAAGATGATGAAGCGCTTTAGAGTAGTAATGAAGGTAGTGGGACACGTGGCCGATTCTGAGGGGAGTGTTAAGGAGGTGGAAGTTGAAAAGAAATCATTGATGTGAGGTAATGATGGAAGTGGATTCTGAACGTGGGCTAGACGTGACATTTTGGAGAAAGTGTGATGATGAATTTGTGTTGGAAATTGAGATTACCGGACTTGGATTTTAATAAAGATTAAATGACATGGCATCAAAACACTGGTTGACAACAAATGACTGTTTCTCCAGAAAAACAGTCGAAACGTCTTTGCTGGGGGGCAATTTGTATACATGCGTTTTCGACGCCATGAGATTTGATATGCAGAATGGTTTTTTCGACTGCTCCTGACCAGACCCAAGGGAGTGGCAAATCAACTGGTTCGACCAGCTTCTCTCGCGAGGAGCTTGAAAATCTCAAAGTGCAAAGACCTTTGGAGTATCTGAAAGCCATGCTTAGCACCCGTTTTAATTTCCAGGATTCTTTGCAGAGTAGTTCGACCACTTCTGGGGCAACTTCTGAAGCACCATCACTTGGCAACATCTTGACCAAAATTAAAACGAAAATCCTTGATGTCGATTTGTTTAAAGTCTTGGAAGAGAATTCCCTTGCTCACATTGACCTTAAGAAAATTTTGAAGCAAGTGAATGTCCTGGAAGCTTCTGCTGAGATTGGAAGTTTTGTGATGGAGCTGATGACTCTCATTGACTTGGCCACTGCAGATCTTCATCGTCAAAGAGATCTCACCAATCAGATCTCCTCCAAGTCTGAAACTCAAACTGCTGAATGGGATGCCGTTTCGACTTAGACTGACAAGGTTTCAAAATTGCAAAAGCTTTCTGAAACTTATGTCAAAGAAGTTGCTGCTTGTGATGACAATATCCAAAAATGGAAAAAACAGATAGCAGCACTCCAAGAAAAGATCTCTCAAGAGGAGAAACGTAAGGCATCCATACAGCAGCCCAAGCAGAGCGAGATTGACGAAGAATTGGGAGTGGGTATTCGACATGCTGAGAAGGCCCAGCAACTTGGTCAAGAGATTGAGACTCTTTCCACTCACAAAAGTCTTTGTGATCATCGACTCCAATTTCAGAGGCAGAAATTCGCCACTTTGAAGGAAACATTTGCCAATATTAATTTGTAGTTGAATTGATTTAACAATTCTCAGCCGTTTAAGGCTTTTGTAATGACTTTAATGCCATTTTTATTTGGCAAATTTTATCATAATCATGTTTGCAATTATTCCATTATTATTCTTACTTCCTGCAATATTGGCTTATATTTTTTCAAATACTTGCCATTTATCCTTAGGATTCTCTCATCCTTTCCTATTTCTTCTATCTCATACGCGCCATTCGAAAATATTTTCAAAATCTGGAAAGGTCCTTCCCACTTAGGCGACCACTTTCCCATTAACTTATCCTTTCGATCCATAGGAAGGATTACTTTCCACACAAGATCACCAATTAAGAAGGTCTTGAATTTTACTCTCTTATTGTAAAACTTTTCGACCCTTTCTTTTTGTCTTCTTATTAGATCTAGCGCACGTAGTCTTTCTTCGTCTAGATCAACCAATTCATCCATTATCATATTCCAATATATATCTGATGGGATTTCATGATGCCTCTGTACCCTAACTGACTGCAAATATATTTCGACTAGTAAAACTGCATCATGTCCGTAAGTGAACTTAAATGGAGTCGAATTCGTTGCTTCTTTAGGAGACGTTCGACAAGCCCATAGAATTTGATCCAAAGTCTTATGCCAATTTCTAGGTTTTTTCCCTACATGCTTCTTGATCAGATTTATCACCACTTTGTTGGCTGCTTCAACCTGCCCATTGGCTTGAGCATAGTAAGGTGTCGAAGTAAGGAGTTTAAAACCTGTTTCTTATGTATTTTTGGATAAAGTCTATGACTGCTTCTTGATCCACATTTACCAATGGTATAGCTTCAATCCATTTAGTGAAATAGTCTATCCCAACCAAAATGTACCTTTGTCCTTTTGAAGAGGCTGGTCGAATTTCCCCAATCAAGTCTAAAGCCCATCCTCTAAATGGCCAAGGCTTTATAATTGAATGCAACTCACTTGCAGGAACATGAGGTATGCCTGCATGTATTTGACACTCCTGACACCCTTTTGCAAATTCGACACAGTCCTTTAGCATTGTTGGCCAATACATTCCTTGTCGAAATAATAACCACTTCATTTTGTGACCTGCTTGGTGTGCGCCACACGCTCCACTGTGTACATTCGACAAGGCTATGTAGGCTTCGTCTTCACTCAAGCATTTCAACAAGACTCCTTCTGCAATCTTTTTGAACAATTCATTTCCCAAAAGTACATAACTCAAAGCTCTGTATTTTATCCTTCTTTCTGCTTTCTGATTTGGGTCTTGTAGATAATTCTTGATAGGCTTTCTCCAATCTGTAATTCCTGAATCATCTATGTTGAATATCTCAAAGTTTTCTTCGTCACCGTATCCTAATCTTATTGACTCCAGATCTGATGGGGACAACTTGGTGGATACGACTCTTCCTCTGACTTCAATGGCTTATTCTAACTTTTCCTTCGACACTTTATATCCGAATGCTAGTTGAGCAAGATCGTTCGCTTCTTGATTCTCCAACCCGGGAATGTGCCTGAAGACGACATTGTCGAACTCCTTGAGAAGTCTATTGGCTATTACAAAGTACATGAGTAAATTTTCTTTCACGCACTTATACTCTTTCGTCAACTGCTTTATCACCAGTTCGGAATCACCCATTATTTCGACTCTCGTTGCCCCCAATTTCAACAAGATTTCAAGTCCAGCGATCAAAGCTTCATATTCTGCTTCATTGTTTGAACACAGGCTTTCAACTTTGTACTTGAATCTTGTTGGAATTCTGTCAGGCGAAATAATCAACATCCCCACGCCTGTTCCGTTTTTATGACTGGAACCGTCGAAATACAATTTCCAAGGTTCTAATTCGACGTATTCCACATCTTCGTTTATAGAATGGTCGGCTATGAAATCAGTGACCACTTGCCCTTTCACAGCTTTTAAAGGCAGATATTTCAAGGAGTATTCTGTTAAAGCTAAAGCCCATTTTCCAATTCGACTATGTAAAATAGATTTAGATAACATATACTTTATTACGTCGAAATGGGAGGAAATATATACATCAATAGGTTTTATATAATGCTTCAATTTCATACAAGAGAAATATACACACAGGCATAGTTTTTCTATAATGCTATATCTAGTTTCAGCATCGTTCAGGACTCTACTGAGATAATAAATGGCTCTTTCGACGCCATTCTCGTCTTCTTGACACAACATACTTCCTAATGTTTTGTCTGATGCCGAAATGTACAATCTCATACTTCTTTTTCTGCAAGGAGACATCAGGATCGGGGGACTAGCCAGGTATTCCTTGATTTTGTCGAAAGCCGCTTGCTGTTCTTGCCCCCATGCGAAGTCTTCCTTCTTTAGTCGAAGTAGAGGAGAGAAAGCTTGTGTCTTCCCACTGAGGTTGGAGATGAATCTTCTGAGAAAGTTGATTTTCCCTAGCAGAGACTGCAAACCCTTTTTGGTTGATGGCGCTTTCGCTTCCATTATGGCCTTCGCTTTGTTTTCGTTTATTTCGATCCCCTTCTTGTGGACCACAAAACCTAAGAAATCACCTGCCTGCACACCAAAAGCACATTTAAGTGGGTTCATTTTCAAACCAAACTTCCTCATCCTTTCGAAGGATTGTCGAAGATGATCTATATGACTTTTCCCTGAAACAGACTTAATCACAATGTCGTCAATATACACTTGCATGAAAGTTTCGATAAAGTCATGAAAGATGGAATTCATAGCACGTTGGTAAGTTGCTTCAGCGTTCTTTAAACCAAAAGGCATTACTACCCATTCGTACGTTCCTATTGCTCCAGGACAACGGAAAGCCGTTTTAGGAACATCTTCTTCAGCGATAAAGATTTGGTTATAGCCAGAGTATCCGTCTAACATACTTAAGTACTCATGGCCGGCTGCAGAGTCTATGAGCATTTCTGCCACTGGCATAGGATATTCATCCTTTGGGGTAGCCGAGTTTAAGTCTCGAAAATCAATGCATACCCTAAGTTTGCCATTTTTCTTAATTACTGGAACAATATTTGAGATCCAATCGACATACCTGGTTGTGCGGATGAACTTGCATTTTAGAAGTCTTTCGACCTCTTCTTTTATTTTCGACAGGATTTCTGGTGCGAAGCGTCTCGGAGTCTGCTTTACTGGCTTCTTTCCTTCCATTATCGCCAACTGGATTTCGACCAAACTTCTGTCAAGACCAGGCATCTCGTCATAATCCCATGCGAAACAGTCTTTGAACTCTTTCAGCAACTGGACTATCTCGACCTTGAACTGGGGGTCCATTTTCGCGCTTATGTAGGTTGGTCTATTCTCTGCCCCCACTCCTAAGTTTATTTCTTCTAATGGATCTTGCGCCACCATCTTCTCGTTAGTCGATACTGGATCTTTTTCGAACCCTAGAGGTTCGTCGTCATAAATGGCGTCAAGCTTTTGGTGTTGTCATCCGCCCATTTGGTTGTTATCGTGATCTTTTGCAACGTCTTCTTGGGGACATAGTTTGTTGGAGTTTTCTTTGCTGGCTTCGACAGCCATGTATTTTACTTCAGCCTCAAGGGCCTCTTTGAGTTTGTTTTCGGCTATGTAAGCCGTAATCTTTTCGAGCGCTGACTGTTCACTCGTCATCGTCAAATTCGCTTCCCCATCCTGTTGGCGTTATGTGAGTAGTTCCCCACATATAGGTTTCGCCAATCACTTATTTATCCCACTGGAAACCATGTGTAGGATGAAGGTACATGGAGCAGTAGGCATTGTCTGTCGCCTTTAAATCGAATTCGGCTGGACTGCATGGAGGTATGTGAGCCAGGTTTTTGTCGAAGCTTTGGCTGTTGATATTGTTTATCTCTGTCATGAAGTAGCTTTGATCTGCCTCAATGTTTCCGACGATCCCGTCTGGCCTCCATATGGCTATTCGCTGATGCATCGAAGAGGGTACGGCTCCTACACCATGAATCCACTCCCTTCCAAGCAGTAGGTTGTAGTTGGCCTTTGAAGCGATGACTATGAACATTGTTGGCCTTGTTACGGTTCCAACAGTTAATTATACTTGGATGACGCCCATAGTTGTTCCTACTTTTCCTTCATAATTCGACAGCACCATATTGTGAGGTTTCGCGTCTGAATCGTCTTTTCCAATCTTCTTCAGCATGTAATGGGGCATCAAATTCACTGCCGCTCCCCCATCCACCAGTATCTTATTCACACCGATATTCTCCACCTTCCCTTTTATGAACAAAGATTTCAAATGCGCTTTCATGGAGTCGTCTGGTCTTTCGAAGAAAGCGTTCTGCTCTTCGACGCACCCGTTATTCATCACGTAGTAACAGACGGGCTTGTGTGCCATTGTTTCCTCTTCCATCTCGTCTTCTTCGTCTTCGACCTCCATGACTCTATCATAGTCTCTAGGGAAAACAGAGACCACGTTGCAGATCACGTTAAAGGATGATTCTGAGTCAGAGTTGAAACTGTCAGTTACTTCGTCATCTTCCTGCATCTTCGGCTTCGACGCCACTGGTTCGACAGCTCTGCTAGGATTGATCTGGAGGGGAGTCTTTCCTCTGCTCTTTGTCTGACGGTTGTTGCTAGATTTTGCTTCGTCTTTTCCATTCATGTTCTTTTTTGCCATCTCTATTTCTGCCCTCTTCTGCCTCTGGAACCTCCTCCATTGGGATCTGGACATGGGGTTTTTGCCTTTGTAATTCTCTAAAGGATATGGTCTTGGCTTGTGTTTTTCCATTTCCTTCTTGCCTTCCATCGACACGCCTCTCTGAACCTCAAACTTTCCCCATCTCTTCTGCCCCTGGGCGTCTCTAATGGGTTGAACCCATTTGTCGTCCGTTGCTTTGTCAGATGGTTTATAGGTGTTTTGGCGTCTTTCTCCGTGCCCCCACTGGTGGTGATCACTTCTCCTTGGGTCATATCTCACTGCTCCCCAATTCTCTTTCCTCTTGGCCTTATCTACTGCTTCCAGGTTGGTTGTTGCCTTCCTGTCGAAGACTGCACTGCAGCGTGGGCACAACATCACTTTGGTTTTCGTCCTTTGGAACCTCTTGATGAATTCTATTAAGTTTTCCTCCTCTCTAGGATACGCCAGCCTTTGGTACTCTTTCCGACGACGATCTTCGCCCACTTCGGCCTGGTCCTTCTGAGATATTTCCACCATATTTACCCCAACATTTCGTTCGTCGGCGATGCTTAATTCGTTCATCTTTCTAATGAGTCTCTCTTCTTCGCCTTTGACGCCTTTTGGTGTTTGGTTGAACTCTTTCTCTGGGCAGCAGCACCAAGATATGGTCCTGGGACCATGTTTGCAACAGCATTTGTTCCAATTTCTTCTGGGGTCTTCCATTGTCCTACGTAGAATCCCACTGATCACGGGCTTCGAAGGGCCGTTAGCGGCTTCCGCTTTGATTTTTGTGACTTCTTTACTGAAAGGCCCCATAGTGTTGACGCAGTTGGCGATATCACCTTTCTTCGTTTGGTCAGAATCAAGGCCTTCAGCAGCCATGTTTTCAATAATGAGGTCTTCAGTAACCTTCTCTTTCATATTAGGGGAATGCTCAATTGCCTCGACTGTTTCTTCATTGTCGTCTGAAGAAGCATCTCCCCAACCGCTTGGTTGGATTGTGTTGATGTCGATCTGAGAGCTTGTCGGCGCATTGTACTTTACAAGATAATCATATTTCCCACTTGGCTGTCCCAAGCGGTCCCAATTCTCCTTTTGTCGAAACTCCTCATTCTCGACATCATTGTCATCGTCCTTCTTGTCGAAACCTTCAGTAGTTTCCATTCTTTTCTGGCTTGCGAGATCATCAGCAATCTCGACCATGTTGACATTTGCGTCGAAACTTCCAGGGGCCTCCACTATTTCCAAATTGCCATCAGGAGCAACTTCGGCCTCCACCATGTTCACGATTGATGGTTCAGCGTAGTGGGCTTCGACTGCCTGCATAGGATTCGAATCGATCTTCATCTGTTGTTTTGGTTTGTCACCAAACTTCAGCCTTCCGTCACGGATAGCATTTTGAACGAGATCCCTGAAAAGGAAACAACGAGACGTCTTATAGCCCAGAAAATTATGGTATTTACAAAAACCTCTCTTTTTCTGTTGTTCCATAGGCGGTTCTTTAGCGCCTGGCGGTTTTATTAATTGACCATCTTTAACCAACAGATCGAAGATTTCGTCACATTTGGTGATGTCGAACGTATAAGTCCTTTTGGGGAACTTATCGTTGGTTTCGACTGGGTTTCCGTTCGACTGAGTTAGTACTCTGCACGAATAAGGTGGGCCTTGCTTTAGTTCTGCTACGTCAATCTCTTGTTCGTCGAAGTTACTTGGTTCGTTTTCGTCGTACTCATCATCTTGGCGAACCCCTACGTAGGCTACCCTCTCCTTTTTATTCTTATTTGCTCTGAATTTTTCGTCCCTTAACCTTTCGACATGTCTCACTCTATCTGCTAATTGTGCCATATCCCTCAGATACTGAGTATCTAGTTTCTTTCTTATAGAATAATCTAGTCCTCCTGCGGCCATTTCGACCAACTCATGTTCTGGCACCGGGGTGAAACATCTAGCCTTTAGCAATCTGAACCTATTTAAATAATCATCTATCGGTTCTGAGTGTTTTCTCTTAACACTGGCTAATTCTTTCAGACTTATTTTTGTTTGTCCCATGTAGAATTGTTCATGGAACAGCCTTTCTAATTGGGTCCACGTGTATACTGAGTTTGCAGGCAAAGATGTAAACCAAGTAAACGCGTTTTTTGTTAAGGAACTAGGGAAATATTTTATTTACAAATTTTCATTACGGGCTATTTCCCCTGCCTCGATCAGATAACATGCTACATGTTCTATAGTGGACTCACTAGTGTCCCCTGAGAACTTTGTGAACTTAGGGACTTTCCACCTTGGTGGCAGTTCTTCTTGCAGAATATATTTCGATAGTGGGGATGCGTAACTAGGCCTTTGTAAACCCATGTTCATCCCATTTTGTGCCATTATCGTTTCGACCATGGCTGCCAAATTATTTTCGACAGGCGGATTATTATACCGTATCCATTGTTGCAATACAGCATCCGCGTCTTGGCCTCTCTGGATTACTATCCTTCTAGGCTCTTGTGGAATAGGGATTTCGACACGAGGCTGTTCGACTACATCCTCTTGGATTCTGACGTTTGTTTGAGGATTATCCAACGGTATCTAGTTTATCGTAGGCTCTTCCTGGACCGCTACCACTGGGTTATGAATCACTTGTTCTCTGCGTCGAGTTTGAGGGACTCCAAAGAAATCAGCAATGCGCGTCATCTGCGCTGCCAATAATTGGTTTGTTTTGGTGGTGTTTTGTATTAGAGGGTTAAACACCGCTCCCATTTGTTGTGTCAACATTTGGACCATATCATGATTACTCTCGTCCATTTGTTGTCTAATTACCTACGCAGAATTATTTGTTATTGGCGGCACATAAAGTGGTTGTTGATTCAGTCTACTCATGTTTCCACCATATCCTGACCCTTGTAAGGGTGAAGACACGTTGGCCATCGAATCCGAATATCTTAACGGGGAATTGTGTAAATTTGCCATTACCGAAGTTGGCATTCCAAAGGGTTGTTCCCTACCAGGCGGAGGCATGGTGAAATTTGTTACAAAAGGCCTAGAAGTGTTCCCCACAGGAGGGGGTGTCCCAACGGGCATTTGTTGTGCCCTGAAGGACGAACTAGGCGCGTTTTGCGATATCGAAACCGCTGGCATTGACCCTGTTGACGAAGGTACAGCCTCTGACACAGGGACCGATCCTATATTGCCTTCTGTCGAAGGGGCGGGGTTGGATACTGGGATGGATTTGTTTGGATTATTTGGCTGGTTCGCCATTTTCCTTAATCTTGCTCTTTTAGGTATTTCTACGTCGGATACGGCTAATTTACCGCTTCTCAGTCTCATACAACGAAGAACAAACTTTGACTAGTGATTATCTAAATTTCTAGATTTCTGCACTGTCCCACTGGGCGTGCCAATTTGTTCGCTGCGTATTTTGGCGAACAACCTCTGGTTTACCAAAACTTGTAGAATTGGGTTACTTGCAGGATCAACCACACAAATCCTAGGACATGTGCAGATCTAGATGGTCTTGAAGATGTCTAGAACCACTTTCATATCTTTCATTTTTGTTCTCTAAGTGTTTTACGTCGAAATATGTTGATTAAAACGTTAAATAGATGTAAATTTAACAAGATAAAGTAAATGGCGGAAAATAACTGACAAAATGTAAAGTGTCGAAAAAGAGAAAGTGCAGAAAGATAAATGACTGGAAAACGTAAAAGGGATTTGTAAAGAACTTTAAACTTTATGAAATAAACTTTGAAGGAATTGGTGTTTGTTTACACATACATGTTCCAAATATTACTATTTTCTCTCACACGGGTACTTTGAGTGTTTTCAGGAATTTTGTACAAGTAAATTCTCACACCTTTTTTCGATAACAACTACCCTATTTATATACAAATAACATAACTGTTACTAACGACCAAATCTTAAAACTGTGACACATGGCTTTATTCCTTTCGCCAGATGCTTCCACGCGTCTTCTGCCAAACGTCACAACTCTTTCGAATTTGAACTTTACAATTTACGTCGAACTGACGTTTCTTTCCAAGCTTTGTCGAATTGTCGAAACACTACAACATCCTCCATGTCTGTCAACGTGCCTTCCCATCTGCAGATACCTTGTCGAAATGTCGAAGCTTCGATTTTTTCGAAGTGTCGAACAACACTTATCAACAAAAACCGTCTATCAGTCGAAAAAACCATTTTGCATATCAAATCTCATGGCGTCGAAAATGCATGTATACAAACACTTAAATAGGTAAGTGATGTGTCAAGCATGCAAGCTAGAGGAAAGTGATGTGTCAAGCATGCAAGCAAAATGATATCTTGGTCGATGGATAATAAATCTATTCTTGCGTTATGTGAAAGATGGTGTCCCGAGATACACAGATTATGGTTTCCAACCGGTGAATGTACCGTGACGTAAGAAGACGTCTACAAGTTATTGGGACTGTCTATCGAAGGTAAGGTAGTAAATGGTAAAACCAACCATGCAAATTCAATTTGCATGGACCTCTTGGATGCTTATTTGTTAGATCATAACTCGAGAGGTCAAGGTATACTCCTTTCACACCTTAAGGCATATTATAACAGCTTACAGTTAGATGAGAATTCTACCGAAAAGGCTCGAATAATAAAAACTAGGTGTTACATTATGCTTTAATTTGTTCATTTTTATTTCCCGAAGGTAGTGGTTCTAGTATGCATGTTATATATTTACCTTTACTAAGACATGTAGATAGAATAGGAAGTTATAGTTAGGGGTCTGCTTGTTTGGATTTTCTTTATAGCTCTTTGTGCAAAAATGCATACAAAGGCATATCTACATTTTCTGGATGTGCTGTTTTGCTCCAAGCATGGGGTTGGTCCAAACTACCATCCCTAGCGCCCGTCAACAACAACCCACTCACATTTCCGTATGCACAAAAGTAAGTTCTTAAAAATGGACTATATTTACTTACTTTACCGATTATTATCTCTAAATAATGTTTTTACTTTTATGGTGCAGATGGTTGACACGTGGTATGAGTTATAACATATGTCCTAGACAATGTATTACCCAGTATCGCAATCTCTTGGATCACCTTCAACCGACAGATGTATGGCCATTAACCTAATTATTTTGTAATAATCTGTTAATTTCTTCTACCAAATTTATAATGTAATATATGTTCACATTTCAGTTCATTTGGCGTCCATATGTAAATTTGGATCATGACCATGAAATCAACGAACAAGACACATCCGTTTGGATTGCATGCACACCGATCATAAGATTC
This sequence comes from Lathyrus oleraceus, assembly GCF_024323335.1. Taxonomy (NCBI): domain Eukaryota; kingdom Viridiplantae; phylum Streptophyta; class Magnoliopsida; order Fabales; family Fabaceae; genus Lathyrus; species Lathyrus oleraceus. Next base: position 83,606,505 of record NC_066579.1, on the reverse strand, counting down.
ACCACTGTGGAGATGCACAATAGTGATCGTGTTAAATTACAGTTCGGTATGCTTCAACACATCCCAGATCCCCCAGAAGGCCTAGGAGAATGGCATCTATGAAAAGTTAACGACCATAGAACTTTAACCCATGACAAAGCTTCGTTAGATCTGAGTGTCACAAATGGAAGCACTGCCAATACCATTTCTTAACAGACGTTGTGATGTCAATTGAAGAAAAACCAAGTCATAATTATATGTCTTGGTACAAATCGGTTGGATTTGAGTTCATCGCCGAGGATATGTACCTATACGACCCACGCCAGGCAACTTACACATCAGAAGGCTCAACATCTAACCCCCAACAATATTGTCATACCGACTACTCACAACCCCCTATCCATCAAACTTTCTGATCCACAAACACACAAACATACAACCCTAACATGCCATACATCCAACCACAATACCAAGAGCATACCCCGTATCACCACCAACAACTAGATGATCATCAAGAGACCCAACATCTTTATGCACTCAATACATCACCCTACCATAGCCACCTTATCCAAAACACTCGACGATCATTTAACATCAACTGTCCCTCCTCCTACCATAGCCAAGAAGGCCCAAACATCTCAAAACTAAAACCTTCAACAACCATATGTCTACCAAACACCATAACAATCATTTCAACTTTTCCTCGACGCATCATCCACACCAATGTCTCCCTCCAATCGGCTCGTTCACCCTCCAACAACTCAAACACAACCCAACTACTATGGCATGTGTCATGAACTCAGCTATGGAGGTACCCTTCGATGCATACACAAGACTACGTTGATTTGTCTGACTATCTAAGGCAATCTCCTGCAGTTGGTGGTGATGTTCCTGGGTCCTCAGATACTCAAACACCTGGGTGAATCATCAACGTGGATTAGGGCCACGAGTTCGGGGAGCTAGGGGATGTGGGGCCGGAGGTCAATTAGGTGATCCCGATCATCGACATTAGTCTTTTTTGTGTAAATGAGTATTAATATTAATATGAATTGGTCCGATTTAGACTTTATCTATCATGTACAATATTTTTCAAAAAAAATATAAAAAACACACAGGTGTCAAACCAATTGGCACCTCCTTTAAAGCTTAACACATAGGCGTTGATTGGATTGACAACACAAGGAGCACTAGCCAATCCAATTGGCGCCTCCTCTATAAGTTTAAGAGCATGTGCCAATTCATCTGCCGTCTTCTCTTCAAAGTGGGGTAGATTGAATTTTTTTTTTAAAATAGGATTATTTTGGTTTTTTTTTTAAACAGGATACTTGGATAAAAAATTCTCAGAAAATATTGGAGATTTTTTTATTTTTTTTCTAAAAATTCCCTTCCCAAAAGCTCTTCCTTCTAGAAAAGACAACATATACCCTGTTTGATATATCAGTGTTTATCACATATGTGTAAGTATCCATCAGACTCAGTAAGTAGAATTTAAAAAATATATAGATATATAAAAATAGCCATGATTATTTTTATTTAAATATATTTTTTTAATAAAAATTTTAATTAATTAAAAATTTCTTTATCATTTTCTAAAAATATATAAAAGTAATTCCAAAATCAACATAAAATAATAATAATAACAAATTGAATCGCATTCATTGTATTTCTTCTTTTATCACATAATTATTTTAAGAGATTAATAACTATGTATTGTCAGTTTAAAATATTTTTAACAATCGATTCACTGCCACCCGTTTTCATTACTTTATAGATTTTTTAAATAAAAATCAAATTTGTTTTAACATCCAACGACTATGATTAATTGGCAGTGTAAAATTCTTTTACACTATCAGCGTATTTCAATTAAATCTTTATTTTAATTTAACAAAATTATATTAAATAACAATTATTATTATTATTTTATACTTAATAAAAAATAAATAATAATAATAATAATTTTATATTCAATAAAATAATATTTAAATTTTTTAATTATTAATCAATATGCATATCCACATGTATGAGTATCATCAAATTCTTATTAATACCCATAAAAAAATAAATAAGTAATTAAATATTTATTAATTTTATCCTAAATACCTTAAACGTAAACTTATGTCTGTATAATTTTATTTTATTTTGTCATCTCTACTCCCTTCTCAATACCTCCAAATTACTTATAGAGTCTTTTTGGTAGGTAGAATAAGATAAAGATATGATATAAAAAGAAGTTGGATAAGTTAAAAGATAGGATATGATGATTACATTGTACTATTTATCATGTATTTGGAGAACACAAGATAAAAGTATAATATTATTATTTCTTTCACACTTAATTATTTGGTGAAATACACATCATATTTAAATTACAAAATCGTCCTAAACAAAGTTACTTTTATATTTCATACACATTTAATAATGATATGATAAAATATATATTACATTAAAATTTCAAATTCACCTTTAGAAAAAATACCTTCATTTTCTAAAAAATACATTTTAATATTTTTTTATAACTAAAATAAATAGACCAAAAAGTCAAAACTTTATTAAATAAATTTAGACAAATCCATTGAAACTACTAGGAAATCAATTTTAATTTTCTAAAAAAAATTATTATGAGTAATAAAGTACTTATATATATATATATATATATATATATATATATATATATATATATATATAAATGAAAAAGGTATAATTGTGATTTTTTTAAAATAATCACTAATTTCAACTTAAATCCTTAAATAGCTAGAGAGGAGGCGCCATATCTCTTGGCGCATGCTCCCAATGGTGGACAACCTAGGCGTCATGCTTCTTCGCGCATGCCTTGGTGCATGCATACACTACATAGTGTATGCGTTAATGCATCTGGCACATGCACCTATAATTTTTTTAAAAAATTTAAATGTTAATTTTAAATATAAATAAAAAAATATTGAAAATCAAAATTATATATATATAAAAATAAAAAATACACAGAATTAACAAGAAATTCAATGACTCGCCCGATTGAAACGCCCCTATGTTCCACATCTAGGTGTGTTAGTCTGTCTTTGAGGTCTCCCACGATTTTCCTGAGGTGTCTGGGGTCTTTAAGTGCTGACATGATCCAATGGTGGCTGGTGTGAAGGTCCGGTGGAAGGTCCAACGGTATTTGATAGATGTGTCATCATTTGTTCCCAATGGCTGAGGGGTTCCCGCCAACTGCGCTTCTGTAATTGAGTTCGACGCTCATGTTCTCGTAGTTGGATCGTTGTGTTTGGGTGAATTGCGGACGGTATGGTTGCCCGAATTGGGACATTGAATCGGTTTGGAAACGAATCAATGGTTCTTGGGATGTATTATAGTCAAACAATGGTTGGGTGTTGTGGCGATAGGATGTTTGAGTGGTCATTGGTGGGGGGCTACGATGACATGAATTGTATGAATCATTTGGGCTATAGATTGTTGTGGTGGTTGCGTATGGTTGTTGGTGGGTAGGGTTTGATTCTTGGTTTTGAGGTTGGGTGTGTGGCATGAATGGGTTGGGAGGTTTGGTGTTTGGTTGTTGGGTGTATATGGTAGGGTGATGATGTGTGGTTGGTGGTTGGGTTTGAGTGGTTTGACATTGTTCGTGGACGCGGACTTGTTGTTGGGTGTATGATGACGAAGCTAGTTGGCGTGGATCAATAAAATACCTTGGCTCAGACACAAATTGTAGCGTTGTAACCGACTTAAACCATGCCATATACTTTTGAGTTGGTCTAGCATCCTATATGACTGGTTCGTTTAAGATGTGTTGTTGTCGATTTCTCCAATGACGACACGTCACTTTTGCGAAGTCCCTCAAGTCGGAATAATCCCATTGGGCATCGACTCTTTGTTGATGTCAATCTTCTAAACACGTCGGAGGTTCTGGAATTTGTTGTTGCATGTTGAACTGCAGTTTTACCCGATCACTCTGGTGCATATTCTTTGCAGGCGCGTGCTTGTAGTGTTAGTGCAGAGATTATTTACAGGTGCATGCTTTGCATTGTCTTTTTTCTGCATGGATTCTTTGCATTTGCATTGTCTTTTTTCTGCATGGATTCTTTGCATTGCATTGCAGTGTAGTCCTGTGGGCCAAATCATCTGTAAAAATCCGGTGTGGTTTGCAGAGAACCAGGTAAAGTTTTATCAATTGAAGATTCAATATAATGACGATGTTCATCATATGTTTGTCAATCATGAGCAATCTGGGTACAATATATATATATATATATATATATATATATATATATATATATATATATATATATATATATATATATATATATATATATATATATATTACCGTAACAACAACAAGTGTCTCACGAACCCAATGGGTCCATGGGTTTAGTTAACACATGCATGCTCACGAACCCAATGCAAGACCATCGGAAATTGCTAAGGGGTGGAGTTTTTTCGTAAGAAATCTCTGATTGCACGTTGCTTCTCAACCCGAACTTATGTTTGATCTCTGACTGACACCCTTCAATAGTGAGTGCATACAAGAACATTGATAATGACTGGCAGGATCCTTCGTCAATGCATATCTTCTGCATTAGACATATCGCTCAAAATTTTATGCGGGATATCAAAGACAAAATGTTGCGAAAGAAGGTTGTCAACGGAGGTTACACATTAATATAACCTTCTTTCAAATACTACCACGAAGACACCAGATTGTCAAACACAGATGTAGTACGGTGGATCGACAGTATTCCATTGGAGAAGTGGACTAGGGCATACAACAACGGTCAACGTTGGGGCCACATGACACAAATCTTATGGAATCAATGAACTCTATCTTCAAAGGCATCTGAAACCTACCTATAACCGCTTTAATACATGCAACATATTTTAGGCTAGGGGCGCTGTTTGAGACTAGACGTTCCAAATGGAGTTCAGTGTTACAATCTGGGCAGTTGTTCAGTGATGCTTCAATGAAATTCATTAGACACGAAGCTACCAAAGCTAACACACACGTGATCACAGTGTTTGACCGTACTAAAGGTTGGTACATTATTGTTGAGTCCATGGATCACAATGAAGGTAATGCCGATGGGACAATATAGAGTGGAACTAGATAGAGGTTGGTGCGACTGCGGAAAGTTCCAAGCCTTTCGTATGCCCTGCTCCCATGTCATTGCGGCATGTTCAAAGGTTCGAAGGGATCCATCCTACTTATTATCCAATGTTTACAAAGTCATAAGCCTATCCAACGTTTACAAAATTAGTTTTTCAGTTGTTGCAAAAGAGGATTACTGACCTGAATATCAATGGGACATTCTCTGGCACTATGAAGTTATGCGAAGAAAGAAAAAGGACCGCCCAAACAGCACCCGTATTCGAACCGAAATGGATACGGCGAACAAAATTATTCGATTATGTAGTTCATATCGTCATCCAGGTCACAATCGTACTAATTGTCCTAGTGTTGGAACGAGCATAACAAGATAATTTTACATGTACCTCTTTTGCTTTATATTAAAAACAAAATGTATTTCATTTGATAACTTTGTGAGGAAATACCATCACAAACAAATACAACACATTCAACACACAAGCAACACATAAACAACAACACAAACAACTACAACAATTAAAATACCATTATTATAGCTAAGCGATTACAACCATCAAAACAATTTTGAACATATTATGCATCATCCTGTGAACGTCTCTGTCAGTCTTCATATCCACCCATTCACGCACTTCTCCATTATGGTTGAACGTGCACTCAAGCCATTAAATTCTTCTAATCCTTTAACCATCTACAATTTCTCCAAATAACAAATGGTTCAACGTCCGATTAAGACGTTCAAACGAATCTATATTCCAAATTCGAATCTTTATCGGAGGTGTGACAACTGAAAAGATTAAATCGGCATTTCTCTTGTGAATGTATTCAGACATAATTAAAAAAATAAAATTCAAGGTGATTGAAGAAATTGAAGAAAAATGGAAGAGGGTAAGAAGTTGTGTGAAATAATATGGAGATGCAAGGGTGGTATTTATAGAAGAAGTAAACCATGCATGCGTCAAAGCACTATGCTCCACACACACACAAGCATGCCCCAATACATGTGGCGCATACACACATGCGCACATGCATGCGCCAATGCATGTGGCGCTTACATGCATTGATTTTACATGCATGCGCCAAGACTAATGACGCCTCCTCTCTAACTTAATTGGATGCATCAGTTAAGAAAGGTGGTTATTTTGTTTTTGTTTTTTGAAAAATAGGTTATTTAATGATTTAAATTGAAACGTGGTTATTTTAAAAAAAAATCTATAATTGTAATAAAAAATATTCATTTTAAATATTATTCATCCATACTTTTGAAATTTATAATAATAATAATAATATATTTTATATTCAAATTTCAATAAAATAAAATATTTTTATAATTTTTTAAATTTGAATTCAAAGTACTTTTTATTTCATTTATATCTAATTTAGTTTCAATTTTTTTATTTTTAAATAATATTTTTTAATGAAAAAATCACTTTTTACAAATATTTTTAGTTAAAGAGATAAAATATGATAATTTTGAGAATTAACTTATCATATTTTATTGTCTCTCCAAATACTGGATTTAGACAGGATTTAATCCAATTATTTTATCTCTCTCTTATTTTCACACCAAATTAACCATTAAAGCTTAGGATGTACTTATCTATGGAACTTGGTGATTTGACTTCTTTATTTGTACTAAGCTGAAGAGATAAGTGAGGATACAGCAATGTCACCGATTAAAAAATGAATAGTTATTTTCGCAAATCTTGTACCATTTATTTTAAAATAATACTGCACGAAAATTTACTAACTTATAAATTTATCCTCAAGTGAAAACATTTCATGATTAAAATCGTCAAAAAGGTGGACATGAAACTGAACAAGTTTAAAAGAAAATATAGAGATCAATATCAATTATAATGGTAAGCAGTGCAGTGTTATCCGTTTGCTTTCTATTCTTCTATAATTTCTTTCCTCTTAATTTATTGAGCGGTTCTTTGAGGATAAAAAATTTATAATGACAATGAATAAGCATGAAAGAATAAAGAAACAACTTCATCATCTTTTAGATTTGAGTGCGTGAGACACTTTTTTGAGATCAGAAGAGAGAATATTAAAATAAAGATTTTATTATTGAAGAAATACTGTGTTATAAATTAGTTTAGAAATAATTTATTTTAAGTCATTTATAGACAAAATTTGTTAGAGGATATTTTAGTATTTTTCATTAAGTCTCATTTGTATTTAAGCAAGTGAGTGGTGTGAATAAATTGTACATTTATTCCTTTTTGCAGTGTGTGTACAATCATTTTGTAACCATTTTAAGAGTAGTGAAAATTTGTTATTATTCTCTCTTCTCTCTCTTGTTTGTTTGTTCTCTCTTTTATCATCTTGTGCACCAATAATTGATATTTATAGCTCAGGTTCATATCCACAGGAAAACATCACGGGAAACACGAGTGAAACGGTGAGGTGATGTGTGATTGATTTCTGTTCGGAGAATTCGTGTTGAATTTACGTTCATAATCATAACAAAATCACATATCTTGATTCTGCGGGATTAGGAAACACTGTGTTTATGTGAGATCTAAGTGTATTGCATAAGGTTGAAGATGAACGAAAATGGTAATCGGAGTACCAAATTTTCAGTGTTCGATGGAAAGAACTGGAATTGTTGGATGATTCACATGCTTGTGTTGTTTGAAGATCAAGATGTTCTTGATCTCATCAATGACGGTTACGTTCAAGTTACACTTCTAGAAAATGCAACAGATGCGCAGAGAAATGCTCAGCGTGATCTGAGGAAGAAGGATCAGAAGGCTCTATTCTACATCTATCAGTGTGTGGATGTGAACGTGTTTGAGAAAATCATTGATTCGACGACGGTGAAAGTTGTGTGGGACACATTGGTGTGGTGCTACATCGGTGATGCATCAGTGAAGAAGGCGAAGCTTCAGTCTCTACGTAAGCAGTATGAGAATCTCAGCGTGAAGAACAATGAGAATGTACCTGACTACATCTCCATAGTGATTCTGATTACAAATGAGATGAAGTTGTGTGGATAAACTCTCTCTGAACAAAGTATTATTGAGAAGGTACTTAGATCTCTTACTCCTCAGTTTGATTACATCGTTGTAGCAATTGAATATTCTAAGGATCTGAGCACCTTGAGAATAGAAGAGTTGTAAAGCAGTCTAGAGGCGCAAGAGTTGTATCTGACTGAAAGAACCTCTGAGAGAGAGGTAGAGCAGGCTCTGAAAACTTCTTTTGTCAAGAAAGAACAGAAGCAGTCTTGGTCAGAAGCCAAGAAAAGATATGGTAGGTCTCAGAAGTCAGAAACCACAACTTCTGGGAGTCATAAGGGAAAGGAGAAGTATGACAAGAGAAAAGTTCAATGTTATTGTTGTAAGAAGTTTGGCCACTTCGTTGCAGATTGTTGGTCAAATAAGGAGAGGAAATCAGAAGAGATGAATATAGCCAGAAGTTTTGATGATGAACATGTGCTATTAATGGCTTCTGATTATGATAGTGCGTCTCTAGAAGACTGGTGGTTTATGAACACAGGTTGTTCAAACCATCTTACTAAAAATAAGAAATGACTGATTGATTTTGACTCTAGAAAGAAGACCAATATCAGATGTGTTGATGATAAGTATTTGAATGCTGAAGGAATGGGGAATGTTAGAGTGATTCTGAATAATGACAAATATGCATTACTTCAGGACGTCTGGTATGTTCCTGACATGAAGAGCAATCTGATAAGTGTAGGTCAATTAATTGAAAAGGGGTTCTCAGTTACCATGAAGTACAATCTTTTGAAGTTGTATGACTGTAATCAAAAGCTAACTATGGAGTCAGAACAGGGAAAGAATATAACATTCAAGGTGAATGTTAAAACTGCAGACTTTGAATGCCTTAGTGCAACAAGTGTTGTGAAGGAAAATGAGTTGTGGCATAAAAGATTTGGTCATTTGAACATCAGAAGCTTAGGGCATCTGAATTCAAAGAAATTGGTATGTGGAATTCCTGTAATTAAGAAACCAGAAAAGTCATGCAATGTGTGCATAAGAGGGAAGCAACCAAGACTGCCATTTGCATCAGAAGTAGCTCCAAGAGCAAAACATGTTTTGGGAGTAGTGCATTCTGATGTGTGTGGACCATTTCCAGAACCTTCACTAGGAGGGAATAAATACTTTGTGCCATTTGTGGATGATTTCACAAGGATGACATGTGTATCCCTTATAAAGTTTAAACATGAGGTGTTTGTTGAATTTAAGAAATTCAGAATCAAGGCTGAGAAGCAGAGTGGTCAGACTCTGAAGATTCTCAGAACTGATGGTAGAGGTGAGTATAACTCTACAGAGTTCAAGAAGTTCTGTGAGGAGAATGGAATTGAGAATGAATTAACTACTTCATATACTCCTCAACACAATGGTCTTGCTGAAAGGAGAAATCGAACTTTGCTTGATACGGTAAGGAGCATGCTGAAGGAGAAGAAACTTCCTAACACTTTGTGCGGAGAAGTTGTTACCACTACAACATATGTGCTCAACAGGTGTCCAACCAAGAAGCTGAAGGAAATTGTTCCTTTTGGGAGGTGGAGTAGGGATAAGCAAGGTGTGAGTCATTTCAGAGTATTTGGTTATGTATGTTATAAACAGGTTCCAGATGCTACTAGAAAGAAGTCAGATGATAAAAGAAAGGTGATGTGACTGGAGGGGTATCACAGTACATGTGCTTATAGGCTTTATTATCCATTCATTAATAAGGTTGAAATCAAAAGAGATGTTGTTGTAAAAGAGTCAGAAGAATGGGATTGGAGCAAGTCTCAATCCAACTCCGGTGCAGAATTAACTTCTGAAGATATTGATTCTGATTCTGAAGATGAGTCAGAGCCTAAAAATGATTCTGAGAATAAGTCAGAATCAGAAGGTGCAATTGATTATGAGGAAGAATCTAATTATGATCCAGATTCTGATGTTGATTCAGATTCTGATGGTGATTCAGATTCTGGTGGTAGTCCAGATTCTGGGAATATTCCAGATTCTGAAGATGGTCATGCTTCTGAAGTCGGTACTTCTGGAGTTCTATTATCTGATACTATTCTAGAATCAGAAGGTTCTGAATAAGTTCAAAGGCCACAAAGAATCAGAAACATTCCGAGAAGGTTTGCAGAGTTTGACATGCTACAAGATATTGAAGTAGATTCTGAAGGAAAATTTATTCAGTGTGCCATGTTAGTAGACTCTGAACATGTGAGTACAAAAGAAGCTCTCAAGAAGAAAGTTTGGTTGAAGGCCATGAAAGAAGAACTTGATGCCACAGAGAAAAACAAGACTTGGAAGCTAACAGAACTTCCAAAGAACAAGAAAGTCATCAGCGTGAGATGGGTTATAAGATGAAGCTAAAGCCAGTTGGATCAATTGGAAAACACAAAGCAAGGTTTCATGTCTTTGAAGTGTTTGTGCCTGTAGAAAGACATGAAACAATCAGGCCGATGACTGCGATAGCTGCTAATAGGAATTGGCCTCTTATCCATTTAGATGTGAAATTTATATTTTTAAATGATCCATTAGAATAAGAGGTTTATGTGTCACAACCTCCAGGATTTTAGAAAAAGAATCAGGAAGGGATGGTGTACATATGACACAAAGCTTTGTATGGACTGAAGCAAGCCCCTAGAGCTTGGAATCTGAAAATTGATTCATTTTTCAAGAAGCATGGATTTCAAAAATGTGAGATGGAGTATAGTGCCTATGTTCAACATACTTCTGAAGGCAATATGATTCTGGTGTGTCTGTATGTTGATGACATATTGCTAACAGGAAGTTGTGAACGTGAGATAGCTAAGTTCAAGAAGGAGCTGGTGAATAAGTTTGAGATGACTGATATAGGAAATATTGTTTATTTTTTAGGGATGGAGATTATGTACTCTAAAAAAGGCATAATTTTACATCAGTTGGAATATGAACTTGAGCTTCTGAAGAGGTTTGAGTTATTGATTGTAAATTTGTTGTCACACCTACTGATACAAATCAGAAATTGGATTCTAATTCTGATGGTGATGATGTAGATGCGACAATGTTCAAGCACTTAGTTGGGTCTCTGCGGTATTTATGTAATACCAGACCTGATATTTTCTATGTAGTTGGAATACTGAGTAGGTTTATGAGTAAATTGGAGTAGTCTCATTACCAAACTGCTGTCAGAATTCTGAGGTATATAAAGGGAACTCTGAAGAATGGAGTTTTGTTCCCTTCTGGTGCTGAAACTAACTCAGAACTTCTGAGTTACTCAGGTTCTGATTGGTGTGGAGACAGAGTTGACATAAGAAGTACTTATGGGTACTTGTTTGAGTTTCTAGGAAGTCCTATTTTTTGGTGTTCTAAGAAGCATCCAGATGTTGCTTTGCCAACCTGTGAAGTGGAATTTATTGCAGGTGTTATGACTGCATGTTAAGTTGTGTGGCTTCTGAATTTACTGCAGGATCTGAAGATCAAAGTAAACAAGTCTCTGAAGTTAATGATTGATAACAAGTATGCAATTAATCTTGTCAGGAACCCAGCGTTGCATGGGAGAAGCAAGCATATTGAGACTAAGTATCACTTTCTGAGAAATCAGATTCAGAACAGAGTGCTAGAAGTTATGCAATATAGCACCCAAAAGTAGTTGATATATGTTATGACGAAGGGGATTAAGACTGATCAATTTTTTCGCTTGAGGGATGGAATTGGTGTTGTTAGTTTTGGTTAAGTTGAATATGAATTAAGGGAAGGTGTTAGAATTAATTTATTTTCAGTAACTTGTAGACAAATTTTGTTATAGGGTATTTTAGTATTTCTCATTAAATCCCACTTGTATTTAAGCAAATGAGAGGTGTGAATAAGTTGTACCTTTATTCTTTTTTGCAGTGTGTGTGCAACCATTTTGTAACCATTTTAAGAGTAATGGAAATTTATTATTATTCTCTCTTCTCTCTCTTGTTTGTTTGTTCTCTCTCTTTTATCATCTTGTGCACCAACACAAAGTTATTTGCCTACTAAGTAACAAATATAACAAACTAAGTAATAAACACTAAACCCTAATTATCTTTTTAGGTTTTTGGCCATACACAATTTGGATCATATCTTATATCTCAACACCCCTATAATCCAATTTGTCGAACATATGCTAATCATAGTCGATCTAAACTATTTCTAATTTCTTTCTCAAATTCAGAAATATGTCGATCTTGAATCATTTGATTAAAATGTTGGATATTTATGTTTCATTTGAGCAACGTCTCACTTCAAGTTCACCTCGATTTACCTTCTCTCTAAGAAAATAAAATCTAACTTCAATGTATTTACTCATATGTTTGTCAGGAATAAAAAATATACGACCAACGATAAATGGTGGTATAGTTGAAAACTAAAAGTATATAATTAATTAATTTATTTATAGGATCCATTGGAAGAATAATTAATTAAATTTAATTCCAAGCATGTGTAAATTGTATAAATTGATTGTGTGATCATAGTTAGGGGTGAGACCTATATTTAAAGAGTGACTAACCTCTAATATGCTCCATGAAATTATTTTTATTAAGACGGTCTCGAAGATTGTTAGTGGGTAACATGTTGAGAAGTAAGTTCATTTTTTTAATAAATACATGTATACCTCACTTTTAAATAAACTTTAAAAATGCAGTGTATTTTTACTGCATTCTAAGACATATGCGGTATAAAATTAAAAAAGGATGATGAGTTTTTGTTTGTATTATATCACATTTTTCTAAAATTGTGGTAAGAAATCATAAATTCTAAGGATTTTTATGTGATAATGTCGCACTTTCCTAATGTGTGGTATGTTTGGTGGGTGTTCTACCATATATTTTTATAAACGCGGTATGTAAATATGAATAATCATCGCAATTATTAGAAAATGCGGGAATTAGCTATGAATACTCAACGTTTTATTCGACATATGTGGTATCGTATTTTTTTTCATATATCACCACATTTAACGCAAAATGTGGTTGAGTCAAAAAAAAAATCCTCAAAATGTGATATACCATATTTTTATCATTGATCATAATTTAGTAAAATCTTAGACTATATAATGGATATTCAAAAGTTTTTTTTAGTAACCAGAAAGAATAACAATGTTCACTAAAAAATAAAGGTGGCAATACAATAAACAACCCTTCACAAAATATGGTATACCAAAATAAGTGTGAGTGAAGGTAAAATTATTTAATAAGTGCATTAATATAATTAGCTAAACAATAGGAACAACATATTGAAATTATAGATAAAATCAATAATATTTGTTACACGTCTATTTATAATTTAAAGATAATTTTCATCCTTCTTCTCTCTCCTTTGTAACCCTTGTTTTCTTTTGTTTCAATCGATTTCAAGTTCACGTCAGTATGACTATGAGATGTTGTTTGCATTGACGGTGAGAATCCTCGTGGTTTTGTCCTTTAAAAGATATGTCTCGTTGGATTGAGATGTGTGAGTGTGGTATATAACATATCCTTAGCCTCAATTCCTAAGTAGTGTCGAACAATTTTACACAACTTGAAACATTTTCCCCTCAATCAATGCTAAGGGGTATGGTGCAAGCATGTGGGCTCGACCTTCATTCTAGCGTCAATTTTTCGATTGACATCAAGTCTACACCACCGTGGCTACGAGGTATTGTCCATTTTGAGTGTGAGAACCCTCGTGACTCTGTTATTTAGAAAATGTGTCTCATTGGATTGAGGTGTGTGGATTTTGTATATCAATTATCCTTAGTCTCAATTCTCAAGCAATATGGATCTCTTTGACTAGCTCGGAATAGTTGCCCCTAGTCGAGGATAAGGGGCAAGATGCGAACTTCGAGTTTCCACATACGGCATCAATGTTCCGGTCGACCTCATGTTTGTACCACAATGGCTAGGAGGTATTGTATGTTTAGATGTGAGAACTCTTACATCTTTATCTTTTAAAAAAAGGCATTTCGTTGAGTTGGGTGTATGGATGTTGTATATAAACTAATTTTAGCATCGATTCTAAAATAATGTGAACTATTTTATCCACCGAAACACCTTTTAGTATTGTTCGTTATTTTTTTTTTCATTTGCAATTCTGTTGTTTATATAATAAGGCCTCTTTGTTACAACATGTGGGATTAGCCCACCAAAAGAAACAAAAAAAATCTTTTTTTTATTATTTACTTGGTATGGACTACTTAGAAGTGATCCAATCTAGAATTTATTTTTAAAATAACCACTAATTTCAATTTAAATCCCTAAATAATCTATTTTTAAAAAAAAAATACCAAAATAACCACTTTTCTTAACTGATGCGTCAGTTGAACTGGTGCATCCAATTAAGCTAGAGAGGAGACGCCATTAGCCTTGGCACATGCATGCAAAACCAATGCATGTAGGCGCCACATGCATTGGCGCATGCATGTATGCATGTATGTATGCGCCACATGTATTGGCGCATGTATGTATGCATCATATGCATTGGTGCATGCTTGTGTGTGTGGAGCCTAGTGCTTTGGCGCATGCATGGTTTGCTTCTTCTATAAATACCACCCTCGCATCTCCATATTTCACACAACTTCTTACTCTCTTCCATTTTCCTTAAATTTCTTCAATCACCTTGAATTTTGTTTTCTTTAATCATGTCTGAATACATTCACAAGAGAAATGCCGATTTAATCTTTTCAACAGTCGCACCTCCGATAAAGGTTCGACTTTGGAATATAGATTTGTTTGAACGTCTTGATCGGACGTTGAACCGTTGGTTAGATGGTGAAAGGATTAGAAGAATTCAATGGCTTGAGTCCACGTTCAACCAAAATGGAGAAGTGCGTGAATGGATGGATATTAAGACTGACAGAGACGTTCACAGGATGATGCATAATATGTTCAAAATTGTTTTGATGGTTGTAATCGCTTAGTTATAGTAATGGTCTTTTAATTGTTGTAGTTGTTTGTGTTGTTGTTTATGTGTTGTATTTGTTTGTGATGGTATTTCCTCACAAAGTTATCATATGAAATAAATTTTCTTTTTAATATAAAGAAAAAGAGATACATGTAAAATTATCTTGTTGTGCTCGTTCCAACACTAGGACAGTTAGTACGATTGTAACCTGGATGACGACATGAACTACATAATCGAACCATTTTGTTCGCTGTATCCATTTTGGTTTGAATACGGGTGCTGTTTGGACGGTCCTTTTTCTTTCTTCGCATAACTTCATTGTGCCAGAGAATGTCCCCTTGATATTCAGGCCAGTAATCCTCTTTTGCAACAACTGAAAAACTAATTTTGTAAACATTTGATAGGCTTTTGACTTTGTAAACGTCAGATAGTGAGTAGGATGGATCCATTCGAACCTTTGTACATGCCGCAATAACATGGGAGCAGGGCATACGAAAGGCTTGGAACTTTCCACAGTCACACCAACCTCTATCTAGTTCCACTATGTATTATCCCATCGGCATGCCTTCATTATGATCCATGGACTCATCAATATTGTACCAACCTTTAGTACGGTCAAACATCGTGACCACGTGTGTCTTAGCTTTGGCAAGCTTCGTTTCTAATGAATTTCATTGAAGCATCACTGAACAACTGCCCAGATTGCAACACTGAACTCCATTTGGAACTTATGGTCTCAAATAGCGCCCCTAGCCTGAAATATGTTGTCTACACTAAAGCGGTTATAGGTAGGTTTCATATGCCTTTGAAGATAGAGTTCATTGATTCCACGAGATTTATTGTCATGTGGCCCCAACATTGACTGTTGTCGTATGCCCTAATCCACTTCTCTAATGGAATATTGTCGATCCACCGTACTACATCTGCGCTTGACAATCTGATGTCTTCTCGGTAGTGTTTGAAAGAAGGTTCTGTTAATGCATAACTTGCATTGACAACCTTCTTCCACAATGTTTTGTCTTTGATCTCCCGCATAAAATTTTGAGCGACATGTCTAATGTAGAAGATATGCATCAACGGAGGATCCTGTTAGCCATTATCAATGTTTTTGTATGCACTCACTATTGAAGGGTGTCGGTCAGAGATCAAACATAAGTTAGGTTGAGGAGCAACGTGCAATCAAAGATTTCTTAGAAAAAACTCTATCCCTTAGCAGTCTCCCCTTCAACTAGGGAAAAGGCGATTGGAAAAATGTTGTTATTACCATCTTGTGCCACTGCCATCAGTAACACTCCTTTATATTTCTCGTACAACCATTTATCATCAATTTGTATAATAGGTTTATAGAAAGCAAAACCTTTAATGCATGGTGGATACGCCCAGAAGAGATGGTAGAATATTCCATTTCCAATAGCACAAGTCCCGTCTGGGGTATACGTCGGCAACGTTTCCAACTTGACAATAGTCCTTGGAGCATATTGTTTAAGAGCCACCAAGTATTTTGGAAGTTGTTTGTAAGACTCCTCCCAATTTCCATACACTTTTTCAACCACCTTTGTCCTAGTTATCAAAGCCTTCTTGTATGATGGAGTATAGTTGTATTGTGTTACAATATACGAGATTATTGTACTCATCTTTAACAATGGATCGTCGCTAATGACAGACAAAATTTCATCGTATATTAACTGAGAGCTAAGTTTCTGATGGTCTTGCATTGGGTTCGTGAGCATGCATATGTGAACTGGACCCATGGTTCTAATCTCCCAAGAATCATTCCTCTTCCGGTACGAAGCTGACAACCTAAAAAGGCAGCGCTCATTTCGATAATAAATCTTGCACCTCATTGCATTAGTTCGATCAACTCTATAATCAGCTGATAGATCAATATGATGCTTTTTAATAGCTTTTACACAACCTTCTTTTTTGCGAAATGTGTCTCCTTCTTTCAATGATCCTTGAATTTGCACATAAGGATTGTAAAATATATCTGATGAAGGTTCATCGGCATCCAAATTCAAGTTTGTCATGTGTTAAGGTGAACAATATACATGACTGGTTGGTAATGACTCCTCTTCTTCTTCATCGTTCACCATTGAATTAACCAATAACTCGGCTTCTTCTTCTTCCTCATCTACAACATTGACCTTAGCTTGTTCGTCGTCATCAGTTTCACAAAACACTTGTGACTGACCAATGAACTGATAAACTTGTTGTTGTGGTGATAATATATATAACTCTATATCGGTGTATCCATATTGTTCATGACTGACAAACATATGATGGACATCATCATCATCTTGAATCTTCAACTGATAAAATTTTACCTGGTTGTTTGCAAACCACACCGGATTTTTATAGATGATTTGGCCCACCTGACTACACTGCAATTTCTTTTTTATTATTTGTTTCAAATGTGAAAATTTTGATCATCGATTTATTGGAAATCGAGTTACTTATGTGTTGCGAAAACAAAAATCGAATAATTTATGCTCAAATATTTCACCTTCGGTATGGCCACTAATTATGTAATGTGGTGATGAAGACATTTTTTTAAATGTAAGTTTAGTGTTTCTACTGATCTGTATGGCTAATGCTGGTGAATGCATTGATCTGTTATTCACAGGCAGTTAAATAGGGGAGACGGTGTATATACCGGTCACACAATTAATCTGCAAAGACAAGATAATGCAATGCAAAGAATTTATGCAGAGACAAGATATTACAATACATGCGCCTGCAAGGAATCTTTGCCCTAAGAATATATGCCCTAACACTACAAGCATGCGCCTGCACACAAGGAATCTCTCTTCCCTAATAATCCAAGGCAAACGCCCATTCCAATGGCGCATAAAGCAAGGCATGCGCCCTAGCCTTAGGCGCCTCTTCCTTGCATGCATAAAAAGGCATGCATGCGCCACTAGCCTTGGCGCATGTAACCATGCATGTCATAAGGAAAGGCATGCTCCCTAGCCTTAGGCGCCTACACCTATCTCACATGCATGCCAATATCCCATGCTTCACATGTTACGTACCTATTCACATGCTGAAACACTTACTCATCTATAAATAAGGCATCAACTCATAACACTCAACATCTGTAACACTAACAATCAAACTCTGCAACACTTCACCTTTACAACACTCAACATCTGCATTACTCAACCTCTGCAACATTATGTCTCTATTGACTATGGATGATGAACATCGAGGAACAATCGACAATATCACGACATTTGTATGTTATTAGTTCTTCTTACTTATTTCCTCTTACTTATTTTGTACATATTTTTTAATTATGTTTTTATTGTTTATTACTTCTTCTTACTTTATTTCTTACTTATGTTTTATTAAGACCCTAAACGATTTCGATGTCGTGTCCATGAATATGTACCTCATGATCCTTTGATAGAACCATATATTCGAGGATGTAGTTTTGGTAATCTCCTCAAAATAGTCTCATACTCAGTTGACTATAAATTTATTCTTGTTTTGTTGGAGAGATGGAGACCCGAGACCCACACATTTCACCTTCCTTTCGGTGAATGTACCGTCACACTTGAGAACGTCTACATGTTGTTGGGTCTACATATCAATGGTAAGGCCGTAAATGGTAGAGTTAACCATGATAACTCTATTTGCAATGAATTGTTGGGTGCCCCTTTGTGTGATGACCAAGTTGTGGTAGAGACATCTGGTCAAGCTAGGGGGTAAGGTATTAACTTACGATATCTCAAACAATATTATGCGAGTATAACATTGACCACAGAATCTACCGAGTATGAAAAAATAATTAAAGCTCGGTGTTATATTATGATTTTATTCGATAAACTTTTTATTTCCCGAAAGTACTGGTAATAAGGTAAATATTATGTATTTACCGTCTTTATGAAACATAAATAAGGTAAGCATATATAGTTGGGGTTCAACTATTTTGGCCCATCTATATAGTGCGATGTGTAAAAATGCCAACAAAAAAAATACTTGTACGTTTTATTCATGCGTATATTTGCTACAAGCATGGGGTTGGTCAAGAATGTTGTCACTCGCCCCGGTAAACGAGAAGTCATTCATATTCCCGTTTGCAATAAAGTAAGTTTAAAAATTTACCATCTAATTATTAGACTTTATATTGCAACTAACTGTAAATAATATTTTTCAAATGTTTTTGATCTAGGTGGTCATTTAGAGGGATGAACTACAACAGGTGTCTGAAACACGCTATAGTAGTCTATCACAATCTATTGGACCACATTGACCCAAACGATGTAATACTCCTACACAACTCTATTTTGATTTAAAAATAATTATCAAATTATTTATCATCTAATCATGTTGTATTCTTGTACAGTTTATTTGGAGGTCATAACTGGGTCTGGATCATCAGGTTAACCATGATGATGATGCAGTTTGGACAGCAAAAATACCAATTATCCTATTCACTACTATGGAGATGCACCAAAGTGGCCGGGTAAAACTGCAGTTCGGCATGTAGCAACAAATTCCAGAACCTCCGACGTGTTTAGGAGATTGGCATCAAAAAAGAGTCGACACCCAATGGGATTATTCCGACTGGAGAGACTTTGCAAAAGAGATGTGTCGTCATTGGAGGAATCGGCGATAACACATCTTAAACGAACCAGTCATACAGGGCGCTAGACCAACTCAACAGTATATGGCATGGTTTAGGTCGGTTACAATGCCATAATTTGTGTCTGAGCCAAGATATTTGATTGATCAACGCCAACTAGCTTCGTCATCATACGCCCAACAACAAGTCTCCGTCCAAGAACAATGTCAATCCACCCAAACCCAACGATCAACCTCACACCATCACCCTATCATATACACCCAACAACCAAACACCCAACCTTGCAACTCATTCATGCCATACACTCAACCTCAAAACCAAGAATCAAACCCTACCCATCAACAACCATACGTATCCACCACAATAATATATAACCCTGATGATTCATACAATTCATGCCATCATGGCCCCCCACTAATGACCACCCAAACGTCTCATCGCCATAACATCCAACCATTGTTTGACTATAGTACACCCCAAGAACCATTGATTCGTTTTTAAATCGATTCAATGTTCCAATTCGGGAAATCATATCGTCCACAATTCACCCAACCACAACGATCCAACTACGACAACATGGGCACCGAACTCAATTACGGAAGTGTCATTGGCGAGAACCCCACCAACTATTAGGAACAAATTATGACACATCTATCAAATACTATTGGACCTTCCACCGGACCTTCACACCAGCCACCATTGGATCATGTCAGCACTCAAAGACCCCAAACACCTCAGGAAAATCGTGAGAGACCTCGAAGACAGACTAACGCACCTGGATGTGGAACAAAGAGACGTTTCAATCGGACGGGTCATTGAATTTCTTGTTAATTTCATGTAATTTTTTATTATAACATAAATATAATTTTTATTTTCAGTATTTTTTTATTTATTTGTAAAATTAACATTTAAATTTTGAAAGAAAAAAAATTAAAGGTGCATGCGCCAGATGCATTGGCGCATACACTATGTAGTGTATGCATGCGTCAATGCATGTGACATCAAGGCATGCATGCGCCAAGAGGCATGTCTCCTAGGTGTTACACCATTGCATGCATGTGCCAAGGATAATGCGCCTCCTTTGATGCTTAATTGGATGTGTCAATTCAACTGACGCATCAGTTAAGAATAGTGGTTATTTTGGTATTTTTTCTGAAAAATTGATTATTTAGGAATTAAATTTAAAAATAATAGTCATTTTAAAAAAAAAATCATTCAATCTACATATGTTTGATTTTTAATTTGAAAGAAGAAAAATCAATTATAAAGATGTAGAAATTGATTCTAACAATTCTAGATTGATTATGACTTTTAGAAGTGATTTTATCTAAAACTTGAATTTATAGGTTTTTATTCTAAACATTTTAAATTAAAATTTACTTCACAACTTACTTTTATATGAATATTAAATATAACTAAAACAGTCACTTTAATTTCAATTCACATCGCGTACACACGCTAAGTGATTTTTTTACCAAAATAACTCAATTTTTTTAAAAAAATCCCAAAATTATCCCGTTTTCAAAAAAAATCCCAAAGTACCCCACTTTTAGGAGGAGACGTCAATCCAATTGGCGACTCCTCTTAGAAATAGAATGCAGACTCCAATTGGATTAGCTAGGGCACATGGTGCAGCCAATTCAATTGGCGCCAATATGTATTTTTTTAAAGGAGACGCCAATTGGATTGGCACCTCAATGTATTATGCAATTTTTTTTGTTATAAATAGAGGTGTTTTGTGAATCATTTTTCCACATCTCATTGTATCATTTGGCAATCATGTTTGGTGTTCGTCGCCGCTATGGAAAGGTGATTTATGCAAGAGACAAACCTCAGATGTTGATGCGCTTCTAGAACATCACTACTTTCGATCAACTGAAGAGGGAGCCAGTTTGTTGGTTAAATGGGAAAATACCATAAGGGAAAAAAATAGAAGTATTGAGAGACTCGATAGTATCTTTGATTGGATGCAAATGAAAGCTGATAAGGATGCTAGGGAAATGATGTTCGGACGAGATGACATCACTTTGATTGTTGTAATTAGTTAGAAATATTATTTTTTCAGTTTGCTTATGTTGTAGTGATTTTTGTTGTGAACCTCATTGTAACAAAAACTTAATGATATATAAAAATTGAAGGCTATAAAAATACAATGTTACAAAAAGATTATGACCCAGATGATGCTCCTTGATTGGGACAGTTGTTCTTGTTGTGTCCTAGTTGACGACGGATACTACATAGTCTTATCATTTTATCTGTCGTATCCATTTCTGTCCTGATACATATGTTGTTTGGCCTTCCTTTTTTATTTCTATGCATATCGTCGTTGTGCCAAACTATGTCACCTTCGTATGTATGCCAGTATTCCTCCATTGGTAACACCGAGAAGCTTTTATTATATACATTCATGACGGTGACGGCCTTGTACACATTAGATAAATGGTTGTAAGCATCTTGGCGAGTATATGTGCATGCTGTAATGACATGGGAGCAAGGAATGCGGAAGGCCTGGAATTTTCCACAGTCGCACCAACTTCTGTTTAGTCTGACAGCATAGGTTAAATTTGGTCTCCCCTTGTTGTGGTCCATTGTTTCCGGGATGCTGAAATTTTTCCTATGACGGTCAAAGACTGTTACAGCGTATGTGCTAGATTTGATGCTCTCCTCTTTCATGACATTCATGCAAAACTCATTGAATACTTTCCCAGACATTAACACTGCACTCCATCTTTCACCTCTGGTTGCGAACATAGAAGCCAACCTATAATAGATTAATCTGACCAAGGCGGTTATTGGCAGATTTCGGATGCCTTTGAATACCCCGTTCATGCATTCCACAAGGTTTGTTGTCATGTGGCCCCATCGACAACTTCCGTCAAATGCCCTTGTCCACTTCTCTACTGGTATGTTATTCATCCATCTTCCTGCATCTTCATTAGATAGTCTAATATCATCATGATAATATTGAAATGACGATTGTGTTAGAGCATACGCAGCATTCACCACCTTCTTGTGAAGATTCTTATCTTTTATTACACGCATGAAGTTTTGTGCGATATGTCTAATGCAATAGACATGGATAGATGGAGGATCATGTCATCCATTGTCATGGTTGTTGTAGGCACTCTTAATGGCAGGATGTCTATCAGAAATCAAACAGAGATTGGCTTATGGAGCCACATGCGTTCTGAGATTTCGAAGAAAGAAACCTCAACCACCAGTCGTTTCACCTTCTACCAGAGCAAAGGCAATGGGAAAGACATTGTTGTTGTCTTCTTGTGCAACCTCCATAAGCAAAGTACCCTTGTATTTGTCGTATAACTAAGTGCCATCAATTTGAATAATAGGTTTGCAGAATGCAAAACCTTTGATGCATGGATCAAACGCCAAAAGAGACGGTGAAAGATTTTATTACCTGTAACACAGGTTCCATCTGGCGTCATTGCTGGAAATGTCTCCATAATTGCCACAGTTCCTAGGACATATGTTTTTAGTGCCCATAAAAACCGTGGCAGTTCTTTGTATGAATCCTCTCAGTTGCCGAATACCTGTTCAACATCCTTTGTCCTTGCAATCCATGCTTTCTTGTAAGATGGAGTATAATTATATATTGTTCTGATATGGGATATAATTATACTCATCTTCACTGATGGGTCTTTGTTAACAAGCGGCAGAATGTCTTGACATATCAATGCAACGCTTAATTTACGGTAATCCTGTTCAACGTTAGTTGCAATGCAACTGTGAGGTGATTCTATTGAAGCTATCTCCCAATAGTCGCTTTTTCTTTTTGTAAGACGCAACCAACCGAAACTTACAAAGGATGTTATGACATTCTATGACATGCCTTCTCGAATCAGTGTGTTTCATTATAAAATCAGCAGAGTTGTTCATGTGGAATTTTTTGATAGCTCACACACATTCTTCTTTAGTGCGGAACATGTCTCCCACCTTTAACTCGCCTTCTGATCGTGGATACGTGTTATAGAAAACACTGTTGGATGTTTCATCGTCATGCAGATCCATGTTTGTCATATGTTGAGGCGGATTGTAGACATGACTAGGAGGTATTGGCGCTGGTTGATCATCATCTTCAATGTCGTTTTTCAACATGTGATCGACCTGTATCTCGGTCTCCTCTTCTTCTTCATCAACGATGTTGACTTATGCTTCTGCTTCTGGGTCGACGTCATCTGAGCATTGTGAATCAAATTCACCAGATTTATCCTGACTGGTTATTTGAGATTGCTAAGATGGTATACATGGTTGAAGAGTAATATACAACTCAGTATAATTGCAGCCTGAATGTTCATGACTAACAAACATGTATTCAATATCTTCATTATCCCGTATCTTAAGCGGGAAAAACTTGCATTGACTATTCTAAAAAAATATTGGATTTTGATATGTGATCTTTGACACAATACCCGATCCTAAGCAGGATTGTATTCTTTTTTTCAAATCCAAGATTTTTGCATTTCTCTTGATCATAAGTCGAATGGTATCGATGTTTCGAAAACAAAATCCATATAACTCAGACTCGTATATCTCACCATTGCAGTGAACATTGACACTATATTTCGGTGAAGATGACATTGTAATATTTCTGGTGCAGATGAAAATTAATTTCTTGTTGCAGATGAATGTGTGTTAAGTCTTGGATATTGATAGTAAGACACTTAAATAGGTAAGTGATTTGTCTCACATGCAAGCTAGTTCGAAGTGATGTGTCACACATGCAAGCTAGTCTGAAATGATGTGTCACACATGCAAGCTACTTTGAACTGACGTGTCCAGCATGCAAGAGAGAGTAAAGCCATGTGTTACACATGCAAGCACTAGCTCCAAATGAATTGGCGCCTCCTTACAATCCTTGCACATGGGCGCCAATCCATTTGGCTACACCATGTCTTGTATGCATGCAAACCTCGTAACCAAGCATTCAGACCTAGGTGTGTCATGCATGTGCCTATGGAGGCGCCAATTTGAATGGCGACACCATGTACAAAATGCACATGGGCGCCAATTCATTTGGCTGCCACATGCAAACACATTTTTCTATGCTCCACACTTTTGTCTATAAATAGGAAGGTAACTCTAACACTTCTTCCACACCATCACTCACTACTTCCTTTACAACATTAAATATTTCATCTGTAACAGCCTCTTTCATCTGCATCAACCTCTTTCATCTCCGACAAGATGTCTATCCTCACAATGGGCGAATTGTACAGAGGAACAGTTGCAAACATAGCAACTTATGTAAGCGATTTATTGTTTTGTTATTTGTCTAGAGTACCTTTTAATATAGTACCTTTTAATAACATATCAACTTAGTAAAGTATTATCTTGTTTCTTTTATAAGATGTTTCAAGATTCCGTACTCGGTCCACGAATGTGCCCACATGGACCCGATGATTCAACCTTATGTCGAACTCACCGGTTTTGGACATATAAGCAAAATTATATCTTGGTCGGTGGATAATAAATTCATTCTTGCTTTATGTGAAAGATGGCATCCTGAGACACACACATTCTGGTTTCCAACCGGTGAGTGTACTGTGACGTTATAAGATGTCTATATGCTTTTGGGACT
Source organism: Lathyrus oleraceus (assembly GCF_024323335.1). Taxonomy (NCBI): domain Eukaryota; kingdom Viridiplantae; phylum Streptophyta; class Magnoliopsida; order Fabales; family Fabaceae; genus Lathyrus; species Lathyrus oleraceus. Next base: position 83,581,387 of record NC_066579.1, on the reverse strand, counting down.
GCCTATTGAAGGTAAAGTTGTAAATGGTAAAACCAACTATACGAATTCAATTTGCATGGACCTCTTGGATACTGATTTGTTAGATGATGACTCAAGAGGTCAAGGTATACTCCATTCACGCCTTAAGTAATATTATAACAGTTTACATTTAGATGAGCATTCTACCGAAGAAACTCGAATAATAAAAACTAGGTGTTACATTATACTTTTAATCGGTTCTTTTTTATTTTCCGAATGTAGTGGTTCTAGTATGCATGTTGTGTATTTACCTTTACTAAGACATGTAGATAGAATAGGAAGTTATAGTTGGGAATCCGCTTGTCTGGACTATCTTTATAGTTCTTTGTGTAAAAATTCACACAAAGACATATCTACCTTTTCTGAATGTGTTGTTTTGCTCCAAGCATGGGGTTGGTCAAGACTACCGTCCCTAGCGCCCGTCAACAACAACCCTTTCACATTCCCGTATGCACAAAAGTAAGTTGTTTAAAATGCTATATATTTACTTACTTTAACGATTATTATCTCTATTTAATATTTTTACCTTTTTGGTGCAGATGGTCGGCACGTGGTATGAGTTATAACGGATGTCCTAGACACTGTATTACCCAATATCGCAATCTCTTATATCACCTTCGACCTACAAACATATGGATAATAACCTCATTATTTTTTTATAATTTGTTAACTTCTTCTAACAAGTTTATAATCCAAGTTACTTTCACATTTTAGTTCATTTGACGTCCATACCTAAATTTGGATCATGACCATGAAGTCAACGAAGAAGACGCAGTCGTATGGACTGCATGCACACCGATAATAAGATTCACAACTGTGGAGATGCACAACAGTGATCGTGTGAAGTTGCAGTTCGGTATGTTTCAACACATCCCAGATCCTCCAGCAAGCCTAGGAGAATGGCATCTGCGCAAAGTTAACGGCCAATGGAACTTCAATCCATGGCAAAGCTTCGCAAGATCTAAGTGGCGCAAATGGAAGCACCGCCATGACTATGTCTTAACTGACGCAGTGATGCCAAATGAAGAAAAACTAAGTCGTACTTATAGGGCTTGGTACAGATCGGTTGGTTTTGAGTTCATCGCCGAGGATATGTATCTATACGACCCACGCCAACAAACTTACACACCAGACGCCTCAACATCTAAACCCCCACAACATTGTCAGCCCGGCTACACACAACCCCTTATCCGTCAAACTTTCCGTTCCACAAACACACAAACATACAACCCTAACATGTCATACACCCAACCACAATACCAAGAGCATACCCCGTACCACCACCAACAAATAGACCACCAACCAGAGACCCAACATCGCTTCGCACCCAACACATCACCCTACCAAAGCCGCCTTAGCCAAAACACTCAACGATCATTCAACACCAACCGTCCCTCCTCCTACCATAGCCAAGAAGCCCAAATCTCACAAAAATGAAACCTTCAATAACCTTATCTCTACCAAACACCCCAACAATCTTTCCAACCTTTCCTCAACGCATCATTCACACCCATGTCTCCCTTCAACCGTCTCGGTCGCCCACCAATAAGTCAAACACAACTCAACTACTCTGGCATGGATCATGAACTCAGCTATGGTGGTACACCTTCGATGCATACTCAAGACTATGCCGATTTGTCTGACTATCTCAACAGGTCATCTCCTGTAGTTGGTAGTGATGCTCCTGGCCCCTCAGATGCTCAAACATCAATGGTGAATCATCAACGCGGGTTAGGGCAACGGGTTCGGATAGCTAGGGGATGTGGGACCGAAGGTCGGTTATGTGATCCCGGTCATCAACATTAGGCTTTTTTGTGTAAACTGGAATTTATATTAATATCAATTGGTCCTATTTCGAAATTATGTATCACGTAGACTGTTTAACAAAAAAAATTACAAAATACACTAAGGTGTCAATCCAATTGGCGCCTCCTTTCAATTGATACACATGGGCGCCAATTGAATTGGTTGCACCATGTGCCATAGCCAATCCAATTGGCGTCTGCACTCTATTTTTAATTGGCGCCTCCTCCTAAAAATGGGATAGTTTGGGATTTTTTTTTGAAAACAGGATTATTTTGAGAATTTTTTTGAAAAACTGGATTATTTTCTTTAAAAAATCGCGCTAAGTTGATTGGACAATATTAAAATGTTACGGTGAATCAATATTTACAAAAACAAATATGTCATTAAGCTAGGAGTGAGCTTTTTGTTGGTGTGGATGTTTTTTTTCTTCTTATTTTTATGTTTAAGATGAACTAGGAACAAAAAATGGAAGGTAGAGAAGGAAAACAAAAATAAATTAAAAATATCTTTTTTTAATTTATTGAGTTTGAAATTTTTTAAGATGGCATATAATTAAAAAAGATATTGACTTTCAACATTTCTACTGTATTACATTACATTAAAAAATATATCTTATAAAATATGAAATAATTAAATATGATTTTTTTAGACTAGTTAAAGTAGAATTTGGAAAAATTATTAACTGTGTATTTTCTTTATCACGAAATGTACTAAAAAAATTAAAGTGGACAAAAAAATTATTAATAATTCTCAATTTTAAATTATTTTTTTCTTTGATTAGATTTAAAATTATTTTTATTTTACAAAATAATTTGGTTATTGAATATGATTATTTATAGTATATTTAATATTCATTATTATTTTAATTATTTTTTACATTACTCCTATAATTTTAATCCATAAAATGGCATGATACGGCCAAAATGAGAACACATTTTTTTAATAAAGAAAAATTATTGAATAAAAGTAGAAAAACAAAAGGGAAGAGGGATATAATGTAGATCTGTGTTTGCTGGTATTATCAATGAGATCTAAAATGGTGAAATTTATTTATAGCAAAGTTGCAAGAAATTATTTGATTTTGAAGATGACAACATTTGATATTCAACGATATCTAGTGAAGTCTTTATCTCTTAAGGATGGGCCAAGTGGTTAAAGATGCTCTCAAATGTTCATTAAGTTATCTTGTTGAAGATGATTTTGTCTAGACGTCTGGAAGATCAAATCATCTCTTTGAAGTCATTTTTTCATCCACCGAAGACTTATATTTTAAGGTTCTCTAGCATTTTGGATTCTCAACTCTTTGATGATGGTAATCACTTGAAGATATGTCAAGCTTCATCAAGTTAGAAGATTCAAGGTTCTTGTGCGATGTCAAAGTCAAAGCTAATAATTTCAAGACTTGAAGCTTCAAAATTATGAAAGAGAAAATGTGTGAAAGCTCGTCAAATTATTTTCCTCAGAGTGTCTAATGTATTGTAAAGGTGCAAGGGTATTTTTGGAACTAAAAAGGCAAAATCATACACACACACGCACTAAAAACTTTGAGAAGTCTCTCTTATTTTGTTAAAACCATCTGAAAATATTTTTAAGTAACTAACTAATTAGGGGATTGTTTGATCAATTGGAAGCCTTTTTACAACAGGATAATTTATTATCCATATAGCACTAATCGATTATTTTTAGATTTTAACGTCTACAATTGATTGGAACAGTCTCTTTATGATAAGTAACGACTAAATATCAAAATTTTCCACTTGCCGCTTGAATAATTGATTATTCATGTGTGATAGTTGATTGGCCTAATTGATTATGGGGGCCCTTTATCATTTCAATTTACTCAGAAAACGATCTTTGATCATACTTTCACATATTTTTCTATAAATCTCTCTTTTTATCACGTATATCTTGCCTTAGTGATTCAAGAGTATTCTTGTGTCTAAGTGATGATCATTATTTTGGAAGAGGGTATAATTGTAATTTACCAAGAGTGTATTATCTCTTGAGTAAAATATCATTATATAAGAATTTATTTGGTTGCAAGTTCAACCTCTAAAAGCTCTTGTTTGGTTTGGGGATTGTGTTGGGAAGTCTCTATTCGGTGTGTGAGTTTCACCTACAAAGAGCTCTCTTTTGGTTCGTGAAGATCGGCCATCAAAATATCCACAAAGGTTCTTAAGCCTAACTTGGTATAAAAGCTTTGTTGGTTTAAGATCATCCCGTGTAAAATCTCATATTCTTTCGTGATTAGCCTATATAAAATCTTGGTTAGGTTCGGAGGTCAGTCCTTATAATACCCTAGTTTGGTTAGGAGGATAGCCAATATAAAACTCCACTCTAGTTCGAGATCGCCCTCATCCAAAATATCTGTTAGGTTCGGAGGTCAACCCTTATTAAACCCTAGTTCGGTTAGGAAAATAGCCAATATAAAACTCCACTCTAGTTCGAGATCAGCTCGTGCAAAATCTTTGTTTAGTTCAGAGGATATCTTACGGAAAACTTCAAGTTTGTTTGTAGGAAGACTAGTGGGAAAATCTATAAAAAAGCTCATAAGAGACATATTGAAAACTCTCCGGAAGAAATTCTTGGAGACAAGAGTAGACCAAATTATTTGGCCTAACATGTATAAATCCTGATGTAATTTTCGCAATCATTATCTGTTTTAATTTTCCATTATTTTCTTTCTTATTGATTTTCATCTCTCTCTATTTTCTATTGAGTATATGTTGTTTGTGTTAGAAATGTTTTTAAACTCTAACTTTCAAAAAGATTCTATTTTCTACCAATGTTTTTTAAACCTCCACAATTCATCCCCACTCACTTTGTCAATAGTAAAGTAATAGATAAACATGATTTCCTTTGGACCAAAGAATACAAGAGAAAGTTCAAACTTGATTTCAAATCCAAAAAAAATTGATTATGTCTTGTACTAAAAGCTATTCTCTTTATGTCCTTAATAGTAATTCTGCCAAGAAAGTGTGGGATACTCCTTAGATTATTTATGGAATCTCTCCAAGTATCAAACAAGAGGGAATCAACGAACAAGTCTAAGAAGTTGAAACACTAGTTGAATGTGAATATTATCTTCATAGATGATTTTCAACCAATGGAAATATTAAAGGATATGTTATAACTTTTATGACTAACAAATATCTAAGAGTTAAGAGTTGGAATTTGAAACCTCATCCAATCTTTAAATCAACAGATGGATTTTTTTTATAGTAAAAGATCAACAAGAAGCTTAAAGAGTTGATTTCAATTGTTATTAGATGAAGAAATAAGCTCAAGAAACCTATAAGAATCATCGTTAACTTCATCAAAAAATTCTTTTGAAAAGTAAGAATGAAAGTCAATTTTGGATTTGAAAGAAAAATCATGGTGGACGAACGATTTGTAGGAGATTCATCATCTGATAATGAAGAAAATTTATCCATAAAAATATTTTCTTCAATCAATAAAGAAGATGGCAATGCTTCATCCAGCGGAATCCTTGAAAGAGATGATGAGGAAGAAGCCTCAACAATCAATATCTTTAGAGACAAAACGTTAAGGAAATTCTTGAAGAATCAACCTCTGGTAGAATCTTTGAAGATCATTGGTATCTTATGTCAGATGAAAAATACGAACATGTTTCTTTGAAAGTTTCTAACAAAGAAGATGGTTGTGAGGTAACAACTTTATCGTATAAGAAACTGTTTAAATTAAATACTAAGTTAATCAAGGAACATGATAAAATTTAAAAGAGCAACTTAGATCTTGAAGATTATATTTAAGTTTCTACATAATAGAAATAAAACGTTAAGGTGTGAAATTGCTAATATTAGAAACCAGGAAATTAAGTCTGAGACTTATGTCTCAATAAAAAAGAAAGTGAAATATTTGCATGAAACCCCAAGTAAATTTACTAATGGAAAATAAAACCTAGATTTGATTCTATCAAATCAAAGGTCTTCCTTGCATAAAAACGAATTAGGATTTAAATCAAATAGATCACATTGTAAAGGCTTTAATAGAAAGAAATTAAATTTCCATATCTAAATTCTATTTCTATAATTATATTGTACACTTAGAGTTGTTTTGTTATGATAAACTAAGAAAGTATAAAAGTATCACCCCTAGACCTCTTAGAGCTAGTAATGCACCAGGACCCAAAAAGATTTGAGTATCAAAGGTGAAAATATGATTTGTTTTGTAAGAATGTTTTACATATCTAATGAAACCTTAGTGAATATTAAATGAAGTTGTACAAAGAAATATGTATATCTAGATTATACAAGAGAATATATCATCTAATGTTTTTTGATGAATTTGATGCTTGTGGTCAAAGTATGTTCGTTGAATGTGCAATTCAATGGACATGATCAAAGTGCTCCTATTGAGGGTGCTTCTAAAAAATTATGATGATTTATAACCTCTTAGTATGTTGATATAATAAGTCTCTAATTGATTCATGAGCCTTGTGGTTTGAAACAAATCGCGTATCAAATGATTCGCAGAGAAGGATTTGCGATGGTGGTTTGTCGTTCCCTCGAAAAGGTGAGTTTTCTCGAGTATCTTGAAGTTTAAAGTAGTACAATATTTAGAGGTTAAAAAATCAAAAAACTTTGATTAACTATCTACATAAGTGGTGTATTAATTTCTTAGAAATTTAAAATTATTTTACTAATATGTTGGTTTAGTTTTAATCATGTTTGGAGACAAGGTTCCAAACTGATAAGAAAGGGGATGGAAAAAGCAATCTACCAAAGAAAATTATTAATCTAAGGTCCAAAAGATAAAGGATGCTGAAAATGAAGCAAATAATAGATTAGTCCTAATGGAATAATCGAATATAAACTTATGAATTTCAAATTTTGTATGCTCTAATCGATTATCCCTAGAGGGATAATTGATTATAGCATTGTAAAGAGAAAACCACCCACTTTCTCAACTTCCAACGAATTGCATTAATGGGATCATCAATTATAGCCCCTTATAATTGATTATTTCTCATATATTTAAAGGTATTACATCCTCTCACTTCTCATCTCAGATATGTTTTTTAGTATTAGAGCAAAAATTTCTCCTTTCTCTTCATCATCATCAGTGGCACCCAAAAGATCCCACATATCCGGAGGCTCCACCTCTTTTGTTTACTACTCTGAATTATTTTCCTATCAAGATCAAGAAGATAAGTTCAATTTGAATTTGAAAAAAAGGAGATCCTTGATTAACACTATTTGGAAGGAAAAGTTTTTTAAAGATTGTGCTTTCCTCCAACTGTTTTCTGATGCGCGGTTGAAAAGCTTCATCTGCGACATCCCTAGTGAAAGGTTTCCCACATTAGTGAGGATTTTTTAATAAAACCTAAAAGTGAATAAGTTTTTTATTTCTAAAGTCAAAAAATGTCATATTTGATTGTCTCTTGAAGATTTTGCAAGTGTCTGCGACCTTCCATGCACTAGCTCCAACTATGATAACAGTGAAGAAGGTAATGATATTATTTTTGTTGGTATAACCCCTAGAGGTCAATACTTTTGGTACTTGTATCAAATTATTTATTAATAATAAAAGACTTTTTCTTTATTATATTTGTTTAATAAAGTCCCTAGAATAGTTAGTCCGTTTAATGTACCAAGTGTGACTTAATCATGAGATCCCATTAATCATAAGGACATTATTCTTAAAGTATCAGTAGTCGAGATTTGTTGTAAAGTGGGATAACATTAAAGCATTAAGACTATTATGTATATAGACTGATGATCACATCTCATGGATCATGGATAAGGAGTTATCAAGTCTTAAACATAGATATGAATATTAAGAGTAATATTTATACTGGATTGACCCGCTATGAGAATATTATATAGAATGTTATGCAAAGTGTCATAAGTTATTCACATGGTGATAGTGGTGTATAACACCCTTCGACCTGAAACCACTATGGACCCTAGATGTAGAGTCGAGTGTCTTATTGCTAATCAAACATTGTCCGTAACTGGATGACCATAAAGACAGTTGATGGGTACTCCACGAAGCATGCTGAGGGACATGAGCGACCTAGATGGAATTTGCCCATCCTGCATAACAGGATAAATGTCTACGGGCCCAATATTAAACTGGACAAGGATGGCACGGTCGATGCCTTGTGTTCAATATATACATAGGGGAAAAAGGATAATTGTACACATAAGTATTATCACAAAAGGATTTGTCAAATCACATGACATTTTCGTGTCTTAGATAGCAGTGATGTGTTGCTAGATACCGCTCACTGTTTATTATGTTAAATACATGATTTAATATAATTACCAATGTCGCGAGAACCTACAGGGTCACACACAAAGGACGGATTGATGAGAGATAGAGTAAATAATGAACACTGTAAGGTATGATGCACTTAAGTGAATTATAGAACACCGTAAGGTACGGTGCACTTAAGTAAATTGTAGAACATCGTAAGGTACGGTGCACTTAAGTAGAATACGAAATATGGTAAGGTACCACATGCTTAAGTGATTTTCGTATATCACAAGATATGGGTCACATACACTTAAGTGAGTTTTTTAGCTTACAGCCCACACAAGTGGTTCTATAAATAGAACCCTTGTGCAGAAGCATTTGTTCATGTGAAATTTCGTTTCTCTCTCTATCTCTCTCTCACTCAAAGCCTTCATTCGTAGCAGCTAGCAGTGAGATTGAAGAAATTTGTTCGTGTGGACTAAGTAGAGGCGTTGTCACCATTCAACATTCATGATCACTCCTTAGATCTACATCAAAGGTTTCAATCGCCACAAGCGGTAACGATTCTATCACTGATCATGCCCATTTGTAAGGATCGCTAAAGGAGAAAATTTTAATTTTTGTTGCATTTTGGATCGCTATTCTCCTTCAATTTTTTTGTCTGCTTCTACCTCATTCATGTCAAATCCAAACTCTGAAATTCCTGCTCCCTTCACGGTTGGTTTGGTGGTCTCAGATATTAGTATGGTGCACTATGTGGTTAACCATGTTCTTTTCCCAAGGAAAATCAACTCTAGTCACTTAAACAAAGTCGGCGTAGTTGCGGTTTGGTTTTTGGAAAATAAATGTGAAAAGAATGGGCTAGTGAAGTGATTCATTGTATGATGGGGAGAAAAAATAAAAATATGAGTTTACCATATAGTGGACTAACTATGAGAATCATGGAGCATGTTGGCTACGACTTAGAGGAGGAAGAATTAGATAACAAATACACGAGAATAGGAAACAGAACCTTGAGCTTAATTAGGTTAAGTATCAACAATGGAGTATCGTTTCCTCTACCCCCAAAAGCAGGAAGAAGAAGTCCAATATGTCAAGCTCAATAATCAGAGAACACAATAATAGAGGATTTTGATTATGAAACCGCATACTTCTTCCATTGATATTGTCCTCGACGCCATTCTCCATAATCGACACGTCTTTCTCTAGAATAAACAAGATCATATGAGGGTGCAAAGAAGGACAAATTCAAGAATTTGTCACCTGGATCGCAAGCTCTCGAAAACCGGCATTGGATTTATGACTTCTTTGGAAATTTTCAGTGATGATGATGAGGATATTGATTAGTTTTTTCTTGTTTGCTTGTTGCTTGCTTTAGTTGTTGATCTATTTTATTTTTTATTTCAATTACATCTCGTTTCTTTTCCTTGTACTTCTTTTGATTAATTAATGAAGTAAATATTTCCTTTTAATAGTAAATCTTATTGACCTATGTGATTTATGTGTTTGTTTATTTGTCATTCATATCTTGCATCTCTTTTTCCGCTTTTTTATTATACCAAAGAGGGAGAAGTACACTCTCAAGGGATAGAGTATACTCTCGACTCATGTGAGGGGAAGTTTAACCACTCCAAAGTTTACCTTTTTTCTCTTTTAACACCTTCTTAAGAGATGAGTTGTCATCATCAAAAGGGGGGGAATATGGATCTATGTTCTTACATGTACTGTCAAAGGGATCAAAATGGTGAAGTTTGTTGATAGCAAAGTTGCAATCAATTGTTTGTTTTTTATGATGACAATGCATGATATCCAACGATATCTAGTGAAGTCCTTATCTCTTAAAGATATCGCAATTGTTCAAAGATGCTCTCATATTTGATGTTCTTGGCCAGATGCTTGGAAGATCAAGTCATCTCTTTGAAGTTATCTTTGTCACCCAATGATGGCCACTTATGTTTCATGGTTCTCCCATGGTTTGGTTTCTAAACTCTCTGATGATGGTAAACACTTGAATATATATCAAGCCTAATCAAGTTTAAAAATTCAAAGTTCTTGTGTTATACTAAATTCAAAGATAATGATGTCAAGTATTGAAGCTCCATAGTTATGAAAGAGAGAATGTGAAAGATTGTTTGGTTATGTATGTCTGAGTGATTAGTTTATTGTAAAGGCACAAGGTTATTTCTAGAACTACTAAGGAAAAATCATACAGAAATACTAAAAACCATTGAAAACCCTCTCTAATTTTGTTAAACCCACCTGAAAATGAGTTTAAGTCCTAGCTAGCTGATTAAGCGATTGCTTGAGCAATTAGAATCTTTTTTACAATTGTATAATCCCTATAGATCCAATCGATTGTTTTTATCTTATAACATCTACAATCGATTGGGAAAGTCTATTAATGATTGGTAACGATTAAATATCAAAACCTTCTATTTGTAGCATGAAGAATCAATTGTGTATGTGTGATAATCAATTATCCTAATCGATTATGGCAATTAATTCACCCATGGATTGTTTCCAAATTTAAACCGCATTTTAGCCTATAAGTATAAGGCTCCTCTTTCATTTCAAATTACTTAGGAAGCGATCTTTGATCCCACTTTCTCATCTTTTCTATAAATCTCTCTTTTATCATGCATATCTTGCCTTAGTGCTTTGCGAGTATTCTTATCTCTAAGTGAGGATAATTTTTGTGGGTGAGGGTATAATTGTAATTTACTAAGAGTATATTATCTCTTAGTAAAGTATCCTTTTATAAGAAGTTATTTGGTTGCAATCCAAACAAGTAAAAGCTCTTGTTTGGTTTGGGGATTATCTTAGGAAGTTTCCATTTGGTTCGTGTGTTTCGCCTGCAAAAAACACTCTTTTGGTTCGTGAATATCAGCCTTCAAAATCTCCATAAAGTTTCTTGCGCTCATCCCAGTATAAAATCTTTTTTAGTTCGAGATCAATGTGTGTAAAATCACATCTTGATTCAAAATTAGCCTATATAAAATATTGGTTTGGTTCGAAAATTCAACCTTTATAAAACATCGGTCACTTTGGAGCATACATAATTTAAAATTCCACTCTAGTTCGAGATCAACTTGTGCAAAATCTTTGTTTGGGTCGGAGGATATCACGTGGAAATCTCCAAGTTTATTTTTAAGAAGATTAATGGATAAATCTATTAAAAGCTCACAAAAGACATATTGAAAACTCTCAAAAATAAATTCTTGGGGACAAGAGTATGGAAAATTATTAGGTCGGACTTGTATAAATCCTTATGCAATTCTCGCAACTCCTATCTCTTTTACTTTTTTAGTTATATTACTTCTTCTAGTTTTTCATCTCTTTCTGTTTTCCGTTATGTATTTGTTGTTTGTTTTACAAATGTTTTTAAACTCTGATTTTCATAAAGATTCTATTTTTAACCAATGTTATTCAAACCTCCAAAATTGATCCCCTCCCCCTCATGTATTTAAAAGTCACATGTCCAATACATAAAACCTAGCTCATCAAGTCGTTACAAAAAAAATAATAGTTGGACATGTCGATCCTATCCCTCAAAAAATATTCAAAAGCATAAATTGAAAGTGAATTCCACCAAGTGTCATAATCAATTTAAAAAATATGCATTAGCTAATCTATTTGCACATGCATTTTTCTCTCTAAAACGTGAGATATCTTGAATCTAAAGGAACATATATTGTGTAATGTATTCTTCCATTTAGGTAAAAGATGTCAATGAACAATATTCACATTAGAAAATATAAAAATGCCCAGCATTGAGTTCATTTCAAGTCAAATATTCATCTAATTCCTCTTGTTAGCATATTTGATAACAAGCATGACTCTATGCAATTCAGCTAAAAATAAGTTGCAAACTTCAATCTTAGCTGAAAAACTCTCAAGAATGTTCTTAAATTATCTCTAAATATGTCACCACAAGTTAATATTCCATGATTTCCTCTTGAAGCTCCATTTATGTTGCACTTAATCCAATTATAACTAGCAAAGCACCAATTAACTTGCATGATTCTAGTTGCGGGTAGAGGTCAACATTTGATGTCAGGGTATTTAATAATTGTAAACTAGTGAATTTAAGAATGCATGTGCGCCTTAAAAGAAGTAGATGTCATGTATATCAATTGTTTAACATGAAAAATGTATCTATCAAAATCAATTTTACCATATTAAAACCTCATATCAGTTCTTGTGTGTCAAGTTTTTCAAAGAGTTATTATGATGAGAGTCATGATCATATACTGAAAATGAGAGTTTTAACTTCTACCAACAAGTTTGAATAAGCTTCTATAACAGGGTTATCAATGTTCATGTCAAACAAGCGCTTCATTCAATACTAGAAAACTAAGGTATACCTACAACTATGAAATAAGTGAACTGCAGTTTCCAAGTCATGATTGCAGAGATAACGCCTAGAAGTCACATGTGTTCCTCCTTTGAATCGGGTAGTCTTCTGTTGTAATAACATCATGTATTAGCTTACAAGTCACTAAAGACTTGGAAAGAGGTATGTAGAGATGTCAACTAAATTTTGTTTAAAAAAGCTTAATGTGGTTCCTCTTAATACAATTGTAGGCATCATTAAAAGATTAATCACTATTTGCATATTATGTCCAAATGAGTTTCAATTGATATTTTGAGTAATTGAATTGAAGTTAACAATTTCCATAAATTAAATAAAATAGTATACAACTTAATTTATTTTCTTATTGAGTAAAAAAATCTTAATTGTTATGTTTTTGAATAAATTAATATCAAATAAATTAATTAATTAAATTAAAAAATAGAAGGGTTGATATTTGATATCAAAATCCATTATTATAATTACAAATTTTGTGCAAAATCAATATTTAAATAACAAACATTTAAAAATATATGGCTACTCAAGTTGTCTTTTAATCTTGATCATATCCATATTGCTTTCTATTATATCTGGCATGTATGTACTACTTGTGTATGATAAAACCCAACCACAATAAGTTCAAATAACAACTAATAAAAACATGTTATTGGAAAGATAAGAAATTTGTTTTTTTTTCAACCAAATAAAAAATACCAAAATGCACCTTTGCTAACGACAGTATTCAAATTTCTAAAGCAATATAATAAGGAATACAGAATAATAACAATCAAACCTTGTAATATCAGCAATATGAATCAAACAACGTCATGATATTAATTATAATTATAGTATGTCTTTATCCAATTTATTAATATTAAAATCTTTTTTTTAGTATTTATTTTAAGTTCTTTTTATTTTTTAGTGGATTGTGTACTCTATTATATCGATCTATTCTATGTACAATATAATCCAAAGATGATATATTCTATCTACGAGGTCAAATCACCTATGTTTCAACTTCCAACATTTTTTTTAATTATTTGTTAGCGGAGTTTTTCATTAGTATTATTGAACTTTGTAGTATTTACTATTTTAGAACAACATATTTGTGAGAGACACATCACATATTCATCCAAAATTTTAAAGTGATAGATGAGTCGGTTATCTTACTTAAAAAATATTCAAGTCTCCACATTTTCAATCAATGTGAGACTATTATTCACACTACTCACACTTGATACATTCTCAACATTATTCTTATTTTTAGTTTTATTTTATTCATTTTTACAACATTATTGATCTAATAATTGTTTGATAGAAAAATTTCTTTCATTTAAATGACATTTCTATATCACATAAAAACACAAGAGACTCTTCTCATTTTCAATAAGAGTTTGAATTCAATATTTTAAATATTTTTTTCAACTTCTTTATCTCTTTGTATTATACCATCAAGATATTTAAATTGAAAAACGTGAAGTATAATATCATCTCCAATTTTCACCTTTAAATTAAAACTTTTTGCTTTTTATTAAAATTACACTTTTATATTTTATCTTGATGATGCTCACATGCTTTTAAAAATTGTCTATTCTTTTCTCTAAGTATCAATGTATTATTAGCAAAACAAACTTACATCCCAAGTCTAATTTTTAGATAGATTCCATAATTATATTCGAAACTAAATTTAAAAAAAAATAGTGATTTAAGGTTGAACTTTAATCCAATCCTATTATTATGAAGAAAAAAATTCATATATATCTAGACCATGTGCCCTCCTACCAGACAGAACTCCTTCGCACATATTGTTGATAGTCTATAAAGCAATATGGTCTATAAAACATTATATGTTTTTCATAATCCTTAAACAATAACAAAAAAAAGCACATTCAAATACTGAACACAGTTAAGTCTGCAAACATTTTGCATCAGATATAAGAAAAATCTCACAATACACATGAGATACAATACAACGAATGGTAAACTTGTAGAGAGAGTTCATTTCAATCATTGGCTTATGATATGAGGGCTATGACAAGAAATAAAACATCTTCTATCAAAATTGTACAAGAGTTCTGTCTGTCAGAGAGAACCACAATACTCTTTTCTTATAGTAACAAAATGAAATCAAATTAAGCAAAAACAGAATACCAGTAAATTTACAATTAGAATAAGAAGCAAAGTAGTGTCAAAGTGTAAACATATTCTACAAAGATACGAGAGTTCACAAATGTTGTGAAAACCACTTTGAACTCTATCATCGATACATAGTATGCAAAAATTAGGAATCAGTATACATAACCCACAATGGTTCAATTGGAAGCACAAGAGCTGAACTACATACCATAGAAGATTTGTTAAACTTGAGGGATTATCCACCTTGTCAAGAGAAGCCAGCTAATGTCTTTAGGAATAAGTGACTCCAACATGCCACAATATTCAAAGAAACAACAAAACTAACATTCACAGAGCAAGTGGACAATAATTTGCAAAAGCTAATATATGAGCTTATGTGTTATATCAACTTCAAGAAAACTAAAGTTCCATTTCATAAACTGATAAACCAAAATGACAAAAAATGTGGTTGGGTGTACAAACAATGAAGTTCATGTTTTCGTCCTCTCAAATAAAGTCAAATAGATGGAAAAAAAATGAACACTATTATTCCCTACTTCCTTCTTGAGCTATGATCATAGTACATATTCACAATCTATTACAAATCAGTCCGTCCATCAAATCAAAGATCAATGTCATTTAGTTGATCTTCATCCTCCAATTACAAATTTCCTTTGTCTTCATTTTCATCTCCATCTCCAACTCCAACTCCAACTCCAACTCCAACTCCAGATCTATAATTAAATAAATACCCATTAGACTAGAAAAAACACCAAAGGGAAAAAAAAGAATGCATGAATGATAAAAAGTGCAGCCATACCCATTTGTAAACAAAAAAGTTAGCTTCGACCACAATGCCATGTATCAAGTAATGTCACATAGGCCTTAGTAGGGCCGCGTCACGTTCAAAATTAGCATGGATGTGCTTGAAGTAGGGACTGGGTGAATAAATTTAGGACAAGAAGAATATCCAATAGACACAAATAAATATATATCTTGAAAAACAAAGCAATTGCTGAGCTCTAAACACTGTATTTAGATCACTGTGTTGAATTAACTGTAAAATTTGTAAATGAAACTACTAAGGTTAGAAGATTTAAATAATTGTGGTTTTTCTTGTCCTCATATCAGATCTATAGGTGCAATATGCAAGAGAGAATAAACCTTCTTTTGTGAGAATCACCATCTATATGATATAAAAACTCATTCAATCTAGTAGATTTCCGAACAGTAAACAATGAGCAATAGATAATCTTTATACAGTATAATCAACCTAAGGCATCACACATGTTAATATAACATGATAGATTCAAAAGAACTTACTTCCAATGAGTTGACACCAAGCTTTCAACATAATCAATGGCCGAAAGCCAGCATATTTCATTGGAATTTATACTTCTCTGTACTCTCTTATCCCTCTGATTATAGATAACTGCGTTGTCAATTTCATCATGTGCTAATATCAATGTATCTCCATCCTTAGAAACGTACAATGGCAACAATGGAACATCACATTTCATGTATTCAAGATAAACAAAGTCATCTTCCATTGGAGGGTTATTCATTTGAAGATTAAAGTATTCAATTCTGAATAACTGAGTCCAAGACTCTTGAACTCCAAACTCCTTCATCTGCCATATAACAAATTCAGTTTTATTAAAATCGTGCGAAAAACAAAGGCAGTCCATTATAACACAGAGATATGGCTCAACGCACGGCAGCTCAACAAAACCCTCTGGAAGCAAAAACTGTGTGTTTGTCTCCGTCGAAAGATCAAGCGAAACAATCTCCAATTGTTTAACCGGAACCGAAGCTCTAAATATTTCTCCATCATACATCGACATGAATGCCCCGCGAATAGCTAACCAATTAACAGTTCCACTCAAATGCACACCATAGCTCCAAATAAGAGGAGCCAAAGGAAAACCTTGAATAAATCTCCAACAATTATCACCCAAACTGAAAACTCTCACCTTGCTTATCCACATATCGTCGTCACTCTTTCTGTCTTCATTTCGTTCTGTATGAAGTAGAACTACCTTGTAGGTTCCTGTAAAACAATCACAACCAAAACTGAACTTGAAAGGGCCAAACACAGGCTCATAGTCCCCAAAAAACCCTAAATTTTCAGACATTGTCCTTGTTGCTGGGTTCCATAAAAAGAACTCAAACGTTGAAAGCAGATTGAGCACTCCATTTGTGGCAGAATAACAAACCACACAAAGCAATCCGTTGCAGGAACCAACAACATCACAAAGGATTGGATTAATCAGGCAACTGTCACCGGCAACAGTTATTGAATGATTCTCGAGTAAACGTTGCACAGGTAAGAAAATCGTACTTGACAGAGGGAAATCCGGAATTGGTAATACGAAATGAGGGTTCCGTGATGATTTCTTTAAGTGCATTTGGATGAAAGTTTGATCGGAAATGAAAAGATTCCATGATTTTCTTACGCACCTGAATCGTTGAATGGTTTTCACATCAAGGAGAGATATGATTTCCATGATGAGCTCGTCGGGAAGGAACGCCGGCGAACCCATTGGAGAGCAATGGCGTCGATGTTGATTTTCCAAAACCCTAACACCAAGCGAGCATGGAGAAGAAGATGGAGAAACAAACCAAAATTAACTGCAATATACAGAATATCGTGATCATATGTATATACTAAACTATAATTCTACAAATTTCTATCGTAAGATTTCCCGCCAAAACTGTAATGTAATAATATAATATAAATAAATTTTTAAAAATTTAAAAACTAATAACTCTCAATTTAAAAACTAATAGTCTTTATAACCTTACAAGTCATTTAAACATTTCAATTTATTTGTAAAAAGAGAACAAAAAAATGCATGTGTAATTTACACTCACAACTAATCATTATATTTATCAAATCAAATTTTTATTTTTAAATTATTTTATTAACATGACTTTATTGACATGGCAGTTTGTTGGTTTTTTAAATGTGCATGTGCTTTATACTCTTATAAAAAATTAATAACAAAAAATCAAGTTATTATGTATTATTGGTGTAAATTTTTTTAGGCAGTCAATGTGTCACAATCAATCTCGTAGTGTTTTTAATGATAATTAAAATAAAAATTAAATATTAATAAAAATTTAATAATCACGATTAACCGATAATGTAAAATGTATACCAATTAAATTTTAAAAAAATTAATAACTATCTATTTAAACAATTAAATAAATAAAAAACTAATAACGACTTATTTAAACAAAATATCCATACCCTTTAATCCTACTTAGTTATATAATAATAATAATAATAATAATAATAACGATAATAAATAATAAATAATTAAATCCTGATTTAATTGGAAAAAGATAAGAGACAGTATTTTTACTATTTGTTACCTCTTTAAATTTTATTAATAATTATTGTTTTATTTTTATTTTTTAATTCTGTCTAGGTTTTAGGTTAGCTTTATTATACATAGTTGGTTCTAAGTTTGAATAAAAGGAGAGGATTGTGTTGGACAGTCAACAGCCAACGTAAATCTTCGTTGAATTTCTATGACATATATCAACTACGAAATAATGTGAATGTTAGGTCGTTGTCCATAAGCAACGCACTGCATCGCTCGAGTACAATGTCAATAAAGCAAGGGTCATTGCATCGTCGCCTGGAAGAAGTGAATAATAAGCAAGGGTTCTCATATTTTCATGAACGATTGTGGGTAAAGAAGTTAGTTTATGATAAGAGAATTTATTTTGGATCATGGATTATAGGCACACTTTTTGGAAAATAAATGCAAATAGTGGATGTTATGGTTATGAGGAAGATCAATTTTATGTGCCTACAAGAAACTAAGTAGATAGGTGAAAAAGCAGAAGAATTGAACAACTCGAAATTTAATCTTTGGTACAATGAAAAAGTTAGATCAAAAAACGGAGTGGGGATTATTATAGACAACCAGTGGAAGAAGGATATTATGGATGTGAAAAGAGTAGGAAACTGAATCATAGCCTTGAACTTTGTAGTGGAATATGACATCTTTAATGTTTTAGTGCTTACGCACCTCATATTGGGTTAGCAGAACACCTTAAGGTAAAATTTTGGGAGGAGTTAGAAGGTTTACTTTAGGATAAACTTAAAGGAGAGAAGCTTTTCCTAGGAGGAGATCTTAATGGACATGTAGGTAACGTGGCGAGAGAGGTTTTGAGAGCGTGCATGTGGGGTTTGGCCTAGGGGAGGTGATTGCGGAGCGTAAATTCATCTTGGAGTTTTCATCGAATTTCGGTCTTACTATGTGAAATACATAGTTTTGAAAAAGAGATGGACATCTTATCACTTATAAAAGTGGTGTGACATGTTCTCAGATAAATTTCTTTCATGTTAGGAAGTCTGATAAGAAGATTTGTTTGGACTGTAAATTATTTCGGGAGACAGCTTGACTACCCAACATACAGTTTTGGTTATGGAGTAAGAATTAAAGGAGATAGCAAAGATAAAAAGTCATGTGGTAGCGCCAAGGACCAAGTGGTGGAATTTGAAGGGTGAAAATAAGGAATTTTTCAACACAAGATCGTGGAGGGAGAGATAGGATAATCACAAGGAAGTGCAAATGATATGTGGAATAAGATGGCTCAAGAGATTAGAAAAATGGCTAAAGAGACGTTGGGTGAATCCAAATATTTTGGACCTAGGGGTAAAGCATCATGGTGGTGGAATGAAAGTGCTCAGAGTAAAGATATAGTAAAAAGGGACTATTTTAAAGATTGGTCTATGTGTAAAAATGTGGAACATGTAAAAAGTACAAGAAAGCTAAGAATGGGACCAAGAAGACGGTGAGTGAAGCAAGAACCCAAACTTTTGACATATCATACCAATCTCTAGGAACCAAGGAGGGATATATATATATATATATATATATATATATATATATATATATATAGAGAGAGAGAGAGAGAGAGAGAGAGAGAGAGAGAGAGAGAGATGCTTGTTAAGTGAAGAGAAAGAAACATAAGAGATTTGGATCTAGTGAAGTGTGTTAAAGATGAAGAAGCAAAGTCTTGGTTCAGGAAAAAGATATAAAGGATATGTGGAAGACGTATTTCTCCAACATATTTAATGAATGATATAATATCTCATCGGACTATAGAAGACTCGACACTAGAGAAACATATCAGAACTATAATTACTATCGTAGGATTCATAAATATAAGGTAAAGGAAGCGTTGAAAAGAATGAGTAACAGTTAGGTGATTGGATCAGACAACATACATATTAAAGTGTGAATTTTTTTTGGACATAGAGGTATTAAGTGGTCCACCAAACTCTTTAATGAAATTATGAAGTCAAAGTGCATGTCGGTGAATGTAGAAGAAACACTTTAGTTTCAATCTATAAGAACAAGAGAGAGATATAAGATTGTGCAAGTCACAGAGAATTAATTTGGTTTTATGCTTGGAAGATCGACCATGGAAGCGATTTATCTATTACGGCTAATGGTGGAAATAGGATGGGTCGTGTTAGGCTTTGCCAAGCCTGAACCCAACCTGCTAAAAAGTTTAAAACCTAAGTCTAGATTTTAGCTATCATAGACTTACTTTTAGGCCTGAGTCTAGTATTTTTTTAATGTATGATTGGCCTACTAACCTACTTAAAAGCCTACTCTATTTAAAAATTTGTAAGTAAACAATTTAATTAATGTTAAAAGATCAATGAGCACAATACCTCTCTTTATAATAGAGGATTTAAACAAAAAAAGGAAAATAAGGATTTTTTTATCTAAACCATAATCGATCATTAGGCATCCATAATTGACCACTAAGTAATACACACCTCATTATCAACTACATTAGTACCATAATCGATTATATGCCAAATTTTCTCCATCATCAATTATTTAATCGATTACATAATTGATTATGCTTAGCTAAGAGAATTTTTGGCTTTTCTAAAAGTATTTCAGAAGAATTTTAAATGTGAAAATAATCTTTAGTGAGTGTGTTAGTGTATTTTAGTGCTAAGAGAGTATCATATTTATATTACATAGTGGATCCCAAAAATCTTAACACAACTTAACAGGATCATATGACAAGTTTTTGGCAGTTGGCACCATTTTTTGATGATGTTCTTTAACATTTGATTCTTTTTCACAATTCACCATAAACTCCTCACTTTTTTATTTGTTTCAAACTTTATTCTTTGTTTGATGTTTGTCATTTTTCCTTTGATTTCTTTGCCATCGTCAAAACCTCTTAAACCTGTTAAACACATTCATAATTTGTGGAGCGTAAAAAATATGCTTAATTTTATTTTCTTTATAAACATTTTTGAAATTGTCATTTGAAAGTCACCTTCAATGGCACTTCATATTGATAAAATGTTAAATTTGTTTTGGATAATCATAACTAATTTTGAATAATCTTTACTTAACACAACTAGGTCGGATTTGTCATATGCAATTAGTTTGGTGAATCTATTCATGCAAGATTCGAAGTTGAGACAGTTACACGTTGTTGACTTGTTCTCAAGCTTCTCAAAATTACTTTGAGAGAAAACTCTTGTTTAAAAGAGATGGAAGTTTAACTCTTGAGGCTTACACAAATGTTGCTTATGTTGATTCTTTGATTGATAGAAGATATACTTAAGGCTATTGTACCTTCTTGTATGAAAATCTTGTTGATTAAAGGAGTGGGAGGAAAAATGTAGTTGCTCGATCAAGCGTTGAAGCATAATTCAAAGTTATGACAATAGGAATTTGAGAACTATTATGGATGAAACAAGTTCTAGAAGATTTAAAGAAACAATGTGAATGTCTATGAAGTTACATTGTGATGATAAATTGATCATCAGTATTGCACATAGTTCAGTTCAACAAGACATGACTAAACATATCGAAATTGACCGTTATTTTATTAAAGAAAAGTTGGATAGTGCATTGATAACTACCACCTGCACACCTTATGAGCATTAGTTGACCGATATATTAATAAAGGATTTACCAATGGGACGATTCAATTGTTTTAAATACTAAATTTAAATTTATCTTTATTTAAGATAATCTATTCTCCGGTTATAAATTACAACTTTAAAATATATTAAAGTATTGTTTCTACAATAATTATTATTATTATGGAAGAATGAGAATGTGTTTTAGGAAGATGACATGTCAACAAATAAATGATGACACAAGTAGAACTCAAGTGATAGGAGGACCGACCACTCGGATAGATTGTAGCCTAGATGATGATTCTCACCAAAGAAAAGAAGATTTTTTTTTCCCTCTTGCAAACAAAGCTAAACACAAATGATACTAACATTGATTTGGTAAGAAAAAACACTAATATAGGATTATGAAGAAGTGGGAGAATTATACATATTTATTGCACATATAGATCTACATATAACCAGAACAAGGAAAACCATATAATTTTAAAATGCAAATCTCCTATCAAAATGCAAATTCAAATGTCATTTGTATGTTCAGTATATAATTGGAAGTGTATTTGTACATATGTTCTTCAGGAGTTATAAACTCATAAAAACTATTTTTTTTCCCATCCAAAAAGATACTTCTGCATAAGGTGTGGTTTTTAAGAAATCATGGAAGGTAAAAATAGCTCTCAAAGATAAATAAACATCTTAATCAAACAAAACAAGATATACATATATGCATTTACATCTTCTACCTCAGATCTACTTAGACATAACTAGATTACATCAATGATATCACTACTTCAGTCTCATTTGAGAAAGTCTATTGTTCCATATAGAGTGAAGAATCATATGAAATAAGTCAAACTTAACAGGAATTTTGTGCCACAGAAAATGTTGCTGAACCTTCTTTACTCCCAAATGCAATGCCAAATACTTCTTTTCTGGAATTGAGAGAAGTATGTCTCGAAGACTAGGGACATCGCTTTCGCGAACAAATACCGAAAATGTTTCCCATTTCAACACCTCAAAGAAAGGAGGCACGTAATTATCTGATATGATAACCGGCACACACTCGGAAAATATGGCTTCGACTATTCTCGGTGTGTGAACTTCATA
This sequence comes from Lathyrus oleraceus, assembly GCF_024323335.1. Taxonomy (NCBI): domain Eukaryota; kingdom Viridiplantae; phylum Streptophyta; class Magnoliopsida; order Fabales; family Fabaceae; genus Lathyrus; species Lathyrus oleraceus. The sequence goes on along the minus strand of NC_066579.1, from coordinate 83,558,849 downwards.
ACCTCTAGCACATATACAATATCTGCTGCTATTCATGTACTCCATATAAATTCTTTTACCTTCCGCGTCACGTGCCATTTGACCGAAAATTTTCATGTCGGGTTCTTTGTTCTCCCAGTGTTTAAGTAAGATCGGACGGAGATAACCGTGCATGCCTCCAGCGAAAAAGGCTAGTATAATCCTCTCTGAAGGAGGTTTACCTGCGATTTTTCTTAATGGATTCATCACAGAATGTATGTATGTAACAGGTAGAGTAGTGTCCTTCCCTACTTGGAACCCTTTAGCAAAATTAGCATTGCAGAGAGACCGAATACAATTTTTCATTGATTGCACTGTGATTCGGGAAGCCTGCAAATTCATGCATCACATTATGTTAATTCAAGCAGACTCTAAAAAAGACTCTTATCAACATTATGATGTGTAAATGATAATCAAAAGTGATGCATCAGAAGCGCACCCAATCATGACAGGCAACGAGAAAATGGTCTGCTCCTCCGGTTCTGTTCCAGAAACGATATCTTCCCGCAATTAAATTCACATATCTTTCAAGGTATTGCTCCATCTGCTTATTGTTGGAAATATTAGCCCTTAGCATTTGCGAACTGAATGGAAGGTAAAATAAATGAGCTTTTTTGGGATCCTTTACGATGAATCTTTTACTTCCCTCCATCAATCTCATAAACCATCCCTCTGAGGCATAAATTCCTCTCATCTTTGGTTGATGAAATATTGGTTTTTCTCCTTCTCTGTAGATATAAACTTTGAGCTTGCGCTCCATCAGCTCATAACTCCTAAAGAACAAGGGATCACAGATACAATTGAATTATCATGTATGTATTTATGTATAAATTATTTCTATAGCAAATAAAAACATCATTAAATAGACTCACAGGTACTTTTGTCAATCCAAACAATCCCTAAATGACAAATGATTTCTTGAAATTCATTTTAGAAATTGACAAAATTGAGCCAATTCAATCACAGTAAAATACTAAACAAGAAAATACATGACAACTTGCAACTTAGATCTGAGAGTATATAAGAATGAAAAAAGAGTAATTTGCAATGTAGTTCAATACATCTAACAAATTGAACAATTGTCGGTGTACCTTGAAAATTTGGAAACGTCCCGGTAAACAGGTGCATAAAGTCCCGGCGAATTTGATATGACATTTGCATTTTCAATCTCCAGTTTTGCAGATAAGAGTTCCCGGTCACGTCGCGAAGACCACGCAGGCTTCTATCATCAATACATCATATGCGAAAATTAGAAGTACAAACCCATTAATACTTCAATCGGAAGTTAAAATAACAAAAGTTGAACTTCATACCATAGAGGAAGTAGTATTAAAACTCTGAATCAACTGAGCGTCCAACTCTGTTAACGAAGTTGGCCACGCCAACTTACTCGTCTGTATGTAGGAACCTGTCATAGACTTATTATTTAAAACGGACAAAGAAGTTTTCAGTAGCTGAGGTTTCACATTTTGAGGCTCTATTACTTCCGTACTTTGTATTCCATTTCCATTTGCCGCAAAATTAATGTTGGTTCTCCAGTGTTGAATACTATGTTTGCTATCTATTTCTCGAACCTTTTGTGTAGAGTCATCACCGTGCATTCGTTTCTGAGTGAAACTGTGAATTTCTTTTTCATAACTATCAAGTTCATAACTGTCACTACCGAAGATTCTTCCCTCATCAGAATCAAATTCATGATCCAAATCAGAACCATGTTGATCTTTTTCAAAAGTAACATTGTTTCCAATGAACCTAGGCACATCCAATATAGAAAATGTTTTCCAATAAGATTGGAAAAGAACTATAACAGCAACAAACATAACAACAATTAAGAGATGTTTAAATCTTACATGATACAAACCGAAGGGTAGGAAAGAGTTACCCATTTGACACAAAACTGAAATGATTACTTCAAAGTAAAGTAAACGAGTAACTAACTGATTCAACTCAATTGGTTAATGAAGCTCGAATAACCCTAATTCGAATACTGGCGGAAATAATCTCTGGTCAGATTTTACTTACTAAAAGAGTCATGATTATGATTACAGTGAGTTAAGAAGAATCAAAAGAAAAGAAGTTTTGAAGAAACAAACTAAAGTTGATCCAAGTCAGTGAATACATAAGACATTATGAAATTTAGAAGAAAATTGATTTACTAGATAGTAGTAGCTAGTGTGAGTTTGAGTGTTGAAGATAGGAATGGAGAATAGCATTGGATTTGTCTCTGTCGTGGGTGGATCTTTGCTGCTGTGGGTCGTCTTCTTAGCAGCGGTTGGATATCTCTTCTCTCGCTTCTTGCCATGTTTTGTTGTTATTCTATTTGGTAAGCAAGTGGAATTGCCAAATCACTATTAATTGGTTATGAGAAGAAGAAGAAATATATAGTAATGAAAGTATTGATTAAATTTGAAAGCATCAAAATGACTCACATTTTTATTTTATTTTAATTAATTTTAATTAAGTAATTAAATCATCAATCTTGATTTATTTTGTTTGGTATCTAAAATATAATTAAATTATTTAAATTATTTAAACTACTTTAGATGATTTATTTTTGTTTCAAGAAATAATTAATTAATTAATTATATATTTTTTAATTAATGAATCATGTTATTTATAACTTAATTAATTTAATTTAATTATTTAGATTTTTATTTGATTAATTGGTTTTTTAAAGTATTTGTTGGGTGGTTGTGGGTAAGCATCTTTGGAGTTGAGGTATAGAGGGAGTAAGAATTTGGTATAGTTATTTATAATTAATTAGAATAGATAGTATTTTATTTGAATTAATTAAATAAAATAGTAAAATGATAGAATGGGGTCCGCATGGAGAATTTGAAGAAATAGAGGGGAGAAGGAGTTAGGGAGTTGGGGCAATAATGTGAATTATGAAAACTAAAGGTCAATGGGGGTAATTAAGAAGAAGTGTGTAGAAAATCCTAAGATATATTTGAAGTAAGGGAGTTTTGAGAGTTTTACGTAAAAACATAATTTTGTGGTGAGAAGAGGTAAAGGCTATAGCTAAAGGAAGACTCCATTGTTAGAGCTTGAAGTTGCATCTTGCTAGAAAATCCAAGATAAGGGGGAGAAAGGGATACCAATTAGGTGTATTTATGATGGGGTAGAGAAGAGAGGTTCTTACTCTCATTAGGGTTCCATGATTTTGTTCTATGAATTGTTGTTGTGTTACCAATTTGGAAATTGATGATTTATTGGGTTTATGCATGTGATTTTATGACTAAAATTATACTTGAATCATCATGATTATACATGTATAAATTTCCACCATTGTTAAATGTAAAAGGTTTTAGAGATATGAGTATTTGGTGAATTGATGGTCAATTGGTGTGTTGATTAATAGAATTTGGGATTAATAAGAGTGGGGTTTGATTCTGAGAAAATGGATGATTGAAATAAGTTGTTTTTGTGTTTAAAAGTGTTTTTATGATAATATAACAGTAAAAGACCTTCCATGGACGTGAAAAACTATTTTTTTGGGCAAAAACAACAGTTGGAGTCGACCCATACGTGTTTGGAGTCGACTCCAAACCAACAGAATATAATTTTTTTTAGAAAAACAACAGTATGCATCGATACATATGTGCTTGAAGTCGACTCCAGACTGGCAAAATGTCGGGTTTGTCTTCTATTGCAAGGTCCGATGATTTTGATTGTAACTTTTGTTCCGTAAGTCCAAATGAGACGTCCTTCGAAGCTTTGGAAAGTTAGCGCGCAGGTCTACATCATGGTAGTGCTTGGTGAAATGTTTGATTTGTAGTCAATTACCTACTGTAGAGATTTTTGTGAAAACTTGTATGACCGGTTAGCGAATCGTTATGTCTATACGATGATGTGTGGTTGTTTGGTGAAGTAACATGAATGAATGCCTATGAAGTTATGCTTGATGAGTTTTTGTTGTTTGTTGTTGTTTATTTTTGTATTAACATTGATTAGTTGTTGCGTATGATGAATGATGTTGTGCATAAATGGTGATATGTGCATGGTGATTCTTTTGGTGAATCTTTTAGTGATGATGCATATTGTGAGAGTCATGCATCATGGTGTATGGACTTCGGTTATGTTTTGGTGTGCTCTGGTTCGATGGTATGGATCGGGAGTGAGTATCTAGTTATAGTGAAGAATTAGTGAAGTGTTACCTATGGTGATAGTAACAAACTTCAGTGTGCTATGGTCCTATGTTGAGGATCGGGAGCGAGTAGCCGATTCCAGGTGGGGGCTGGTGAAGCGTTACCTATGATGATGGTAATGATTTGGTGTCCTTTGGTCCTATGGTGGGGATCGGGAGCGAGATAAACTTAAGTGTTCACGAATGGTACTGTATGCATAATGAGTCAGTTATGAAGTACATTTACATACATAATGATGTTGTTTATTGGATGTGAATATGTAAATGTTTTCATGCTTTGTGTGTGAGAACATGTTGTTGATGGATGCGTAATGAATGTGTGTTGTTGTGTATTCTCTACCTTAGAATTTTTTACACTATTTATATTGGTTTGTTGTTTGTCACCCATTTTACTTCGATGTTGTCCACCGTGGACATCTTGCAGATACTCAGCAGTAGAGTTTGTTGTAAGTGGAAGTTAGCTCCTAGAGTTACTTTGTTTAGATTCATCATTGTTTTAGAAGTCTTGCTCTGATCCTGTAACATCAGGGTTGGGAATGTTTGTTTGCTTATTATGTCTGTTGGAGTTTAATTATTTATTCAATTTATGTTAGAGTTATTCAAGAGTGGAATGTGATAACTCTTTACTTTGAAAACAATTTATTATGATTTGAAAATTTAGACTAAAAGGCTAAGTTGCAATGTTTTGTTATTTGAAATAAATCGATATCGTCGCAATGATACCCTAAGTAAAGGTGAGTGTGCGATGACAGGTGTTGTATGTCGTTAATATATTTTACTGCGTGTTTGTTAAACATTTAATTTATTAAAGGTTTTTTCCATTGTGACACCTTAGATTGTCGTGTAAAGCTTAAAATATAAGTTTTGGGGTTTATGGTGTTATATAGTGGTATTAGAGCAGGTCGGTCCATCCAGACAGGTTTTTGTAATGTTGATTGTTCCCTGGTATGCAACATATGTGTGAAATATTGTCGATACACGTTTGTTTGTTTTTCTAACCACTTGTTGGCAGGAGCAAGATTGAAACAAGTGAGGGAGAAGCTTCTACTTCTCTGAGATGTTTCAAGTGTGGAGAGTTGGTTTTTCGTGCCGTTGTTTGCAAGAGTGCAAGTTGTTGGATAATTCGTTGTTGTTTCCGGAGGTTGTTGAAGATGAAGATTCAAAGTTCATATCAATTGTTTCGACAAGACGGTATCATTTCCAGAGTTTGATGCAAATGATGAATTACTTGTATCGGCTAAGCAAGTAAGAGAGTCTTTAAGGGATTGTGCAGATATGTTGGTGATGTTAGCCTCGATAGAAGCCAAAGTAAGAGGAGCAGTTGGTGATCTTCCGGTTGTTTTTGATTTCCCATAAGTGTTTCCTAAAGACATCAGTTATTTGCGGCCAGAGTGCGAGGTTGAGTTTACTATAGATTTGGTACCATGTACGAGTCTGATGCCAATAACTCCTTATCGAATGTTTGCTTCAGAGTTGAGTGAGTTGAATAAGAAATTGGAAGATTTACTTGAGAAGACGTTTGTTTATCTGAGTGTTTTGCCTTAGGGTGCACCGGTGTTGTTAGTGAAGAAGAAGGACGATAGTATGAGGTTATGTATTGACTACTAACAGTTGAATAAGGTGACTATCGAGAACAAGTATCCACTTCCGAGAATTTATGATTTGATGGATCAACTGGTAGGTGCTTGTGTGTTTAGCAAGATAGATTTGCGTACGGGTTATCATTATATTCGTGTGAATCCTGGAGATATTCCAACGACTACTCTCAGAACAAGGTATGGTCATTACGAGTATTCGATAATGCCATTTGGTGTGTCTAATGCTCTTGGAGTGTTCATGGAGTACATGAATAGAATATTCCATTCATACTTATATCAGTTTGTGGTTGTATTCATCGAAGACGTCTTGATGTATTCGAAGTCTGATGAAGAGCATTTAGAGCATATGCGAGTTACATTGCAAACATTTTGAAAAAGAATTAGGTGTACGCGAAGTTGTCCAAGTGCGAGTTTTGGTTAAGAGAAGTGAGTTCCTTGGTCATGTGATTTTTAGTGGTGGTATCATTGTGGATTTGTTGAAGATAGATGTTGTGTTACAATAGGAGACTTTGAAGTATGTTACTGAAATTAAGAGTTTTCTTGGGTTGGCTAGTTACTACAGGAAGTTCATTGAAGGTTTTTCGAAGTTAGCGTTACCTTTGACTCAATTGACTCTAAAGGGTCAAGCATATGTTTGGGATGTGCATTATGAAGAGAGTTTTCAAGTACTCAAGAAGAAGTTGATGTCTGCTCCGATTTTGATTTTTTCGAATTCAAGCGAATCCTTTGTTGTGTATTATGATGCTTCAAAGATGGGTTTAGGTGGTATGTTGATGCATAATGGTCAAGTTGTGGCTTACGCTTCTAGACAGTTGAGAGTTCATGAAAGGAATTATCCTACGCATGATCTTTAGTTGTAGCACTGGTATTCGTGTTGAAGATTTGGATGCACTATTTGTTTGACTCCAAATTTGAGGTGTTCAGTGATCACAAGAGTTTGAAATATTTATTTGATCAGAAGGAATTGAATATGAGGAAAAGGAGATGGCTTATGTTTCTGGAAGACTCTGATTTTGGCTTGAGTTACCAACTGGGTAAGGCTAATGTTGTAGCTAAAGCATTAAGCAAGAAGTCTTTGCATATGTCAATGTTGATGGTTTGAGAGGTAAAGTTTATCGAGCAATTCAGAGACATGGATTTGGTATGTGAAGAGACTTTTAATAGTATGAAGTTGGGTATGTTGAAACTGACAAGTGGTACTCTTGAAGAGATCAGGGTGGGTTAGAAAGCTGATGTGGGATTGGTTGACTGACTGGTGTTAATCAATCAAGGTAAGGGTGGTGACTTCAGAATTGACGAGAATTGTATGATGAGGTTCATAGATAGAGTTTTTGTACCAGAGGTACCTAAGCTTAAGGAAAAATGTTCTTGAGGAAGGTCATAGAAATGGTTTGAGTATTCATCCTGATGCCACTAAGATGTATCAAGACTTGAAGAAATTGTTCTGGTGGCCAGGAATAAAAAAGGAAGTAGATGAGTTTGACTGCTTGTTTGACTTGTCAGAGGTCAGAGATTGAACATCAGAAGTTATTGGGTCTGATGCAACCGTCGAGTATTTCAGAGTGGAAGTGGGATAGCATTTCCATGGATCTCATAACAAGTTTGTCAAATACGACGAAGGGATGCGATTCTATTTGGGTGATTGTTGATAGACTGACTAAATCGGCTCATTTCATACCGATTAAAATCAGTTATACTTTGTAGAAATTGGTTGAGTTGTACATTGAGAAGATTGTTAGCTTGCATGGTATTCTGTCGAGCATTCTGTTGGATAGAGATCAGAGGTTCACGTCCAGGTTTTGGCAGAGTTTGCAAGAAGATTTGGGTATTAAGCTGAAGTTGAGTTCCGCTTATCACCTGCAGACTAATGGGCAAACAGAGAGGACTATCCAATCTTTAGAGCATTTGTTGAGGGCTTGTGTGCCAGAATAAAGAGGTGCTTAAGATAGCTACTTGTCACTGATTGAGTTTACTTAGAATAACAGTTTCTATTCGAGTATTATGATGGCCCCGTTTGAGGCTTTGTATGGTAAGAGTTGTAGGACACCTATGTGTTTGCACGAATATGGAGAGAGTGTAGTGATTAGACCTGAGATTGTGCAATAAAATTTTGAGAAGATCAAGATTATCCAAGAGAAGATGAAAGCTTCACAGAGTCTCCGAAAGAGCTACCATGATAAGAGAAGGAAAACACTTGAGTTCCAAGAGGGAGATCATGTGTTTTTTAGAGTTACTCCACTAACCGAATTTGGTAGAGTTTTGAAATCTCGAAAGCTCACGCCACGTTTTGTTGGTCCATACCAAATCTTATAGAGGATAAGAGAGGTGGCATATCGGATTGCCTTTCCACTGCCGCTTGCTAATCTTCATGATGTGTTTCATGTGTCTCAGTTGAGGAGATACATTCTGGATCTGTCTCATGTCATCCAAGTGGACGATATACATGTGAGAGAGAGATGATTGTTGAGGCATCGCCCATACAGATAGAGGATCGGGAAGTGAAGCAGTTGTGTGGTAAGGAGATGACCTTGGTGAAGGTAGTGTGGAGATGACCAGCTGGTGGAAGCATAACATGGGAGCTAGAAAGTCAGATGAAAGAGTCGTATCTAACTTTGTTTCTTTCAGGTAATTTTTTAGGGCGAAATTTTTTCTAAGTGGGGGAGAGTTGTAACACCCCAAATTCATTTAATTAATTTAATTTAATTATTTAGAATTTTATTTGATTAATTGGTGTTTTAAAGTATTTATTGTGTGGTTGTAGGGGTAAGTATCGTTGGAGTAGAGGTATATAGAGAGAGTAATAGTTTGGTATAGTTATTTAGAATTAATTAGAATTTTAATCAATTATTAGAATAAATAGTATTTAGAATTTGGTCAATATGGATAATTTGGAGAAATAGATGGGAGCAAGGAGTTACGGAGTTTGGGCAATAGTGTGAATTATGAAAATTGAGGGATAATGAGGTAATTGGGAAGAAGTGTGTAGAAAACCCAAAGATATATTTGAAGTAAGAGTTTAGAGAGTTTTACATGAAAACAGAATTTTATGGTGAGAAGAGGCAAAAACTAGGGCTAAAGGAAGACTCCATTGTTAGAGCTTGAAGTTGCATCTTGCTGGAAAATCCAAGGTAATGGGGGAGAAAGGATTATCAATTAGGTGTATTGCAGATAGGATAGAGAATAAATATTCTTACTCTCAATAGGGTTCCATGATTTCATTCTACGAATTGTTGTTGTGTTATCAATTTGGAAATTGATTACTTGTTGGGTTTACGCATGTGATTTTGTGACTGAAATTATACTTGAATAATTATGATTATACATGTATAAATTTCCACCATTGTTGAATGTATAAGGTTTTAGAGATATAAGTATTTGGTGAACTGATGGTCAATTGGTGCGCTGATAAATAGAATTAGGGATTAATAAGAGTGGGGTTTGATTCTAAGAAAAGAGATGTTTGAAATGAATTATTTTTGTGTTAGGAAGTGTTCGGATGGTTCTATAATGCTAAAAAAACCTTCCATGGGCGTGAAAAACTGGTTTTTTTGGGGCAAAAACAATAGTTGAGTTAACCCATACGTATTTGGAGTCGACTCCAAACCAACATAATAGAGTTTTTTTTTAGAAAAACAACAGTATGTATCGATACGTACGTGCTTGAAGTTGACTCCAAACTAGCAGAATGCATGGTTTGTCTTATATTGTATTGTCTGACAATTTTGGTCGTAAATTTAGTTATGCAAGTTCAAATGAGACGCCTTTCCAAGCATTGGAAAGCTAAAACTCATGGATACCTCATGGTAGTTCTTGTAGAAACATTTGAGTTATAGTCAATTATATATTTTATGGATGTTTGTAATGACGTGTACGATTGGTTAGCGAATTATTATGTTTATACAGTGATGTGTGGTTGTTTGGTGAAGTAACATGAATAAATGCCTATGAAGTCATGCTTGATGAGTTATTGATATTTGTTGTTGTTTATTAATGTATTAACATTGATTATTTGTTGCGTATGATGAATGATATTGTGAATAATTAGTGAGATGTGCATGGTGAATCTTTTGGTGATAATGAATATTGTGATAGCCATGCATCATGGTGTAGGGACTTCGGTCCAGTTTTTCTATGCACTGGTTCGGTGGTATAGATCGAGAGCGAGTATCTAGTTATAGTAAATAATTAGTGAAGCGTTACCTATGGTGATGGTAACAAACATTGGTGTTCTCTAGTCCTATGTTGGGGATCAAGAGCGAGTAGTCGGTTCCAAGTGGGGGCTGGTGAAGCATTACCTATGGTGATGGTAATGATTTGGTGTGCTTTGGTCCTATGGTGGGGATTGGGAGCAAGATGAACCTGAGTGTTAATGAATGGTACCACATGCATAATGAGTCAGTTGTGGAGTACATTTGCATACATAATTGCATATGTAGTTGATTGTTCATGATGTTGTTGATTGGATATGAATATATAAATGATGTCATGATTTAGGTGTGAGAACATGTTGTTGATTGAATGTGAATATGTAAATGATGTCATTTGTTATTTTCTTCCACTTTGTAGTTTTCCAAATTTTGCTTGTTGCTTTCACTTGTAACTACTCAACAACTTTGGTATGACAATTCTTGATTTCTTTATTTTAAGTTTACTTCAATTTAGTTTTGTCGTATTGCTTTATTTTTATTCAATTGCATACTATGTCTTATCGTTATTTAATTATTGTTTACCTCACCATGTGTGAGTAATTCTATAAGGGGAATGAGTCATGCGAATATATCTTATGATGATCCTTAATTGATTATCCGAGTATGAAACATGAGAATCATAGGAATTTTTTTATTTTAGAATCTAAATTCTAAAACACGTTTATATTGGTTGCAAAAGTTAAGGCAACCCAAATATTATCACGTGCCGGAAGGTAGTGAATCAATATCGGATCGCGGATTTCTAAAATTGAGTTTGGGGCACCATTGACAAGGCAACTTGATCTTATTTGAGAAGCAACCAAGTTGCCGCATCGCATGTCAAGGCATTTTGGCTTTTGGTTTAATAGTTTAACTGTGTCAGAATCACGTTTAGATGCGCACGCCACGAAAGTGAGTGTCGCGTATATTTATCTACATTTTCTATAAATAAACTTAGAAATTCTCGTGATTTAAATATGGAAAGTTGATAAGGTGAGACTAGATAGATGACTAGAACCATGTGTCCTGCTTTATTTATCTGTTAAACTTTATTTCAATCTTCACTAAACCAATAAACCATTATGATCGCTTTAGCTAAACAATGTTAGAATAAACATTCGATAATCATATACATATCCCTGTGAGTTGGATCTTTTTGTACTACTTGACACTATCGCACACTTGCAGTATAACACACTTCATTATCCCAAATAGCAAAAGCCAAAGGACAATCACATAAGACATGTATAATGGATTCCACCTCTGTTCCATATTGACTATAAAAAGACCCTTATATTTGCATTTTATTTTCCTCTTATTGGTCATTATCCTACCATGATACACCAACCAAATAAATGACCTTATTCATTTAGGGACTTTATGCTTCCATATCAACCTCTAACTATCCTCATCATTTTGCCTACCAAAATTACACATTAATTAATAACTTAATAAAACATTATACTCACCTTTTTTATCATTTGGCTAACAATATAGATCACTTCCACTATTACCATCAGGAAGGAGAATAACTAGAATTTTAATTACCACATTTTAACGAGACACATTCTTTAAAAGATCCATATTCCACTGATCATTTTGATCCAATAAGTCCTATAAATGCTGATTAAAAATCCATATTTACACCATTTGTAATAATATCCATCAACTTCTTACCTGGTTCAACCTAACAATGAGACCAAATATCTATATTACCACCATCTCCTATATACCAATATGCAAACTAAGTAAACTAAGGCCACAAGTTACCGAGATTCTTCCGCAAACTGGAATCATTTACCTTAACAATCAGATCCTCATAACCAAAATTGTTCCTCATATATTTGTCAGACATAACTTCACAAAAAAGATATTATGCATTACTTCAAATGGCCCAACCAAGATTCAAAAGAGAAGAATTATTCATAACTTCCACCAGTCTAATACACAATCCTTCTAAGAACTTTGACAATGTCATCACATCCAACTTCACTGAATGAACTCTTTTATGTTCCTTGCTATCACCTCAGATAAAAGAACATTGTAACTTTTGAATCTCATGCAAAGAAGCTTTAGGAATGCTAGTAGTCATCATAGTATAAATAGGAAGGGCTTCAATAACAGCTTTAAAGAGAGTTACCTGACATGCAAAAGAAAGGTGTCAAGCTTTCCAAGAGGCCAACTTTGACTTACCTTGCTCTAGGATATAATTAAAATCAGATCTTCTTAGTGCTCTACCGAGGAGAGGTAAACTCAAATATTTGCCAAGCAATTGTGTTTCACGGAAGCCATACATAATAATCAATTTACAATAAACAAACATATAAGTGTTTTTAGAGAAAAGGATGATTGTTTTATCAATACTCACTTGCTAACCAGACAAAAGGAAAAAATGATTAGCAATATCGAGTACACATTGCATTTGAACCTCTGTAGCTTGGCCAAATAAAAAAAAATCATATGCAAACATCAAGTGATATGATGTGACCATTTATACTCACACTCATAGTTTTCCAAAAGCCTTGCTCCATACTATGAGAAATAAGATGAGATAATTTATCCATACAAATAACAAAAAGGTACAGAGAAACATGGTACCATTGTCTGATACCTTTTTGAGGTTTGAAAATTTCAGATCTAGTTCAATTTTGTTTTACATTAGTGGTCACAGTTTTAATAGAGGACATAATAATAATGATTATCTCCAAAGGAAATCCCACCTCATTCAATATATTTTCAATGAAATACCACTTTAAGATGTCATAATAATCTTTTGAAAGAATAGTCAATTTGATGAATAATAATCTTTAACCTATTAACAACCACTTTGGTAATAATCTTATATAATTTATTGCAAAGGGAAATGAGACAAAATTGATTAATAAACTCAGGATTTGATACCTTAGGAATTAAGTAGATATAAGGTTGATTAATCTCAACAAACGCATATGTATTTGTCCATATTTTCTTGACAAATTACAAGTATTTGATTCAATGACTTCCTAGGTCGTTTTTATAAAAAACCTGCAGGATATCCATTTGATCTATATGATTCCCAGGGTCCCATATAAAAAACGGTATGCCTGACCTCGTATCATTCACATCAACACTTAGAATATTTAAAGACTCTTGAGAAATCTAGAATAAGAAACATGTGTTTGGAACTATGCATCCTCTCTAGCAGTTTCAGTAAAAAGATTCTTGTATAAATAAGTTTTCATAGAATGAAAGTAGGTGTTCATCCTCCACCCACATGCCATAAGTGCCACGAAGCATTTGAACTTGATTTTTCCTTCTCCTATTAATAACTCTCAAATGACAGTACTTCGTATTACGATCCCTATCATGAAGCCACTTAGCTCGAGAGTACTGAAACCACATATGGGTGAAGGATTTTTGACACATCATGCTGAAGCTAGAACTCTAATTTATGGAAAAATTCATTCCCTCAACCAACTTGCACCAACCTTTGAATTCCATTAATTTGAGTGAGTAGTTATCTCTTTTGACCAATTACTATACTACGATTGATATTCTTACCGCTCTTGAATTTATCTTGCATATGTTTCAAATTTTCATTAACAACGGTAGCATGATTCCATGCCTCTTTTATCATATTAATATAAGTTGCTTCTGTTATCCATGCACTTTCAAAACGAAAATATTTGACTTTTTCTCATGAACATTACCATACAACATGATTGGAATGAGATGATGATCAGAGAAATCCATGTGAGCAAGAACTTTTACATATGCATCTGGAAAGTTAAGTCTTTAATTATCATTACAAAAAGTTGGATCAAACTTTTCAAATATCCGAAGACCATCATGGAAAATAGGACCTTTCCATGTATATTTAGAGCCAACTTATCTCATATCAATAAGGTTGCAATGAGCAGACTCCACTTTAGATACCATAATTAGAAATATATGTTAAATTATGTTTAGTAATGTAATCACATCAAAATGACGCTCGTGTACATGTTTGTTATTGTGTTCCCTAAATGAGTGACTATGTTAATCCAAGTAGCAATAAACCTTTCTTTATAAGGTGTCAACCATGTTTCACTCGCATACTTAACAACCAAAAGAATATCAACACAAATAGTCTCAAAGTGCTTTAAGTGTGCGACGAACTCAATGTCTCTATTAGCATACATGATGTTGTTCCATAGATCCATGATATGTTCATGTCTTTATTATTTAACATACTATTTACATTTCATGATAACATTTTTTGAAATATGGAACAAACACAACAAATGAGTTGAATTTGGAAAAACAACTTGCATGTCATTCATCAACGCAAGCTCCTCGTCCGTTACCACAACCTTCGATAGCAATTTATCAGAAGAGAACAACTCTTTGAGATTCTCCAATGCCCATTTGAAGTTCTCCTCCCTTTCGTGTTCTAAATAGGCAAAGCCTACCAAAAACGTAAATTTTGTTGACGTAACACCAACAATCTCAAGCAGTGGTAGCTGACATCTGTATGATCACGACATATGATCAAAAATCTGATAAATCAAAGTATGTTGGAATGATATCAAATTATGATCACGATGCATAATACCTATTTGTCTTGTATGTACAATAAAAACAACAACCCCAAATAAAACATATTCAACAACTTCACTGAATTAGGATGTGTCCAGAAAATATCAGCAACAATATTTAAGTCTTCCTTATTTTTAGTCCAACACATGTATTTTTCTCTATGAATAAGAGTCAACAACATTTACATTTACGTCAATGGTCCTCTCTTGCTCGCATTGTACGTAGCTCTACCTTTATACACCTAGGTAACACTGGTGATGTTTTCTGATCATTTGTCTTACAAAGCAGCAACTACGTACCGTGGAGTCATGTTGTACTTTGTCATGTCATTCACAAAATGTCTTTCATTTACTTTTAGACGACCCAATATATCATGACCTTCTAAATCCATAAATAGTTTATGATTGTGCAACCCATACCTAGCTATCACCTTCCAATCTCTACCACCCGGGGCAGATCTCAACCTAAAAGGACATTTCACTTTTATACTATAAATGTCCTATGAGGATTTACTGCTTTTAGATGCATTCTTCCTTTTATAATCTCCTCATCTCTCATACCCCATAATCAATTTATCTTTCCTACCTCATTTGCCATTTGAAGTATCAGAACCAACAGTCACAATAATAATACCATGTGTTTTACCAATATTCTGTGCCCATGCTAATACTTTAGCTCGAGACTCAAATATCTACGATTTACATCACATAAAAAGTATACTATCATTATCAAATAGAGGTGTGAAAGTAATTAAATTAAACTTGTGACATAGAAAACATATTGTGTCAGTGGTGAAAAACTGTGTAAAATTTGTGCACGATCTGTAGATGACCCTGCCGGCTCCATACCACATAAATAAAATATTTTTCATGTTTTTTGCACTGTTACCGAAAACTTGATCTATATGCAAAATTTATGGTATACTAGAAATTTTGAAATTTGCAGAAGTTTTTGTTTCCCCCCGAAAATTTTGACAATTTTCGATATGGGTTTAAGATTTCTCAGGAAAATACTAGATATTTTTTGAAATTTTCGGTATTTTTCACCAAAAATTTTATAATGACCCGTTTATTTTTCCTTTTTATAAAAATAATTTTTATAGTGTAACCAAATTTTGTGTAAAAAACTTTTACAAAAAAATATTTCATAAAAACTTCAAATGAAATTTTGGTTTGAATAGTTATTATTAAAATGTTATTTTAGATATTTCAACAATTAAAACTATTTTTGGATATCAAAATTTTAAAATATCACTTAATTTTGAAGCTATTTCAAATCATTTTTCATAAAAATCATTTTTAAAATACAACTTTTTTTAAAAATTACGATTTCGACTATGTTTTGATCTTCAACAATGTATGTTTATGTTATAGAATGTCAAAATTAGTATTTTAATTTAGAAAAAACGAATAAATATATTTTTTTGTAATATTTTAAAAAACTGTTTTATAAAATATATTTTTGAAAAAAAACCATTTTTTAAAGTTGAAATAAATAGACTTAATAACAATGATATTTTTTAAATTTTAAAATTATGGAGGAGTGTCAAAATATAAGTGAGAGATGACAAATTAAATTCTCCACTTATAAGATGAAGTAAAAGCTCCTCATTTTTTTTGAAATAATTGTTATATCATTAAAAATGGCTGCAATCAACCACACACTCTACATAAAAGCTACAATAATTCTCCGATGATCCCAGGAACCTCTAACATACTTAATAGGAGTATTTTACATAATTAACATATTTAATTTTCGTAAAATAATATAAACTTAAAAAATGTCTTTTTTTCTCATTTTAGAACAATATCTTTGTGAGAGTCTGAGAGACACACTACATATTCACCTAAAATCTTAAGGTGATAGGTGAATGAATTCTCTCACTTATAAATGCTCAAGTCTTTACATTTACAATCAATATGAGACTAGTGTGAGTCCATACTACTCACACTTAGGGTGTGTGCATGGATAACCATCTAATATGAACCAATCCATTTTTATGGTTATGATTTATAAACCAAACCACTTCTCACAAAAACCAATTTAAAATTCCAAACCGATTTAAAATCCGTTTTATCAAAATTATTTAATTTAATTTAAATTTTATTTTCTTTAAATTAATATTAATTTTTAAATTTAAAAAAAACAAATTTTATGGAGTTTTTTTCCAAAATAACCAGATCTTTCAAAAAAAATCGAAAATAACCAATTTTTCAAAAAAAAAACCAAAATAACCAAGTTTGGTAGAGGATGCGCCAGATGAATTGGTGCACCCTCATATCAATAAGAGGAGGCACCAGTAGCATTGGCGCACATGCATTGTGCCTCATGAGGAGGCGCCAATGCATGTGGCACCTGCATTGGCCCTCATGAGGAGGCGCCAATGCCTCTGGCGCCTGAGTGTGTTTCTTAAGGTGGGTGTCAATTCATGTGGCGCCTGCTTGTAATGGTCATGTGGGCGCCAATTCAACTGACGCCCACGTGTTTTGTCGAATAGATGTTCTGTCTCCATAAATACCACGCCTTGCATACAATTATTTTCACTCAAATTCATCTCCTAGTCTAGTTCAAACATCAATTTCAATTTCCTTTGTTTCAACAATGTCTACATACATTCAGAAACGAAATGCGGATGTAATATTTTCTGTTGTTGTGGCTCCGATACAGGTTCGACTTTGGAACACAGATACGTTTGAACATCTTAATCGGACGTTGTATAGTTGGTTAGAGGGAGAAATTGGAGAGGATGAACGGATTAGAAGAATACAATGACTTGTGTCCACGTTCAACCAACACGGAGAAGTGCGCGAATGAGTGGATATTAAGACCGACCAAGACGCTCGTTGGATGATGCATTACATGTTCAAAAAAAATTTGATGGTTGTAATCGCATAGTTTTTGTATTCTAGTTGTTTTAATTGTTTGTGTTATTTTTTATGAACTGTCTTTTCGTCACAGACGTCTACTATGAAGTAAATTTAGTTTTCCATATATTGCAACAGAGGTACTTTAAAATAAATTTAGTTTTCCATATATAGCAACAGAGGTACATCTGAATTTATCTGGTTGTGCTCGTTCCAACACTAGGACAGTTATTACCATTGTGTCCTGGTTGACGGCATGAACTACATAGTCTAACCATTTTGTTCGTCGTATCCATTTCGGTTTGAATCCGGGTGCTGTTAGGGCGACTCTTTTTCTTCCTTCGCATAACTTCGTTGTGCCAGACGATGTCCCCTTGATATTCTGGCCAATAATCCTCTTTTGCCACTACCGAAAAACTAATTTTATAAACATTTGAAAGGCTGGCGACTTTGTAAACTTCAGATAGCAAGTAGGATGAATCCCTTCGAACCTTTGAGCACGCCACAATGACATGAGAGCAGGGGGTACGAAAGGCTTGGAACCTTCCGCAGTCGCACCAACCTCTATCTAGTTCAACTCTGTACTGTCCCATCGGCATGCCCTCATTGTGATCCATGGACTCAACAACACTAAACCAACCTTTAGTTCGGTCAAATACCGTAACCACATGTGTGTTTGCTTTGGCAGTTTCATGTCTGATGAACTTCATTGAAGCATCACTGAACAATTGTCCAAATTACAACACCGAACTCCATTTTGAGCGTCTGGTTTCAAACAACGCCCCTAACCTGAAATATGTAGCTTGCACCAATGCGGTTATTGGTAGGTTTACAGATGCCTTTGAAGACAGAGTTTATTGATTCCACAAGATTTGTTGTCATGTGGCCCCAACGCTGACCGTTGTCGTATGCCCTAGTCCACTTCTCAAACGGAATACTATTGTTAGACTATGGCACGGATCTAGAAGGGGGGGTTGAATAGATCCCAATTAAAAACTTGAGTCGGCGCTACCAATTTAAAAGAAAATTGGTTTTGAAAATTTGTTTTAAGTGCGGAAGCGGCCGAGGAAAAATGTTAGTCTAAAACGAACCGTTATTGAAAAACCGGATATGCGTTAAGCTAATGGATTAGAGATAAAGTGAAATACAAATCACTACACTATTTGCACAATCAATGATATATTTCACTTACAAGCAAGCCTAGTTCCAATGATCAAAAATACCAAATTAAACTAGATGCAAACTTAAGACAACTTTGGCTTATGCAAATTAACAAACACTTGGTGTGCATAAACACTCCAAGTGATATTTAAGTTGAGTAAGTAATTCAAATTGACCTAGTACAATAAACTATTGTACTTTGTTATTCAAACAGGAGTTTTAATCTCTTACTCAACTTATATCAATGTTTGGTAAAATTGCTTAAACTAAAATCACTTAATTTTTAAGCTGAAAAAACGATTATGCAGAAAATTAAAGAAGACAGAGATTTGATGAGGCAGTTCCCCCGCCGTCCTCGCTTCGGGGTACGTCTGCCCTCAATTCTAAAATTAGAATTGAGATGATTAATTAGATATCACCTGTGAAATTTAACCGTTTATACAAGGATTGCAAAGCAAGTAAACAACAGAACTTCCAATGTGTTGAATGATGCTTCCTATCCTTGTTCCTTGATTCAAGATGAATCAAGACCTTCGATCGTTGTTGCTAGACCTCCGATTCCAGCCCCTTTGTTGAAGAATCTTCCGTTCTTCAAACCCTCGGCCCGGCTGATCTTAAACACAACGAATCGAACCCGAATCCTTCACTTCAATATCACTGAATCTGCTACTAGACTGAATAAGACTTCCTCTTCTCAATCACCTTCGCTCGGCTGAATATTGATGAAGCAATTCGTCCAAAAACCACCAAACACAAACCGGTATTGGAGGACAAAACCCTAACGGTTTTATTCAAGAAAGAACCTGCCACAAGCTTCAACCCGAACCATATTCTCCGATCACAGCTTCGAACCTTATCACCTTTAATCGATCACGAACCACATCAAAAATGATTGTGTGTAGTTGATGTGTTGTGAAATGTTGAAGATGAAGATGATGAATCTTGGACACCTTTTTCACTCTTTCTTGTTTCCTTGAACACTTGAATTCAAAGTATGCAAATGTTAGTTGATAAAAGTGTTTTGACTTCTATTTATAGTAACTAGCAAACCAACCAAAAATAACAGCTTTTCAAACAGTGAAAAGTACTCAGAAAACTGAGTTTACGCACGAGCGGTCGACCATAGGTCGGCGTGCGCTGACCCGTGGGAAATGCGCCGACCCCTATGGTCGACACAAGGTTTCATGCGCTGACCCGTGGATAGCATCACTATGCCATGCGCCGACCTGTGGTCGACTCAAGGGTTTTATGCACTAAGCCGTGAGCTATGCGCCGACCCTTATGGTCGACTCAAGCAAGTATGTGCTGACCAATCTCCAATTTGTCTGAGTTATGCACTGACCCGTGAGCTATGCGCCGACCCTTATGGTCGACTCAAAGTCTTCAAATCTGCAAAAAAATTGTGTTTTGTGAGTTTCATGCATTTCGTCATGATCCCACTTTGTCCACATATGTTTTTAAGAATTATAACCGATTTTAGATAAGCAGGAAAGGATATGATAGGTAATGTATTGCATTTGTTTGTAGACGTGCATGGTGGTCATTTGTCATCATCGAAACTTGCGGTCGTATGTTGTCTGACTCTTTGCCTTTACATACTCCCCCTTTTTGATGATGACAACCTGTGCAAAAACCAACGCGATAAACAACATGCAGTATTGACACATTATGCACACTCCCCCTTTCTTTTGTAACCAGAGGCTATATGAAAAAAATGACTATTAGTTTGTTAGTTGTGGTGAACGTTTTGGTTGCCTGCTTTTGTACACTTTTCTCCCCCTTTGACAACATCAAAAAGAGACAAGGAAGTATTAGTCAACGTAACAAAAGATTCCACAGGAAATAACACAAACAGATAATAATATCACACCATTATCATTTCTGTGCGATAATCATTAATTAAAGGAACAAAGATAATAATTATTATTGCACAAACAGGCAAAACAAAGAAAACAAACATGAATACATTCAAAAACAACAAGTAACATGCAATGTGGAGATGAAGGTCTATGTCCTAATGACGGTGTCCTGGATGATAGCAGACGCCTGGGTTTCTGCTGGGGTCAGCCAGAGTTGATAGGTATTCAGCAACACCGCTCAGATGCTTGAGGCTCCCGTCGACCGACCGATCCAAGTCTGCATACCGTTCATTTAAGCTTGTAGATAGGGTGTCGAGCCGCTCATTTTGGGCTTGAATTTGACTGCTAATATGAGCATAGCGGTCATCCTGGGTTTGCATGAAGGATTGTTGAGCTAGCTGCATGTTTCGCATCATATCCAACAACTCGGAAGAGTTTGCATGCTGTGGAGGAGACGAAGGAGATTCTTCATCATTCTGGTGATACGGCTGGTAAAATTGACGTTGAGTTGACCAGCCCGTATGTTGCCATTCACCCCAGCCACCCCAGACGTGAACATCTTCTTCCGTTGAATGTGACTGCTGAACCCAAGCAGAGTCGGAGTAGTCGTGAGTATCAACACGTGAGGGACTATTACCTTCACCATGGTGATCAAAGGCTTGCCCGACTTCCTCTTCATCATTTTCCTCTTCCTCTTCTTCTTCTTCACTTTCATCACTGTCATCATCTGCTGCAACAGGCGCCAGAACATTTCCTCTTCGAACAAATTTGTACATTCTCCGCTCATCGCACCAAAAATATCCCATCATGGACAGAGTTTTTGGGCTGAACTCTTTGTCAGATGAGATGGAAGTGTACGGGAAGGACGGATGATTAACGTTGGCTGCAGTAAGGACCTCTTGAATGAAAGATCCGTAAGCAAGAGTCGTTCCTCGTCCGGAATCACGTAGACTGAACATCCTACTGGCTATGTAGTAGGGCCAGTTGATTTTCAGCTTATTCTTCAGAATGTAAATGAGGTGAACCTCAGCCTGTTCAACTCTGGAGAGACCACCCTTCTTTGGTCGCAGAATGCGTGAGACAATCCACTGAAGAATCCGTTCTCCGGTTTTTAGCTTGCCGGCAGTGACAGTGCGTGGGAATGCATCACTGTTCACAAACTGATCAGGATATGGTCGCTTCAGCATGTCATTCAATGCACTCTTAAACTCGTAGGCATCTATTTGGTGAGAGTCAGTTACCTCAGGTAGAGGATTTTCAGCATCATCCACAGACATATCAAAATATTGGTTCCAGATATTTGACTTAAGCAATACCTTTGTCGTGCCAATTCTGGAGAGACATTTGTGCCCGCGAAAGTTATCATGAAGGCCGGTGTAGAACACTCGGACTAAGTCTTCACTGTATTTAGTGTTGCATTCCAAGAAGTTGATAAAGCCTTGATGTTGTAGCAGAGCCATGATTTCCACGAGGTGCATGTGTTCGGCGGTAAGCTTGTAGAACGCATGTTGTCGAACAACTCCTCTTTTGCCGATATCTTTGTTGAAGGCTTCGACGCGAGCGGGTGGAACGAGCGATAGAGCAGATATGGGTAGAGATGCGGCGGATGATTCTCGGGATCTCTTACCGGAGGGTCTGCGTGATGTGGAAGCCATATGAGCAGGTTTGAAACTAAGTGTTTGGGTATAGAGTGAAGGTTTGTGAAGGGTTTTGAGAGTGATTCTGCTAGAGAGAGGTTTTTCCCTATTTATAGAGGAAAGGTTACGGTTTTGGGAAGATGGAAGATCAAGGAACAATAGCCACTAGGTAGATGCAGGTTACAAGGTAGTGGGTAGTTTGAAAGGTGATGGAATGTAAATGCACACTTAATGATGATTTTTGAATGGAGATGCATGAAACGATTTAAATTTTTCTGCAGAAAAACAAAATTTTCGAGCGATGCGTCGACCATACCTCTGCATGCGTCGACGCATACTGTTTGATTTTTGAAAAAATACAGAAATTATTAAGCGTGCGTCGACCATAGCCCTGCTGCGGTCGACTCATACAGTCCAAATTTCAATTTTTCACTATTTTGCACATGCGTTGACAAGTTTGATGCATAAATAACAAGTCATACAACAATAAACATCCAAAGAGAGATATCATGTATATATATAAACAACATCATTATGAGGTATAACTATTTTAATCATGAGACTTTGCAGAGAGAGAAAGAGAGGAACAGTATCACCTCGATGCCGGAGTGACTTGGTGAACGGTAAACTTGTGCTTGCAACAACATTGATTTGTTAGAAGTACAAGATTAAAGTCTTATATGGAATAAGGTAAAACAGCAGATTATAGTGCCCGTTCCGAAATATCGAGAATGCCAAGTTCTCGGCGGATATGAAAGAAAGGTTCAGTGGCTAGCGGCTTTGTGAAAATGTCCGCTAGTTGATTTTCAGTATTAACATGTTCAAATACAATGTCACCTTTCTCTACATGATCCCGAAGAAAGTGGTGTCGAATTTCGATATGTTTGGTGCGAGAATGTAGCACAGGATTCTTGGTCAGGTTAATGGCACTTGTATTGTCACAAAAAATGGGAATACGTTCAAGTTTGAGGTTAAAATCCAATAGTTGTTGCTTAATCCATAGGATTTGGGCACAACAACTGCCGACAGCAACGTATTCCGCTTCGGCGGTTGACAAAACAACTGAAACCTGTTTCTTGCTATGCCAACTGACCAAAGAGTTTGAAAATAAGTGACAAGTGCCACTGGTGCTTTTCCTATCCGATTTGCAGCCGGCAAAATCGGAATCGGAGAAGCCTACCAATGAACAATCATTACCTTTGGAATACCATAGTCCATACTTCGGAGTACCGGATAGGTATCGAAGTATTCGTTTAATGGCTTTTAAATGGGATTCCTTGGGACATGATTGATATCTTGCGCACATGCATACGCTAAACATCATATCGGGACGAGAAGCAGTAAGATAAAGGAGTGAACCAATCATACCTCTATACCGTTTTACATCTACTTCCTTACCGTCTTCATCTTTGTTCAAGTTTGTACAAATGGGCATGGGGGTGTCTATGGCCTTAGCTTTTGCCATGTCAAATCTCTTGATAAGGTCCAAACAGTACTTTGTCTGGCTCACGAAAGTTCCTTCTTTGAGCTATTTAATTTGCAGACCGAGAAAGTATGTGAGCTCCCCCATCATACTCATCTCGAATTCGCCCTGCATAAGGTCAGAAAACTCTCTCACAAGATTCATGTTAGTAGACCCAAATATGATATCATCTACATAAATTTGAACTAATATCAAGTGCTTTCCTTGACGTTTAATGAAGAGGGTTGTGTCAACCTTTCCTCTTGAGTATCCTTGATCGAGTAAGAATTTGCTTAGTCTCTCATACCAAGCTCTAGGAGCTTGTTTGAGACCATACAAGGCCCTTTTTAGTTTATAAACATGATCAGGATACTCATGGGATTCGAAACCCGGAGGTTGTGTGACATAGACCTCTTCATTTATGTGACCGTTAAGGAAAGCGCTCTTGACATCCATTTGGAATAGCTTAAAGTCTTTCGCACAAGCGAAAGCAAGGAGAAGGCATATAGCCTCGAGTCGGGCAACCGGCGCATAAGTTTCCTCATAGTCGATGCCTTCCTCTTGGTTATACCCTTGCGCGACTAAACGCGCCTTATTACGGGTTATTACCCCGTTTTCGTCCAGCTTGTTCCTAAACACCCATCGGGTGCCGATTACTCGATGATCTCGTGGAGGAGGGACAAGGTCCCAAACCTCATTTCTGGTGAACTGATTAAGTTCCTCCTGCATTGATAAAAACCAGTGTTCATCGAGTAGGGCTTCTTTAGGGTTTTTAGGTTCCATCTGCGAAACGAAAGCGAAGTGATAACAGAAATTACTTAGCTTAGATCGAGTTGTTACACCCTTTGAGATATCTCCGAGAATGTTGTCGATTGGATGGTCTTTGGAAGACTTCCAAGCTTGAGGGAGATCATCGTTTGAAGGCGGATGAACTACCTCGGTTTCCTCATGGTGTATATCTTTGTCCTCCTCAATTTTGACTATGTCGGGTTGATCAATCCCCGACTCGCCACCTTTGAGTATGTCTTCGGTAGATGTTCCTACACCATGAAAAACACTATCCTTTCCGACGTTTCTCGGATTGGATTCATCAAAAGTGACATGTACAGACTCTTCTACAGCAAGTAATCGTTTGTTGTATATTCTATATGCTTTGCTAGATTGAGAGTATCCGAGGAAGATACCTTCGTCGGCCTTGGAATCGAATTTCCCTAAGTTTTCCTTTCCATTGTTCAATACAAAACATTTGCAGCCAAAGACATATAAGTGAGAAATATTTGGCTTTCGCCCTTTTAAAAGTTCATACGGTGTTTTGTTTAGAATGGGGCGAATGAGCACCCTATTCAGAACATAACAAGCCGTACTAATGGCGTCGGCCCAAAAATATTTCGGTAAGCCACTTTCGTTGATCATTGTTCTTCCCAATTCTTCTAAAATTTGATTTTTACGCTCCACAACCCCATTTTGTTGAGGAGTACGTGGAGCGGAGAAGTTATGATCAATACCATGGTTTCCGCAATATTCTTCAAATAAGTGATTTTCAAACTCACCCCCATGATCGCTTCTAATTGCAACAATGTTTGTATTTAGTTTATTTTGGGAAAGCTTAGCAAATCTTTCAAAGGCGGCGAACGTATCGCTCTTATTTACTAAGAAAATAGTCCAACAAAATCGAGAAAAGTCGTCCACTATTACGAAACCGTAATAGTTTCCTCCTAGACTTTTAATCCTAGATGGCCCGAATAAATCCATATGAAGAAGCTCGAGAGGTCTCGTTGTTGAAACTATGTTTTTGGATTTAAATGAGATCCTCGTTTGCTTCCCTTTTTGACAAGCATCACAAAGATGATCCTTGGTGAATTTTATTTTGGGGAGACCTAGGACTAGATCTTTTGAGACTACTTTATTTAGTAAATCGAAATTAACATGTGCTAAACGCCTATGCCATAACCATGAATCTTCACTCATTGTTACAAGGCATTTGTCACTTGTTAACGATACTTCATTTAAGTCAAGCATATAGACATTGTTCACACGCAGGCCATTAAACATACTCTTCTTATCATCATTATGTACAATTTTGCAACAATCTTTTGAAAACGATACATTGTATCCTTTGTCACATAATTGACTGATGCTAAGTAGATTGTGTTTAAGACCTTCGACAAGCAATACATCAGAAATAGTAGTGGAAGAAGGGTTACCTACACTACCTTTACCAAGTATTGCTCCATGGTTGTTGTCACCATAAGTTATATATCCCTTCTTCTTAGCCACAAAGTCAATGAAGAGAGATATATCACCTGACATGTGCCTTGAGCATCCACTGTCGAGAACCCATCTTCTCTCGGTAGTCTCGAGGCATTGTACCTGTGACAAGATAATTAACAAGAGAAGGTACCCAATTGCTTATTGGGTCCTGAGTGGTGAGGAACGAAATGGTTGCATTTGGGCAGCCATTGATAAATGCCTTTAGGAACTAGAAATCTCCTAAACCTACATTTAGTAATGGAGTGGCCTTTCTTGCAACAATAAAGACAAGAGAACTTTTCATTTTGATTGCTTTTGCTATCTTCATCCTTTACAACGTATTTATATTTTTGATATGGATTAACCATACTTTTTCGAAAATTTGATTTATCGATAGCAAAGGTAATCTTGGTGTCATACGGTGAACTGGACCTTATTGGATTTGTAATCGCAATGTCGCGGTTAGCAAGAGTCGCCACCGACTTTTCTTTTATCCCATAAGGAAAGGCGGAAAAGAACAGGAAAGACCTTAATTTAGATTCTTAGGTTCGGGAGGTACTTTATACAAAGGGAAGGGGTAAGCACCCTTTGTATCCATGGTTATCCATGGGCTCTTAATTGCTCAATCATTTATGTTTTTTTTAGTTTGAAAAAGGTGGTTGAAAAGTGTATAAAAAGGTTTTGAAAACGAGAATTTAACTTTGTAATGATTCTTGCATGAATGTATACAAAGTGGTTATCTTGTATAGTTTTTTGAAAGTAGTTTAGAAAAATATAACTCGGCAATGATCCTAGTACGGATGTATGCTAAGTGGTGATTTTCTAAAAAGGATATTTGAAAGGTGTGAGGTGTGAAAAGCATTTTTTTGTTATGAATGAGCAATTAAGGTTATACCTGTCTGAGGTCTTTCCGGGCATTTCCCATCCTTATGAGGGTAAAACTGTCCTTACTATTGAGAAGTAAGTAGTTTTATCCTGGGGATGTAGAAGGGTCATCGTAGGGTCATCGATAGGTCATTGAAGGCAACAGTTGTGAGGATACCTTAGCATTCAAAGGGACTATCATCATTTAACCGTAGGCTACACCGACGGGTCATCGAGGGACGAAATCGTATTTCCGAAGGCAACATCCGAGGGACTATGATGATTTTACCGAAGGGTCTTTGCTAAGGATATCCCCATATTCGCGGGACATGACCGTAATATCGAAATTGTGGGGTAATAAAGAGAGGTCCGATATCATTTATTTAAAGTCCATGTTTTAAGTTCATTAGGTAATTATGGTGATACCGCATTAAATCGATACATTAAAATCAACACATTAAGGATCACTACATTAAAATTAATTAGGCAATCAATATGAATCTTCACATTAAAGTGAAACAATTTAGAATCCATCTCCATGAAAGCTTCCCATGCATAAAGCGGAGTACCTAGCCGGCTATTTCTTCGGAAGTATGCTAGCCTTTACACCATGAACACACGGATTAAAGCATCGAGATAAAATATAATTGGAAATTGCACCATAAGATAAATATAACAGCCAGGAATTTAAGCCAAATAATGCAGGATTATCATCAGGTAAACATGAAATGGGCAGCAAAAGAGCAAAGCAGCCCCTGGCCTGGTCGCCTCTGCTTCGCCTAGCGAAGGCTCAGCGAAGGCTCGCTGCGGGCTCGCCTAGCGAGGAGCTAGCGAGCGGCCACGGGTTTGAAATTTGAGAACATTAGGACCTCAACCTGCAGCATGGCTTATGGCATCCAACACATAATTATATGGTTCAGTTTCACAATATTCAAGCACATTTAAATTCTCATGCAAAACTCCAAAATATTTATGAATTCAATTATAATATCCTCCACAAATTAAGAACATGAAGTGATACCATATGCCAAATGAGAGTACAAAACGATATCATATGCAAATTAAGACACTAAAGTGGTACCACATGCAAAATAAGGACACAAAGTGATAATCATGTGTAGATTAAGACCCTAAAGTGATATCATATGCCAATTAAGAAACTAAAGCGATAATAGTGAGGCAAACATGTTTGCAAATCGAGTTGCAACCTTGAATTGGCGAGCCGGATTGAGTTGGGCGACGGTAGCTTCGGAGCGGGTAAGCGGCCTTCAGGGTTTCCGCCTTCTGAACTCTTTGGATCAGCAGGGTTTCTGTGTTTCTCCCTCTGGATGCGTGTTTCCGTCCGTCTTCGTCCGTCTCTGTGTGTGTTTTTCGTGGCAGAGGAGCAGGTATTTATAGTATTGGTAATGGTGACCTAATGGGCTTAAAATGAGGTCCAAAGATTCAAATTCTCGCAAGCTTCGCTAGGCGAAGGAATTGCTCGCCTAGCGAGCAAACTAGGTCTGGGCTTTTTCCTGGATCCAACGCTTCGCTGGGCGAGTGGCATGATGCAATGTTCGCTAGGCGAAGGAGCTGCTCGCCTAGCGAGCCAGCTGTTTTGGGCCGCCTGTGGATTGGGCCTGTTGTGAGTGGGCTTTTGTCCATTTGATATCAGTGCCTTGCAGAACAAGTCAGAGGGTCTTGGAAAATGTTTGGTAAAGCCAACGGGCAAATTTTGGGGTATGACAGCTGCCCCTGTTCAATATTCTCGAACCGAGAGAGTAGAATGGCATGTGCCGTTCGTGGTCTGGAGGTGAAAGATGATTGAACACTTAGAATGCCCCAAAAATTTGCACTTGTCCATTTGTCTTGACGGAGATGGGCTTAGAGATGCCATCCAAGAAACTTGCTGAGGAGATTTCCAGATGGTGTCGTACGTTAGGCGATGTCTGAAGACATGGATGTCATACCGGGTCATACGCTAGACCGTGTAGTGAATCCTCCATTATGCTGTTGACTTCGCTGGGGAGTCAGAGTATGCTATACTGTTGGGGATAAGGGATCAGAATGGATCATACGTTAGACCGTGTCTGAATACCAGAGTGAGCTGTTCATTAGGCGGATGACTTTGCTGGGGATGAAAGATCAGAATGGATCGTACGCTAGATCGTATCTGAGTCGCAGAATGAGCCGTACGTTAGGCTGAAGCTGCTGAAAAGGGAGTAGTCGTATACTAGACTACCATTCAGGAATGTACCTGTCCGAAGGTAGCACCTGAGAAAGGGAGTAGCCGTATACTAGACTACCATTCAGGAATGTACCTGTCCGAAGGTAGCACCTGAGAAAGGGAGTAGTCGTATACTAAACTACCATTCAGGAATGTACCTGTCCGAAGGTAGCACCTGAGAAAGGGAGTAGCCGTATACTAGACTACCATTCAGGAATGTACCTGTCCGAAGGTAGCACCTGAGAAAGGGAGTGGTCGTATACTAGACTACCATTCAGGAATGTACCTGTCCGAAGGTAGCACCTGAGAAAGGGAGTAGCCGTATGCTAGACTACCATTCAGGAATGTACCTGTCCGAAGGTAGCACCTGAGAAAGGGAGTAGCCGTATACTAGACTACCATTCAGGAATGTACCTGTCCGAAGGTAGCACCTGAGAAAGGGAGTAGCCGTATACTAGACTACCATTCAGGAATGTACCTGTCCGAAGGTAGCACCTGAGAAAGGGAGTAGCCGTATACTAGACTACCATTCAGGAATGTACCTGTCCGAAGGTAGCACCTGAGAAAGGGAGTAGCCGTATACTAGACTACCATTCAGGAATGTACCTGTCCGAAGGTAGCACCTGAGAAAGGGAGTAGCTGTATACTAGACTACCATTCAGGAATGTACCTGTCCGAAGGTAGCACCTGAGAAAGTGAAGGTTTAACTTGGTCGTCCATTAAACCATACTTGAGCTGTTGAAGATCAGAAGGGATCGTACGCTAGATCGTATCTGAGCTGGAGGTCCAAATGGGTCGTACGTTAGACCGTATTGGAGTTGCAGAATGAGCCGTACGTTAGGCTGTATCTGAAGAAGAAAGTAGTCGTACGCTAGACTACACCCCGGAATATACCGTACGCTAGGCAGCATCTGAGGATTTGAATATCCAAATGGGTCGTACGTTAGACCGTATTGGAGTTGTTGAGAGTCAGAATGGATCGTACATTAGACCGTATCTGAGTTGAAAGAGTCATATGTTGGGCTGAATCAGAATGAACCGTACGTTAGGCTGTATCTGATAATATTTGTTGTATTGGCGATAAATGTCTGGGATGGGCTTATAGATGCCATCGTTGGGAGGATGTCAGAATGAATGTTGACATGGAATATATCTGAAAGGTGTATTCGAACCTTGAATGTGATCAGGGGGATAATTAGCCTGAAAAATAAAGTTAGCTTCATGCGATGTCATGATGCATGAGATGCAAATGTTGCATGCATGCGGACTTGGTATTCATGTGTATGCATGTATATGTTATGAAATGATGTAAAGTGTATGATGCGGAATGAAGTAAATGTGAGCGTTGTATGCAGGTATGTAGTATGAAATGATGTAATGAATGCATTAGGCGTCTGAAACATTCTTCCAGGGGACTCTACTGGGGGAGATAGATCCCAGTCTGCTGGTCGGAGGTATTGGTATTGATGGCCCTTCCTTAGCTGGGGATTTGGGTTCTGTCCAACGGGGCCTGGCTGGGGATAGAAGAGATGACCTGTCTGTCTGGTGGTGCCGACCTCTTCTGGGGAATAACTGGCGTTGCCGGGGAATCGAATTAGTAACAGCCTCCTTGGAAAGCGTGGTTAGACCTTCTCCTCGATCCTGAAGTCGTGTAGTAATTGCTATTGCTATTTTAGGCATGCATTTTTGTAAACATTGGTCATATCCGAGTGCATAAGTCAATTCAAGTTAAATCAATGGACGTTTACGCAAACAAAACAGAAAAGGTAAAAACAAAAGCATCTTTTTGGAAATGAAATTGTATTGATGTTGAAAGAGGGCCTATAAACAGGCAATTTATGTACAAGGAGACAGAAATCCTAGTAAGAGGAAATTGTCAAGAAAAAGAGAAAGTTATGCAGAAAAAGTCCTATCGATTCTAATTCCACCACTGTCATTATGTCTTCAAGCATCTCATCTCCTGCTGTCGGATAGAAGTGATTGGCTCGTTCAGTCCCTGGAACTTGGTTGAAGGTGGCAGAGAATGGGACATAGTCATACGCTTTAATCCCTAATTTTTGCCTGGACCGCCTTTTCAGGTTTTCAGTCCACCGGGATACCCTTTTTTGCCCAAGCCGCCTTTTCAGGTTTTTGACTTGCCGGGTGTACATTTGTATATATTTATCCCTAATTTTTGCCCGAACCCTTTTGGTTCGCCGGGATGCCCTTACTTTTTCCTAGGTACGTCGACCTAACGGGTCTCTGTTATGCGTAGTATTTTTTAACTATGTCCGCGTTCACAGGATGCGGGAAGTCTTCGCCATCCATTGTAGCAAGTATCATGGCTCCACCAGAGAATACCTTCTTAACCACAAATGGCCCTTCGTATGTGGGAGTCCACTTGCCTCTGGGGTTCCCTTGTGGTAGAATGATACGCTTGATCACCAAGTCGCCTACCTGATACACCCGCCTCTTGACCCTTTTGTTAAATGCTTGGGTCATGCGCTTCTGATATATCTGCCCGTGACAAACAGCCGCAAGTCTCTTCTCATCAATCAAATTTATCTGATCGAGCCGAGTCTGAATCCATTCATCTTCATCTAAGCCCGCTTCTTTCATGATTCTTAGAGAGGGAATCTGGACTTCCACTGGTAAAACAGCTTCCGTTCCGTAGACTAAAGAGAAAGGAGTTGCCCCTGTCGAAGTGCGTACTGAAGTGCGATAACCATGGAGAGCAAATGGTAACATCTCGTGCCAGTCTTTGTACGTTACTGTCATCTTTTGTATGATCTTCTTGATGTTCTTATTAGCAGCCTCCACGGCGCCATTCATCTTTGGCCGGTACGGAGAGGAGTTATGGTGTTTAATTTTGAACTGCGTGCAGAGTTCAGTAATCATCTTGTTGTTCAAATTAGTACCATTGTCAGTGATAATCCTTTCAGGGATGCCATACCGACAAATAAGGCTATTCTTGACGAACCGTGCCACCACATTCTTGGTGACAGAAGCGAATGAGGCTGCCTCTACCCACTTCGTAAAGTAATCAATAGCGACAAGAATGAAGCGATGTCCATTAGAAGCCGTGGGTTTAATCTCTCCAATCATATCGATGCCCCACATTGCAAAGGGCCAAGGAGCTGTTAACACGTTCAATGGAGCAGGGGGCATATGTACTTTATCCGCATAGATCTGGCACTTGTGACAGGTTCTGGAGTGATGGTGGCAATCAGTTTCCATGGTAGACCAATAATACCCTGATCTCAGAATCTTCTTGGCCATTGTATGTCCATTAGAATGAGTCCCAAAAATACCATCATGCATGTCTTCCATAATCCTTTCTGCTTCCTTTCTATCCACACAGCGAAGCAGAGTCGAGTCATGATTACGTTTGTATAACACTCCATTACTCAGAAAGAATTTAGCGGAGAACTTCCTCAGGAATTTTCTGTCCTTGATGTATGCCCCTTCAGGGTATTCCTGAGCTTCTAAATATCTTCTTACGTCGTGGAACCAAGGTTTCTCCTGTACCTCCTCAGTGTTAAGTCCATAACAGTATGCTGGTTCATCTAACCGTCCAATGGTAATCATGGGAGCTTCGCTGCCCCATCTGACTCTGAACATAGATGACATGGTAGCTAATGCGTCTGCCAGCTGGTTCTCCTCTCGTGGAATATGTTCAAATGCTATTTCTTCAAAGTATGGGATTAATGTCATCACCTGCTCTCGATAAGGGATGAGATTTGGATGTTTAGTATCCCATTCCCCTTTGATCTGACTGATTACCAAGGCCGAATCTCCGTACACACTCAAAAACTTGATTCGCCAATCTATAGCAGCTTTGAGTCCAAAAATACACGCTTCATACTCAGCCGTACAATGAAAACATAGTCTAGCAGTGAGAGGCGTATGGTAACCTCCAGGAGAAATGAGTACAACCCCAACACCATGGCCCAATGCATTAGAAGATCCATCAAAGACCATAGTCCATCGGGATCCCCATTCGGGTCCTTCATCTGGTTTAGGTTTTTCATTATCAGCAACAACCATGACATCCTCATCTGGGAACTCAAAATTCATAGATTGGTAATCATCCACCGCTTGATGAGCCAAATGATCAGCCAGCATGCTTCCTTTGATTGCTTTCTGGGTAGTGTACTGGATATCGTACTCTGTTAAGATCATCTGCCATCTCGCTATTCTTCCGGAGAGGGCAGGCTTCTCGAACATGTATTTGATGGGATCCATCCTAGAAATCAACAAAGTGGTATGATTCAACATATACTGTCTTAGTCGGCGAGCAGCCCAGGCCAAAGCACAGCAAGTTCTCTCGAGCAGTGAGTATCTTGTTTCACAGTCGGTAAACTTTTTGCTCAGGTAGTATATGGCATGCTCTTTTCGACCAGACTCGTCATGTTGCCCCAATACGCACCCCATTGAATTTTCTAACACGGTCAAATACATGATTAGAGGTCTTCCTTCAACTGGTGGTATCAGAATCGGAGGTTCCTGGAGGTAGTTCTTGATTTTGTCAAAAGCTTCTTGGCATTCGTCATTCCATATCATCTCTTGATTCTTCCTCAGCAATTTGAAGATGGGTTTGCAGGTAGCGGTCAAGTGGGAGATAAATCGAGCAATGTAGTTCAAGCGTCCCAAGAAACCTCTGACTTCTTTCTCTGTACGGGGAACTGGCATTTCTTGAATAGCTCTCACTTTAGCCGGGTCAACCTCAATTCCTTTACCACTGACAATAAAGCCCAAGAGTTTACCGGATCTTACTCCAAAGGTGCATTTGTTCGGATTCAATCTCAACTTGTACTTCTTCAGCCTCTCGAACAGTTTGTATAAATGATCGAGATGCTCTTCTTCAGTATGAGATCTAGCTATCATGTCATCCACATATACTTCTATCTCATGATGAATCATGTCATGGAACAAAACCACCATAGCACGCTGGTATGTTGCCCCGGCGTTCTTTAGACCGAACGACATTACTTTGTAACAGAAAGTGCCCCATTGCGTCACAAACGTAGTTTTCTCCATGTCCTCAGGTGCCATCTTAATCTGATTATAACCCGAGAATCCATCCATGAATGAGAATACTTTGTGTTGAGCGGTGTTATCTACCAGAACATCAATGTGCGGGAGCGGAAAGTCATCTTTGGGACTCGCTTTATTCAAATCTCTATAATCTACGCACATTCGCACCTTACCATCTTTCTTTGGCACTGGCACCACATTAGCAACCCCTTGAGGATAAGAAGTAACAGCTAAGAAACCGGCATTGAATTGTTTCATAACCTCGGCTTTGATTTTCTCAGACATTTCAGGACGCATGCGGCGAACCTTTTGCTTGACAGGACGGCAGTCTTCCTTCGTAGGCAGCCGATGCACCACTATATCAGTATCCAACCCGGGCATGTCTTCATAAGACCAAGCGAAAACCTCTACATAGTCATGTAACATCCGAATCAATCTTTCCTTGACACTGCTTTCCAATCCTGCTCCTATTTTGACTTCTTTTCTGTCTACCTCAGTACCCAGATTTACAATTTCGAGGGACTCTTCATGCGGCTGTATAGTCCTTTCCTCTTGCAATAACAATCTGGCAAGCTCTCCAGGGACTTCACAATCTTCCTCACTTCCATCTTCGGCTTGGTAGATTGGATTTTCAAAGTCATAATGAACAATAGCGGAATTATTATCAATAGGATCCAGAGTGAGTACGGATCTGCAGTTTGTTACGTGAGTGTGTGTAAGAAAGCATAGCTTGTTTGAAAGACGACAGGAAAAATAAAGAGCGCAATATTTGAATGCGAAAACGTCCATAGATTTATTGAATATGAAAATATGCTTATGAAATGACAAAACCCTTAACAAATTAGCTACTGTGCCCCGGGTATAGACACAATGCTTTAAGAAGTTCAATTAAAATTTGCAATGCTAAATAGACAATAACAATTACTCCTGACTAAAGGAGATCGGGATAGTGTCTTCAGCCTTCCAATTATTGAGTTCGTCACCAATCGTTGGGAAGATCCAGCTATCTAGGTCGCAATCACTGTCAGCCTCTTCTATAGCATTGATTTGATCTTTGACCATCTTTTCAGAGCTAAATCCTAGACCAGATTTATCAGACTTGTAGGGTATGTTGATCAGTTGACCCCAGCCAGTACAGCCACCATCTTCAACTACAGCTTGAGCATCTTTCAGAGAAATCATAGCAGGAGGAGCACGACCAACCTTGGGCATACAGGGAGTTGGCTTAAGGACAGGATCGGGCGGGGAAACCACTTCAAATGACTGAGTTGGAGTCTCGAAGAATTCACCATCCATTTCGACGTATCTGAAGGTATGCACACTACTGACAATGTATTCTTCTTCCCCACACACAGTGACGATCTTACCCTCTATTGGATACCTCAGCTTTTGATGGAGAGACGAAGCTACAGCACCTGCCTCATGAATCCAAGGGCGCCCCAATAGGCAGGAGTAGGCAGGACGAATGTTCATTACATAAAAGGTAGTGTTGAAAACCTGAGGTCCTATCTTGATAGGGAGAACAACTTCACCGTGGACAACACTCTTTGCACCATCGTAAGCCCGCACCACAATGTCACTAGGCTTCAGTTCAACGCTCTTGCAGTCAAGTTTCTCGAGCACGGCTTTCGGTAACACATTCAAAGAAGAGCCATTATCGATCAGCACATGAGACAGGGTGATCCCTTTACACTCAATGGAGATATGCAGGGCCTTATTATGGTTCTTTCCCGCTGGTGTCAGATCAGCGTCGGAAAATCCTAGGCCATTGTCAACAGCCAAGTGAGCCACATAATGTTCGAACTGATCGACAGATGTTTCCTGAGGCACATGAGCAGTCTTCAAGAATTTTATCAACGCATTGGCATGAGATTCAGAAGATAACAGCAATGATAACATTGAGATCTTAGATGGGGTATGCCCCAACTGCTCTACAACATCAAAGTCACTCTTGCGAATGATTTTCAACACTTCTTCCATTTCTCGTTTGGCAACGTCTTCAGTAGTATCTTCGACCGGTGTCTCTGACTGAGAAGGATTGACTGGTTCCTTTCCTCGAGTCTCAGAAGCTGGGGGTGAGATCTCTGGAGAGAAGATCCTTCCGCTTCGAGTAATTTTACTAGTCCCAACGATGTCATTAGGATTAGCAGAATCACCAACTTGCTTTACGCCATGGATATAAACCTCACCTCCATAATTCCACGGAATGGCCTTGCTTGAGGAGTACGGTATTGGGCCAGGTGCAGTAATGATCAGGGGAACTACCTTGGGCTCAGCAATGATCTTCACAGGTGCCCTGGGAGCGGTAATCTTAACCGGAACTTTGGACCTTGCAATCATAGATATTTCTTCAATAGGGTTTTCCGTTTTAGAAACCCTTTCAAAGAGAATTGTACGGTCGTCCATCAACCGTTGAATGCCATTTTTCAATTTCAAACAGTCCTCGGGCCAAAGTGTGCAGAGATTGCAATCTTCAGTACAACCTGGAAATAAACCAGCTTGCAATAAATTCCGCTTTATGATCGGGAGAGGAGATGTTAAGTCCGCTACAGTAGTGATGAGAGAATCGTCATTGAGAGCATTAACAGCCTTGTCATGATTAGGCATAGGTGCATTGATGACATTAGGAGTCTCCGGAGGCTCGAACTCAATTTCCCCAGCGTCGATCATGTCCTGAATTTTATTCTTCAACAGCCAACAATCATTTGTATCATGCCCGGGGCTATCGGAGTGATATGCACACCTGGCATTGGGATTGTAACGAGGCGAAGCAGTGTTGACATTTGCAGGAGGACCTCTGAGAGTGATTAGGTTTACCTTCAGCATACTTTGCAGTGCTTGTGCTAAAGTCATATTGAGCTTGGTAAACTGCCTTCTTGGTCTGTCTTGTCTTTGCTGGAAGTTTTGAGCTGGCGGGGCTGCGATCGTTACTGCTCCAATGGCATGGTCACCGATTTTCTTATTATGATTCTTTTGACCATACACAGCATTCGATTCGTTCTTCCCATGGTAGGACTTTTTACTGCTTGTAGAAGTAGCTGCCTGTAGCTTTCCACTTCGAATGCCGCTCTCCACCCGTTCACCTGTCAGTATAAGTTCAGTGAAACCTGATGAAGAACTCCCCAGTAGGTGGCTGTAGAATGGGCCAGTCAGGGTACCCATGAACAAGTCTACTAATTCTCGGTCAGTCATAGGGGGTTTGACCCTGCCGGCCAAATCTCTCCATTTCTGGGCATACTCTTTGAAACTTTCTATAGATCCCATAGCCATATTCTGCAACTGCAGCCGAGTAGGTGCTAATTCAGAATTGTACTGGTACTGCTTGTAGAAAGCCGTTGCTAAATCAGTCCAGGTGCGGATGTCAGAGCTCTCGAGCTGATAATACCATTCCAACTGAGTGCCAGACAGACTTTCTTGGAAGAAATGGATCCACAGTTTCTTGTCAGTGGTATGCGGCTGAATCTTTCTCACATAAGCCCTTAGATGCATCTGAGGACAAGACGCACCATCGTACTTAGTGAAAGTGGGGATTTTGAATTTGCGAGGAATGGTCACATCGGAGACCAGACCCAAACTTTCGAAATCTAGACCAGGCGCCTTCTGACTCTCCATGGCTAGCATGCGTTCTTCCAGCAATTTGTATTTGTCATCTCTTGGAGAGTACTGCTCATTCTCATACTCTTCATCATCATCCTCAGGGTTAGAGAAATCAGCATTCTCCTCCTCTGAATCATTTTCCGCCCCCTCTTCTGGACCATTCGGGATTCCAAATTTGATTCCCGTAGCCTGTCCTTTACGCCTTCTGCCTGGGTTAATGAAGCTCACAGCCTTCTTATCCTTCTTCTTTTCGAGCAAAAGAGCCTTCAGTTCCTCCTGCCCCTTGGATAAGCTTAACATCATCTCCTTGAATTGAGCATTCTGAGTCTGGAGATCTTTGACAGTTTGTTCGAGATCCATTTTTCTGTTTAAGAGGCAGACCGTGAGAATATGGTCTTTTAGAACACCTGTTATGCAATGTTATGTTATGCGATGCAATGTATGAAATGTTTTCAAGGACTTTTGGAATTTAACTTGGCATAAATCCCCAACAAGAGAGAAATGTTTATTGCTACTTTTTTTTTTTATCAATGTTCATTACAAAAGGAATAATAGTAAAAATACAATGAAAGCTCAAGTCTCCCAGGGGCGACTTCTTTTCGGGCGAAGATATGCATTGAGTCTTCGTTCCTCATTAAGCTGACTGGTGAGATCTAACACTTTCTTCCTTTCTACATTGAACTGAGCTTCGAAAGTATCTCTCTCTTCTCTCAACTGGGTCCAGGATCTTTTCAATTCCTCAACGTCAGTAGGCATATCTGGATAAGGAATGATCTGGGAAGTAGTTCCTTCGGCCTCTGATTCAACAATCAATGGTCCGACTGCAAGATATGGCATGACAAGTTCGCGAGCTCTGGCGCGTACCCATCTGAGATAAGGCTCCATAGGAATAGAATTTTTCTTTCCTAAAGTGCTTCTTTTCACCATGCCCCAATCTCGTACAAACCTTTGGCGGAGACCTTGAGCGTCATTGTCATAGTCAAACACTATACCTTGAACAATCATTTCATGTGGACCATCTCTTCGAGCATGCCCAAACTGACGTAGGGCTAAGGCAGGATTATAAGTAATACCTCCTCTTATCCCCATGAGTGGTACATTAGGGAATTCTCCACAACGGTCGATGATGATAACATTTTCTCTGAGGTTAGAACACCACCGGATGTCTGAATGGGAGAGTGCCATTATCCTTTGAGACCATTTCAGATTTTGATCATTCTTCAAGACTGATTGAGGGAGGTGCGAAATAAACCACCTAGACAACAAAGGTACGCAGCACATGAGAGTCCCTTGCCTCCTCATAGTACGAGTGTGAAGGGAATGCAAGACATCTCCAAGCAAGGTAGGCACAGGATTATGAGTGAGGAATATCTTAATAGCATTCATGTCTATGAACTGGTCTGGATTAGGAAATAAGACCAAACCATAGATTAGCAATGCTAAAACATCTTCAAAAGCATGGACATTCACAACTTTTAGGAATTCTCGGGCCTTACTTATCAGAAATTTGGCAAGTAAACCTTTCGTTCCACTCCTTGTTACCCAATTAGTTTCAATGTCGGACTTTGTCATGTGTAAAGCTGCGGCAACTTCTTCAGACTTCGGAATCTTTTCCAGACCACTGAAAGGTATTTGATCCAGGATAGGTATCCCAAGCAGCTGGGAGAACTCTTCTAATGTGGGTACCAACTGATAATCTGGGAAGGTGAAGCAATGATGTTTAGGATCGAAGAACTGGAATAGAACTCTCATCATATCTTCTTTGAAACCGGTGGTAACTAAGTTGAGAAGATGACCATGTTTCTTGTGAAACTGAGCATGATCGGGAAGTTCTAACACCAAATCCTTGAGTTGAGGAGAGATCGTTACAAGATTGATCCGGATAGTCTTCCTGGAAGCCATAGCCTGCTCACCTGTTCAAAGCTAAATTCCTAAGTCCTTGAAATGGTTAGTATGATGATGCTATGATGTTATGATGTTATGATGTTATGATGTTATGATGTTATGTAAGCACAGACATGTCACACAACAATCATTCCTAGGTTTTAGGGCTTGCATGAGTTCCACAGGTGAATACCCTCCCCACTGAAGTTTGGTTGGTTCAACCTGTCCTAGAATAGTAACCGGGTTCTAGAAGGATCTAAAATCATTGACCTTTCTTTAAGTCCACTTCAGTGCAACACCAAGTGGTTGACCGAAGCTTCCCTAAAGTCCAATCTCAAAGAGTGTAGTATCGAGTATCAACCCACCTCAGTCGGAACCGAAGCCAGTTATCTCACTACTTTCTAATGGCTAGGATGAGTCAATTAGGGTTCTAAAGGTCTGGTTAATGCTTTAATGACACCACGCGGAAGCCAAATTTTTCCTCAAGTAACGTGAGGAACATCAGGACAACCAAAGTATCACATTAACCGTAGCCATCATTTTAACCATTCCAGTATACGCCGGATAGTCGCGATGATCTATTGCTACTTACCTAAGGTACACTAGATCCGGGTGTAGGATCTTTCACTCAAACAATCCCTTAAAGAAAAAGGAACAATTTAAAACATAAATGATTTTTTAAGGTGGACCTCTCTTTATGGTCCCCAGTGGAGTCGCCAGTTCTGTCATACGGTGAACTGGACCTTATTGGATTTGTAATCGCAATGTCGCGGTTAGCAAGAGTCGCCACCGACTTTTCTTTTATCCCATAAGGAAAGGCGGAAAAGAACAGGAAAGACCTTAATTTAGATTCTTAGGTTCGGGAGGTACTTTATACAAAGGGAAGGGGTAAGCACCCTTTGTATCCATGGTTATCCATGGGCTCTTAATTGCTCAATCATTTATGTTTTTTTTAGTTTGAAAAAGGTGGTTGAAAAGTGTATAAAAAGGTTTTGAAAACGAGAATTTAACTTTGTAATGATTCTTGCATGAATGTATACAAAGTGGTTATCTCGTATAGTTTTTTGAAAGTAGTTTAGAAAAATATAACTCGGCAATGATCCTAGTACGAATGTATGCTAAGTGGTGATTTTCTAAAAAGGATATTTGAAAGGTGTGAGGTGTGAAAAGCATTTTTTTGTTATGAATGAGCAATTAAGGTTATACCTGTCCGAGGTCTTTCCGGGCATTTCCCATCCTTATGAGGGTAAAACTGTCCATACTATTGAGAAGTAAGTAGTTTTATCCTGGGGATGTAGAAGGGTCATCGTAGGGTCATCGATAGGTCATTGAAGGCAACAGTTGTGAGGATACCTTAGCATTCGAAGGGACTATCATCATTTAACCGTAGGCTACACCGACGGGTCATCGAGGGACGAAATCGTATTTCCGAAGGCAACATCCGAGGGACTATGATGATTTTACCGAAGGGTCTTTGCTAAGGATATCCCCATATTCGCGGGACATGACCGTAATATCGAAATTGTGGGGTAATAAAGAGAGGTCCGATATCATTTATTTAAAGTCCATGTTTTAAGTTCATTAGGTAATTATGGTGATACCGCATTAAATCGATACATTAAAATCAACACATTAAGGATCACTACATTAAAATTAATTAGGCAATCAATATGAATCTTCACATTAAAGTGAAACAATTTAGAATCCATCTCCATGAAAGCTTCCCATGCATAAAGCGGAGTACCTAGCTGGCTATTTCTTCGGAAGTATGCTAGCCTTTACACCATGAACACACGGATTAAAGCATCGAGATAAAATATAATTGGAAATTGCACCATAAGATAAATATAACAGCCAGGAATTTAAGCCAAATAATGCAGGATTATCATCAGGTAAACATGAAATGGGCAGCAAAAGGGCAAAGCAGCCCCTGGCCTGGTCGCCTCTGCTTCGCCTAGCGAAGGCTCAGCGAAGGCTCGCTGCGGGCTCGCCTAGCGAGGAGCTAGCGAGCGGCCACGGGTTTGAAATTTGAGAACATTAGGACCTCAACCTGCAGCATGGCTTATGGCATCCAACACATAATTATATGGTTCAGTTTCACAATATTCAAGCACATTTAAATTCTCATGCAAAACTCCAAAATATTTATGAATTCAATTATAATATCCTCCACAAATTAAGAACATGAAGTGATACCATATGCCAAATGAGAGTACAAAACGATATCATATGCAAATTAAGACACTAAAGTGGTACCACATGCAAAATAAGGACACAAAGTGATAATCATGTGTAGATTAAGACCCTAAAGTGATATCATATGCCAATTAAGAAACTAAAGCGATAATAGTGAGGCAAACCTGTTTGCAAATCGAGTTGCAACCTTGAATTGGCGAGCCGGATTGAGTTGGGCGACGGTAGCTTCGGAGCGGGTAAGCGGCCTTCAGGGTTTCCGCCTTCTGAACTCTTTGGATCAGCAGGGTTTCTGTGTTTCTCCCTCTGGATGCGTGTTTCCGTCCGTCTTCGTCCGTCTCTGTGTGTGTTTTTCGTGGCAGAGGAGCAGGTATTTATAGTATTGGTAATGGTGACCTAATGGGCTTAAAATGAGGTCCAAAGATTCAAGTTCTCGCAAGCTTCGCTAGGCGAAGGAATTGCTCGCCTAGCGAGCAAACTAGGTCTGGGCTTTTTCCTGGATCCAACGCTTCGCTGGGCGAGTGGCATGATGCAATGTTCGCTAGGCGAAGGAGCTGCTCGCCTAGCGAGCCAGCTGTTTTGGGCCGCCTGTGGATTGGGCCTGTTGTGAGTGGGCTTTTGTCCATTTGATATCAGTGCCTTGCAGAACAAGTCAGAGGGTCTTGGAAAATGTTTGGTAAAGCCAACGGGCAAATTTTGGGGTATGACACTTGGGCTCAAGAGCCTTGTCAAGTTTGGCCTTTAGGTTTCTCACTTCACCTTGCCAAATGTAACAAGTATCACACTCAAAGTTCATTATTCTACTTCTAAGGTCCTCATAACTTGTTTTTGTGCTTTCCACTATAGAAGCTTTAAGTGCCTCAAGTTTCCGTTCGGATTCTTGAATTTTATGTTCCAAATGAGAAAAAAATTTCTTATTTGAGGCAAGCCTTTTAAAGGCCTCTTTCGCTTCACAGTGTAAAGTATCAAAAGCATTTTGCAATTCATGATGAGACATACTAGAGGATTTTTCATATTTAGCATGTCGTACCTGTTTCTTTTTGTTCTTTTGATGAGCACAGAGACATAGGTTTGCATTTTCATCTTCATCACTAGAGCTTTCATCATCGGAGGAGTCGCTATCGCTTTCCCAAGCTATGTATGCCCTCCTTGGCTTTGATGGTTTCTTGTGTGATTTGTATGATTCTTTTTCTTTTGTCTTCTTGTTCATCGGACAGTCCGGTTTGTAGTGACCCGGCTTTCCACACTTGTAGCACGACCCTCTAGTCCTTTTTCCTTTTGAGTCATCATTTTTAGAGTACCTAGATTGTTTCCGGAAGTTTACCAAGTTCTTCTCGGAATGTTGGATGTCGTTCTTTCTCACGTAACGGTTGTAGCGTTTAACGAACAGCCCCATATCTTCACTCTTGTCCTCTTCTTCTTCGTCGCTCGATGAATAATCACTTTGCTCTTTTGCTTGAGACTTTGAGGAGGAAGTCTTTAGAGCTATTGATTTCTTTTCACTCACCTTTGCTTTGTCCTTCTTATCTTTCTTTTCGTGTTGTTCCAGGCTCAAGAGAACTTGTTCGTGCTCTTGTAGTTTACCAAACAATGTTGTCAAGTCCAACGTGGTAAGATCATTTGCCTCTTTGATGGCGGTCACTTTCGGCTGCCATTCCCTGTTAAGACATCTTAAGATCTTATTAGTAGCAATATCATTGGATCAGGCCTACCAAGTGAATGTAATCGATTGATGAGATGAGTGAATCTCTTTTGCATGTCAGCAATGGTTTCCCCTTGCTCCATGAAAAAAGATCAAACTCTTGTGTTAGTGTATTGATTCTAGCCAACTTAACATCGTTCGTCCCCTCATAGGCGATTTGTAGTGAATCCCACATGGCCTTAGCAGTAGGACAATGGGATACACGATAGTATTCATCTACACCTAATGAGGAGATTAGGATATTTTTGGCTTTCCAATCATAATTGTATTTCTTTTCATCATCATCGGTCCATTGTGCTTCGGGCTTAGGCACCAATTCGTTGTTCTCATTGGTCATGGTTATTTGAATTGGACCATTGAGAATAACGTTCCATATTTTTCTATCTATGGAATTTATGTGCACCCGCATACAGTCTTTCCAATAACTATAATTTTCACCATTGAAAACGGGAGCTCTATTATAAGCCCCTTTAGGTTCGTTAGCCATTTTCTATCAAAGTTATATTTTGAAACACGAAGTGAACCGGAGCTCCTGATACCACTTGTTAGACTATGGCACGGATCTAGAACGAACCGTTATTGGAAAACCGGATATGCGTTAAGCTAATGGATTAGAGATAAAGTGAAATACAAATCACTACACTATTTGCACAATCAATGATATATTTCACTTACAAGCAAGCCTAGTTCCAATGATCCAAAATACCAAATTAAACTAGATGCAAACTTAAGACAACTTTGGCTTATGCAAATTAACAAACACTTGGTGTGCATAAACACTCCAAGTGATATTTGAGTTGAGTAAGTAATTCAAATTGACCTAGTACAATAAACTATTGTACTTTGTTATTCAAACATGAGTTTTAATCTCTTACTCAACTTATATCAATGTTTGGTAAAATTGCTTAAACTAAAATCACTTAATTTTTAAGCTGAAAAAACGATTATGCAGAAAATTAAAGAAGACAGAGATTTGATGAGGCAGTTCCCCCGCCGTCCTCGCTTCGGGGTACGTCTGCCCTCAATTCTAAAATTAGAATTGAGATGATTAATTAGATATCACCTGTGAAATTTAACCGTTTATACAAGGATTGCAAAGCAAGTAAACAACAGAACTTCCAATGTGTTGAATGATGCTTCCTATCCTTGTTCCTTGATTCAAGATGAATCAAGACCTTCGATCGTTGTTACTAGACCTCCGAATCCAGCCCCTTTGTTGAAGAATCTTCCGTTCTTCAAACCCTCGGCCCGACTAAGCTCAAACACAACGAATCGAACCCGAATCCTTCACTTCAATATCACCGAATCCGCTACTAGACTGAAGAAGACTTCCTCTTCTCAATCACCTTCGCTCGGCTGAATATTGATGAAGCAATTCGTCCAAAAAACCCCAAACACAAACCGGTATTGGAGGACAAAACCCTAACGGTTTTATTCAAGAAAGAACCTGCCACAAGCTTCAATCCGAACCGGATTCTCCGATCATAGCTTCGAACCTTATCACCTTTAATCGATCACGAACCACATCAAAAATGATTGTGTGTAGTTGATGTGTTGTGAAATGTTGAAGATGAAGATGATGAATCTTGGACACCTTTTTCACTCTTTCTTGTTTCCTTGAACACTTGAATTCAAAGTAT
Organism: Lathyrus oleraceus; assembly: GCF_024323335.1. Taxonomy (NCBI): domain Eukaryota; kingdom Viridiplantae; phylum Streptophyta; class Magnoliopsida; order Fabales; family Fabaceae; genus Lathyrus; species Lathyrus oleraceus. The sequence goes on along the minus strand of NC_066579.1, from coordinate 83,514,007 downwards.
GCAAATGTTAGTTGATAAAAGTGTTTTGACTTCTATTTATAGTAACTAGCAAACCAACCAAAAATAACAGCTTTTCAAACAGTGAAAAGTACTCAGAAAACTGAGTTTACGCACGAGCGGTCGACCATAGGTCGGCGTGCGCTGACCCGTGGGAAATGCGCCGACCCCTATGGTCGACACAAGGTTTCATGTGCTGACTCGTGGATAGCATCACTATGCCATGCGCCGACCTGTGGTCGACTCAAGGGTTTTATGCGCTAAGCCGTGAGCTATGCGCCGACCCTTATGGTCGACTCAAGCAAGTATGTGCTGACCAATCTCCAATTTGTCTGAGTTATGCGCTGACCCGTGAGCTATGCGCCGACCCTTATGGTCGACTCAAAGTCTTCAAATCTGCAAAAAATTGTGTTTTGTGAGTTTCATGCATTTCGTCATGATCCCACTTTGTCCACATATATTTTTAAGAATTATAACAGATTTTAGATAAGCAGGAAAGGATATGATAGGTAATGTGTTGCATTTGTTTGTAGACGTGCATGGTGGTCATTTGTCATCATCGAAACTTGCGGTCGTATGTTGTCTGACTCTTTGCCTTTACAACTATCGATCCACCGAACCACATCTTCGTTCGACAATCTTATTTCCTCGCGGTAGTGTTTGAAAGAAGGTTCTGATAATGTGTAACCTACATTGACAACCTTCTTACGCAACGTCTTATCTTTGATTTCCCGTATGAAATTCTGAGCAATATGTCTAATATAAAACACATGCGTCGAAGGAGGATTTTGCCAGCCATTGTCAATGTTATTATATGCACTGATGATTGAGGGGTGTCTATCAGAGATCAAACACAAGTTAGGCTGAGGTGCAACGTGCAATCGGAGATTTCTTAGGAAAAAACTCCATCCCTCAGCAGTTTCCCCTTCAACTAGGGCAAAGGCGATCGGAAAAATATTGTTGTTCCCATCTTGTGCCACCTCCATCAGTAACGTTCCTTTCTATTTTCGATACAACCATGTACCATCAATTTGTATAATTGGTTTACAGAAAGAAAAACCTATGATACACAGTTGATACGCCCAAAATAGACGGTGAAATATTCTATTTCCAACAGCGCACGTACCATCTGGTGTATATGCGGGCAATGTTTCCATCTTGACAATTGTCTCTGGAGCATAGTGTTTTAGAGCCAACAGGTATTTTGGAAGTTGTTTGTAAGATTCCTCCCAATTGCCAAACACTTTTTCAACAAATTTTGTTCTAGCTATCCATGCCTTCCTATATGATGGAGTGTACTCGTACTCTGCCCTAATATTCGAGATTATTGTTCTCACCTTTAACGATGGATTGTCGCCAATGGCAAACAATATTTCATCGCATATTAGCTGAGAGCTTAATTTACGATGATCCTGCATTGGGTTTGTCAGCATGCATGTGTGATCTGGACCCATTAATCCAATCTCCTAATACTCGTTCCCCTTCCGGTACGTGTAACACCTCAAAATTTGCCCTCCTCTCTTGGGACTAGCTTAACATATTGCATATCATTTTTAGGTCATTAGTCATTGCATATTGCATATCATGTGGTTACATTGTGCAAAGTCATCCTCACAAGTCTTGATCAGAAGATAGGAGGTCATGTGCAAGCTAGGGTTTCATGGGACTGGTCATTAATCATCTGAGGATGGAAGTCCAAATTAGGGTTTTTGTGATTCTCAAGGAGATTGGTCTTTATCTTGATTGAAATAATTCATCATCATCATCATGGTTTATCATCAGGAGATTCAAGTGTTGAAGCATGTTCCTTGAGATTAGGGTTTTGACCACTGGTCAACCCTAATCAGTTGCATTGGGCCAATCAGGGCATAATCAGGAGATGGGGTCTATGATGTATATGGGGATCATCCCATGGTTTTATTGAGATTATTGAGGCTAGGGTTTCATCCTTGAGCCATTTCATCAGGGAATTGGGGCTCAGATTGATCAGTGCATTGCCAGATTCATCTATCAGCTGAAAAGTCAACTGTGGTCAATTGTGCTTGATTTTATGGATTTGGAGGTGGAATTGAGTTGGATACACTTCATTCATGTTGAAACAAGTGTTATTTGACATGTTAAAGCTTAAGAATGGAGAAAATCAAGTCAGACAAGAAACTGCCAAAAATAGAAAGTGACTTGTAATGGAGATTTCCAAAAATGGAAAGTTTTTGACCTCAAAATTACATGTCCAAGGAAGCTTCAAATGAAAATTTGTTCAACATGAAAGTTGTAGATCTTGGTCTCACCTTTCCAAAAAGTCCAAGAACTTGAATTTCCCATGTATGGTTGGCAAGTTATGGTCCATTCAATTTCAAAAATGACCCATAATCAGAGGGGCATAACTTCCACATGGAGTGTCCAAATTGAGTGATCTTTTTATGTACAAACTCCATTTGACATGTACTTTCATGGTGCATAATTGGAATTCATCAAAAATGATCAATGCAAAAAGTCAATTTTCAAGTGTACAGTTAAAGATCCAGGGGCAAAATGGTCCAACTTGAGAAATAATGAGAATTTTTGAGTGGGGATTTTTGCAACACCTCACAAATGCAATTTGAAAATTGTTTGAATGGTCATAACATGTTGAGGTCCATTATTTGAACAACTCACTTTTGAAATGCACTTGAAAAGTGTACAAATTGCCATGGCATAGTGAAATTCCAAAATACACATCCAATGGCCATGGGACAAGTTGCAACAGATCACACATGTCATTTTGAGAGTGTGTGTGCTGTCAATGAGCTGTCACAGAGCTCATATGAAAAGACCATTTTGCCCTTGCTTTGAAAGTGACACTTTTGCTAATTACCTTGCATTTTGGTTAAATCATGATTAAGAGCTGATTAATTGGAAGTATAAATTCTTAATCATAACTAACTTTTGGAAACAATCACAATTCACAAAGAATCTCAACCATTTTTCCCTCCAAATTCTCAAAATCTCTCAAGAACACAAAAAGCAAAAATCCACAAATCTCTTCCAATTCTCCATCAAATCCGAAAATTCTTTTTGCTGCCTATTCCTTGGATCTTCTTCTTGGACTGTTTTGGCAATTTATCATCAAAAGCCTCACCATTCGCAACTGTTCATGAGAGGTTCATCAATGGCATTTGAAGATTTCTTGCACTAGGAGCAAATTCGAGCCAAGCTACAAGTTGCATTCGCCTTCCCTATCATCAAGCTTGGACTGTTTTGAAGAATCACATCCAAATTCATCACGAATCACAACTGTCTTCATTCAAGGTGCGAGATTCGAACATCATTATTTCTTAAATTGTTACATGTTTTTGAAAGATCGTGGAATGTAGAACACCGTGCAATTCGTAGTTTTTGATTTGATGAACTATAGGTTGAGAAATCGTGATTTTAAGATTTGATGTTAAAACTTTAATTGATCGATCCGTGAGATATAGTGAGAGTTAGGTAAAAGCGTTAGCATATCCTTAATCTACATGCTTAGACCTTTCCATCGGTGTATCATTTGCTTGATTTGGTGAGGAATTGCTCGAGACCGATGCTACCGTTGAAGAGCGTATGCCGCGCGAAGAAGAAAGAGATTCTGGAAAAAATACCTCATTTGATCCGTTCTGCTGGCTGGGAATTCAAATCCCGTGTTTACCGTGTAACACCCGAGGTCAGAGAGGCCGAAGAGTGGTTACATGTAACATCCGAGGGCGATGGAGTGGTTGTCGATGCATGATGCATGACAATGAGACACTCCTAGAAGCTTCTAGGGGAAAAACCGAATTCACATCGGAATGAGAGGGATCCTGAGGCTATGCAGGTATGGGACTGCATGGTTGAATGAAGGCTTATAAGGATTAATTGGTACTACCTATACCAACAAGATGCATCTTCTTTTCGGTAGCTCGTTCCATAAGAACTCCATAGTTAATCGTGCTTGACTTGGAGCAATATTGGGATGGGTGACCTTTTGAGAAGTTTCCTGGAAAGCGTGTGAGTAAGGATAAAACATGCTGAAAAGACCTGTGTTGGTTTGTGGGGTCAGTCGGTAATCCTGAAAGCAGTTTGGGGTGTTATAAATGGTATCAGAGCCTGACCTCTCCCAGTACGATGTGGTTCGGGGACGAACCAAGTGGAAGTTGGTGGGCATGTAACACCCGAGGTCAGAGAGGCCGAAGAGTGGTTACATGTAACATCCGAGGGCGATGGAGTGGTTGTCGATGCATGATGCATGACAATGAGACACTCCTAGAAGCTTCTAGGGGAAAAACCGAATTCACATCGGAATGAGAGGGATCCTGAGGCTATGCAGGTATGGGACTGCATGGTTGAATGAAGGCTTATAAGGATTAATTGGTACTACCTATACCAACAAGATGCATCTTCTTTTCGGTAGCTCGTTCCATAAGAACTCCATAGTTAATCGTGCTTGACTTGGAGCAATATTGGGATGGGTGACCTTCTGGGAAGTTTCCTGGAAAGCGTGTGAGTAAGGATAAAACATGCTGAAAAGACCTGTGTTGGTTTGTGGGGTCAGTCGGTAATCCTGAAAGCAGTTTGGGGTGTTATATACCGCGCCTGGATCGTGAAAATTACCAAACTGCCACTGAACATTTTAATTAATAATAACAATTACATAATTATTACATAATTCACTTAAATATTAGAAAAATCATAAAAAAATATTGGTTAGTCCAAAAAATATGAGGATTTTTTTGATAGCTCCCATTTTTCCTCTATAATTTTATGAGCATGATTTTAAAAGTTTTGCATGGTGAAATATTGACTTTGCCTAGGGAACTTTGACTTGTGTGTATTTTTTACATGTTTTACCATTTTCATTGTGAAATGCTCATACCTTAAAAGAAATGCATGAAAATTTTTGAGCTCATTCTAGACATGTTGATGGTGATTTACATATAAAGTTTGTGATTTTTGGATACCTGTGGAGTGAGATATGATTTTTTGAACTCAGGTGTGACAATTTGTGTCACACCTAACTAGGTCATCTTCATGAATATTTTTGCCTGGCCTATGATTATTGAAATGGAGTGAAATTTTGCATGAATGATTATGGATATGTTGAGATGCTATGTGAATATTTCTGGATTTTTCTATGGCATTTTCAATTTGATTGATATTTTTCATCTCTGTTGGTTAATTGTGCAAGCTTGTATGACACATGTTTGTATATCTTGTGTGAAATTCTCATATGGTTTTAGATAAATGTGAAATTTGGTATGCTGGTTGTAGACACATTGTAGGACATCACTGTTTTGGTCCCATTCATTTCTAATATGTTGTCACTGTGTTATGAATTTTTGAAGTGAATGCATGTGTTGGTGCCTTGAATTGGCTTGAATAATTGTGTCTGGATTTCTTGATTTTCATTGACCTAGTTCCTTTTGTCCAATTGAGCTGAAAATTGACATGCTATACCTTGAATATGTCCTGTTTAGGTGTGATTTATTTGAGGATTTTTGGAATTGTTTTGGTATGCTTTTGATTGAAGTTATTCTGTTTGGACTTTTGATGTTGCATTTGACCTAGTTTGACTTGTTTTGGTCATGAAATGAATATGGTGAATGATATGAGTATGGGATCAATTGCATTTGCTTTCTATTTGCATTAATTTGGTTTTGGTTGAGAATTGTTTGCTGTTTAGAATTTTTTCTCCCTTTTGGACCCTAGGCTTGGCCTAGTGGTCTAGTTTCTCACATTTGGTTTGACTTTTCAGGATGAAATGCCTAAAGCTTAAGGAGAATGCTTCAAGTCAATTAAATTGAGATTGTTTGATGTTGAAAACTAACATGACTTTGGTTTGTAGGTTGTGAAGCTTGAGCTTGAGCTTGTAGCTTGCATTTGTGTGCCTTAACTTGTGTTGTTTGTACAGATTAACTGATTAACATTTGCTGTTTACTGTTTGTCTGTCTGAGTACTGATGATACTTGAATGATCTTGCTCAACTAGCGTCCGGATACAAAGTGTCGAAGGAAAAGTTAGAAGAAGCCATTGAAGTCAGAAGAAGAGTCGTATCCACCAAGTTGTCCCCATCAGATCTAGAGTCAATAAGATTAGGATACGGTGACGAAGAAAACTTCGAGATATTCAACATAGATGATTCAGGAATAACAGACTGGAGAAAGCCCGTCAAGGATTATCTACAAGACCCAAATCAGAAAGCGGAAAGAAAGATAAAATACAGAGCTTTGAGTTACGTACTTTTGGGAAATGAATTGTTCAAAAAGACTGCAGAAGGGGTTTTGCTAAAATGCCTGAGTGAAGACGAAGCCTACATAGCCTTGTCGAATGTACACAGTGGAGCATGTGGCGCACACCAAGCAGGTCACAAAATGAAGTGGCTTTTATTTCGACAAGGAATGTATTGGCCAACAATGCTGAAAGATTGTGTCGAATTCGCAAAAGATTGTCAGGAATGTCAAGTACATGCAGGCATACCCCACGTCCCTGCAAGTGAGTTGCACTCAATTATAAAACCTTGGCCATTCAGAGGATGGGCGTTGGACTTGATCGGGGAAATTCGACCAGCTTCCTCAAAAGGGCAAAGGTACATCTTGGTTGGGATAGACTATTTCACAAAATGGACTGAAGCTATACCATTGGCGAATGTGGATCAAGAAGCAGTCATAGACTTTATCCAAAAATACATAATTTACAGATTTGGGATACCTGAGACAATAACAACAGATCAAGGATCTGTGTTCACCGGTAAAAACATGCAGAAATTTGCGCAAGAAACAGGTTTTAAGCTCCTTACTTCGACACCTTACTACGCTCAAGCAAATGGGCAAGTTGAAGCAGCCAACAAGGTAGTGATAAACTTAATTAAGAAGCATGTGGGGAAAAAACCTAGAAATTGGCATAAGACTTTGGATCAAGCCTTGTGGGCTTGTCGAACGTCCCCCAAAGAGGCAACGAATTCGACTCCATTCAAGTTGACTTACGGACATGATGCAGTTTTGCCAGTCGAAATATATCTGCAGTCAGTTAGAGTGCAAAGGCATCATGAAATCCCATCAGATACATATTGGAGTATGATGATGGACGAACTAGTTGATTTAGACGAAGAAAGGCTGCGCGCGCTAGACCTAATAAGAAGACAAAAGAAGAGAGTCGAAAGGTTCTACAACAAGAGAGTAAGATTCAAGACCTTCTTAATAGGTGACCTTGTGTGGAAAGTAATCCTTCCTATGGATCGAAAGGATAAATTGAGGGGAAAGTGGTCTCCTAAATGGGAGGGACCTTTCCAAGTTTTGAGAACATTTTCGAACGGCGCGTACGAAATAGAAGAAATAGAGAAGGATAAGAGAATCCTAAGAATAAATGGCAAGTATTTGAAAAAAATATAAGCCTATATTGCAGGAAGTAAAAGTAGTAACAAAATAAGTGCAAAAAAAAAAAGTGTAATGATGAACCTGCATTGGGAATTGAGATTATCAGACTTGCATTTAATGAAGATTAAAATGACATGACGTCAAAACACTGGTTGACAACAAATGACTGTTTCTCCAGAACAACAGTCGAAACGTCTTTGCTGGGGGGCAATTTGTATACGTGCGTTTTCGACGCCATGAGATTTGGTGTACAAAATGACTGTTTCGACAAATGATGACATGGGATAAAACGATTCGGTTGATAAGTGTGGCTCGACACTTCGACAAAAATGGAAGCTTTGATATTTCGACATGATATGTGCAGCTAGAAAAGTACTTTGACAAGACATGGAAGACATTGCAGTATCTTGATAATTCGACAAAAAAATCCTAAAGGAAGACGTCGTTTCGACTTAAAGTGTAAATTTGAATTTAAAAAGTTGTAACGTTTGACAGAAGACGCGTGGAAGCATCTGGCGAAAAGATGAAAGCCGTTCGTCACAGTTTTAGGATTTAACCGTTAGTGACAGTTATGTTATTTGTATATAAATAGGGTAGTTGTTATCAGAAAAGGGTGTGAAAAATTACTTATACAAAATTCCTGAAAACACTCAAAGTACCCGTGTGAGAGAAAAGAGTCATATTTGGAAAATGTATGTGTAAACAAACACCAATTCCTTCAAAGTTTATTTTATAAAGTTTAAAGTTCTTTACAAATCTCTTTTATGTTTTCCAGTCATTTATCTTTCTGTACTTTCTACTTTTCGACACTTTACATTTCATCAGTTATTTTCCGCCATTTACTTTATCTTGTTAAATTTACATCAACTTAACGCTTTAGTCAACATATTTCGACGTAAAACACTTAGAGAACAAAAGTGAAATATATGAAAGTGATTCTAGACATCCTCAAGACCATCTAGATCTGCACATGTCCTAGGATTTGTGTGGTTGATCCTGCAAGTAACCCAATTCTACAAGTTTTGGTAAACCAGAGGTTGTTCGCCAAAATTCACAGCGAACAAATTGGCACGCCCGGTGGGACAGTGCAGAAATTTAGAAAGTTAGATAATCGCTAGTCAAAATTTGTTCTTCATTGTATGAGACTGAGAAGCGGTAAATTAGCCGTATCCGAAGTAGAAATACCAAAAAGAACAAGAGTAAGGAAAATGGCGAACCAGCCAAATAATCCAAACGAATCCATCCCAGTATCCAACCCTGTCCCTTCGACAGAAGGCAATATAGGATCGGTCCCTGTGTCAGAGGCGGTACCTTCGTCAGCAGGGTCGATACCAGCGGTTTCGATGTCGCAAAACGCTCCTAGTTCGTCCTTCAGGGCACAACAAATGCCCATTGGGACACCCCCTCCTGTGGGAAACACTTCTAGGCCTTTTGTAACAAATTTCACCATGCCTCCGCCTGGTAGGGAACAACCCTTCGGAATGCCAACTTCGGTGATGGCAAATTTACATAACTCCCCGTTAATATATTCAGACTCGATGGCCAACGTGTCTTCACCCTTACAAGGGTCAGGATATGGTGGAAACATGAGTAGACTGAATCAACAACCACTTTACGTGCCGCCGATAACAAATAATTCGGCGCAAGTAATTAGATAGCAGATGGACGAGAGTAATCATGATATGGTCCAAATGCTGACGCAACAAATGGGAGCGGTGTTTAATCCACTAATACAAAACACCACCCAAACAAACCAATTATTGGCGGCGCAGATGACGCGCCTTGCTGATTTCTTTGGAGTCCCTCAAACTCGACACAGAGAACAAGTGATTCATAACCCAGCGGTAGCGGTCCAGGAAGAACCTACGATAAACCAGATACCGTTAGACAATCCTCAAACGAACGTCAGAAACCAAGAGGATGTAGTCGAACAGCCTCGTGTCGAAATCCCCATTCCGCAAGAGCCTAGAAGGATAGTAATCCAGAGAGGCCAGGACGCGGATGCTGTATTGCAACAACGGATACGATATAATAATCCTCCTGTCGAAAACAATTTGGCAGCCATGGTCGAAACGATAATGGCACAAAATGGGATGAACATGGGTTTACAAAGGCCTAGTTACACATCCCCACTATCGGAATATATTCTGCAAGAAGAACTGCCACCAAGGTGGAAAGTCCCTAAGTTCACAAAGTTCTCAGGGGACACTAGTGAGTCCACTATAGAACATGTGGCACGTTATCTGATCGAGGCAGGGGAGATAGCCCGTAATGAAAATTTGAAAATAAAATATTTCCCTAGTTCCTTAACAAAAAACGCGTTTACTTGGTTTACATCTTTGCCTGCAAACTCAGTATACACGTGGACCCAATTAGAAAGGCTGTTCCATGAACAATTCTACATGGGACAGACGAAAATAAGTCTGAAAGAATTAGCCAGTGTCAAGAGAAAACACTCCGAACCAATAGATGATTATTTGAATAGGTTCAGATTGCTAAAGGCTAGATGTTTCACCCCAGTGCCAGAACATGAGTTGGTCGAAATGGCCGCAGGGGGACTAGATTATTCTATAAGGAAGAAACTAGATACCCAGTATCTGAGGGATATGGCACAATTAGCAGATAGGGTGAGACAGGTCGAAAGGTTAAGGGACGAAAAATTCAGGGCAAATAAGAATAAAAAGGAGAGGGTAGCCTACGTAGGGGTTCGCCAAGACGATGAGTTCGACGAAAACGAACCAAATAACTTCGACGAACAAGAGATTGACCTAGCAGAACTAAAGCAAGGCCCACCTTATTCGTGCAAAGTACTAACTCCGTCGAACGGAAACCCAGCCGAAACCAACGATAAGTTCCCCAAAAGGACTTATACGTTCGACATCACCAAATGTGACGAAATCTTCGATCTGTTGGTTAAAGATGGTCAATTAATAAAACCACCAGGCGCTAAAGAACCGCCTATGGAACAACAGAAAAAGAGAGGTTTTTGTAAATACCATAATTTTCTGGGCCATAAGACGTCTCGTTGTTTCCTTTTCAGGGATCTCGTTCAAAATGCTATCCGTGACGGAAGGCTGAAGTTTGGTGACAAACCAAAACAACAAATGAAGATCGATTCGAATCCTATGCAAGCAGTCGAAGCCCACTACGCTGAACCATCCGTCGTGAACATGGTGGAGGCCGAAGTTGCTCCTGATGGCAATTTGGAAATGGTGGAAGCCCCTGGAAGTTTCGACGCAAATGTCAACATGGTCGAGATTGCTGATGATCTCGCAAGCCAGAAAAGGATAGAAACTACTGAAGGTTTCGACAAGAAGGACGGTGACGACGTTGTCGAGAATGTGGAGTTTCGACAAGAGGAGAATTGGGACCGCTTGGGTCAGCCAAGTGGGAAATACGATTATCTTGTGAAGTACGACGCGCCGGCAAGCTCTCAGATCGACATCAACACAATCCAACCAAGCGGTTGGGGAGATGCTTCTTCAGAAAACAATGAGGAAACAGTCGATGCAACTGAGCATGCCCCTAATACGAAGGAGAGGGTTACTGAAGACCCAGCGATTGAAAACAAGGCTGCTGAAGGCCTTGATTCTAACAAAACGAAGAAAGGTGATATCGCCAACTGCGTCAACACCATGGGGCCTTTCAGTGAAGAAGTCACAAAAATCAAAGCGGAAGCCGCTAACGGTCCTTCGAAGCCCATGATCAGTGGGATTCTGCGTAGGACAATGGAAGACCCCAGAAGGAATTGGAACAAATGTTGTTGCAAACATGGCCCCAGGACCATCTCTTGGTGCTGCTGCCCAGAGAAAGAGTTCGACCAGACACCAAAAGGCGTCGAAGGCGAAGAAGAGAGGCTCATCAGGAAGATGAACGAATTAAGCATCGCCGACGAACGAAATGTTGGGGTAAATATGGTAGAAATATCTCAGAAGGACCAGGTCGAAGAGGGCGAAGATCGTCGTCAGAAAGAGTACCAAAGGCTGGCGTATCCTAGAGAGGAGGAAAACTTAATGGAATTCATCAAGAGGTGCCAAAGGATGAAAACCGAAGTGATGTTGTGCCCACGCTGCAGCGCAGTCTTCGACAGGAAGGCAGCAACCAACCTGGAAGCGGTGGATAAGACCAGGAGGAAAGAGAATTGGGGAACAGTGAGATATGACCCAAGGAGAAGTGATCACCACCAGTGGAGGCACGGAGAGAGACGTCGGAACACCTATAAACCATCTGACAAAGCGACGGACGACAAATGGGTTCAACCCATTAGGGACGCCAAGGGGCAGAAGAAATGGGGGAGGTTTGAGGTTCAGAGAGGCGCGTCGATGGAGGGCAAGAAGGAAATGGAAAAACACAAGCCAAGACCGTACCCTTCAGAGAATTACAAAGGCAAAAATCCCATGTCCAGGTCCCAATGGAGGAGGTTCCAAAGGCAGAAGAGGGCAGAAATAGAGATGGCAAAAAAGAACATGAACGGTCCAGACGAAGCAGAATCTAGCAACAATCGTCAGACAAGGAGCAGGAAAGAGACTCCCCTCCAGATCAATCCTAGCAGAGTTGTCGAATCGGTGGCGTCGAAGGAGAAGATGCAGGAAGATGATGAAGTAACCGACAGTTTTAACTCTGACTCAGAAGCATCCTTCAACGTGATTTGCAACGTGGTCTCTGTTCTCCCTAGAGACTATGATAGAGTCATGGAAATCGAGGATGAAGGAGACGAAATGGAAGAAGAAACAATGGCACACAAGCCCGTATGCTACTACGTGATGAATAACGGATGCGTCGAAGAGCAGAACGCTTTCTTCGAAAGACCAGACGACTCCATGAAAGCGCATTTGAAACCTCTGTTTATGAAAGGAAAGGTGGAAAATGTCGGTGTGAATAAGATACTGGTGGATGGGGGAGCGGTAGTGAACTTGATGCCCCACTACATGCTGAAGAAGATTGGAAAGGACGATTCGGACGCGAAGCCTCACAACATGGTGCTGTCGAATTACGAAGGGAAGATAGGAACAACTATGGGAGTCATCCAAGTGAACTTAACTGTAGGAACCATAACAAGGCCTACAATGTTCATAGTCATCGCTTCAAAAGCCAACTACAACCTACTGCTTGGTAGGGAGTGGATTCACGGCGTGGGAGCTGTACCCTCTTCGATGCACCAGCGGATAGCCATATGGAGGCCAGATGGAATCGTCGAAAACATCGAGGCTGACCAAAGCTACTTCATGACCGAGGTGAACACTGTCAACAGCCAAAGCTTCGACAAAAACCTGGCTCATATACCTCCCTGCAGCCCGGCAGAATTCGACTTGAAGACGACAGACAATGCCTATTGCTCCATGTACCTGCATCCAACGCATGGTTTCCAGTGGGATAAAGAAGTGATTGGCGAAACTTACATATGGGGAACCACTCATATAGCGCCGACGGGATGGGGTAGTGAATTTGACGATGACGAGTGAACAGTCAGCGATCGAAAAGATTACGGCTTACATAGCCGAAAACAAACTAAAAGAGGCCCTTGAGGCTGAAGTAAAAAATATGGCTGTCGAAGCCAACCAAGAGGACTCCAACAAACAATGTCCCCAAGAAGACGTTGCGGAAGATCATGTCACCAACCAAATGGGCGGATGGCAACACCAGAAGCTTGACGCCATTTACGACGACGAACCTCTGGGGTTCGAAAAAGATCCAGTGTCAACTAACGAGAAGATGGTGGCGCAGGATCCTTTAGAAGAAATAAACTTGGGGGTGGGGATAGAGAATAGACCAACCTACATAAGTGCAAAAATGGACCCCCAGTTCAAGGTCGAAATAGTCCAGTTGCTGAAAGAGTTCAAAGACTGCTTCGCATGGGATTATGATGAAATGCCTGGTCTTGACAGAAGTCTGGTCGAAATGCAGTTGCCAATAATGGAAGGAAAGAAGCCAGTGAAGCAGACTCCGAGACGCTTCGCACCAGAAATCCTGTCGAAAATAAAAGAAGAGGTCGAAAGACTTCTAAGATGCAAGTTCATCCGCACAACCAGGTATGTCGAATGGATTGCAAATATTGTTCCAGTAATTAAGAAAAATGGCAAGCTTAGGGTATGCATTGATTTTCGAGACTTAAACTCGGCTACCCCAAAGGATGAATATCCTATGCCAGTGGCAGAAATGCTCATAGATTCTGCAGCCGGCCATGAGTACTTAAGTATGTTAGACGGATACTCTGGCTACAACCAAATTTTTATCGCTGAAGAAGATGTTCCTAAAACGGCTTTCCGTTGTCCTGGAGCCATAGGAACGTACGAATGGGTAGTAATGCCTTTTGGTTTAAAGAACGCTGGAGCGACTTACCAACGCGCCATGAATTCCATCTTTCATGACTTCATCGAAACTTTCATGCAAGTGTATATTGACGACATTGTGATTAAGTCTGTTTCAGGAAAAAATCATATAGATCATCTTCGACAATCCTTTGAAAGGATGAGGAAGTTTGGTTTGAAAATGAACCCACTTAAATGTGCTTTTGGTGTGCAGGCGGGTGATTTCTTAGGCTTTGTGGTCCATAAGAAGGGGATCGAAATAAACGAAAATAAAGCCAAGGCCATAATGGAAGCGAAAGCGCCATCAACCAAAAAGGGGTTGCAGTCTCTGCTAGGGAAAATCAACTTTCTCAGAAGATTCATCTCCAACCTCAGTGGGAAGACACAAGCTTTCTCTCCTCTGCTTCGACTAAAGAAGGAAGACTTCGCATGGGGGCAAGAACAGCAAGAGGCTTTCGACAAAATCAAGGAGTACCTGGCCAATCCCCCAATCCTGATGTCTCCTTGCAGAAAAAGAAATATGAGATTGTACATTTCGGCATCAGACAAAACATTAGGAAGTATGTTGTGTCAAGAAGATGAGAATGGCGTCGAAAGGGCCATTTATTATCTCAGTAGAGTTCTGAACGATGCCGAAACTAGATATAGCATTATAGAAAAACTATGCCTGTGTGTATATTTCTCTTGTATCAAATTAAAGCATTATATAAAACCTGTCGATGTATATATTTCTTCCCATTTCGACGTAACAAAGTATATGTTATCTAAGTCTATTTTACATAGTCGAATTGGAAAGTGGGCTTTGGCTTTAACAGAATACTCCTTGAAATATCTGCCTTTAAAAGCGGTGAAAGGACAAGCGGTCGCTGATTTCATAGCGGACCATTCTATAAACGAAGATGTGGAGTACGTCGAATTAGAACCTTGGAAACTGTACTTCGACGGTTCCAGTCATAAAAATGGAACTGGCATTGGGATGTTGATTATTTCTCCTGAAAAAATTCCAACAAAATTCAAGTACAAAGTTGAAAGTCTGTGTTCAAACAATGAAGCAGAATACGAAGCTTTGATCGCTGGACTTGAAATCTTGTTGAAATTGGGGGCAACGAAAGTCGAAATAATGGGTGATTCCGAACTGGTAATAAAGCAGTTGACGAAAGAGTATAAGTGCGTGAAAGAAAATTTGATCATGTACTTTGTAATAGCCAATAGACTTCTCAAGGCGTTCGACAATGTCGTCTTCAGGCACATTCCTAGGTTGGAGAATCAAGAAGCGAATGATCTTGCTCAACTAGCGTCCGGATACAAAGTGTCGAAGGAAAAGTTAGAAGAAGCCATTGAAGTCAGAAGAAGAGTCGTATCCACCAAGTTGTCCCCATCAGATCTAGAGTCAATAAGATTAGGATACGGTGACGAAGAAAACTTCGAGATATTCAACATAGATGATTCAGGAATAACAGACTGGAGAAAGCCCGTCAAGGATTATCTACAAGACCCAAATCAGAAAGCGGAAAGAAAGATAAAATACAGAGCTTTGAGTTACGTACTTTTGGGAAATGAATTGTTCAAAAAGACTGCAGAAGGGGCTTTGCTAAAATGCCTGAGTGAAGACGAAGCCTACATAGCCTTGTCGAATGTACACAGTGGAGCATGTGGCGCACACCAAGCAGGTCACAAAATGAAGTGGCTTTTATTTCGACAAGGAATGTATTGGCCAACAATGCTGAAAGATTGTGTCGAATTCGCAAAAGATTGTCAGGAATGTCAAGTACATGCAGGCATACCCCACGTCCCTGCAAGTGAGTTGCACTCAATTATAAAACCTTGGCCATTCAGAGGATGGGCGTTGGACTTGATCGGGGAAATTCGACCAGCTTCCTCAAAAGGGCAAAGGTACATCTTGGTTGGGATAGACTATTTCACAAAATGGACTGAAGCTATACCATTGGCGAATGTGGATCAAGAAGCAGTCATAGACTTTATCCAAAAATACATAATTTACAGATTTGGGATACCTGAGACAATAACAACAGATCAAGGATCTGTGTTCACCGGTAAAAACATGCAGAAATTTGCGCAAGAAACAGGTTTTAAGCTCCTTACTTCGACACCTTACTACGCTCAAGCAAATGGGCAAGTTGAAGCAGCCAACAAGGTAGTGATAAACTTAATTAAGAAGCATGTGGGGAAAAAACCTAGAAATTGGCATAAGACTTTGGATCAAGCCTTGTGGGCTTGTCGAACGTCCCCCAAAGAGGCAACGAATTCGACTCCATTCAAGTTGACTTACGGACATGATGCAGTTTTGCCAGTCGAAATATATCTGCAGTCAGTTAGAGTGCAAAGGCATCATGAAATCCCATCAGATACATATTGGAGTATGATGATGGACGAACTAGTTGATTTAGACGAAGAAAGGCTGCGCGCGCTAGACCTAATAAGAAGACAAAAGAAGAGAGTCGAAAGGTTCTACAACAAGAGAGTAAGATTCAAGACCTTCTTAATAGGTGACCTTGTGTGGAAAGTAATCCTTCCTATGGATCGAAAGGATAAATTGAGGGGAAAGTGGTCTCCTAAATGGGAGGGACCTTTCCAAGTTTTGAGAACATTTTCGAACGGCGCGTACGAAATAGAAGAAATAGAGAAGGATAAGAGAATCCTAAGAATAAATGGCAAGTATTTGAAAAAAATATAAGCCTATATTGCAGGAAGTAAAAGTAGTAACAAAATAAGTGCAAAAAAAAAAAGTGTAATGATGAACCTGCATTGGGAATTGAGATTATCAGACTTGCATTTAATGAAGATTAAAATGACATGACGTCAAAACACTGGTTGACAACAAATGACTGTTTCTCCAGAACAACAGTCGAAACGTCTTTGCTGGGGGGCAATTTGTATACGTGCGTTTTCGACGCCATGAGATTTGGTGTACAAAATGACTGTTTCGACAAATGATGACATGGGATAAAACGATTCGGTTGATAAGTGTGGCTCGACACTTCGACAAAAATGGAAGCTTTGATATTTCGACATGATATGTGCAGCTAGAAAAGTACTTTGACAAGACATGGAAGACATTGCAGTATCTTGATAATTCGACAAAAAAATCCTAAAGGAAGACGTCGTTTCGACTTAAAGTGTAAATTTGAATTTAAAAAGTTGTAACGTTTGACAGAAGACGCGTGGAAGCATCTGGCGAAAAGATGAAAGCCGTTCGTCACAGTTTTAGGATTTAACCGTTAGTGACAGTTATGTTATTTGTATATAAATAGGGTAATTGTTATCAGAAAAGGGTGTGAAAAATTACTTATACAAAATTCCTGAAAACACTCAAAGTACCCGTGTGAGAGAAAAGAGTCATATTTGGAAAATGTATGTGTAAACAAACACCAATTCCTTCAAAGTTTATTTTATAAAGTTTAAAGTTCTTTACAAATCTCTTTTATGTTTTCCAGTCATTTATCTTTCTGTACTTTCTACTTTTCGACACTTTACATTTCATCAGTTATTTTCCGCCATTTACTTTATCTTGTTAAATTTACATCAACTTAACGCTTTAGTCAACATATTTCGACGTAAAACACTTAGAGAACAAAAGTGAAATATATGAAAGTGATTCTAGACATCCTCAAGACCATCTAGATCTGCACATGTCCTAGGATTTGTGTGGTTGATCCTGCAAGTAACCCAATTCTACAAGTTTTGGTAAACCAGAGGTTGTTCGCCAAAATTCACAGCGAACATCACCTCAGCTTGTTCGTCATCAGTCTCATAAAACACTTGTGACTGATCAATGTACTGAAACTCCTGTTGTTGATGTGGTAATATATACAACTTTATATCGTTGTAACCGGACTGTTCGTGACTGCCAAACATATGTTGAACATCATCATCATCTCAAATCTTCTTCTGATAAAATTTTACTTGGTTTTCTGCAAACCAAACCGGATTTTTATAGATGACCTGACCCACATTATTGCACTGCAATTTCTTTTCTATTCTTTGTTTCAGATGTGAAAAATTTGATCGTCGATTTATTGTAAACCGAGTTACCTCTGTGTTTCGAAAACAAAAACCGAACAACTGATGATCAAATATTTCACCTTCGACATGTGCATTGATCATGTAATGTTGTGTGGAAGACATTGTGTTGAAATATTAAATATGTAAATAGTTTGAACGGAATTGAAACTGAATGCATTGCTAAGTTATTCAACTGCACAACATAAATAGGTTGGTCATTGGTAAGTTGGTCGTTGCATTGATAACTTGGTAATTGTCTGTTCAGACTTGACCATGCATGCAGTTGAAGGAATCCAGCACGCAGAGAAAAGATTGAAAAGAATACACAAGCGCTAGGGAATCAAAGAATCTCTGAGCTCTGTGCCCTAAGATTCCAACCTAGGCGCCCATTCACTAGGCGCCATAAAGTAACTGAGGCGCCAAAGGGTTGGGCGCCTCTTCACAAAACAACACTTAGGCGCCACTACGAAGGGCGCCCCTTCCAATTGCCCTACACTAAGGCGCCAAGAGGAAGGGTGCCTCTTCCTTGCATGTGAGAAATCACATGTAGGCGCCAAACTCAAGAGCTTCTCTTCTCTTGCATGTGCTCTCTTCACGTGCGCCAAGAAGATTCCTCACATTCTAGCTTTCTCTTCCATGCTAAATTTTGTCATTCTCTTGTCTCCTCTTGCCTTTCCATGCAACCAATCACACTCTTTTTAGGTTCCAAACCTACTCACTCATTCATCTATAAATAGTCTCTCATATCAACAATATCAAATCATCTTCATCAATACTCAAGTATTTTCTTCCACCACACTTCTTTCATCTACCAAACTCAAGCTTTGCAAATTCAAATCATGTCTTTGTTGACTATGGGCGATGAACACAGAGACACAATCGAGAATATCTCGACATTTGTATGTTATCTCTCTCTTTTAGTTTCTATTTTTGGATTACTTCTAATACACATCTTCTTTGTGTTATACCTTTGTAATCTCTCTCTTTTTAGTTTCTATTTTTGGATTTCTTCTAATACATATCCTCTTTGTGTTATACCTTTGTAATCTCTCTCTTTTTAGTTTCTATTTTTGGATTTGTTCTAATACATATCTTCTTTGTGTTATACCTTTGTAATCTCTCTCTTTTTAGTTTCTATTTTTGGATTTCTTCTAATACATATTTTCTTTGTGTTATACCTTTGTAATCTCTCTCTTTTTAGTTTCTATTTTTGGATTACTTCTAATACATATCTTATTTGTGTTATACCTTTGTAATCTCTCTCTTTTTAGTTTCTATTTTTGGATTACTTCTAATACATATTTTCTTTGTGTTATACCTTTGCAATCTATCTCTTTTTAGTTTCTATTTTTGGATTACTTCTAATACATATCTTCTTTGTGTTATACCTTTGTAATCTCTCTCTCTTTTTAGTTTCTATTTTTGAATTACTTCTAATACATATCTTCTTTGTGTTATACCTTTGTAATCTCTCTTTTTTTAGTTTCTATTTTTGAATTACTTCTAATACATATCTTCTTTGTGTTATACCTTTGTAATCTCTCTTTTTTTAGTTTCTATTTTTGGATTACTTCTTATAGATATGTGTTTGTTGAGTATGTATTTCTTCTTCTAATTGTATTTTCTTACTTTTTTGTTATTAGGATCCGAAGCGGTTTAGATGTCGTGTACATGAATATGTACCCCACGATCCTTTAATAGAACCATATATTAGAGGATATGGATTTGAAAATCTACTAAACATTATTTCGTACTCGGTAGACTACAAGTTCATTCTGGCTTTGTTGGAGAGGTGGAGACCCGAGACCCACACATTTCACCTTCCGATTGGTGAGTGTACTGTCACACTTGAGGACGTGTACATGTTGTTGGGTCTCCGTATAAACAGAAAGGCTGTGAATGGGCAAGTTAATCAAGACAACAATATATGCAATGAATTATTGGGTGCCCCTTTGTTAGACGACGAAACCGAGGGAGACACATCCGGTCAAGCAAGGGGGCAAAGTATAAATTTAAAATATCTTAAACAATATTATGTCAGTATAGTATTGTCCGACGATTCAACTGAGTATGAGAAAATAATAAAAGCTCGGTGTTATATTATGATTTCATTTGGTAACTTTTTGTTTCCAGAAAGTATAGGCAATTCTGTGAATATAATGTATTTACCTTTATTACGCAACATTAATAAGGTAAACACGTATAGTTGGGGTTCAGCTGTGTTGGCTCATCTATATAGTGCAATGTGTAGAACTGCAAAAAAGAATACATGTACTTTTTTTTCATGTGCTTATTTGCTTCAAGCTTGGGAGTGGTCTAGAATGTCGTCGCTCGCCCCTGTAGGTGTTTAATTGGCTGCATTATATGGTAAAACACTAGTTGGATTCTAATGTCTTGACTGATGTCATGACATGGTGTGTATGTGTGACTATATTGTAGGTTAGAATATCTAACTGTACTTTGATGTCTTGACTGATGTCATGACACACCTAAGTAACTTACTGCAGGATTAGCTAATACAGGATTTATTGAATGTCAAATTGGATGTGGTGACATTCATTCCTGTCAGCAGATACTGAGGAATAGAACAGTTGGTGTTCTGTTAGAGCTCAGTATTCATTTGCAGTCTGGTTATCAAGGAAATACCAGACCTGGCATAAGGCCTACTATATGAATGTCAAACTGGATGTTATGACATTCATCATGGACAACATATACTGAATAATAGACCGAGTGGTGTTCTGCTACACTTCAGTATGTTTCTTAGTCTGTTCTTCAAGAGGATAACAGAACTGACTTAAGGCCAAATGTGTAAATGTCAAATTGGATACTTTGACATTTATTAATGTAAGTTGTTACTGTAGTATGGTCATTTTGGTCATATACAGGTCATCAAAATTGTACAGTCTGTTTTCTGGAAAAACAGACTTAGCATATGATCCTTGACGTCAAGCTGAATGTCGTGACATTCATTCCTGACAGCATATGCTATATTGTAGGTTGTTTAGTTTTTCTGTTTCAGCATTTTTCTCAGGCTAAAATCCAGGAAACCAACAACCAAGCTACAATTAAGGAACCTAACAAATAGCCTATCTGTTAGCACACTAATATGTGGAAATTAGTTAGAATCCTATGTGGCATTATTTGTGGAGGTCTTGAGATATTTTAGGAACTAAATATGGAGATATTTTAGGAACTAAATATGGAGATATTTTAGGAACTAAATATGGAGATATTTTAGGAACTAAATATGGAGATATTTTAGGAACTAAAAGATTGAAGACCTTGTTTGTAGCAGAAAGTTTCTGCTGATGTTGTAACAGTAAAGGAGAAGTTTGCTGCGATTTCTGAAGGCCCAAATCCAGTTGGGTGATTAGGTTATAAATAGCATATTGTAACCTAGTTTTTGTAAGCCTCTTAGAATGAAAATTTAGAGGTGTGTGTGAGGTAAACCTCCCAACCTGTGGGATGGTTACCATGTGTTTCTAAGTGTTCAAAGCTGAGAGTATTTGTAACTCAAAGCCTGTAGGCAAGAGTGATTATGTTCTTGAACGAAGCTGTGAAGCAAGTTCAAGTTGGTTAGCATTACATTGTAATTGTAGTGATAGGAATGGAAACTAGAGGTTTCTATCTAGGAGTTCCTAGGTATAGATTGCATTGGGTAGGGATTAAGTGAAGAGTTGTAAACCGGGGAGTTTAACTCTGAATTAATACTGCTGATAGTGGATCTTCTTCCTGGCTTGGTATGCCCCCAGACGTAGGTGATGTTGCACCGAACTGGGTTAACAATTACCTGTGTTTTTACCTTATGTACGTTATAATTTTGTCTGTTATAATATAAGGTAAACCTGTAATGCTGTAACAGGTGATGTTCAAATCAATGTTGAGACATCATGCTGATAACTGTGCAGGCTCAACAGAAGTAAGTGCTATGTTTGATCTCTACTGTGTCTTTGTACCAGATGGACAAAACTGGGTGTTCTTCCATTCTATGGTGATATAGTAGCAGATGTCGTGACATCTGTGAATGTGTGCATATCAGTACTAGGTTTTAATTTGTATAATTGTCTTGCTGTATTAGTAACAATGTTAGACCAGATGTCATTACTTGGCGTAGAACATTTAAACTCTGACTACACCAGAATTTCAGCCCCGATAAATGAGCGTCCATTCGTGTTCCCTCCTTGCAACCAAGTAAGTCTAACACTTTACAATTCACCATTTAGTTAATTATATTTATTATTTAAATTAACAGTAAATAATATTTTTCACTTCTTTTTATTACCTTCCAACCAGCCATCGTTCGATCAGGTCAGCACCCAAAGACCACAAACACCTCAAGAAAATCGTGGGAGACCTCGGAGACAAACTAACGTACTGGGATGTGGAACCGGGGGACGTTATAATCGGGCGGGTCATTAGGTTTTTTGTCTTTCCAATGTAACCAATTATTACATATTTAATGAATTTATTTTTTTTTCATTATTATTTTTTATATATTAAATAATAAATATTAAATATTAAAAATAAAAGAAAATAAAAAAAATTAAATAGCTAAAAAAATTAAAATAAAATTAAAATAATAATAATAATAGGAGGGGGTGTATGCGCCAGATGAATTGGCGCATACACCCACCTTAAGAAACACACTCAAGCGCCAAAGGCATTGACGCCTCCTCATGAGGGCCAATGCAGGCGCCACAAGCATTGACGCCTCCTCATGAGGTCTAATGCATGTGCGTCAATGCTACTGACGTCTCCTCTTATTGGTATGGGGGTGCGCCAATTCATCTGGCGCATCCTCTACCAAACTTGGTTATTTTGGTTTTTTTTTTGAAAAATTGTTTATTTTTTATTTTTATTTGAAATTTTTTATATTTTTTATTTTTATTTGAAAAATTTGGTTATTTTGAAAAAAAAAATCAATTTTATGAGGTTTTAAAATATTTTTTCTTTTAAAAATTTAAAAAAGATATAAAAAACAACTTTTTTAGAAAAAAAAGACAAATATTTAGAAATTTTTTTTTGAAAATAATCAAATTATATTCTGAAAATGAAAAAAATATCTTAAAAAATAAATTATTCCAAAAAATAAAAATAACTGAAAAAAATTTATTTTAAAACAATGGAAATCGAAAATAAAAAAGTTCTGAAAATAAAAAATAATTTGTATTCTGAAATTATAAAAAGTTTATTTATTTTTTAATTTTTATTTTTCTGAAAATAAAAGTTTTTTTTATTCTGAAAATTTGAAAAAATAACCTTTTTGAAAATTAAAAAAATTATAAAAAAAAAAATCTATTTTTTAAAAATTTTTACTGAAAAAAATACAAAATATTTTTGATATATTTTTTTTATTTAGAAGAAAATAATAATTTTATTTGAAAAAAAATATCAAATATAATTTTTTCGATTTTTTTTTCTGAATATAATATTTTTCGTTAAAAGAAAAAAAATTCTGAATTTTATTTTTAAAATATTTTTTATGAAATTTAAAAAAATATAAAATATAAAATTAATTTATAATGTGATAAAACATGAAAATAGACAAATATAAAAATTTAAACGCATAGTAAAATTAGGATACCCAATAACAAAACCAAATTTTTATAATGGGTAACGGTTTATATTTGAATAACAAAATGGATACTCAAATTTTTATTTTAGTATTTGGAGTTTTTTAAAAGTGGAACAATTCAAATATCAATTTGGTTATGAATAACCAGTTTTTTTGCACACCCCTACTCACATTTGATACATTCTCAACAACATTAATTTTTTTACCTTAACTTTTTATATACACAACAAATATAAGACAATTTGTTAAATGACTTCAAATTTTTATTGTCAATATAATTTAATACTAAAGGGAATTAATTGGAATTTTTTATAAAAATAATCCATTTTTTCAAGGAAATTCCCAAAATACCCCTGGTTTCAAAAAAAATCTCAAACTACCCACTTTTAGGAGGAGGCGCCAATTCAATTGGCGACTCCTCTTAAAAATTGAATGGAGGCGCCAATTGGATTGGCTAGGGCATGTGCCCTAGCCAATCCAATTGACACCCATGTGTATTACTTGAGAGGAGGCGCCAATTGGATTGGCGCCTCAGTGTAAAATGCAATTTTTTTGTTATAAATAGATGTGTTGTGTGAGTCATTGTTTCACATCTCAATTAATCATTTGACAATCATGTTTGGTGTTCGTCGCCGATACGGAAATGTGATTTATGCGAGAGATAAACCTTAGATGCTGATGTTGTTCTGGAACATCACTATGTTCGATCAACTGAAGAGGGAGTTGGTTCATTGGTTAAATGGGAAAATATCAGAAGGAAAAAAATTAGAAGTATTGAGAGACTCGACATTATCTTTGGTTGGGTGCGAATGAAGACTGATAAGGATGCTAGGGAAATGATGTTCGGTCGAGATGACATCAATTTGATTGTTGTAATCAGTTAGAAATATTTCTGTTTTCAGTTAGCTTATTTTGTACTGATGTTTGTTGTGAACCTCGTTGTAACAAACACTTAATGATATATAATGATTGAAGGTTACAGAAATACAATGTTACAAAAAGCTTAAGACCCAGATGATGCTCCTCGATTGGGACAGTTGTTCTTGTTGTGTCCTGGTTGACGACAGATACTACATAATCTTATCATTTTATCTGTGGAATCCATTTCTGTCCTGATACGTATGCTGTTTTGCCTTCCTTTTTTCTTTCTACGCATCTCGTCGTTATGCCAAACTATATCACCTTCATATGGAGGCCAATATTCCTCCACTGGTAGTACCAAGAAGCTTTGATTATATACATTCATGACGGTGACGGTCTTGTACACATCAAATAAATGGCTGTAAGTGTCTTGACGAGTATATGCGCATGCTGCAATGACATGGGAGCAAGGAATGCGGAAGGCCTGAAATTTTTCACAGTTGCACCAACTTCTGTTTAGTCTAACAACATAGGCTAAATTTGGTTTCCCCTCGTTGTGGTCCATTGTTTCCTGGACGCTGAAATTTTGCCTATGACGGTCAAAGACTGTTACAACGCGTGTGCTAGCTTTGATGCTCTCCTCTTTCATGACTTTCATGCAACACTCACTGAATACTTGCCCAGACATTAACACCGCACTCCATCTTTCACCTCTGGTTGCGAACGTAGAAGCCAACCTATAATAGGTCGATCTTACCAAGGCGGTTATTGGTAGATTTCTAATTCCTTTGAATACCCCGTTCATGCATTCCACAAGGTTTGTTGTCATGTGGTCCCATCGACAACCTCTGTCAAATGCCCTTGTCCACTACTCCACTGGTATGTTATTTAGCCATCTCCATGCGTCTTCATTAGACAATCTAATTTCATCACGATAATATTGAAATGACGGCTGAGTTAGAGCATACCCAACATTCACCACCTTCTTGCGAATATTCTTATCTTTTATTGCACACATGGAGTTTTGTGCAATATGTCTAATGCAATAGACATGGGTAGAAGGAGGATCATGCCATATGTTGTCATGGTTGTTGCAGGCACTCTCATTTGCAGCATGTCTATCAGGAATCATACAAAGATTGGCTTGTGGAGCCACATGCTTCTGAGATGTCGAAGAAAGAAACCTTATCCACTAGCCGTTTCACCTTTAACTAGAGCAAAGACAATGGAAAAGACATTATTGTTGTTGTCTTGTGCAACCGCCACGAATATGTTCATATGGACCCGATGATTCAACCTTATGTTGAACTCGCCGGTTTTGGTCATATAAGCAAGATTTTGTCTTGGTCCGTAGATAACAAATTCATTCTTGCTTTATGCGAAAGATGGCGTCCAAAGACACACACATTTTGGTTCCCAACCGGTGAGTGTACCGTGACGTTAG
The DNA here is from genome assembly GCF_024323335.1 of Lathyrus oleraceus. Taxonomy (NCBI): domain Eukaryota; kingdom Viridiplantae; phylum Streptophyta; class Magnoliopsida; order Fabales; family Fabaceae; genus Lathyrus; species Lathyrus oleraceus. The sequence continues at coordinate 83,488,432 of NC_066579.1, read as the reverse complement.
AAGACATCTACATGCTTTTGGGACTGCCCATTGAAGGTAAGACTGTTAATGGTAAAACCAATTATGCAAATTCAATTTGCATGGACCTCTTGGAGACTGATTTGTTAGATGATAACTCAAGAGGTCAAGGTATACTCCTTTCACGCCATAAGTCATACTATAATAGTTTATACTTATATGAGCATTCTACCGAAGATGCTCGAATAAAAACTAGGTGTTACATTATGCTTTTAATTGGTTCGTTTTTATTTCCCGAAGGTAGTGGTTCTAGCATGCATATTATGTATTTACCTTTACTTAGACATGTAGATAGAATATGAAGTTACAATTGGGGATCTGCTTGTATAGCCTATCTCTATAGCTCCTTGTGCAAAAACTCATACAAAGACACATCTATATTTTCTGGATGTGCTGTTTTGCTACAAGCATGAGGTTGGTCAAGACTACCGTCCCTAGCACCCGTCAACAACAACCCTTTCACATTCCCATATGCACAAAAGTAAGTTGTTTAAATTGCTATATCTTTACTTACTTATTTAAAGATTATTATCTCTAACTAATATTCTTACCTTTTTGGTGTAGATGGTCTGCACGTGGTATGAGTTATAACAGATGTCCTAGACACCGTATTACTCAGTATCGCAATTTGTTGAATCACCTTCGACCGACAAACGTAAGGATAATAGCTTCATTATTTTGTTATAATTTGTTAACTTCTTCTACCTAGATTACAGTCCTATCTTCTTTCACATTTCAGTTCATTTGGCGTACATACCTTAATTTGGATAATGACCATGAGGTCGACGCTGAAGACGTGGCCGTATGGACTGCATGCACACCAATAATACGGTTCATAACTATGGAGATGCACAACAGTGATCGTGTGAAGTTGCAGTTCGGTATGCCCCAAAACATCCCAGATCCCCCAACAAGCCTAAGAGAATGGCATCTGCGCAAAGCTAACGACCAATGGAACTTCAATCCATGGCAAAGCTTCGCAAGATCGGAGTGTCGCAAATGGAAGCACCGCCATGACCATGTCTTAACTGACGCAGTCATGCCAAATGAAGAAAAACCAAGTTATACTTATATGGCTTGGTACAAATCGGTTGATTTTCAGTTCATCGCCGAGGATATGTACCTGTACGACCCACGCCAACAAACTTACACACCTGACACCTCAACATCAAACCCCCAACAACAATGTCAAACCGGATACACACAACCCCCTGTCCGTCAAACGTTTCGTTCAACCAACACACAAACATACAACCAAAATATGCCATACACCCAACCCTAATACCAAGAGCATACCACATACCACCACCAACAAATTGACCATCAACTTGAGACCCAACATCGCTTCGCACCCACCACACCATCCTACTAAAGCCGCCTTAGCCAGAACATCCAACGATCATTCAACACCAACCGCCACTTCTCCTACCATAGCCAAGAAGCTCAAACCTCACAAAACCAAAACCTCCAACAACCCTATATATACCAAACACCCCAACAACCTTTCCAACCTTTCCTCGACGCATCATTCACACCCATGTCTCCCTTCAACCGTCCCGGCCGCCCACCAATGAGTCAACCATAACCCAACTACTCTGGCATGGGTCATGAACTCAGCTACAGCGGTACACCCTCGATGCATACTGAAGACTATGCTGAATTGTCTGACTACATAAACATGTCATCTCCTGGCCCCTCAGATGCTCAAACACCAGTGGTGAATCATCAACACGGGTTAGGGCCACGAGTTAGGGTAACTAGGGGATGTGGGACCGGAGGTCGGTTAGGTGATCCCGGTCATCACCATTAGGCTTTTTTGTGTAAACAGATAATTTTCTTAATATAAATTGGTCGTATTTCAAATTTATGTATCACGTAGACCATTTAGCAAAAAAAATTGCATTTTACACTGAGGTGTCAATCCAATTGGCGCCTCCTCTCAAGTAATACACATGGGCGCCAATTGGATTGGCTAGGGCACATGCCCTCGTCAATCCAATTGGCGCCTCAATTCAATCTTTAAGAAGAGTCGCCAATTGAATTGGCGCCTCCTCATAAAAGTGGGTAGTTTGAGATTTTTTTTGAAATCAAGGGTATTTTGAGAATTTCCTTTAAAAATGAGTTATTTTTGTAAAAAATTCAATTAATTGTAAGAAAACATTTAAATAATAAAACCAATATAATATTTTCTCTTACACACTCACGGTATTTTTCAACCCTAATCCCCATTTCAAATATACACTGAACTCATCGTTTTGTCTCACACTGAACCATTCACGCCTCCGTCGCCACCGTTCCTTCCTTCCCCACCTTGCTCTCTCCCGTGCATCTAGGTCACAGGTATCTTAACCAACACTTTCTATATTCTATGTTAACAGCTGTTTTTGCTTTCAATTGCATTTTTTTCTTCAATTTTGATGCAATGGTTCATTCTATAGGATTAATACCATAGTGCTTCTAGATTTTCGCTATTGAAATGTTTATTTTTGTAGCAAGTGTTTTCATTATCAATTTATCATTACTGGTCATGATGCTGATTTGTTTGATAATAATTTTCAATGGATATTTCCGTGAATTGCTTTATATCATTGTATGTATACTCAAATTTACAACTGATGTTAGTAGCTCTCTTTCAAAATGTTGAATTTGAATCTAAAGTTGTAAAATTTGATAGCTATGCAATCTTTGAAATCTATGAGAATAGTGATTAAAACCCATGTTTGGATGAAATCTTTGAGTACCGTTTTGCCAAACTCAATTGGTAGTTGTGCAGGAACATCCGACTGCAGGGGCGTGGGTTTGAACCCACAACATCCCATCTATTCACCTTTAAAATGTGAAATTTTAGCTACTAGGCTCTCTGTTTGGATGAACGGTTTATTTGCAGCTTATATCACAAATGCTTATAACTTATAAACACTTCTGTATAAGCTATTTCAATAGTAAAAGATAAAATAAAGTTAAATTGTTTTCGGATAAGCTGTAAATTGTTTTCATAAACTATCTTAGAAAACTTATGAAAATAAGCTGAATATAGTTTTATAAACAATGTCATAAGCTATTTTCTTAAGGTTTTATAAATAGTCTCACAAAACTAATATTAGTTGATAAGCTCAAATAATAACTCAATCCAAACAGGTCCTAAATGTAGTCTAAGATAGCCCAAGATGGTGTCTCTTTGTAATCAGCTTATGCTGAGTCAGCACATAGTAACCAACTGATTCTGAAATCAGTTAAATTACTTTAGTTAGGTATACAAATCGTAGTCTTGGTGTCTTGTAATCATTTTTCATTTTACAGAAATACAAGAATCTGATAATGATTCACTCTTTCTCAACTTTTCTATTATGAGTTTGTTCTTTTAGGTTTCTATTATTTTTGAGCCTCGAATGTGGTCATGGACATCAAAAGCTCCGATGTCATGGCTGGATTGTGGTCTCTTTCAATCATTGATATATTACAGAGAATCATGGTTGAATGCGACTGATTTTGTCTCAACCGCGGCTTTGGATATTGAAAACCTTGATGCTGTGGCTGTAACATTTTAATATTCTGGTTACATATTCACTTTTTAATGTTGCAGGTTCGCTTGTGAAAGATGAGTTTAATATCTCAAAATGCTCGTTCTAAAATAGAGACCAAGAGGGAGGAAGACATTAAAGAAAAGGAGGTTGAAGATGGGCAAGAGTCTGATGCTGATGCTATGGAAGTGAAGAAGCGGAAGCGAGATGGCAAGGCAGAACAGTTGGAATTAGAACAAGTGAAAGAAATGAAAAAGCTGGAAAACTTTTTGTTCGGGTCTCTCTATTCCCCTCTTGAATTTGGAAAGGGCGGTGATGATGAAGTGGAAGCTGTGTCTGGTGCAAAGGCTTCTGATTTATTCTTCACCGACCGTTCTGCAGATAGTGTTGTCTCTGTTTACCAGGAGGATGCTGACTTGTCAGATGAGGATGCTTTGAAAAGAAAACCTGCGTGGGTCGATGAGGAAGAAGAAAAAGTCACTGTTAACATAGCCAAAGTTAATAGATTGAGGAAGCTGAGAAAGGAAGAGGATGAGGATTTGATATCTGGTTCAGAGTATGTGTCAAGATTGAGGGCTCAACACATAAAGCTTAACCGAGGAACTGACTGGGCCCAACTCGATTCAGGGGAGAAAATGGATGGATCTTCTGATGATGAGTTAACAGATGATGATAATAAAGCTGCTGTTGTGAGTCAAGGTTATGAAGATGTGAACGATATTCTGAGAACAAATGAAGACCTGGTTGTGAAGAGCAGCTCAAAATTGTTGCCAGGTCATATTGAATACTCAAGACTTGTAGATGCAAATATACAGGATCCTTCTAATGGTCCTATAAATTCGGTTCAGTTCCATCGAAATGGTCAGTTGCTTCTTGCTGCCGGATTAGACCGGAAGCTTAGATTTTTTCAAATTGATGGAAAACGAAACACCAAAATCCAAAGCATATTCCTTGAAGATTGTCCCATTCGAAAAGCATCTTTTTTGCCTGATGGGTCTCAGGTGATACTATCGGGAAGAAGGAAGTTTTTTTACAGTCTTGATTTAGTTAAGGCTCGAGTTGACAAAATCGGTCCACTGCTGGGTAGGGAAGAAAAGAGTTTGGAAGTTTTTGAGGTCTCTCCCGATTCCAAAACAATAGCCTTTGTTGGTAACGAAGGTTATATTTTACTGGTCTCAACAAAATCAAAGCAACTAATCGGTACACTGAAGATGAATGGAACGGTCCGTACCTTAGCTTTCACCGAGGACGGGCAAAAGTTGTTGAGCTCTGGTGGCGATGGCCATGTTTACCATTGGGATCTCAGAACAAGGACTTGCATACATAAAGGTGTCGATGAAGGCTGCATAAACAGCACAGCGCTTTGTACTAATCCAGGAGGGACACATTTTGCAGCTGGTTCAGACAGTGGAGTTGTGAATATTTACAACAGAGAGGAATTTCTTGGGGGAAAGAAAAAGCCTATGAAGGTCATTGACAATTTGAATACCACAGTGGATTTCATGAGATTTAATCACGACTCTCAAATATTAGCTATCTGTTCCGGCATGAGGAAGAGCAGTTTTAAATTAATACATATTCCGTCCTATACTGTATTCTCTAACTGGCCACCGCCAAATGCAAACCTGCACTATCCCCGCTGTCTTGATTTTAGTCCAGGTGGTGGTTTTATGGCTGTGGGAAACGCTTCAGGTAAAGTGTTACTGTATAAGTTGCACCATTATCAGCATGCTTAAGGTAGCTTAGAAACACCAGCATCGTTTTTGTTGTATTTCGTTTTGTTTTATGTTTTTATGGAGGGAATAGTGAATTTTGAGACTTTAGTTGTATTTTATCATTAATTAATGAGTATGCTTTAGTCAGCATTATAAAGATAGACTTGGCAAGATTCAATGCTTGTGTTATCATCTAAATTATGTGCTTGTTGAAGCTCTATTTAGATTCTTATTGAAAATAGTTTTTGAATGTCATTTTTTAATTATAATTGTATCTAAATGCTAATTCAAGTATTTGTCAAAATATACCTTATACACCCTAGCAATGAAAAGAGAATCAGCACATGATGAAAATTGTAAAACTCTTCCACATAAAATCAGAAGGAACAATCCCCGATGGCGTATCCCGAAGGTGTAGCCCGAAGGGTTATTAAGAAGGTACAAGATTTGATCTTTGCTGCTAACAAATTCCCCCTCCCCCTAACTTTAATAATAACATTTGCCTATGAAATGAAAAACTCAAAGGAACAAGATTCAAGATCTTGGGTTATACACTTGTTCCTGAAGTGCTGCCTTCATCTTTTACTACTTTCTTCCAAAACCAGTGCCTCTCAAACAGAAGATAAATCTCTTCAATTGGAACTTGCTTGGTTTCTGGCAAGAAGTAGTAGACAAAGCAGCTCATAAGGGTAATCAATGCAGCAAACAGCAAGAAGATTCCATACTTGAGATGGCAAAGCGACACGAGGAAGAACTGTGCCACAATAGCAGTGAAGATCATGTTGACACACACCACAACACTCTGTGCAGCTGACCTTATCTCCAATGGAAAGAGCTCACTAGGAACCAACCATCCTAAGGGACCCCAAGATCTTCCGTAAGCCAGAACAAACAAGAAAATCTCGATAACTAAAAAGATAGCAACTTCAAATGACAGTTGTTTTCCTTTTCCAAACGAAACAGCCAAAACTATAGCTGTAGCAAGCTGCAGATTAATCGCTTACGTTAGCAGATAAGTTCAAACAAGTCGATCCAAACAATGTGTTATAGAAATAGTTATCGAAAATAGGTTAATATTATGTATGAAAGATGTAATTACCATGCATAGTACCATTTCAACACCAGCTTCCAAAAAGAAAGCTCTCCTACCAAACTTGTCAACAAAAGCCATTGAGATGAGTGTGGCAAGAACAAGTGCTACACTAGTAATAACAGATGAATACAAAGATGCACCAGATCCAAATCCTATTGTTTGGAAAATGACAGGAGCATAGAACAGAATGGAATTGTTTCCTGTCAACTGTTGAAATGCTGGAATACACAATGCACCAATTATGAACTGAGGTCTGTTCTTTCTCAAAAGCAGATTCTGAAATGGATTCTTAATAGATTTTGCTTCTCTGCTAGCCTCAAGAAGATCATCAAATTCAGCATCAACATTTTTAGTTCCTCTAATCTTCTCCAACACTAATCTTCCTTCGTCGATTCGTCCTTGTTCAACAAGACTGTTTGGTGTTTCGGGACAAAAACAACCTCCAACGAACATGAATGTTGCTGGAACTGTTGCTAAACCTAGGGATAATCTCCATCCCCAAGGATGAAGTTTCTCAGTAGCATAATTCACAAGGTTAGCAATCAAAATTCCTAAACATGTTGTTAATTGGAAGAGTTGGTTCACTGCTCCTCTAATTTTTGCAGGTGCCATTTCAGATAGATATAGTGGAACAGCCTGCACCAAAATCACAAAATCATACAATGTAAGTAAAATTCGTTGAACCATTTAGCGCAACAATATTCACTATTTGACAGTACTTTTTACTAAATAGTGTATCACAGAACAATAACAGTCTGTTCAAATTCTGCTACACAATAGCATTGTAGCACCGCTATCTAACAATTCTGATAAATATTTATTCGAACACTGTTATCTGTTTAAGGGTGGAATTTCGGACATTAAGCTACCAGACCAAAAAAAAATTGAACTTACTTGATTTCCAAATCCAATACCGATTCCAAGAAGGACACGTCCAGTGATCAACATTGCAATATTCTTAGCACCTGCGTTAAGAACAGCTCCTATGAAGAAACTTACAGAACCGGCTAAGATACTAGCTTTTCTGCCTTTGTTTTTTGTGAGACTTGAAGCCCCAAATGTTGACACAAGAGCAGCAAAGTAGAGAGATGAAGTAAATAGTGTCAATATTTGATCATCATATTTACAATAATCTGTTTCTTGAAGCTTTGCATGCTTCCTCTCATACACATGCGGGAAGAATTCTACGAGGAAATCGTCCATAGAGGTAACTCCTCCTGCGATTATCAAACAATGTTACGTTATTACTCTCTGATCCTTTTTATAAGACATATTTAACCTCGTAAATTACGTCGAAATCAATTTTTTCATTAGTAATTTATTTTTAAAAGGAGATTTGAAATTTACAATTAAGTTGAACTCACCAGAAACACCTAGATCATAGCCAAATAGAGCGCCACCAAGAGCTCCAATGATGCAAGAAAATATGAGATATGAAGTAATCTTATGCTCATAAAGATGAGCCCTCTTGAGGGTTCCACCATCTGAGAATCCTCCTCCAGCCATTTTTCCTCACTTTTTTATATGCTTAATAAATTATTAATCAGTTTGTTGATGAGTATTTTCAGATTAACACAAGAAAAAACTTCATTAACTTAATTTAAACAAACTCAAAGTGATATTAAGAGAATAGTGATAAGTGGTAACTCTCTTGATGAATTCATATACTAAGTGTTACTTGATTTTTCGTTACTTTATTACTCAAAATTTCTTGATTTAGTAAATAGGATTGGAAGGATATTAGTGATTCTTTTGTGCAAGCCACTCAAGTACAAGAAAGAAGGCCTAAGTGTAGCGACAGTTGTTAACTAAGAATAAATTAAATTAGATGTATGAAGATTTGAAAAAAAAATTAATTTCTTTTTGACTAATTCTTTGCCTTAAATAAGTTGAATTCTTTCCACTTATTGCGAAATCTCTTATCCATTGGTTTTCTTCTCCATCCTATTTTTTTCTAGATCTTCTTTTATATGTTTTTTTTCTTCCTTTCTTTCTTCATAAGTCAATTTAAATGTGCATATCATATATTATATAAAAGTTTCTCGGAGTTTTTTCTCAATGTTTTAAAATCCTGATTGGTTATCGATTGAACTGCATGATTTCTAATTCAATTTATATAAATTAAAAAAAAATATTCATAAACTTCTTGATATAAATTTCATAACTATACAATCTAATTTTTTTTTGTATAAATTTATTTAGTTGAATAACAATCTTAAATAAAATTCTACCTTCCAAACATAATAATTTTTTTGATGCTTAAAATTCTTCCAATAACAATTTTTTGATGCTTATAAATTAATAAAACTTGGAAAAATAATGGTATGATATAGTAATACTATAAACTAATCAACTAATATATAATTACTAGTATGATTTAATGATCTTATAAAACCGCTCTTTCCTTCGATTCACGGTCTAATCGATTCAACTGGTTAGAACGGTCAGGATTTTAGAACACTTATATTAAAAAATATATGACATATCATGTATTTTTGGTATTTTGAATAAATTTTATTAAAAAATATTGTAATATAAAAGCTTGGTTGAATCGAGTATTTTATTACATCAAATATGATATATCAACATTTCCGTATAATTTTACATGAAATTTTTATTTTGGAAATCATATGACTAACAAATGTAAAATTCACTATAACTTTTTCATTTTTAAAATTATTAGCAGTTTTCCTACAGATAGGACTAAGTTACTACAGTTTAGAAAATTGACAATAATATTAAGTTTGTAGATAATTAATATTATTGTACAAGTTTATCATTTAAGAAAAAGAATCACGTAGCATTTATTATAACTTTTACAGAAAAATCTAATATAATTAGAGATATAGTAGTTAAAAATTAAAAATTTGCATAAAAGAAGTTTTATTTGCTTATGTACAAATAGTGATGAGATAAAGAAAACATCGTGGCGCGATTTTGAAAAAAATGATGGCGTAATTTTAAAGAAATTGTGGCGTAATTGATAGTAGTGACACGATTTTGTGTGCAATCAGGTGATGCCAGGTGGACTAATGAAGGAATCATGGTGTGGTTGATAAGATTGTGATACCATTTGAGTGTGTATGAACCCTAATATAAAGACAAAAAGTGACAAATTTATCAATATAACCCACTTTTTCGAAGAAATTTCCAAAATAATCCACTTTTCAGGAAAATTCCCAATCTATCCCACTTTAAGGAGGAGGCGCCAATTGGATTGGCGACCCCTCTTAAAAATTACAAGGAGGCGCCAATTGGATTGGCTAGGGCACCTGCCCTAACCAATCCAATTGGCGCATATGTGTATTTTTTAAGAGGAGGCGCCAATCCAATTGGCGACTCCCTTAAAAAAGTCTCAAATGAAAAAACCTTCAACATGAAAGTTGTAGATCTTTTCAAGACAATGAATTTGGATATAAATTTTGCATCATTTGGATTTTTTATGAGAAAGTTATGGGCAGTTGAAGTTGGACTTCTGAGTTTTTCAACTGTAATCTGACCTATAATGTCTTGCATTATTTCATGTGTTTCTTTTAGAGTTATGAAATTTTGTCCAACATAACATTTGAAGTAGACATCTTAAATTTTCCAATGCACTTGGTCCCACCTCAAAATAATTAAAAATGAGTGAGTTAGGTCCCTGCGAAGTTGACCTAAAATTAGGGTTTCTGTCAAAATGATCTATAATGTTTTGAAATGAATGATGAGCTTCCAAGTTTCAAATGGATTTTTGATGAACATGAAAGTTGTTCATATGGCAACTGTTGTTAAAACTTGAATGGAGGCGCCAATTGGATTGGCTAGGGCAGGTGCCCTAGGCTAGGATAGGTGCCCTAGCCAATCCAATTGGCGCCTATGTGTATGTTTTAAAAGGAGGCGCCAACTCAATTGGCGAGTCCCTCATAAAATGCCTTTTTTGTCTTATAAATAGATGCGTTGTGTGACCTATTGTTCCACAACTCATATAATCATTTGGCTATCATGTTTGGTGTTCGTCGCCGATACGGTAAGGTGATTTATGCGAGAGACAAACCTCAATTGTTGATGCTGTTTTGGAACATCACCACGTTAGATCAACTGAAGAGGGAGCTGGTTCGATGGTTAGACGGGAAAATACCAGAAGGGGAAAAATCAGAAGTATTGAGAGACTTGACAGTATCTTTGGTTGGGTGCGAATGAAGACTGATAAGGATGCTAGGGAAATGATGTTTGGTCGAGACGACATTAATTTGATTGTTGTAATCAGTTAGAATTATTTATGTTTTCAGATGTTTTGTACTGATGTTGGTTATGAAACTCGTTGTAACAAGAACTTAATGATATATATTGATTGATTGTTACAGAAATACAATGTTACAAAAAGCATAAGATCAAGATAAAATGTTACAAAAAGCTTAAGGTCTAGATAAAATGTTACAAAAATCTTAAGATCTAGATGATGCTCCTTGATTGGGACAGTTGTTTTTGTTGTGTCCTGGTTGACGACAGATACTACATAATCTTATCATTTTATTTGTGGAATCCATCTCTGTTCTGATACGTGTGCTGTTTGGCCTTCCTTTCTTCTTTCTACGCATCTCTTCATTGTGCCAAACAATATCTCCTTCATATGGAGGCCAGTAATCCTCCATTGGTAGTACTGAAAAGCTTTGACCATATACATTCATGATGGTGTTGGCCTTGTACACATCAGATAAATGGGTGTAAGCGTCTTGACGAGTATAAGCGCATGCTGCAATGACATGGGAGCAAGGTATGCGGAAGGCCTGAAATTTTCCACAATCGCACCAACTTCTGTGTAGTTTAACCGCGTAGGCTAAATTTGGTCTCCCCTCGCTGTTGCCCATTGTTTCCTGGACGCTGAAATTTTGTCTTTGACGGTCAAACACTGTTACAGCGTGTGTCGTAGCTTTGATGCTCTCCTCTTTCATGACCTTCATGCAACACTCACTGAATACTTGTCCAGATATTAACACTGCACTCCATCTTTCACCTCTGGTTGCGAACATAGAAGTCAACCTATAATAGGTTGATCTTACCAAGGCGGTTATCGGCAGGTTTCGAATTCCTTTGAAAACCCCGTTCATGCATTCCACAATGTTTGTTGTCATGTGGCCCCATCGACAACCACCGTCAAATTCTCTTGTCCACTGCTCTACTGGGATGTTATTTATCCATCTCCCCGCGTCTTCATTAGACAGACGAATCTCATCACGATAATATTGAAAAGACGGTTGAGTTAAAGCATACCCAACATTCACCACCTTCTTGCGAAGATTCTTATCTTTTATAGCACGCATGAAGTTTTGTGCAATGTGTCTGATACAGTAGACATGTGTAGAAGGAGGATCATGCCATCCGTTGTCATGGTTGTTGTAGGCACTTTCGATGACAGCATGTCTATCAGAAATCAAACATAGATTGGCTTGTGGAGTGACATGCGTTTTGAGATGTCGAAGAAAGAAACCCCATCCACCAGCCGTTTCACCTTCAACAAGAGCAAAGGCAATGGGAAATACATTGTTGTTACCGTCTTGTGCAACTGCCATGAGCAAAGTACCCTTGTATTTTCCGTATAACCAAGTGCCATCAATTTGCAGGAGAGGTTTGCAGAAAGCGAAACCTTTGATGCACGGGTCAAATGCCCAAAAAAGACGGTGAAATATTCTATTACCTGTAGCACAGGTTCCGTCTGGCATCATTGCTGACACTGTCTCCAGAATTGCCACAGTTCCTGGGACATAAGTTTTTAGTGCCCATAAAAACCATGGTAATTCCTTGAATGAGTCCTCCCAGTTGCCGAAAACCTGCTCAACAGCCTTTGTCCTCGCAATCCATGCTTTCTTGTAAGATGGAGTATAATTATATGTTGTTCGGATATGGGATATAATTATACTCACCTTCACTGATGGGTCTTTATTTACCAATGGCAGAATGTCTTGACATATCAAAGTTGTGCTCAGTTTACGA